>NC_072423.2:107592500-108192500 GCF_028878055.3 Symphalangus syndactylus | reverse complement strand
GCTTAGTAGCGGGGTATGGTGAGGAGGAGACAAAGGTCAGGAGTTCAGTTTGGACATACCAGATGGAGGGGCTGTGGGTACATCAAGCAGACAGTTGGCTGTGTGTGGGTGGAGCTCAGAGCAGGTCTGGGCCCATGTGCTGTCCCGCTGGCACCAGCAGCACAGCTACCCTCCCCATTCTCAATCCTCAGCAACCATAGCTGCTTTCTGTCCACCCTGGCCCCCACCTCTCACATGCATGTGGTGGGCCAACTTCTTTTCCTCTGTACCATGAGGATAATATTAACAATAATATCTGTCTCTTGGGGGGAGTTGTGAGCAGTAAATGAATTTGGACACGATGCTAAGAAGTATGACAGGCACGGGTCATAGTTAGCTCTCCCCATCTCCTGTCCACCCTCCCCCTGTGCAAACATGCTTCTAGCACTTTACATGGACGAGGCTTGGTGCTAGCCATCTCTCAACAGCCCAGTCTTGAACTCATCACACCCTTGCTCAAAATATCTTAAGTATCTCCCACCCAAAAGGCTAATCACTTTCAGACCCCTGCGCCAGCTGGTCCCAACCCCCTTCCCAGCCACCTTTCCCACCCTCTTCATCAGCTCCTGCTCCCATCCCAGACACCTCCACCTTCCCACAGCATACATCCCACCTGCCCATCTGCTTTTCTCTCCCTCCCTTCCCACCTTCCCCTTCCCAAGCACTGCTCTTTTTTCCCGGCACCTTATCCAGGAACCTTCTCCTAATCCCTGTGGGAGATGAGCCTCTGCCTCTCCAAATTTCTATCTCTTCAGCTTCTCATCATTCCTTGGGCTTCAGTGGGCTCCCTTTGACTTGTCTGATTCCCTTTTCCCCTGACATCAGCTCACTGAACACAGCAGGGCACCCAAGTTTCTGTATGGCGGCGTCCCAGTGCCTGGCATTGTGCCCAACACACTGCAGGGCTCGGTCGATACTGGTGCAGGAAATAAGCAGAACTTCAAATGTACAGTGTCATGTAGATCCAGCTTCTCTTCCACAAAGGCCAGAAGACAGGCCAGAAGGTGACCCTGGCCTAAGGACAATAAACTCTTCCCAGAAGCTGCTCTGTGAGATAAAGTCCAGGACAAGCAAACAGAGATCAGTGAGGGCTCTGGGCCCCCTCCTCTTATCAGGGTCACAGCAGCCAGCATATCCCAGCCCAGGTCACAGACTGGACTGGCCAGGGGCCCTGTCTGCCCAGTATGCTGTGGTTTTTGGGGAACAGGGTGAGTTTGACCATAAAAAAATAAGAAACTGCAGGTGCAAGATGGGTCTCTGGGAACTCCTGTCTCTAGGATCTTCAAGTCTGCTTCTCTGTCATTACATGATGGGCTTGGGCTTCAGAGCCTGAGAGACCTGGTTTGAATCCCTGTTCTGTCGCTTGGTATGGGGCCAGTGTCCCAGGACTGTTTCGAGATAAAATTAGACAATAAAGGGTTTAGAGGAATGCATGACACAAATGAGTCCTCGATTATGAAAACATGTCATTCATCTTCAGCTCCCCTTTATCTGCCAGGCCTCCCTGCCCAGGTGCAGGAATGAGGAAGCTCACTTCTGTTCTTTCTAGATCCGGGTAAGAACCTCCAGAGAGGTGAAGCAACTGGCCTAAAGCGTGGATCTCCCATCATGCCTCACCCCGACCGTCCAGACTGTCTCTGACAGAGCTAATACCAGGTTAGCACTGTGAGAATCACCAGCATGGCTGGATGTCACACAGTTTCTAAGCCACCATGTCTACCTCCCTGGCCAAAGCATGACTGAAAAGTGTGTTGATGCTGAAAGAATTTTGAAACAGTCTGGGCAACAAAGTGAGACCCTCTTTCCCTCCTTCCCTCCCTCCCTCCCTCCTTTCTTTCTTTCTTTCTCTCACTCTCTCTTTTTCTTTTCTTTTCTTTCTTTCTTTTTGGAGACAGTCTCGCTCTGTCACCCAGGCTAGACTGCAGAGGCACAATCTCGCCTCACTGCAACCACCACTTCCCAGGCTCAAGCTATTCTCCTGCCTCAGCCTCCTGAGTAGCTGGAACCACAGTCGCATGCCACCATGCCTGGCTAATTTTTGTACTTTTGGTAGAGATGGGGTTTCACCATGTTGCCCGGGCTGGGCTGGAACTTCTGGCCTCAAGTGAGCTGCCTCCCTCAGCCTCCCAAAGTGCTGAGATTACAGGCATGAGCCACCTCGCCCGACTGAAACCCTGTTTCAACAAAAAAATAAAAATAATCAGCTGGGTGTGGTGCCACATTCCTGTGGTTCCAGTTACTCAGAAGGCTGAGGTGGGAAGATCAGTTGAGTCCAGGAGGTCGAGGCTGCAGTGAGCTGAGATCGCACCACTGTACTCCAGCCTGTGCGACAGAGGGAGACCCTGTCTTAAAAAAAAAAAAAGAGAGAATTTTGAAAGTAAAGCCTGGCCGGACCCGGTGGCTCACTCCTGTAATCCCAGCACCTTGGGAGGCTGAGGCGGGCAGATCACCTGAGGTCAGGAGTTCGAGACCAGCATGGCCAATGTGGCGAAACCCTGTCTTTACTAAAAATACAAAAATTAGCTGGGCATGGTGGTGTGCACCTGTAATCCCAGCTACTCGGGAGGCTGAGGCAGGAGAATCTCTTGAACCCAGGAGGCGGAGGTTGCAGTGAGCCAAGATCTTGCCATTGCACTCTAGCACTCAAGACCAAAACTCCATCTCAAAAAAAAAAAAAGTAAAGTCTAATGAAGTTTAGAAACCCATTTTTAACTGTTGTTTCTTGCCACATGTCACCGTGTCACTGGTGCTGCCCTGTGCCAGCCTGAGGATGAGATGAGCCATCCGGGGGTCCTCACAGTTCACATAGGCTAAGCGCAGTTCTACACAGAGGGACACGGTCTGGAGCCCCATCAGTAGTTTACACCACCCAGAGCTGGGAACCCACCCCCCGCAGGCAAAAAGCTTCCACTGCCAAATTTTGATTCCTCAAAATGTGTTAGGTTGATGCAAAAGTCATTGCGGTTTTTGTCATTAATATTTGCCTGCACCTTGTCTAATGTTTAATCCATGTTTATCCAGCACTGTATTGATTACTGGTCTGACTGAGGTGACAGGGCAGCGGGAGTCTTAGAGCATGGACGGTGCCATGGGGCCTCGGGGGCTGCTGTTGTGCATCTACCTGGTATCTCTCCTCGTCCTGCAGGCCATGCCTGCCCTGGGCTCGGCTACAGGCAGGTCCAAGAGCAGCGAGGTATGTGGCTAAGCCCACAGGGCAGAAATAGGCAGCTGAACCTGGATGAGGCCCCGGGCGGGACACAAGACCCCCACTCCAGGGGCCAGGGTCACCCCCACCACCTCCACCACTTCTGAGTGGAGAGGTGACCTCCCAGCATCACCAAGGAGGTGAAGCGAAGGGGCAGAGGACACAGGCTGTGTTCCACTCCTACCCCTGAACTGACAGGCCGGTGGTCCCCTGAGTTTTCCTCTCACACTTAACCCTGATTTTGTTTTGCAGAAGCGACAGGCTGTGGACACCGTGAGTAAGAGTCCTGGCAAAGGGGTCTGTGACAGAGCCCTTTTTACAGGCTTGCTTTCCCCAACCCGTCAGGGGTGGACCCCTCTATCAGGGCCGTAGGCAGGGGGTACTCTCCAGGGTCCTAGAAATGGGGACTTGTTCCCATCTCACCTCATGCCCCACGGCACAGTCTCAGCCAGAGAGCAGGGGTCTTCCTGGGAGGTCTAGTCTGTTCTTCCGGCATCTGGGCACCATGCACTGGAGCTGAGTGCCAAGCCCCCGTACCACAGGAAGTCCCTCGCTGACAGAGGCCCTGTCTCAGGCCACAGCTCCTTCATGTCTCACTTTAGGCTGTCGATGGTGTGTTCATCCGGAGTTTGAAAGTCAACTGCAAAGTCACCTCTCGCTTCGCCCACTATGTTGTCACCAGCCAAGTGGTCAACACCGCCAGTGAAGCCAGGGAAGTGGCCTTCGACGTGGAAATCCCCAAGACAGCATTCATCAGTGACTTTGCCATGTGCGTGCCTGCCCAACTCCCATGCCCTCTCCCAGGGGTGCCTCTTACTAGTCCCAGCTTAAGAACAAGGATCGGAGTGGCCAGATAGCGCAGAGCATCTCCTCATTCTAGAAGGGCCACAGACCAGCCCTGGCTTTGAAGGGAGGAAGAAGCCCTTTAGGTCTGTGCTTGGCTCCTATCTTGGAGGCAAACTGGGGCCCGTGACAGCATGTTTCAGGCTAGAACCCAAGGAGCCAAGGCCAGAGTCTGAGGCTTCTTGCTGGCCTCTGACCTGGGCTGCTCACCTCATTGCCCATGGACCCCTGAGTTCCACCATGGGCAGTGGAAGGCTGGTCAGGAGACGTCCTTATCCAAGGGCTCACATGGACAGGCCCTCTCAGGACCTGTGTGGTCAGGAGGCTCATCTTTCCTGAGGGTGTCCTTCCCTCCCTGCAGTACGGCAGATGGAAACGCATTTATCGGAGACATAAAGGACAAGGTGACTGCATGGAAGCAGTACCGGAAAGCGGCTATCTCAGGAGAGAATGCCGGCCTTGTCAGGTGAGTTCTGGGCCCTGCTGGTCTCATCTCTAGGGTGGCCCTCCCCAGCCAGGACACATCTGATGGCTGCAAGGTGGCTTTAGTGGAGAACAGCCCAGGATGATGGAAGGGTAAGCAAACTGCCCAAACCCAGATGCCAGCACAGTGCACTGAACAGGCTGCTGTGCAGTTGCCCTTTTCCCAGATCTGCCACTGGGAGAAGTGGCCCCCCCCATCTTGGGCCCTGACCCTGACCAGCCAGCTGACACATTTGTGAGGTCCAAGGAAACCTGGGAGCAACACTCATCTAAGAGAAATAAATTCTGAGGGCCACATGTTAGGTGACAAGGACCCACATGTCATTTACCCTCTGTCTGTCTGCTGTTGCTTCTGTGGCACATCCAGGGCCTCGGGAAGAACTATGGAGCAATTCACCATCCACCTCACCGTCAATCCCCAGAGCAAGGTCACGTTTCAGCTGACTTATGAGGAAGTGCTGAAGAGAAACCATATGCAGTATGAAATTGTCATCAAAGTCAAGCCCAAGCAGCTGGTGCATCATTTTGAGGTAGATCACAGGTCCCAGGGCAGGGCTCCTGCCCCTCTCTCCGTCACCATGGCTCCCAACACTGGTTGAGCATCCACCATGTGTCATCCAGGCCTGAGAACACAGAGATGGGGACTAACTCCTCAGGGTGAGCTCTGATGTGCTCTTCTTGGGCAGGGAACTCCCTGAACTCTCTAACTTCCTCTTTATCTCTGAGCTTCAGTTTGCTCATCTGCTAAATGGGGGATTTCTATTGGTCCCAGGACTGCCACAGGGATCACGAGAAGTACTGAATGTCCAGGTAATTTTGTAAACTAGAAAGTCCCGCGCAGCCTGAGGGCCTGGAATTATTGCTGGCACCTAAGTGGTGGCTGAGTTGAGGGATGCAGGCATGTACACCTTCATTTGGTCAGTATTTCTGGAGTGCCTACTGAGCACCAGGCCCTGTGATCAGGGCTGGGTGGGTGCTGCACACAGTAGGTGGCCAGGACACATGCTGGCTCTTGGTTGAGACTCTGTGAGTGGGAGCCCTGGTAGAGAATTTGCTTCAGTGTGGTGTGAGCCCATAATCCCAGTTACGTGGGAGGCTGAGGCAGGAAGATGGCTTGAGCCCAGGAGTTTGAGGCCAGCCTGGGCAACAAAGCAAGATCCCATCTTTTTTTTAAAAAAATAATTTGCTTCAATGATGCAGATCGATGTGGACATCTTCGAGCCCCAGGGGATCAGCAAGCTGGATGCCCAGGCCTCTTTCCTGCCCGAGGAACTGGCAGCCCAAACTATCAAGAAGTCCTTCTCAGGAAAAAAGGTACATAGGATAGCAAGGGGGTGGTGGTGGGCCCTTTGGGGACTTCTCAGCCTGCCCACCCCTTATGGAATGTCCAGCCTTAGCCCAGAAACCAGGCAGGGGCCGTGGTCTGCCCTTAGGATGAGAGAAGCTGGTGTCATGTGATTGGTGCCTAGGAGAACTCAGCAATCCTGGTTGTCAGAGCAATTTAGCAAAAGCCTGCATGCTGAGGTGGGGAAGGAGCCAGCTCCAGCTCCACCACACATGGGCTGCATGGTCCAGGGTGAGTTGCTGGCTTGCTTGAGCCTCAGTGCCCTCATTGCCTGCCTCATGCCCATGGGAGAGCATTCAGGGAAATATCCAGCACATAAGTAAACCTCATATGCTGGTGTGGTTAGGACTCCAAGCTTCAGGTTTCTTGGAAACATAAGTTTGGAAAGACCTTTGGCCTACCCAGCGACTTGTTGCTTGCCACCGTTTGCAGGAATCCCAGAAGCCCCTGGCTCACCCCCACCCCAGGTTCCTGGAGGAGAGTGGTGTATGGATGGGCAATGCCCTGCTTCCTGACTTGTCCCCAACCCGAGCCGAGAGCAAATCCTTTAGTTCCCACTTATGTAGAGCCTGCACCACAATTCATTTAAAAGAAGTACTTCTTACAGTTTGGAGGGGTTTCTTTTTAAACTAAATATGACACCTCAACAGTGTTAGCAAACATGCTTGCTTTCTGTGGGGGAACAAAGGGATGGGTCCTTGTCTTCCCAAGAATTTTTCAAGGTTCTATTTTATCTTCCATCCCTTCTCTCCTCTTCCTCCTCCTCCTTCTCCTCCTCTTCTTTTCTCCTTCTCCTTCTCCTCCTCCTCCTCCTTCTTCTTCTTCCTCCTCCTCTTCTTCTTTTCTGCTGCTGCTTCTTCCTTTTGCTTCTGCTTCTTTTTGATGAGCTTATCTTACTTTTATAACAAACAAAAATTTCTTTATAGAAAAATGTATGAAGTCCAGGAATATAGAAAGTATTGAATAAAAACCGTCACTAGCTTCCCCAAGCACATCACCAACTCCAGCCAGACCTCAGCTTCCATTCTGGACCCTTCCTTCCAGTCTCTGTTCTTTGTCAACCTGGGCAGCTTTTATTTCCCACCACAGTATTGTAGTGCTGCTTTTTCACTCAACAGTTTGAGTTGACAGATGTATCACATTGCTATTATTTTGTTATTATTTATATACCCAAAGTGATGATGTTCATTGTAGAAAATCTCAATGATTCAGAAGCATATAAGCAAGGGACTGGGTCATCTCTCCCACCACCTACAGGTGTGTGCTCTCAGCAGCTAGGTGAGTGAGTGGCCCACTGAACTCGTTTCTCTGTCCGTGCAAACACACACACACACACACACACACACATGCATGCCTTCTTATGTTGTCTTTGCAAACATCCTGTTTGTGGTTACACAAACCAGTAATAGCTCACACTCTCGACGGTTCCAGGGTCACGTGCTATTCCGTCCCACTGTGAGCCAGCAGCAGTCCTGCCCCACATGCTCTACATCCTTACTGAACGGGCATTTCAAGGTGACCTACGATGTCAGTCGAGACAAGATCTGCGACCTCCTGGTGAGCCCTGAGCTTCTGGCTCAGCACCCAGAGGATGGGCAAGGGGTGCTGTGAGAGTGGCCTCACTCGTTCTCCTCTATTTCAGGTAGCCAATAACCACTTTGCCCACTTCTTCGCCCCCCAAAACCTGACAAACATGAACAAGAACGTGGTTTTTGTGATTGACATCAGTGGCTCCATGAGAGGCCAGAAAGTGAAGCAGGTGGGCCGCAGCTTAAAACAGCTCACCCAGCAGAAGCTTCCACAGCCCCATCACTCACCACATGCCAGTTTTGCTGCCAGAGTCTGGTTTGGGATTTATCCTCCTGGTCAGAGGCAGGGTGATTTAACAGGAAATCCCAGTGGTTAGCATCTCTGGAATCAGCATCACTTCCTCACTGTGCAGTCGTGAGGAAGTGCATTCACCTCTCCTCAATGGCAAAAAATGGGAATGACAATGGTGTCCACAGGGTAATGGAGTTACCCCCTGGGGGAAGTGCTTAGAAGAGGAAACCGGTGCACTACAAGTGCCGGGGGTAATTACGGTGGTCCGTGGGGAGGCACCTTATAGCAGGGACTAGCTCTCCGCCCATAGGGTTTGGAGTGCCCTGTCCATGGTGCAGTGTAGACATGGCTGGACAAGGAGTATTCTAGAAGCACAGCTCCTGGGGTCCTTTCTCTTAATCCTGCCCCTCCCGAACTCGTGATTATGTCTTTTCCCATGGTGGGTTCCTTTGCCTTCTCCACCCCCACTCATCCACCCCAAGGCCCGGCAGGATGCTCCTGTCTCGGGGCCACCTGGTTGTCCTATCTCCTCCTGCTTGTCCACCCTGTGGATCTCTGAAACGGGTATCTGGAGTTGGAAGGTGCTGTCCTGGGGCCACCCTGGGGCCCTGTCTGTCTACTGACTGTTCTGTCCATGCAGACCAAGGAGGCACTCCTTAAAATTCTGGGGGACATGCTCCCAGGGGACTACTTTGACCTGGTTCTTTTCGGGACTCGAGTACAATCGTGGAAGGGCTCGCTGGTGCAAGCATCTGAGGCCAACCTACAAGCGGCTCAAGACTTTGTGCGGGGCTTTTCCCTGGATGAGGGTAAGTGTGGCGGTCTCAGGCCACCTTGATGTCACCTCCGTCCCCTCAGAATGAGGGCATACACTGGTCTGCTTTCTCTTCTTTGCAGCCACAAACCTGAATGGAGGTTTGCTCCGGGGAATTGAGATCTTGAACCAAGTTCAGGAAAGCCTCCCAGAACTCAGCAACCATGCCGCAATTCTCATCATGTTGACAGATGGCGATCCCACAGAGGGTAAGCACTTTGGAGGCTGCCTTGGGAGGTGGTGATCTCCTTGTCACCTGAGACGTGCAAGCTGAAGTTGGAAACCCAACCATTGGGGGCAGAAAAGCTCAGGGCAAAGTCAAGAACTGGTCTAAAAACACAATTCAGACCACAAAGTCTGCGGGAGCTCCATGGTGTACCTCTGTCCTGTGAGTGGAGAAATTGGAGACGTTTCTAAATGACACAGGTCTGTACGAGTCCCTGGAAGATGGGCAGGATTCCATGCTTCTGTTTACAGTTTAATGAACTATTTATTTATCACTTACTGTATGCTAAGGAAGGGGCTAGGGAATGAAATACAAAGGGAACAAGACGTATCTCTGCCCTCAAAGAGCCCAGGACCTACTGTGGGAAGCAGATCCAGGAGTAGATACTGAGGGCCCTGAAAGAACAAGGTGCTTGGGGCTGTGGAACCATAGACAAAGGACACCTCACCCAGGATGATGTCCGGGAAGGCCTCCTGGAGGAGGTGACTCCTGAGCTCAGTCTAGAAAGAGGAGAGAGTGGTAGGAAGGGATCCCAGGCAGAAGAGGCAGCTTAAGTCATAAAAAGGGTGTGTGCACTGGCAGGGCCTGCCCGGGAACCGTGGGCATGTGCAGAATGGGGTGAAACAAGGGTGGGAAGGTCAGCAAGGTCTCGCAGTCCATGGCAAAGGAGCCATGGCAGGGTTTCGAGCAGAATCGGACCTGCTGGTGATAGACCCACCTAGATGGGCGGGGTCTGTGAGGAGCCGTTGGTAGCTGCTGCAGTCTCCCAGGAGCGCCAGGAGGAGGCGATGCCTCAGGACGCCCAGGAGCCTGGAGATGCTCTGAGATGGAAGGCTTGAGCCCCAGGGAGTGTTCCCCAGAGCCCCCTCGTGCCCCACATGCCTGTGGGCCAGCATCCCGTCACTACCCAGGTGTGTGGCTGCAGGGGTGACGGACCGTTCCCAAATCCTCAAGAACGTCCGCAGCGCCATCCGGGGCAGGTTCCCGCTCTACAACCTGGGTTTCGGCCACAATGTGGACTTTAACTTTCTGGAGGTCATGTCCATGGAGAACAACGGACGGGCCCAGAGAATCTACGAGGACCGTGACGCCACCCAGCAGCTGCAGGTCTCCCCTCACAACCCCCTGTACCTCCAATGGCATGCCATAGGGAGCCCAGCCTTGGTGGCCGTTTGCCCATCAGCCTAGAGGAGCAGATAAAGCTCTGGCATAGAGTTCAAATCAGCTGCATGGGCCAGACATGGTGGCTCAAGCCTGTAATCCCAGCACTTTGGGAGGCCAAGGTGAGTGGATCGGGAGTTCGAGACCAGCTTGGCCAACATAGTGAAACCCTGTCTCTACTAAAGATACAAAAATTAGCCGGATGTGGTGGTGGGTGCCTGTAATCTCAGCTACCTGGGAGGCTGAGGCAGGAGAATCGCTTGAGCCCAGGAGGTGGAGGTTGCAATGAGCTGAGATTGTGCCACTGCACTCCAGCCTGGGCAACACAGAGAGACTCTGTCTCAAAAAAAAAAAAAAAAAATCAGCATCATGACCTTGAGCCAGCTACTTGACCTCTCGGACTCTCAGATTCCTTCTCTAACTTGGGAATTCCCAACACTCCACTTTGTGGGCAGGCTTCCCATCAGGGGCCCAGGGTGCTCAGCTCTAAGGCTGCATCCTCTATCCCTGCAGGGTTTCTACAGCCAGGTAGCCAAACCCCTGCTGGTGGATGTGGATTTGCAGTACCCCCAGGATGCTGTCTTGGCCCTGACCCAGAACCGCCATAAACAGTACTACGAAGGCTCAGAGATTGTGGTGGCCGGGCGCATTGCTGACAACAAACAGAGCAGCTTCAAGGCTGATGTGCAGGCCCATGGGGTAAATGGTGGGCCATGGAGGGTGGAGAGGCCAGGCAGCACCCTAGAGGCCCCAAACCCACAATGTTCCCCATTCCTGACAACCTCCAGAGGCCTCTCTTTCCCCAGAGTAGTACCCTCATCCCCACCATGCCACATACACCCCAGGCCTGAACATCCCTCCACACAGGCATCCTGGGGGCTGGATTGGCTGGAATGGAGCCAATATGGCCTTGATCAGTTGCAGTCCCTTGGTCCCCAGTGACCAATTGTTATTTTTCGCATCATTCATACCAAGGTGCAAGAGAGCAAGAGACCAACCTCTCCCTTCTCATTTGATAACCATTTCCTGAACACCTACTGTGTGCCAGGCTTTGTGCCATGGTGCAGTGCATGCGTGTATGTGCACCTGTGTGTGGTGGGGACAGGCATATGAGACCTGGACCCTGCCCTCCAAGACACAGACAACACCCTAAGTGTGGTCGAAGGTTCAGAACTCAGGCTTTGAGTAAGGAGAGTTGAGCTGGACCTTGGCTCCATCCTGACCAGCTGGGCATCCTTGGGCAAGGGGTCCAGTTCTCTAGGCCTCAGTTTCCTTTTCTGTACCATACTGCATCAGAGCATTGTGTGGAGTAAATGAAATAATCCATATAATACCCGTAGGCAGCAGCTGGTGGATAGGATGCCCTTGGGAAGTGGTGCCCCGGTTAATGTAGCTGGATGGAGAAGGCACATTTGTGTGCCGTGGCAAGTTGAATGGTGCAGCCCACCTAGAATTTCGTGGGCATTTGGAGTGGGTCATAGTGGAAACAGCCAGGTGCTTATTGGCCTCCCCCAGAGAAACTCCACAAGGCAGGGCCTGGTTCTCCCATTCCATGGGATCCCTAGGGTCCAGGCCAAGCCTGGCTTGCAGAGGGTGCTTGGCAAGAATGAACAAATAGGATGAGGCGAACAGGCTCAGGGAAGCAGGTGATGCTGAGGATGAAGCTGCAGATACCAGATGAAATGGGCCCTTCAGAGCCCCGAGCACCAGCCAGGGGCTGTGCTCATCATGGTGCACCGCGCCTCTCTGTACCTCAACTCTCAGGAGGGACAAGAATTCAGTACAACCTGCCTAGTGGATGAGGAGGAGATGAGGAAACTGCTCCAAGAGCGTGGCCACATGCTGGAGAACCACGTCGAGCGCCTCTGGGCCTACCTCACCATCCAGGAGCTGCTGGCCAAGCGGTAGGGTGCCTGCAGCTGCCCCGGGTGGGCACTGCCCACCCCAGAGTCCCCCCACCCCTTGGAGGTGAGCAGAGGAAGGGTGGTTCTGGGGCAAGTAGGTCAGATTTACTTTCCTCTTCTGCTTTGCTCACTGAGTTAATATCAACCAGTTAGTCAACAGTCCGGGCAGGCCCACCAGGGCACAAGGCAGCCTGCTATTTACCCACACTCAGCACACAGAGGCTCAGCGAGGTTAGACCTCTTGACCCGGATCTCACAGCTGTTAACGTCTCTGCGTATCTCTGAGGCATGCCCCTCAACCCCACCAAATCTCCAAGTGATCTCTGTAAGAGATCATTAAACCTGGAGGCCCCTGAGGACGTAGCCACTGCACAGGACAGCATGGGGGCTTAATATTTATGTGTCGAATGAATGAATGAATGAATGAGTGAATGGATAGGTGAAAGGATGAGGGCCGTGCAAGTCGGGGCTTGGAGCCAGCCTCTGTCTTGAATGCAGGATGAAGGTGGACGGGGAGGAGAGGGCCAACCTTTCATCCCAGGCCCTGCGGATGTCGCTGGACTATGGGTTTGTGACCCCGCTGACCTCCATGAGCATCAGGGGCATGGTGGACCAGGACGGCCTGAAGCCCACCATCGACAAGCCCTCAGAGGGTATAGGCTGCAGAGGTCTACAGAGTGGGGAGGCCATGGGCCAAAAACCTCTGGGGCTTTAATTCTTTTCTCTTTCCCTCCCTTCCAGATTCTCCGCCTTTGGGTGAGTTTTAAATTGCATTAGTTTCAGCTCTGGGCTTCGGTAGCTGGGCAGGTGGCAGGTGCTCCGGCCCCAGGCTCGCAGCTCCCCATCCCCCGTCCTCCCTGACTCCACTCTTTCCCGTTCTTCCGTCCCTTGAGCCACCTTTCTGCACATCACTGCGAACTCCCTGCTGCGCTTTGTGAGCTTTTATGCAGGCTGAACCCCCAGCAGCCTCCACTGGTCCTCTCTTGGTGTGAGCGTATGTCTGTGAGGAGGCAGGACCCCAGGGGAGGGCTGAGACCCCCAGAGGGAGGGCTGGGCCCAGGCCTGTTGTGGACAGAGCTGCATGCCTTTCGTGTGGGGCACCGTGGGTGACACTGTCTTCTATAATATGTCCTTGTCTTCTACAGAGATGCTGGGACCCAGAAGGAGTAAGTGGCAGCCATCCTGGCCATTCACATCTCTACCCCTCCTTGATTAGCACCCCGTTGGCTTTCTTCCTCCATTCTAGCTGTCTTCACTGCTTGTCACTGGGAATCTTTAGAACAGACCCCTGAACAGCCTGGCCTCCCTGAGGTCCCTGGGGGAAGAGACAGAGAGGGGGCCAGCTGAACTTGCCAGGCCAAGCTTCTGTCCCCGTGTCCCAAGAGCCAATCAAGGGCATGTGATTTGAGTGGACATCCCTGCTTGGTGGCCTCAGGCCAGCCCCACCAGTGAGGAAAGAGTCATCAGAGGGATCAGCAGCTCCAGGGAAGGCCTGGCTGCCCCGCTTCTAAATGCCACTCCCCCTCCCATCAGCGTTCATGCTGTCAGCCTTGCAGCCTTCTCCTACTCATTCCAGCTCCAATACCCAGCAGCTGCCAGACCGAGTGACCGGCGGTGAGTCCTTGGAAGGGTCTGAGGGACACCCCTGTTTGGGACCCACCCTGCCTGGCTGTCTCTCTCTCTCTCTGTCTCTCTCTGTCTCTCTCTGGGACCCGCCTAGCTGAACCCCAGCCCCTGGCCGGCCCCATCTGCCCGATGTCCAATCTAACGAATTCCATGCTGTGCCCCCAGTGGACACGGACCCTCACTTCATCATCCACGTGCCCCAGAAAGAGGACACCCTGTGCTTCAACATCAACGAGGAGCCTGGTGTTATCCTGAGCCTGGTACAGGACCCCGACACAGGTATGGTGGGCATCATGCCTCTGCCAGACAGGGCCAGGGCTCCTCTGCCCTCAACATTCAGCCACAAACAGGACTATGACCAAGGCCCTCACTGCCCTCTGCCTGGGCACCATCCACCTGGCTGGGCTCTGCCCGCTGCCTTCCCATCCCATCCTCCTAGCTGCACCTACACAGGGCCAGCTTCATCGGCATGTGACTGGGGTAGGCACACAGGGGCTTTTTTTTTTTTTTTTTTCTGAGACAGAGTCTTGCTGTGTTGCCCAGGCTGGAGTACAGTGGCGTTATCTCGGCTCACTGCAACCTCTGCCTCCTGGGTTCAAGTGACTCTCCTGCCTCAGCCTCCCAAGTAGCTGGGACTACAGGGGCATGCCAGCATGACTGGCTTATTTTTGTATTTTTAGTAGAGATGGGGTTTCACCATGTTGGCCTGGCTTGTCTCAAACTCCTGACCTCAGGTGATCCGCCCACCTCGGCCTCTAAAGTGCTGGGATTACAGGCGTGAGCCACTGTGCCCAGCCAGTTTAATGCTCTTCCGTTGCTGCCTTGAAACCCTTAATGCTTTTTAAACAAGGGGCCCTTCCTTTTTATTTCATACTAGGTCCTGCAAATGTGTCACGGTCCTGCCCCACCTTCCCCACAAAGCATGGCTGAGCAGAGCACCTCTCTCCCAGCAGTGCCTTGATGATGGGGAACAGCTCCCTCTCCTTCTCTCACCCCTGCTCCCTCCTGTCTCCCTCCCTCCCTGTCCAGTTAGTTCATCTGCAAGTGTTTGT
Source organism: Symphalangus syndactylus (assembly GCF_028878055.3). Taxonomy (NCBI): domain Eukaryota; kingdom Metazoa; phylum Chordata; class Mammalia; order Primates; family Hylobatidae; genus Symphalangus; species Symphalangus syndactylus. The sequence continues at coordinate 108,177,981 of NC_072423.2, read as the reverse complement.
TGTGCACCAGCGAGGGGCTGGGAATGCAGTGGGAGCCAAGATAGTCCTGGCTTTCATAGAGTTTAGGGAAGGGGAAGACCAACAGGTGAACACATTCTGAGATGATCATTTCAGAGCATGAGATGTGCTGGGTTGGCAGAGTGAGGGTGGGGAGGGGGCTTTGTGGCTGTCCAGGTCAGCGGAGACCTCTGTGAAGAGGTCCCACAATGCATTTCCAGCACGATGGGAGCCTGTCCCTGTGTGAGGGGCTGGGGCCACAGAGAAGGAGCAGGCTGGGTCCTGTCCTTGGGGAGGCACGACCTCCGTTAGGGCCCAGAACCGAGAGCTGAGTATGGGATATTTGGCATGGCAGGAGGGGTGGAGAGGAAGGGGAGGTGGTGCTGTGTGCGGGACCAGACCTGCAGACCCCGAGGCAGGAGACTCTCAAAGACAGAGTGGCACAGGCAGGGCGTAGGGGCCTCTTAGGAAGGAGGCACGATCCTGCTGAGCAAAGGCAGGCAGGCCCCTTCCCAACCCGGATGCCCTCTTCCTCCATTGCAGGCTTCTCAGTGAATGGGCAACTCATTGGCAACAAGGCCAGGAGCCCTGGGCAGCATGATGGCACGTACTTTGGGCGGCTGGGAATCGCAAACCCTGCCACGGACTTTCAGTTGGAAGTGACTCCTCAGAACATTACACTGAACCCCGGCTCTGGTGGGCCTGTGTTTTCCTGGAGGGACCAAGCTGTGCTGCGGCAGGACGGGTAACCTGCCAGGGCCTGGGCAAGAAGCAGGGGGAGGTGTGGCCTGGGACTGGGACTCTGCTGAGTCTGCAGGGCTCTTGTCCTTGAGCCATGTCTGTGGGTGACGCCCATGTGGCCTGTGCAGACATGTCAGACTCCATGGTCCACCCAGCCCTCCATTTCCCTTGGTTCCTGGATATGTCCTCTGGGCCCGGCTGCGTAGCAACTGTGCTCCCACCGCACCTTAGCTCTGAATGCCGCCCCTGTCTCTACCAAACAAAACCAGCTCATCCTCCCAGGCCCAGCAAAGAGGCCACCTCTTCCCCTCAGCCCTCCTGCTCTCTTCCTCTGCTGAACTCCAGATTTCTCTGGGCTTCTCATTTGGCATGTCTTAGTCTGCATTGTCTCATGATTTTTCCTTCCTTTACTAATTCATTCATCATTCATTCATTCAACAAATTCTGCTGAGCACCAGAGCAATGCTGGGCAGCAGAGCTATAGGAAGAGGTGGGGAGAGTCTGCTGTGGAGGTCACAGGTGATGAGTGGGAGTCACAGAACACGGACTCTGATACTAGACAGCCTGAAGTCCAAGTCCTGGCTACACTGCTTACCAGCTGTGCCACCTTGGGCAAGTTACTTAACCTCTCTGAGCCTTGGACTTCACAGGCTCGGAATAAGAATTGAATGATGCGGTTTGCATAGAGGGCTTAGCACAGGGCCTGGCACATTGCAAGGGCCCCATGCACCATAGCAACATGTGGGAAGGGGTGTGGAACAGGTAATAGCCGGCCATCTGGGGATGAAGGCCATAGGCTGGGGGCGTGGTCATAAGGGTTGGGTCCCAGATGACAAGGGCAGCTGAATGGAGAGGGATGCAGTGCAGCCGCACCTGCCCTCTCGGCCACCTGGCTCTGCAGGGTGGTGGTGACCATCAACAAGAAGAGGAACCTGGTGGTGTCTGTGGACGATGGCGGCACCTTTGAGGTTGTTTTGCACCGAGTGTGGAAGGGGAGTTCGGTCCACCAGGACTTCCTGGGCTTCTATGTGCTGGACAGTCATCGGATGTCAGCCCGGACGCATGGGCTGCTGGGTACGGCTGGCCAGGCTGGCAGGGCTGTGGGGCAGGGTGTTGAAGCCAGAGGACATGTGGGACCTGGGGCCACCAGTCAGCTCTATAGCTGGGCACCAGGACAGGCCCACCTCCAGTGTGGCCTCCAAGGAGCAAAGCCGTCTGAGGGGCTGTCTTGGTGAGGCTGTGAGCAAACACACAGTGAAACAAATGCTTAAGTGAGCTTGGGAGCAAGTGAGGGGCAGAGGTCTGATCGCAAAAAGAAAGGCCCAGAGGGTTCCCAGGGACCTTGTGAGTAGGGTGGGTCACTGACCACACTGCTCCTGTGTGGCCTTTCTACAGACACTGCTCTCTATGGGCACCTGCCCCTCAAACCTCTCTCCCCAGACAGATCCCGTTTTAAAAGACAGGAGGTAGAACCACCTAGAAATGTATCTACTTCTCCATAGCAAGTGAACCAAAGGTAGCTTTTCGTGCTGGGACTGTTAGCAGAAACAGTCAAGCTCTGGAAAAAAAGCAGTCCAGCAATGCTCTAACCCCACAGTGAGCACCTGCTGAGTGCAGGGCAGGAGCAAGTCCCCGAGACGGTAACCGCTGTCTCCAATGTGCCTTTCTAGGGCAATTTTTCCACCCCATCAGTTTTGAAGTGTCTGACATCCGCCCAGGCTCCGACCCCACAAAGCCAGATGCCACAATGGTGGTGAGGAACCGCCGGCTCATGGTCACCAGGTGGGTGGGCTGCTTGCCCAGCACGTCTGCCCTCGGCCACTTTGCAGCTCTTCCGGGCCTTCCTCCAGGTGTCACATGGGTGGGGTGAGCTTCCTGGGGAGGTGCTGCCCTACTGGTCCGAAGGGTGACCCCAGCTGACTTGTCTCTGCACAGGGGTTTGCAAAAAGACTACAGCAAGGACCCGCGGCATGGGGCCGAGGTGTCCTGCTGGTTCATTCACAACAATGGGGCTGGACTCATCGATGGCGCCTACACTGACTATATCGTCTCTGGCATCTTCTGAGCCCTCTGGCCAGCACGCCTGTCCTTCCCTGGGGCCAAGGCAGAGGAGGAGGACGACAGCCTGACCTGCTGCTGAGGCTGCACCTCCTTGACTAAGCTGGTTCTTTGTGTCAAAGCACCTCATGCCTTCCATTAAAGAGAGGCCGTGTCCACCCCGAGCTGGTTGATTTTGGGGAGGGAGGATGGCAGGGAGGCAGCCCAAGATGCTGCCCCTCAGATGGACTTAGGGGTTACAGCAGACCCAGGGACAGGAGAAGCAGGTCAGAGGCTGGGAAGAAAGCTCACACCATTTCCCTGCCAAGGGTTTGTAACGTCTGACAGCCAGGCTGGTATTTTCCAAAGGCAAAGACGGTCCCTGCCCAGAAGCTGTGATTTCAGGGGGCCAGGAGTGGCACCCTACCATCTCCTCATGTGAATGCCTGGAATTACCCCATCAGGGTCCCCTCCCTTGGCTTGGCCTTGGGGCCCATTCAAAACGCAACATCACGGGTGCAGGGAGGTGAGCCACACTTTAGAGAGCTCTGTGTGTGAATGCGCACAGGCCTCCACCCACTGCTTTCCAGAGGCTTTCTGCTTTTTCTTGCTAGTTTCTGTCCAGTTTCCACTACAAGTGAGGCTCACAAGGCACCAGATAGAACAAGGACTGGTTTTGAGGGCCTGGATCAATAACACCAATGCTGAGCTCAAAGGCTGCCCCAGGCCCTATGAACACAGAGCTCCTAGCGGCAGGCTGTGGGGCGGCCAGCCCACCTTCCCAGGTATCCTGGGGTTCTCCAGGAAGAGCTGTGAGCTGCCAGCTGTCGGGGTCACCCTTGGCAAGGCCTGCCTGATGGGGGCCTCATCTCCCTCTCCTGTAGAATGGAAAGGGGGTGAACCCAAAGACCTCTTAGATTCCATCTAATTATAAAGTCTGCATGACGACTCTGGTTCCTCCAAGTCCGCAGCCATCCCTTGAGGCCGCTTGAGCAGCTCCAGAATCCCTATTTCGAGTTGTCCCTCTCCCCAGACTCCAGGCACTTGGAGATGGGGCAGTGGTCCAGATGAGAGAGGACAGGAGAAGCTCTGCAGGCGGCTGCAGGTCCATGAGGAGGAGCCATTGGGCAACAGCGCCAGCCACCCAGTGCCAGCAGCCACAGGACTGAAAACATCCCAGGAGCCAGGAAATGAGGCCATGGCAGCTCTGAGGGGTCCTCTCTCCACACCCAGGCGCCAGCACCTGCTGGGTTTGGCCTCCATCAGGCCCGAGCTTGGTGCCTGCTGCCAGTGAGGTTGGTGTAAAGGTTCAGGAGGCCTGAGGGAAACAGGCACCGCCCAGCCAGACACCAAGCACAGGCAGCATCTGCTGCTTGGCCATCATTTCACTGGCTTGGAAACTCTCTCTTTTCAATCTTTTTTTTTTTTTTTTTGAGATGGGGGTCTCGCCCTGTCACCCAGACTGGAGCGCAGTGGCACGAACACAGCGCTCACTGCAGCCTCGAACTCCTGGGCCCAGGTGATCCTCCAGCCTCAGCCTCCCCAAGAGCTGGGATTACAGGCAAGAGCCATAGTGCCTGGCTGATTTGGCAACTCTCCGTCATTGCTCTGTGGCTGCCGCCTCTTCCGCCATTAGACCACACCCTCCTCAGGGCTTCCGCTGGCCCGTGGCATCTGCCTTCTGCCTTCTTGGTTCCTCTGCTCCCAATAACTCTCTCTGCACATCTCCCAGTCAGCACCAGAGCTTTCAGCTGAGGCCGCTGAACTCCCCATAAGTTAGTTGTCCTGGACCCAGCCGTCCTTGTCTACTCCATTCAGTAGTGGGCTGCCCAGTGGGAGGGTCACAGGGTCAGCTTGGCTCAGAGAAGCCATGGGTATGGTGGGCATTAAACAGCTGGCCTGAAGGGGCTAGGCTGGCAGGGTCCTGAGGTGGCTCAGGAGGTCCCAGCCCCCACTGAGACCAGGTCCTGCCTCTAAAGCTCCTGCTGTCCTGGAAGCTGGAGCCCAGCCTCACTATAGACTTTTAGAGCAATGACTCCCCGAAAGGCTGAGGGCAGCCAAGTCCCTGGCTGGGCCCTGGAAGCACAGAGGGAAACATGACATGGTCCAGTCTCCAGGAGCTCTGGGTGCAGAGGGGGCAGGCAGACCTGAGCACATCGACCTCAACATAAGGTGATGACAAAGCAGGCCCTCAGGGGGCTTGGGGCTTGGAGCAGGGATGTCCCATAGTCTCCCCCCTGGATATTACGATCCACATCGCAGGGGGGCGATTGCCCCCCGGAGTAATATCACCCCCCTCTCCCCCCTGGATATTACGATCCACGGTGGTCCCACAGCGTGTGGACGGTATTGTCAGTAATATCTTCTCCGCCTCTGGAAATTACCAACTATAATCACAGACAGGTGTACATCCTCTGCACTCTTCGCAGTAATAGCATCCTCTTGCCCCTGGATATTAAGAACAATATCACGGGAGTGTTTCTACCCCCAGCAGCATTGGGTGTAGTGTCATCCTCTCCCACGCTGAAATTAGGAACAATGTCACTGGGAGCGTGTCCACCCCATGCGATATTGAAAGTAACATCATCCTCTTCTCTCCTGGATCATGGGAACAATGTCCCTGGGGTGGCATACACTTTCTGCGATATTGGGAGTAGGGTCATCCTCTCCCCCTTGGAATATTCAGGACCATATCACAGGGGGGCTGTACACACCCTGCGCTATTAAGAAGAATATTATCCTCCCCCGCCCTGCACATTAGAAAAAATATCACAGAGTGGGTGTACACCTCCTGCGATATGGGGGTAATATCATCTTCTCTTCTTCTGGGTAGTAGGAACAATATTACACAGGTTTGTACACTTTCTGATGGCCAGGGAAGGGTCCTGGAGGCGAGGCACTGGGACTGGCAGGGCGATGAAAGATGTGACATGTGCAGAAGGGGAGGGTGTGCTGGTGCAAGAGAGTAAGCTCAGAAAAACAAGCTTGGGTCAGATCACAGAGAGAGCTGGGCTTCCGGGATCATCGTGTGTCCTTTCCCTGGGGCTTTGGGGGCCATAGAAGAGTAGTGAGCAAGGGGCTCCACTGTGGAGGTCCCAGCCTGCAGGTGACAGTCTAGTTTCATGCCCTGGCTGCCTCAAGAAGGGAGGGGCTGCAATCCAGGAGGCCAGAGAGAGGCTGTCCCAGTGGTAGGGATAAGAGGCAACAATGCTGAGATGCCCTTTGCTCTAAATGCAACTCCACATCCCATCTCCATCATCCACACCAGGGAGTCCCAGGGTCCATTTGTTGGCACACAGCTTCTGCTTTCCTGGGGGCCTCTTCCGAGTCCCCCGGTCTGTCAGGAATGAAGCCCCAACACTGTTGGCAAGACCCACCAGGCCTTCTTCAGATAGACACATCGAGAGACCCGTCATTCCACCCATGCCCAGCTTCCCGGAGGCCCTTCCTGCCTCCACTCCTCCCACCCCCGCTGCAGGTCACTGACCCTGCTTGGAAAACACCAGGCTTGCTCATATAAGGAGCGTGGGCCAGGCCTGAGTATTCAGCGATGGCATCTGCATGGTGGCCCTGTCTCATCTTGGCTCTGCTCTTCAGCTTGGCAGCCTCTGGCTTCCCGAGAAGCCCCTTTCGGCTGCTTGGGGTGAGTCTGCCCCCTCTTTGCCATCTGGGTCTTGGTGTGGAATGGGCAGAAGGCATCATGCTGGGCAAGGCCTCTGAGTGGAGTGAAGAGGAGGCAGAGGGCTAGGCACTGAGCTGCTGGGAGTAGTGTGGACACTGGGAGAACTGGGCTCCAGCTGAGGCCTCTGCTAACCTGTTGTCTAACCCTGGGAAGGCTCTTAAAACTCCCTGGGCCTCAGCTTCCCACCCCATCAAAAGAGCAATGCACCATGAACTGCTCACTTCACTGAGGGGCAATGAAGGTTCAAGTCTCAAACGAGTGTGACCTCTACAAAAACGCTCAGTTGAGCCCTGTGGGGTGTGGTGGGGGCAGGGGTGCTCTGGAAGGAGGCCTAAAGGGGCCTGGGGGCCAGGGAAAGGCAGAATGGGAGATAGAATGAGGTGGGGCATGTAGGGTGTGAAGAGAGCTCCGGGTTCAGTTCCCCCGGCCCTGCTCTCCTGGAAACCTGGAGACCTGCCCCTCTCTGGACCTCAGTTTCCCCATCTATTCAGAGTTCTTCCTACTCTGACATGAGGCTCTGGAGGGTCCTATGTCTGGGGGCCACTCAGGTGTGTGGGTGGCAGGGCACTACTGAACTCCTGGTCTCAGCCCAGAGCCTCCCAGGCCATGCAGCCTTGGCATTGGCCTTGGCCTGATTCCTCTGTTTGTGTTTGTTTTTGTTTTTTCAGAAACGGAGCCTCCCGGAAGGGGTGAGAACTTTCACCAGGGGGTGGGACCGAGTGGGGCAGGGCAGGATGGAGCTGGTTGCCCAACTGCTGAAGGTGTAGGCTAAAACAGCAGACTCCTCACAGCTGGCAAACAGCTTACAGCCCGCTGCCCTGGCAGCCTCCAACGGTGCAAGACTCCTGGGAAAGAGCACCACAGAATGACGACCCCTCCAACCTCGCAGGATGTAGCTGAAGAGGGCCCCTCACAGGCATCTCTTCCCTCCACAGACACTTCCTTAGCACTTGCTGGTACCCGGCTCTGTGAAGCGGACCCTGCCACACCCTCATGAAGCATCTTTATATCCCTAGGGGGAGGGGGCTGGAACACCTCCCTAGAGCCTCTCAAAATCCAACACCCCTGTTGGAAAGAGCGTGTCTGGAGACTTCCCTTGGCACAGGAAATCAGTTCCTCTTTGGGAGACAGAATGAGACAATTACCTAAAGACCCAGGAGGTGGGCTGGGCTGTGTGCTAGAGGGAGTGTGAGGTGTGGAGGATGAGCAGGAAGAGCCAGGGGCAGGTGCTCCAGAGCCAGTGTCCCGCACATGGCTGGAGCTCAGGGTGACTGGACGGGAGAGGGCAAGCTCTCACTGGCTGCAGCAGTGTGTAAACAGATCACAGAATTGAGGAGGCAGGACAAGCATCTGAATAATAGTGGCCACCAGAACATGGAGACTGGAGACACCACCAAGTCTTCCAATGTAGGAGACCTGGAGGATGAGGGTTGCGTGCCAGGCAGGGGCCTCAGAGCCTGCAAGGTTTGCAAGAGAGGTGGCCAGGTTGCAAACCTGCTTCTCCAGTGTCCCAGTCTGGCTGATTCTCCACCCACCTCCCCAAAGGTGGCCAATGGCATCGAGGTCTACAGTACCAAAATCAACTCCAAGGTGACCTCCCGTTTTGCTCACAATGTTGTCACCACGAGAACGGTCAACCGTGCAGACACGGCCAAGGAGGTTTCCTTTGATGTGGAGCTGCCCAAGACGGCCTTCATCACCAACTTCACCTTGTGGGTACCACCATGGCTGCTGGCTCTGGGCTCAGGAACAGGGGGTCTGGCCCAGTGTGATCCCCCCACCCCCAACTCTCTTTCCCTGCAGGACCATCGACGGTGTTACCTACCCTGGGAATGTCAAGGAGAAGGAAGTTGCCAAGAAGCAGTATGAAAAGGCTGTGTCCCAGGGCAAGACGGCCGGCTTGGTCAAGTAAGTGTGGACTCCCAGGCCTTGGGGAGAATGTCTGGGATTCGAGGGCCTTCAGGGCTACGAACAACAACAGCTATTATTATTGGTATAGCAAAATGTGCCCATAATTTTGCCATTATCCCATGTTGAGGCTGAGGCAAGCGAGGCTCAGAATGTTTAGGGATCTCCCTCGCCAAAGGGCTGGGCCTGGGGCCGAGGGCCGAGGAAGGGTGGGCTCCTGCAGTCTTTGAGGAAGTCGCCATCTCACACCCTGTTCAGGGCCTCTGGGAGGAAGATGGAGAAGTTCACAGTCTCGGTCAACGTGGCTGCAGGCAGCAAAGTCACCTTCGAGCTAACCTACGAGGAGCTGCTGAAGAGGCACAAGGGCAAGTACGAGATGTACCTCAAGGTCCAGCCTAAGCAACTGGTCAAACACTTCGAGGTAATCAACCGCCCCTGCAGCCCTGGGGGGACAGCAGCAGGGTGCAGGAACCGGCCCATGGGGCAGTCTCAGACAGGGGTCAAAAACACAAAAGTTCCGCCTCACAGCATCCCCCATCCTTGGCTGGGAAGGCTGGAGGAATTCAGTGGTTCTGGCCACAGCATCTGGGGCCAAGGGGAAGAGGCTGGGGTGGACTCCACAGATGCAGATTCGGTGCTGGGCCCTCGAGAGCAACACCAGCAAGTGCCTCTGTAAGGCTTCTCACTGGGCACATGGGCATTTTTCCTACCTCAAAGCTGAAAGCCAAAGGAAAAGCATCACTGGTGGCATATGGCAGGTGGTGGTAACACCTCAGGATCAGCATACTCTCCTCCAAGCCCCTGTGGTCACTTTCCCAGTGGGAGACACCAGGCTTGGCCCTCAACACTGCCCTAGAGGGTCCCTGCATCACCACACACCCATCTCATTCCCACTGGCCTTGTTCTGGGAACTGGCCTCTGCGATCACTGAGTGACATTTCCTTACTTTGGCCATTTCAGATCGAGGTAGACATCTTCGAGCCTCAGGGAATCAGCATGCTGGATGCTGAGGCCTCGTTCATCACCAATGACCTCCTGGGAAGCGCCCTCGCCAAGTCCTTCTCAGGGAAAAAGGTGATGTAGATGCCTCTCAGACCTGGTGGGGCAGGGGACAGGAACACTGACTCCAGCAGAACAAGCCTGCAGCCCAGGGCTTAGCAGCTGCAAGCATGCATGTGTTGGGGTGGGGCTGGGGATCAATCTGCAACTATCACCTTCCTCCTTGCCCACTGGGGTTGGGAGTGAGGATGCTGAGGGCAGGGGCTGCTGACAATGACCTGCCAGAGGAGCCATTTACAAAGCCTGGTCCCATTCCCCCTTGGGAAATGGACAGGGCAGGGCTTATCTTCCCTGTTTTACATACAGGTCCGGAGGCTGAGGCCCAAGGGAGTCATTTAGATCTACTGATTCCACAAGGAGGGGTGAAAGACTAAAGAGAACTTCATTCTTGGTGCTGGGTGGTTGGCTCCAGTCCCCAAGGCTCCCAGCTGTTCCAGGGGCCTTCATGGCAGTGGACAGTGGGTGAATAAATGTTTGTATAAACAACAAACCAGTCATCCAGGACTTCCAGGGAGAGGCCCGAGGGGCACACACTCAGAGGTCTGCTGGCTTCTGGAGGGCCACATCCTGCCCCGGGACCCTCCTCCTCCCCATTCTCCTCCTTTCTCCCTCCCCTCCTCTTGGCATCCACACACCAACATTCCAAACCTACAAGAAATTCCTTTTAATGGGAAGCTACCCCTTCCCTAAGTAGCTTCTCAGTGCTGAGCTCCAAGGTAGCCTGGGCTAATGGGTGTGTGAGGCCAAGAAAAAGGGAGCTGGAAGCTGAATCAGACAAGGCCTGTGCCCCGCCAGGAGCCTGATCTCCAAGGGGAAGAGTGGTGCTCCGAAAGGCCGGAGCGTGGTCAACAGTGCCTTCCACTGAGTCCTGGGAGATGCAGGGCACACCGCCGGCAGGCAGGGCTGCCCAGGCCTCCAGCTCTTGCTAGCTTCTGCCCTGCTAAGGGCTCCTCCCTGCAAGGCTGCACCTCTGCTCCCTCAGCTAAGGACTGAGGTCTCCCTGGCCCTGGCCAAGCTGAGCAAGGTCTTTCATCTCCGTCCCTTAGGGCCACGTGTCCTTCAAGCCCAGCTTAGACCAACAGCGTTCATGCCCAACCTGTACAGACTCCCTCCTCAATGGAGATTTCACCATCACCTACGACGTGAACAGAGAATCTCCTGGCAACGTGCAGGTACCCGGGCTAGCTGATTCATCATCAGGGTGGGGTGAGGGCTGGTGGGGAGGGGCTGCAGCTGCATCTAGTGCCATCACCCTGGGTCCTCAGCCCATGTCTGTTTTCCTACAGGATGTGGGACAGCTGATGGCCTAGAGCCTGGTGCAGCACCCCCTAGAGGGTGGGATAGGAACGTCTTTTTCTTGGGCTGGTAAATGTCTGGCTTCTACCTGCAAGAATAGTCAATGTGGTGTTGCTAAAAGGACACCGGCCTCCGTCCCCTCTCCCCACTTTCCAGATAGTCAATGGCTACTTTGTGCACTTCTTTGCACCTCAAGGCCTTCCAGTGGTGCCTAAGAACGTGGCCTTCGTGATTGATATCAGCGGCTCCATGGCTGGTCGGAAATTAGAGCAGGTACTCAGCGCCAGTGGCAGAGCCAGGGCTCGGGGGAGTAGGGGGTAGAGGAGATTTCTTTTTTAAGTGGAAAAAGCTGATCCTGTGGTGAATGAGGAGAAAGGGGACAGGATAAGAGAAGGCTCATGGCCTCTGCCCGCTTCTGTGGCAAGCCTCAGGCAGGGCTCACTGGTGCAGATGGCGTGGGCTGCACCGCCTGCTGAGCTGAGAAGGGACCTCACTCTCTGCTGCGGCTTCTCCCAGCTCTTTGTCTCTCTCTCCTCCAGACAAAGGAGGCCCTTCTCAGAATCCTGGAAGATATGAAAGAGGAAGACTATCTGAATTTCATCCTGTTCAGTGGAGATGTGTCCACATGGAAAGAGCACTTAGTCCAGGCCACGCCCGAGAACCTCCAGGCGGCCAGGACGTTTGTGAAGAGCATGGAGGATAAAGGAAGTAAGAGCAGAGCTGGAGCCCACCCGCCTCCTAGCAGCGCCTCCCTCTGTCCCTAAGCAGCCTGCAACCCCCCTCTTAGGGCAGGGACTCTGCTGGTCTCAGGCCCTTCGGATCCGTGCTGGAGTAGAGGTGGGAGTGGATGGTCCTCAGGCTTGAAGACAGAATATCGGCTGTCTTCTCTGTGGTCCAGGGAAACCCATTCTTTCTGTTTCTAATCCATGATCCTGGTATCCCACAAGTCCCAGCAAGATAAGGCCACAGAGAACCCTTCTTCTTGGCCCTGTTTCATATGGAAAATGGCAAATGATGTCTACACCGCTCCCCTCTCCTCCCAGCAAGAGGGGCTGGGAGTCCATCCAACTCTTTGCCAAAGGGCTTTCACAATCACCACGTGCTTTTCGTCTTCACCATGTGCCTTTCATCCCCATTTGAAAGTGGAAGTTGTTTGTTTATGTGGTGATTCATTCATTGTTTGCTGAGTACCACCATGGGCTGGCAGATAGGATCCTTGGGCACATGAGTGGGGCCGGCTGTCCCGGCCTCCTCTGCTCCAGCCTGTCTGCACACTGGCACCCTGAGGACACCCTCCCACGGTGCTGTCTGTGTCCCAGTGACCAACATCAACGACGGGCTGCTGAGGGGCATCAGTATGCTGAACAAGGCCAGAGAGGAGCACAGAGTCCCAGAGAGGAGCACCTCCATCGTCATCATGCTGACTGACGGGGATGCCAATGTTGGTGAGGAGCACGGGCATGGTTTTGAGCTAGGGTTGGAGCGCTTGGCTGCTGCTTCTGGCTCTGTAGCTGGCTTGTTGGAAAACCTGGGACAGCTCTTCCCTGGGTTCCCTGTGGTCTGGGAGCCCCTTAAGGGCAGGGTCCTGCCTCCCTCTGCCAGGGCTCTCCACCACCTGCTCCACAAGGGCTGATGGTTGTGACTCCACCAAGTCTGCATGTGCAGGAGTCCAGTCTCCCCAGACAGAGCTGGTCTAGACCATCCCTAGGGCTGGGGCTGGACTGTGAATATCCCCTTCTCCAACAGGTGAGAGCAGACCTGAAAAAATCCAAGAGAATGTGCGGAATGCCATCGGGGGCAAGTTCCCCTTGTATAACCTGGGCTTTGGCAACAATCTGAATTATAACTTCCTGGAGAACATGGCCCTGGAGAACCATGGGTTTGCCCGGCGCATTTACGAGGACTCTGATGCCGATTTGCAGTTGCAGGTATGCCTTGTCTTGCACACTTCCGGGCATAAGGAGCTCACTACTTCCTCAGACAGCTGCTCCATAAGGTGATGGCTCTAGTTATCAGGAAGAGCTTCCTCTTGGGTCCAAATCCACCTCTGACTATCTCTTACCCATCAGTAAAGATTCTGATTTTGTCCTTGGGCTACACAACAGGCCTGCTTCTTCAATAGGATTATCAGAGCAAACACAGGACGTCTGGTTCAATATGAATTTCTGATAAGTAATGAATTTTTTATAGTATAAGTATGCCCCAAATATTGCACAGGACATTGTATTAGTGTACTGCGGCTGCCATACCAAAGTACCGAGTGGCTTCAATGAGAGAAACGTATTGTCTCCCAGTTCCAGAGCCCGGACATCCCAGATCCATGTGGCGGTGGGTTGGTTCCTTCTGAGGGCTGTGAGGGCAGATCTTTCTAGGCCTCTTTCCTTTTCTCCATGGCTTATCAACGGCTGTCTTCTCCCTGTGTCTGCACACGTCTTCCCTCTGGATGTCTGTGTCCAACTCCCCTTTTAATAAGGACATCAATCATATTGGATTAGGGCCCACAGTCAAGACCTTATTTTGTAGACCCTATCTCCAAATAAGGTTGAACTTTAGGAGTACACTATTCAACCCATAACAGACATACCTACACTAAAAAATTATTCATTGTTTATTTGACCTTCAACGTAGCTGCATGTCCTGTCTTTGTATTTGCTGAATCTGGCAATTTTGTTCCTTCTCTAGGCAGGTAACGGCATCTCCACCTCTGCAGGGCGACCACCCCATCCCTTCCCTCCTCTGTCTCCGGATCTCTGCACTCCTGTCCACGTCACCTTCTCATCTGCCTCTCTTTACTTCCTTTTCTCCTTCTTGCTTTCATTCCAACAGACATTCCTTAAATACTTTCTTTGTGCCAAGAACTCTGTCCTTTCATATTTCTTTTTTTGATAGGAAATACTTCTGAAACTGTCCTTTCTAGTCTTCCTTGTGTCTATCTGGGAGCAGGGAGTTGCGGGGGGGAGGCCCCCACAGACTGAAGGACGCAGTCAGGGACAGGCAGGGTGAACATTAGGAGCCATTAGGACGGGCCCAGCCCTGGGGCACGGATGCCCGGCTGCAGCGTCAGTGGGAGCCTGACCTGGGGCTCGAGATGACCGGCCCCATCCGAACTTCAGGGCTTCTATGAGGAGGTGGCCAACCCACTGCTGACGGGCGTGGAGATGGAGTACCCCGAGAACGCTGTCCTGGACCTCACCCAGAACACTTACCAGCACTTCTACGACGGCTCTGAGATTGTGGTGGCCGGGCGCCTGGTGGACGAGGACATGAACAGCTTTAAGGCAGATGTGAAGGGCCATGGGGTGAGTGTTGACAGGGCCTGGAAGTGTGCTGGGGATGGGGTATCAGCAGTGGTAGGGCTCTGGCCTCGTGAGGGTCCAGGAGTGGTGGCCCCTGAACCTGATCCACCCAGGCCTCCAGACCCTTGCCTCCTTCCACCCCCACCCCAGGCCACCAACGACCTGACCTTCACAGAGGAGGTGGACATGAAGGAGATGGAGAAGGCCCTTCAGGAGCGGGACTACATCTTCGGGAATTACATTGAGCGGCTCTGGGCCTACCTCACCATCGAGCAGCTGCTGGAGAAGCGGTGAGCAGGGGCCCGGCACCCACCTGTGCCTACCCCTGGCTGGGCTCCAACGCAAGGGCACCCCCATACGCAGTCCCAGCGGTCCTGCCCTCTTCTTGGCCCAGCCCAGGAACTGTCTGTAGAGCAGTCTGTAAGGAACCCCAGGCCGCCACTCCCCATCCTGTCAGCCCCAAGGCTCAAGCGGGCAAGCCCCGTGGCCAGCAGCCTGGGAGTGCCCCGGGGTAGGGGGGCCTCAGCACCCTGCTGCCCACACTGGGCATGGCCCAGGGCTGGTGAGGCTGAGCGGAACTGAAGGCCGGGATCCCAGCCCTCAGTGCCCAGAGGGCAGAGCTGAGCCCACTGAGAGGGTCAGTGTTGGTGTGGGTGGGATTAGCCTGTGAAGCCGTCAGTACACAATCTAGCACATGCTGAGTGCTCCGCACATGGACACCATTGAGAGTGGCTGTTGTAGCCCCTTATTTTATTTATTTATTTACTTATTTATTTTTTGAGAGGGGGTCTCGCTCTGTCGCCCAGGCTGGAGTGCAATGGTGCGATCTCGGTTCACTGCAACCTCTGCCTCCTGGGTTGAAAACGATTCTCCTGCCTCAGCCTCCCAAGTAGCTGGAATTACAGGCATGCACCACCATGCCTGGCTAATTTTTGTATTTTTAGTAGAGACGGGGTTTCACCATGTTGGCCAGGCTGATCTCGAACTCCTGACCTCAGGTGATTCACCCGCCTTGGCCTCCCAAAGTGCTGGGATTACAGGCGTGAGCCACCATGCCCGGCCAGTCCTTATGTTTTATAGGTGGGGAAACCAAGGCCCAGCAAGGAAACAGGGCTTGTTTACATGCCCCAGGGAGCTGTGAGCCAGCCTCCTCTGAGCCCAACTGGGCTGTACCCTGGGGCACCCCACAATGGGGAAGGTGGAGTGGGGATCCCCAGCTGCGTCCAGCGCTCCAGTGCAGGGGAAGCGGGCAGGGTGCTGCTCTCTAGGCTGTCCTCTTGACTGGCCCCTCCTCACAGCAAGAACGCCCATGGCGAGGAGAAGGAGAACCTCACGGCCCGGGCCCTGGACCTGTCCCTCAAGTATCACTTTGTGACTCCACTGACCTCCATGGTGGTGACCAAGCCTGAGGACAACGAGGATGAGAGGGCCATTGCCGACAAGCCTGGGGAAGGTGGGGATAGGGATGGAGGCCAGAACCTGGAAGCCTCCTTCTAGGACCCTGCGCTGGGCACCCTCCCTGGGTGTCCAGTGGAGGAGTGGGCCAGGCTGGGGAGACCCAGACCAGCTGAAGTGGGGCATCTGAAGGAAAACTGGCCACGGGCTGGGGAAAGTGGGGTGGAGCATGAAGCAGTCAGCATGGACAGTGGGGTGTGGGGTGAATAGGAGCCTCTGCACCTCTAAAGGGAAGTGAGTAAAGGGGGCACACTGCCCATGGGACATTTCAAGGAAAAGGACTGAGGCTGCAGCATGGAAGGGCTTAGTTAGACAAGAAGAAGCACTTCCAACATGAAAGGCCTGGAGCAGGCTACCAGGCACCTGGAGATTGTTAGGGGAAGAGTCCCTGAGAGCTGGAGGCTGGGACCCCCTCAACCAGACTCCAGACTGCCCTACTCAACAGGGGGTCCCAAATGCCCACTGCAACTAGGTACAGGGTCTGTGTGTGGTGGTGGGGGATTGGCATTGGAAGACATGGGAGGCAAAGAGCTGGGCCTGGCCAGGCCAGGCCTCTGGCTTCCAAGAACTCCTAGTTCCAGGGGACACCCAGTGGGGGAACAGCTGGCTGCTGGGAGGCCCACAGCCTACGGCTGGTTGGCCAAGCAGCCGGCTCTGGGCCCTGCTCACTAGTGCCCTATGGCTTCTAATGCATTTCTCCTCTTCCTCCCTCGCTGCACCTGCAGATGCAGAAGATAAGCTTTAGCCAGCCACCAGGGTGGGCATTATGGAAGGGAGACAAGAGAGAACTGAGGCCTTTCCAAGCAAGATAGGATCCCTAGCCATGGGGGCACACTTGGGACACCTGGGCTCAGGCCCAGCCCTATTGCCAAATCATGACTCTGCCCCTCTCTGAGCCTGAGGATCCCTGTAAGTTAACTGGGGGTGGCTTCCCTTGCCCAGGGAGAGACAATCACTATGACAGTATCTATGACCTGCAAAAATGAGCAATTTAGCATGTCAGTCATTTATATTCCATTAATCCCATAGCAACCCTCCAAGAGGGCCCTTTTATGATCCCCATTTTACAATGGGGAAATTGAGGCACAGACTCAGCAGATGGCCAAGCTGGTACTTAGGCCAAGGCAGTCTGGCCCCAATGCCCATGTTGGGAATTGCTGGGGATCACAGTCCTCTGTGCCTCTCTCACCACAAAACTGGAACCTCACAAACTCCCTGCCACTAGGCAGGGCCTCCCCAGCCCCTACTGGCCTGCCCCACCTCCATCTATAAGCACGGCACATTTGGACTGGGCCATCACGTTCCCCTCAGAACAGCCCTGACGAATGTACCTGTGCATGTGAGTACATATATGCATGTGCACGCATATGTGTGCGCCTGTGTGCACGTGTGGGTGGGTGTTTACTACCAAGAAGCAACAGACAGCCATGAGCCTCACTCACCCCAACTAGCGGGTGGGAAGCCCAGGGGTGGGGCAGATGTTTGCTGTGAGCATTACTCAAGAGAGAGAAGCTGATGACTTAATGGCTTGCATTTCGGCCACATCGAAAAGCCCTGCCCCAACATTAAAATCACATCCCATTGTCACCAGCCCCATAAAGGGCTTCCCTGGATGTGCCCGATTTCCAAAGCCTAATCTTTGGGGTCACATCTCCACCTCTATCTGCCAGTGTTGGGGCCCCTCTGGGGCCCAGCAGCACTAAGACAGGCAGAAGGCATGGGGCTGGGGAAGAAGGAACCCCTAGACCCTGCTCACCACTGCCCTTCGGCTTCTTTTCAGCCACACCGCTGAGCCCCGCCATGTCCTACCTGAGTGAGTACACGATGGCGGCTGCCACTCCTCCCACTGCTTAGAGCCTGCCCCTGCCATGTGTCCCTCCGCGGTGGCTACTCACTCAGCTCTCCGCGATGGGCAGATGGACAATGTGCCCTGAGGAGATTGCGGGGTGGGAGGGCAATGGCATTAGCAAGTGGGAAGGGGAGGGGCATGAGCTGAACTCCTATGGGGGTCATCGGGCGCCTCCCAGGGCCACTTGCTTAGCTCAGCCCCCTCTCCCTTTGTATCTGCAGCCAGCTACCAGCCTCCTCAAAACCCCTACTACTATGGTGAGTCCCTGGCTGCTCCTGGGGAAGGCTCAGGGGCCTGGGAACGTGCTCCTGCCTGTCTCGGAGTCGAGCCCATGGAGGCCAGAAGGCTGGGGGAGGCCCCAGGTATGATGAGAGGCCCCGGGAGTCAGCCCCTTCTCTAATGTGTCACCAGTGGACGGGGACCCCCACTTCATCATCCAAGTTCCGGAGAAAGACGATGCCCTCTGCTTCAACATCGATGAAGCCCCAGGCACAGTGCTGCGCCTTATTCGGGATCCAGTCACAGGTGAGGCTTGTGGGCTAGGGCCGGGGCCAGGGGGCTCCTCCTGGGAGGGCTTGGGTCCCCCCAAGTAGGCACAGGGACCAGGTTCTCACTCTGCCCAGTAAGGCATCGTCTTCACATGCAAAGAAACCCCTGGGGGTGGGGAGTGCCCAGGGCCACAGGCTTGCTCAGTCCCACATGCCAGTGCTATGGGGAGATGATTAGCGTGAATGGGCCACCTGGGCCTAGGGTAGGACCCAGCCTGTGTCTGGGGAATAGTTTTTCTCTGAACAACACTCCCTGGCCCAGGCAAGGGGCAGACCCACAATGTCCCAGCATGACCCAAACCTAGAGTGTCTAGGAACCAACAAGCTTGGGCTCTGAAGTCCTGGTCTCTCTTGTGGCCCCCGCTCTGCTGCCCCTCAGCCAGTCTGGTTGAAGAGGAAGGCACACCCCTAAAGGCAATCTGGACTCAGAAGTTCTCGCTGGTCTCTCTCCCTGCCCCATCCCTCTGGCAGGCCTCACAGTTAACGGGCAGATCATCGGCGACAAGAGAGGCAGCCCTGACTCCAAAACCAGAAAGACTTATTTTGGAAAACTGGGCATTGCCAATGCTCAGATGGACTTCCAGGTGGAGGTGACAACGGAGAAGATCACCCTGTGGAACAGGGCCGTGCCGAGCACTTTCAGCTGGCTGGACACAGTCACAGTCACGCAGGATGGGTAAGCTCCCCCACAAGGTCTCCAAGGTGGGCTACAGGCTGAGAGTCTAAGGAGGCTCTTGAGGGATTTAGACAAATCCCAGGAAAGGAGATCCATGGGGGTCACAGGAAAGATCAGAGACCCCAGAATTCAGTCTCCTGCCACAGGGGAGGGTGACCATAGTGGCCCCCAATCAAACCCTGGGGCCCTGTCAGAGCCAGAATTGGTAGCTGCACAGTTCAGCTGGTTGGGTGAAGGCGTTAGGTGATAACGGCCCCATTTGCCTGTTCTGTGGCTGCTCTTGTCTTCTTAGCCCTCCTGTCTTTGGATCCCCCAGAACCTCCCACTGAGGCTCAGAGAAGGTGTGGAGCCTGCCCAACGTCACTCAGGAAGTCAGTGGCTTAGCTGGGGCTGGACCACAGGCCTCCAGATTCATAGGCCAGCCCTCTCTTTCCCACTTACAGACACGCAAGGATCCACTCATGGGGCGGGAGACAGCGTGCATGAGGCATCCTCTTTCTAATGCCCCTGAGATAGTTTCTGGAGTCTGTGGGCCCTCGGGTGCCATGTACAGGGGAGGCTCCACCAAGACGCCCTTGAGTCAGATGCCCAGTGTCACGGCCACTGGGCCCCACAGCCACTTTCTGGCTTCCTCTCGTAGGCTGTCTATGATGATCAACAGGAAGAACATGGTGGTCTCCTTTGGAGATGGGGTTACCTTTGTGGTCATCCTACACCAGGTGTGGAAGAAACATCCTGTCCACCGTGACTTTCTAGGCTTCTACGTGGTGGACAGTCACCGGATGTCAGCACAGACACATGGGCTGCTGGGTACGAAGTGTTCAGACTGCAGGCTGTTCAGGCCTGAGAGCAGCATGGGAAACACATAAAGAAGGCCTTCCTAGGCACCCCGTACCCAGCTCACAACACCCCATTCAGCCTTTGCATCAACCCTGAAAGGCCAGTGGCCACGTTACCCGTGGCAATGGCCAGGGGCTGATAGCATCAATATTTTTCTTCCCAGGGCAATTTTTCCAACCCTTTGACTTTAAAGTGTCTGACATCCGGCCAGGCTCTGACCCTGCAAAGCCAGATGCCACATTGGTGGTGAAGAACCATCAGCTGATTGTCACCAGGTGAGGAGACTTCTCCAACACCCTCACCTGCTCAGCAACGAGAGGAGGAAAGAGCCCCTGCTGCCCAGGCACATTAGTCTGGTGGGCTTTTGTCTTCTGTGGGGTACCCTTGTTTCCCTTTGAGGTCTTGGCCCCTACCAGGCTCTTCCTAATCAAGAAAAAGCCCAAACTTGGCTTCCTAGAAAGAGTAATCATGTAACTTCATTCTTGACCAAAGAATTCTGGGCTGTTAGAATTGCCAACTTCCCACCCTTTTTCAATCTCAGGTCCGCTAGTCTAGCAGCCATCTTACCCACCCTGTGTATTGCAGCATCTCTCTTCTTTCCCCAGGGGCTCCCAGAAAGACTACAGAAAGGATGCCAGCATCGGCGCAAAGGTTGTCTGCTGGTTTGTCCACAACAACGGAGAAGGGCTGATTGATGGTGTCCACACAGACTACATTGTCCCCAACCTGTTTTGAGTAGACACGCCAGCTCCTGTTGGGATGGATGGCGCAGATTTTGTGGCATCTGGAACATGGGCACAGAGAGGGGCCTGTGGGAGGGGCTGGGAAAATAAAGTCCAAGGTCGAGACCAGACAGCTGCCAGCCTCTACATGCCTTCATGAGCCTCTGCTCCAGGGAACAGGCAACTGGGACCCATGGCAGCTCAAAAGAGGGGATGGCTAGCAGGAAGGCAACTTCTTGGGCCTCTCCACTGACACAGCTGAGACAGAGTTGGTTGGACTGGAACTTTAGGGAGTCAAATGTATGACAGCCTGGGGGAAAAAATAAAGAACTGACTCTGAAGGAAGGGGGCTCTGAGAAGTCAGGAAGGGTTGAATGTATTTCAGTATCCAGGAAAGTCATAAGGTAAGTAAATGGTCCCAGCTCAGGAGCTCCAATAAGGACCTTTAGAAGTAGATAATACTCCAGTGCAGACACAGCCCACATCTAAATAGGGATGTCAGCCACCCTTCCATCTATCCATCTATCCACCCATCTCTCCACCCATCCATCCACTCACCCACCCACCCATTCACCATTCAACCATCTGTTCACCCACGTGTCCACTCATCCATCCCGCCACCATGCATGCATCCACCCATCAACCTATCTATCCATCCCTCCAACCATCTGTCCATTCATCCATTCATCCCCCAGCTACCTATTCATCATCCAACTATGCATCCATCCACCCATCCATCCTACCATCTGTCCATCTCTCCATTTGTCCATCCTCCCATCCATCCATCCAACCATCAATTCACCCACCCATCCACCCACATACCCATTCATCAATTCAGCAGATAAACACAATACCTTGGGCCAGGATCTGGGGGTACAGTTGAGTAATCCAGTTCCTATTTTCATGAGTGCTCAAGTTTGTCTTCAGCTGGGCTAGGCATCTCTGGGATCCTCTGCTTGTACCTTATGATGCCCACTTGGTGTATCCTCCCAATGAGTCTGTGGTGGGGTAGAGGGTCAGAGAGAGGTTCCTGGATGAGGGGCTCTGAGACCTCTCCAGTCTGGATAACCCTCTCCCACCTGGACAACTGCAATTGCCACTTCCTGAGTCTCCCTGCCTCCTCTATTGCTTCCCATAGAGAGCTTTTTACAGAGCAGATGTGATCACTGCTCGCTGACTAAATCCCCACAAATGACATCTTCCATCCTTTGCTCTTGGAACCATGACCAGGCTGCTCTCAACTGTGCAAACATAAGCCCTCCTGCCCACATCCTCTGCCTCTGCTGTTCTCTCTGCCTGGGGGTGGGGAGGGGGTAAGGGCATGCTGGGCAGACAGTACCCGTCAGAGGACGCAGTGAGTGGCTTTGCCTGATGTCAGAGCAGGGGGCACAATAAGACTGGATGAGGTTGGAATCAGACTGGGGAATGCCACAAATGTCAGCGGGGCGTGGCATGTGGCCTTGGGGACATGAAAGGAAGTTGTCCTGCCTCCCAGGGCAGGGGTCCCTGGAGAGAGGACTAGAGGCCATTAAGGGCAGTCCAGGGGCAAATGTTTGTCATCAGAGGAGCCCCCCAGGTGGCTACAGGATGCTAATGGCAGACCGGTGCCTGTTGTTGCTCTAGGGAGGGGTCCACATAGACATGGCTCCCATCTTGAAGGCCTCCTCGTAGCCCCAGGTGAATGTGGCAGAAGGCCAGGCTGGACTGGCTAAAAGGGCCCAGGCCTGAGAAAGGAACCCTCCACAGTGGGCAAGTCCCACCATTCTGTTCAAGCCTGGGTTGGTTGAGGAGCCATATGGCTATTATTATTATTTTTCTTGAGATGGGGTCTCACTCCCATCGCCCAGGCTGCAGTGGTGCAGTGGTGTGATCACGGCTCACTGCAGCCTCAACTTCTCAGGCTCAGGTGATCCTCCCACTTCAGCCTCCAGAGCAGCTGGGACTACAGGCATGTGCAATCACACCCGGCTAATTTTTGTATTTTTTGCAGAGACAGGGTTTTGCCATGTTGTTCAGGCTGGTCTCAAACTCCTGGGCTCAAGCGATCTGCCCGCCTCAGCCTCCCAAAGTGCTGGGATTATAGGTGTGAGCCACTGCCCCCGGCCCACATAGCTTTAAAACAGTCATCTTGAGGTCAGTTTCCACATCTATGCAGTGGGGAGAAGGATCCTGCCACATGAAGGATGTGAAAAGCCGTCCTCGTTACGGTTTCTGGTCCTCCTCAGGTGTCTCCAGGAGGACAGCTCCAGGTAGCAGCCATGTGAACAGGTTGGGAGGCAGGAGTTGGCTGCCCTCAACCCATAGGCCGGGAGGCCATCTATGCAGGCAAAAGCTAGGTGGACTCTGCCTTCTCCCCATTCCACGTCACCCTGGTCCCTCCTGTCCCTGCCTGGCTCTCCCTACCCTTTCACGGTAGAAGCCATGCTCTGTGGTGAGGTGTGCACCACCTGTGCTGGCCCGGCCCCCCTCCCCTTCCACCTCATCCCACAGCATCTCCTTCCGTAATCTTCCCCAAACTTAGCACACAGTGTCCTGGCTCCAGGCCTGGACGCATGCTGTTCCCACCGCCTGGTGTCCTTGCCCTCCTTTTCCACTGGGCTAACTTCCCTCCATTTTTCAAATCTCAGCTCCCACATTACCTGCAGAAAGCTTTCCCTGCCACCCCCAGGCTTCCTGGTCATCCCCATGTCTCCCTCTGGGCTCCCGCAGCACCTGGCTATTTTCTGGGTGGCAGTTATCACCACAGGCATTGTGTCTGCCATGGTGCCCAATGTGCCCACAGTACTCAGCCCAGGGCCTGGCACAAGCTGGAAAGCACTTGCTGGATGAAAGAGTGAAGAACATGGGCCTATTTCCAACTGTCACAGAAAACACCTGCCCTGCAGGTGCTGGCAGGGCCAGAAAATCAACTGTGACTCCTCTGCTGTTGCATAAATTCAGCAGCCAGTCCAGGGGTTCATGCCCCAGAAGGGTAAGCTTGGGGTGGCACTCCTCTCTCATCCCTGTATGTCAGGGCTAGCCCCACAGCAAGTCCCTCTGAGCTACTCTCATGTCACACAGCCCTGGCCCAAGCCCCCTGGAACAGCCTTTACAAAGCAACTCTGCCTGAGATCCCTATCTGCCAAGGAGGCTCAATGGGGAGGCAGCAATGCAGGGAGGAGCATTTCTGTGTGTTGGGCAAACCTGCTGCTGGCGACCCCTCCCACCAGCCAGTACTTTGACCCTTTTAGAAAGACCCATCCAGCAAATATCCTCTTCTGGCTCAAGAGCAGGGAAAGGATGTTTCCCTGATGATCTGGTGTTTTTTAGCAAGCAAATGAGCTCAGTTTCTGCTTTACGTTGGCTTCCAGGAAGCCCATAGCAAAGCCCTGTGCTCCATCACTGCTGCAGCTTCCCCTACCCTGATGCCCCTGACTTCACTATCCTTCTGCTTGGCTCTTTTAGCCTTATACTCAGAGATTTTGGTTTTTTCCTCTTTAAGCTTTGTATTGGTAAGCCATAGACTCATATCCTTTTTTCAGAAGTAGGTGGGCTAATAGTAATTTTTGTTTCTTCTCTGAGACAGGGTCTTGCTCTGTTGCCCAGGCTGGAATGCAGTGGCACGATCACGGCTCTCTGCAGCCATGACCTCCCAGGCTCAAGCGATCCTCCAACCTCAGTCTCCCGAGTAGCTGGGACTACAGGCATGCACCACCATGCCAGCTAATTTTTGTAATTTTTGTAGAGATGGGGTTTCGTCACGTTGCCCAGGCTGGTCTCAAATTCCTGGACTCAATCAATCCTCCGGCCTTGGCCTCTCAAGGTGCTGGGATTACAGGTGTGAGCCACTACACCCAGCCGTAAATTCTTTAAAGTATACGTTGCCCATACAAGAATTGGTGGAATCTTTGGGGTGCCTAACCCTGGGGCAAGAACAGGAAAGGAGACCCTCAAGCACAGGATTTAGAGTTGGGACCCAGATCAGCCCCATTAGACTAGAGGTTCCTGGGAACAGGCCATATTTCCCCGCTGCACCTGGGGCCTTGCCTCTGCGTCCCCTTCGAAGATCCAGTGCTTCCTTACAAGACAATGAGCAGACAGGCCTGCTCCTCAGCACAGGCGTGAAAATCAAATTGTGTAAAGCAAATCCCATTGCAGAGAGGTCCAAAAGCTCACTGAGAAAGTTTAGGAGTTGGACTAGAAAGAATTCCAACCCAGTTCACTCTTTTTTTTTTTTTTTTTGTAGTCAAAACTGGTCCAAGTGACCATGAAGCAGACTGAACCTCTGCTCCTGGAGAATGCTCCCAGCCCTGGGCCCCTAGCTGGCAGCCAGAGTGACATCTCAAATGGGTGGTTCGAGCTCAATTTCCTTGTTTGTAAAATGAAGGGGCTGGCTGGACTGAAAGCTCAGCATGGGCCCTCCTGGCCATGGGCCCTTGAGAGCTGACAGTGGAAGCTTCTATGTTCCACGATGCTAAGGTTCAGGATGCAAGGTTGAGGCCCTAGGATTTGGCCACATGGAACTGGAGACACCCACTTCCTGGGCTCACACCACCTTTCTTTATTTGTAATGAGTGGGACTCTTCCTCCCCATGGTGGTCCAGGCCCCAGAAGCGGCCCTGCAGTTGCAGGGGGCAGCCAAGTGTACAGGGTGGGCACAGCTCCTTCCATCAGAACTACAGCTCCACAGACCAGCAGGAAATCTCCACTCCTGGGGGCCCCTCCTGGTAATCCAGCCTGCGCTCTCTGAAATGGAAAGACAGACAGACAGATAGGCAGGTGGTCAGCAAATCACAGGTGTGGGGGCAAAAGAGGGAGACAGCTGGGGACAGGAACATGGAGGGTAGGGAGTCCTGGGGTCCCTCTAGAATTCCCTCCAGCACAGGCCAACAAGGCCCAGTCACCCAGAGCATTACCCTAGAGAAGCCAGTACGTGAGGTCTCCAGGGTTTAGGCTCTGGGAGTTCAGGGTGTGGACAGGAAGAGGTTCCTACTGTCCCCAACCAACCCCAGGGATCTCAGGCCCATGTGTTTTCTGTGGGTCTGAGATGGCCATCCATCTTTTGTGGGGTCACTGAAAGCTGGCTTAGACAACTCTACAGCATCAACCTTCCACTGGACTGTGTCTAGTTCCTGGGCAAGGACAGGAGTGGGGCCCTGGAGAGCCTGGCTCCTGGCCTCCCAGTCCCCACCCCACCCCAGCCGGGCTCAGCGGTCTGCTTGTGCCGAGTCACCTGGTGGCAGAGTGGTCACTGCCCTGAACCCTCAGCATGCGTCTGCCGTCATCTGATGCTGCTGGAGATCCCCAGAGCACCTCCTGGTAAAACTGGCCTGAGATACAAAGGGTGGGTCAGTAAGGGTTAGAGACAGAGGGAGCCTGGGAGACACACGCAGGGGAGGGGCACCGCCTGTTCCCAAGCACAGCTGGTTTGTGAGGAAGGCCTGGGCCCCGGCAATGGGCACAGTACCAAGGGTCCCTCCAACGTGGCTGGAGAAGCGGTCAGTGTCACGCAGAAGGAGCCGGAGCCCCTCCCCATGGCCATCCCAGAACAACAGGCCGATGGTAACTCTGTCTGGGTCACTGAGCAGCAGGAGACCCGTCTTGTCCATGGTCATCTTCAGGCTGTGGAAAGACCCAGCGTCTTGAGCAGGAAGGTAGAGACGTGTGCACAGAACCTCAGTAGTCAGGGTGGGGAGTGGGCTGGGCTTCCCCTCTTGTCCAGGAAGTCATGGAGTGGCCTTGGATGGGAAGGCCCTTAAATATTCTGGATTTCAGTTTCCTCATTGGTAAAATAGGACCAAAGTTAACCTAATGATGTCTGGTTTCCTCATCACTTTTTTTCTTTCTCTTTTTTGGCGGGGCAGGCTGCAGTGCAGTGGTGTGATCTCAGCTCACTGCAACCTGTGCCTCCTTGGCTCAAGTGATTCTCCCAGCTCTACCTCCCAAGTAGCTGGTACTGCAGGTACATGCCACCATGCCCAGCTAATTTTTTTATTTTTAAGAGAGACAGGGTTTCACCATGTTGCCCAGGCTGGTCTCAAACTCCTGAGCTGAAGCAATCTGCCTGCCTCAGCCTCCCAAGGTGCTGGGATTACAGGCATGAGCCACTGCACCCGGCCTCTGGTTTTCTTAAATTCAGTTTGTCATAAATTAGTTTTATATGATTGAAGGAATTTCTCTGATGCATCCACTCTGTCCCTTTTGTTCTACAGCTGGTGTACTCTCTTTGGATGACTTGTGTTTAATCATGTGTTTAATGTCTAAAGGATAGGCCTCTTCTCATTCTGTCTCCTCAGTTTTTTAGTTAAAATAACCCTTGAAATTCTTGCCTTTCTGGTGTTCTCATGAACGTTAGGTTCCTTTAAGCATGTTGAATAAGACCCTGCTGTTACTCAGAGGTTATTTGAAACAAATTTTCCCTAAACATACACTGTTCTGTTGCTTCAATTCAATCTAAAAGATGTGGGGTTTTTTTTCTTTTCCTTTTTTTTGAGACGGAGTCTCGCTCTGTTGCCCAGGCTGAAGTGCAGTGGCGCAATCTCAGCTCACTGCAACCTCCACCTCCTGGGTTCAAGCGATTCTCCTACCTCAGCCTTCCAAGTAGCTGGGATTACAGGCGTGACACCACACCCAGCTAATTTTTGTATTTTTAGTAGAGATGGGGTTTCGCCATGTTGGCCAGGCTGGTCTCCAATTCCTGACCTTAGGTGATCCACCTGCCTTGGCCTCCCAAAGTGCTGGGATTACAGGCATAAGCCACCGCGCCTGGCCTATTTTTCTTTATGTCTTCTGTAGCTCATGAAAGTATTTGGACTTTCTCTCCCTACAATTAATAAGATTTTACTTCTATTTCATTTTCTAGGCATAAAAATGCTATTGATTTTGGTGAATCTACCAGATAGCAAGGAATTTTAGATCTTTTTTTTTTTTCCTTTTTTTGGAGATAGTGTCTCCCTCTGTTGCCCAGGCTGGCGTGCAGTGGTATTAATTCAGCTCACTGCAACCTCCGTCTCCCAGGTTCAAGCAATTCTCAGCCTCCTGAGTAGCCAGGATTACAGGTGCCCGCCACCATACCTAGCTAGTTTTTGTATTCTTAGTAGAGACAGGGTTTCACTATGTTGGCCAGGCTAGTCTCAAACTCCTGGCCTCAAGTGATCCACCCGCCTCGGCCTCCCAAAGTGTTGGGATTACACTTGTGTTGGGTGTCATGAACCACCGTGCCCGGCCAACTTTTAGAACTTTTATTTATTTTTTGAGACACAGTCTCGCTCTGTTGTCCAGGCTGGAATGCAGTGGCATGATCTTGGCTCACTGCAACCTCTGCCTCCCGGGTTCAAGTGATTCTCCTGTCTTGGCCTCTCGAGTAGCTGGGATTACAGGTGCACACTGCCACACCTGGCTAATTTTTTGTATTTTAGTAGAGATGGGGTTTCACCGTGTTGCCCAGGCTGGTCTCAAACTCCTGAGCTCAGGTGATCCACCCACCTTGGCCTCCCAAAGTACTGGGATTACAGGCGTGAGCCATCACACTGGGCCTGGATCTTTTATGAAATTGGGAAGGCTTTTGGGTGAGCCCTTGGATTAGCTGGGTGTGCACTCATCTGCACTTGCAAGGGAGTTCCCGCTGAGGGCTGGGTGAGGAAGGGCTGGACAAGGCTCTCCATACTTGGAAAAGGGTGAGCTGTGGCACAGGGCGGGGGATTGGAGGCCACTGCCCACAGAGGACGAGGGCCTCAGCCCTTCCCCGAGGCCCCTCGTGATCTGCAAAGCTGGAAGACTGTCCCTGGAAGGCCACTGTGAAGCAGTGAGCTTCCTCACCCAGAAGAGGTGGCCTTCTGCCTCCATTACTCACCAGCTGCTCAGTATTTGAGGCTACTGACTTGTGTCTCCTTAGCAGAGCTCCAAGGATACACTAAAGAGAATGCTGCTAACATGCTGTCAACAATGCTCTTCAGCTTCTCACTATTGTCATCAGAACATCACGTCACTACATAGGCAGCACTGTCCTGCGGGGTGCCTGGGGGGCACTGTATCATCTGACAGCAAAGTGCTCCCAACTACACTCTCTCATTGGGGTCTCCCTCCAGCCTTCTGACTCTGGGCCAGGATGATTAGTACTGGTTATTAGTGAAGAAACTGAGGCTCAGAGGGACTAAGCTGCCTGCCCAGGGTCACAAGGATTAGCAGCAGAGCTAGCTCCAAACCACACTGTCTCCTGCATGGGATAGTGACCTGGGTTAGGTCCCCAGGACAACTCCTCAGTGCCCTCCGGAGCTGCAGGGGTATACGGCAGGGCTCTTGTCTCTTTGCCCCTCCTGTGAGTGTAGCCGCTCCATTCTCAGGTCCATGGCCTCAGGCCACCTGCTTGTACCATCATCAGCCACTGTAGCCTGAAGGGTCAACCCCTGCCCCGGGCTCCAGCCTGGGCCTTACCCGGGCATCACTGAGAACAGCGTCTCCTTCCACTTGTACGCAGAGCTTCTTCGGTTCCGAGTCACCACCACGTGTTCAGGGGATGCGTGAACCCGCACTGGGGGGTTCTTGAAGGTCACTTCGATCCATGAGAACCCAGCCTTCTCCCTCTCATACTGGCCAGTCACCTCAACCCCTGGGAGGACCAGACCAGAGAGGTCAAAGCTGGGCCCCAGCCAGGGCTGACACCGACCTGCACGGGGAGACCTCCCTGATCACACCCCCTGGAGTTCTGCAGCAGCTCCCTCCCTCATCAGGAGGGGCGCCCCTTTCTCAGCACTCCTTCACACTGGGGGCTGGCTCCCACAATCTCTCCACTGTCCCTTGGTGTCTAAGGCTTTGGAGGGGCCCCTAAATCCTTGGCGACAGCCACCCTCAGATGAGGCCTTTGAGAATTAACTTGTCTCCAGTCAATAAGCCTTCAGAACACCCCATGGAGCGCCTGGCCCTGAGCTAGATGCCGCGGCCAAGGGTAAGATGGAGAATCGGTGCTCCCTGCCCTCAGGAAAGACATTCCCAGGCCTGAGTGAGGAAGTGGGTGACACATGCATCTGAGGAATGAGAAAGCCGTGGATGTCCCTTGGCTTTGAGCGGGGCTGGGCGGTGGGGAGGTGAGCATTGCTGAGTGGAGTGTGTCCCCATGTCTGGTCCAGGATTGAAGGGGCGGGGCCCAGCCAGCACCCCTGTCTCTTCCTGCCATTCTCCTCATCCACACCTTCTAGGTCTCATCTTTTGGGGCTCTGTACTCTGCAGGCACTAACTCCTCCATCTGGAACATCCTCATGTTGGTCTCTGTGCACCCGCCAGGGCCCTGCCATCCCTGTGCGACCCCAGGCAGCTCCCCTGACCCTTGCCCCACCCTGGCTCCTCCTCTAGGCTCACCTCCACATGGCTGCCATGCTTATCTGTGCCTAGGCCACCCACACCTGCACACAAGGTGCCCAGCGGAAGGTCCCTGGGGTGTCTGTGTGAGTATGTGCCCATGCCGGCGCTGGGAGGCAGGAGCATGCTATGATCTGGGAGGGGCCTGTGTGGGGCCAGCCTGCACGCGCTGTGTGTGTCTCTGTAGGCAGGTGGTGGGTGTGTGCCAGTGGTGTCTGCGTCTCTCTGGGTGTGCCCCTCTTACCTTGCTCAGGGTCTGAGAGCAGGTTCACTGGCCCCTGGCGGTGTCTGGGGTCCACACAGAGCCGCTCCACGCTCTGCCCAGGCAGTGGCAGGATGGCAGAGGGAGCCTGTATGGGGGCTGGGACAGCCGGGGCACGGCTCCTGGAGCAGGAAGGGCAGGCTGGGGGCAAGGATGCAGAAGGGGGCCAAGGGGGCTGGGAACGTACCTGGGGTTTGGGCTGTCATGGTTGTTTCTAAAAGAAGAAAAAGTCTGGGTTTAGGCAGCCCCTTCCTCAGGAGTGGGAGGTTGACGGAGGGAGCAGTGACTAGGTGTGGCCGGGTTCCCTCACTACTTCAACATCGAGACACGTGACAGGTCACTCCCCTCCCAGGATCCCCGTTAGGACAGGGCCTCTGGCCTTGGGGGCACCTTTGATTTTGGTGTTCATGACACGAGACACAGCTGGATCAGGATTTGAGGTGGCTGGTGGCGCTAAAGCAGGCGCTAGGGCAGGAACATCCGGAAACAGAAAGGGAGCAGAAAGGCAGTCAGGAGGCAAGCAACCAGCGGCGCAGCCACCGCTGTCACCAAGCTCCAGCCCCCCATCCTGCCACACATACACTCCACCTAGAATGGCCTTTGTCACAGGAGATTTTCAAACAGAAGAGCATGCTGTCAGGGATAAGTCCAGCCTTGCTCTGCAGCTGCATTCGAGTGCAGATTTGGGGATCAGAAAACAGTTCGAGGGATCTCTGTTGGCTTTCTGAACGGAGGAAGCCCTCCCTTCCTAGAAGGTTTCCTCATGAGTCAGCCTCTAGAGTATAGTGGATCCCACTCAGTGAAAGTAAAGGACAGGTGAAGTCCTGCCTTGGGGAGGGAAGGCCTGATGTTCATACACTGGGTAGTGGGGAGAGGGGCCTTCAGAGAGAGGAAGCTGGTAAGGACTGCTCCAAAGAGCGCTGTGACGTGCATGCTTGGCCAGTCCCTGCCCCTCTTAGGGCCTAGGGTCCCCTCTGAACAAGGAGTGTGGGAGAGGCTGCTCTGTCACGGCCTGTGGTCTGACAACCTAGGGGCAGCTAAAGGACCTGGGTGAGCTCGCATCTGAGGAGATGAGATGCTGAGGACAGGGCAGGGGGCAGCTGCAAAGAGCTGGGAAGGCGAGGACACCTCCTTAGGAAATGCACTCCCACCCCAGCCCCAGTAAATGATCCCAGGTTGAAATGACCCACAATTACTTCACATCATGCCCTCAGCAGCCGTCCCCGGCCTGGCCCTGTGGTGCGTGCTTTACCCCACCCCCCTCTATGGGGCAGGCTCAAGGACCACCGTGAGGAAACCAAGGCCCTCGCAGGGCCGGAAGGCGGCTTACAGACGGCCAGACGGCGGAAGGGGTGGAGAGCAGCATGGTCAGGAGCATCAGGAGGTCCTGGGAATCCAACTTGCCTGGGGCTGAGAACCCCAGGTCTGAAATTCATCCGGGAGACAGCAGCTCCAGCTTTGGAGAAATTGACAGATGCAGTCTTCTCTCAGGTGGGGTGTGGGTCCTCACAGCCAGGGCTTGAGATCCACCCAGGAGTGGGTGCGGAGAGGGCAGCTATGTCTCCTCTCCCCACACCCGGCCAACTTGGGGAGCCTCTCCCCCAACAGCTGGGAGATAATCAATGCTGGAACAATAATGGACCTCCCTCGAACTCCCCCCCAGGGATGTCATGCCTCCCCCTGACAGAACCCCTCAAACTACCTTGTCTACTCCATCCTCTTCTTGGAGAAAAGGAAGCCTCTGTGTGGTCAAGTCCTGATCAGATACAACTGAACTGAGGCCCGAGGGCTGTCACCAGCCAGAGGAGCTGGGCAAGGCACTACCCTCCACAGCCAGGACCGAGCCCAATCTGTCAATCTCCCCTCCCCCAACCTCCTACTTTGTCACCTGGTTTTGGTATTTTTGCTCCCTGGAGATAATATTTGAAGAAAGTGGAACCTGGAAATCAGTGGGACCTGGGTTTGCATCTTGCACCCACCTTCCTGTGGCCCCACTTGGATGGGGACTGTATTCCTAGCGCTGGGGACAGGGCCTGAGGCACAGCCAATATTTGAATGCACAGGCGACTAAATGCACCAGCGTGCTGGGTCAGATAACGCTGCCTCCTGGCAGCAGGGCTGGGCTGGAGAGGCCTGGGCAGACCTGGGCCCTGGCCAGCAACCTCACAGGGCTGGTGCCCTGGACCCTGTGTTAGCAGACCACCACCCAGCACAGCCTTTGAGGATGTTCGCTGCTTACCTGAGTGGACATTCCTGTTTCTACTTTCTGGATAAAACAAAGAGAGAGAGAGAGAGACAGACAGACAGACAGAGACACAGACAGACACCATCGGGGTGGTTTTCATCAATTTGAAGCGCTTGTGTTTAATCTTGCTACCCAATCCCGGACTATATCGTAGGTGCAATGAATTTGGGGAGATAGGAGACCCGGCTTCACTTTCCTCATCAGTGAATAGGCTGAATCTCCCAGGGGGAGTCTGTTGGGGGCACGGTTGGGGTCTTGGTCAGGATGCAGGGAAGATCGGGGAGAATGCTGGGTCCAAACTCTGCTACCTGGGAGGCTGAGATCTCAACCCCACACCCACCGCCTTCCACAGGCTTCTCAGCAACTTGAGACTGCTCTTGGTCTTCGGGTTTGGTGACTACCATAGATGTGAGAGGCGTGACAAAGCTGTAGGCAAGCGATAAATTCAGCGCTTGGGTCCGGAGGGCCTGCTGATCAGCACCGGATGCGGAGACACTGTAGGTGGAGCACATCAGAGCTCAGGAGGTCCTTGAATTCGGGAACAGATTTTCCATCCAGCCCCTTCTGGGGAGGTCCCTCCGGGAGAATCTGGAGCTTGGACATGATACAAAGACCCCCATCTCTCCATGCTTAGGCGGTCCCGTGCCACCTGTGCCTGCCCCCTAGTGACAGGCTTAGGGAGGTGCTGATGCACTCACGTTTGCTCCAGGAGCTGCTGGATAGTCAGGTATGCCCAGAGCCTCTCCATGAAGTTGTGGAAGATATACTTGGGGCTCTGGAACTCTGCCTCCTGCTCTGCCACACTGGACTCCGTTTGGAAAGTGATGTTCTGTGTAGGCTGGAAAGAGGGGCCCAGCCAGGGCAGGAGCAGTGAGGGCCGGACATCTGCATCTGGCCTGGCAGTTCCGAGCTCTTCCATGATTGGAGCTGGGGCAGGTCCCACACCCTGACTGCGAGGACTGCATTTCCTTTGAGTGGGGGTAAGGAGGGGGCTTAGGGATGCAAAGGGCTCAGTCACAGAACATACAGGGATGAGAAAGAGGTGAAAAGGTAGCAAAGTAGCCCAGGTACAACAAAGCAGGCACAGCGCCAGGACTCACATCAGCCAAACCTCTGGAAGAAAGGGATGGGAAACCCAGGCCAGTGTAGAAACAGCAGCAGGAAGGATTTGCAAGTGCAGTGTGGAGCAGGAAGTGTATCTAGCTACAGCCTGCCCTTACCCCCAAAGGTGGGGGAAAGGGACAGAGAGGGAAGGACCTTCCCAGGGGTCAGAGGCAGAGTTGAGAACAGAACTCAGACGTCGTGGCTCCGGGTTTGGGGCTCCATCTACCCCAACGGCTGCCCCTGTCCAAGCTGGCCCCTCTGTGGCTGGCCACCGTGGGACAATGACAGGGAAGCATGCACCCAAGCTCTGTGTGAACCTACTCCCTCCTCCCTTGGGGAGGGGCCTGTGGTCTCAGACTGACCTAGCTCGCTGCCTGGGAAATGGGCTCCTAGGGCAGATGAATCCCAGGCCTCTCCCACCAGAGCTCCCCGAGTGGCCAACAGACCTTTTCACAATGTGGATCAGACCTGTGGTCTACTCCCACTGGAGCAGCCTGTCTCTCACCCAGAGCCTGGCTGGCTTTCCAAAGCTTTGGCATACATAGGCTACCTGCATGAATTTTGCCCCATCCACACATACAGCTATTTAATTGATATTTTTCCTTAAATGAACTTTAAGTAGGCTAACAATTTTTACTTGGCTTTATACCCATAATGTCTTAGATCTGGGCCAAGTGTGATGGCTCACGCCTGTAATCCCAGCACTTTGGGAGGCCAAGGTGGGCGGATCACAAGGTCAGGAGATTGAGACCACCCTGGCTAACACAGTGAAACTCCATCTCTACTAAAAATACAAAAAATTAGCCGGGCGTGGTGGTGGGTGCTGGTAGTCCTAGCTACTCGGGAGGCTGAGGCAGGAGAATGGTGTGAACCTGGGAGGTGGAGATTGCAGTGAGCCGAGATAGAACCACTGCACTCCAGCCTGGGAGACAGAGCAAGACTCCATCTCAAAAAAAAAAAAAAAAAAAAAAAAATCTTAGGTCTGAAGTTCAGGTCATATTTTTCAGAATACACATTAAAATAAGTAAATAACCACTAAAACAAAGCCATGTCTGTCTGTGAACTCCCCTGAGTCACCTTGGGTTCTGTACTTTGGGAACCCACGGCCTCCAAGCTAAATCAGCTGCTGACATGTATGGAGTGCTTATCACTGGACATCAATCACAGTGACTTTATGAGGGGGGCATGAGACTTATTCCCATGTTTACATAGGAGGAAACTGCGGTACATGGAGGTTAAGTGACTTCTCCATGTCTCCTATCTGGGAGGTGGCAGAGCTGGGTTTGAAGTCAGGCAGGGTGGCCACACAGCCTGTACCAACAGTCATGACACTTGGGGATTTGTCCTGAGACAAGGCCACGGGCCCCCAACGCCCACGGCTATTCTCTTCACACACGCTGCCCTCATGCCACAGGGGCCTAACATATTCCTCCATTGCCCCATCTGGACTCTTCCCACCTCCTACTTATCCCTTTGTCTCTGCTGGGCCTCCTCCAGGAAGCCCTCCCTGATCCCCAGGCCAGGCTGGGGCTCCTAGTGCTGCTCTCCTGAGTCCAGGGTTAGAGCCCAGCCTGTAGCTGGTTTGTGTGGTGATATGTCCTTGGGTTGTCTCTCCCATGAGGGCACGGAGGGGTCCAGCCTCATTCACTGCTGCATCCCAGGGCCTGAAGAAGGCTCTGCCGCAGAGCTCGTGCTCAGTTTCTCTTTATGGAATGACAGGGGATCCTTGGAAGGAGGCAGGGAAGGCTGGGCAAGGACAGGGTGCCACGTGGCAAGCTGGGCTCTTGGCCTGGTTGCAGTGGGGCCCAGGGCAAGCTGCCTGCCCTGCCTAGAGCTCAGTCTGCTCATCTGTGAAATAGGAGCAGTCCTCCCTGTCCAACTGCAACCTGAGAGGGTTGTGGTACCAGGACAGGAGGGGATGACAACTAGGGAGGAATCCCTGCCCTCACCTGTGCTCACAGGTGCACAGACCGGCTGCCGAGGGCCTGTATGTGCTGGTCTCATGAGAATCACTCCATTGTCTCATTGAATCCCTGCCATGCCCCTCTGTCATCCACAGGCAGCAGAGGGGAAAGCTGGAGCTTTGAGCTGGGATTTGAGTCCAGCCCCTCTGGCTGCACCCCTCCAGGGTGGCTCTGGACACACTCACCAGCTTCCCACTGACTGTGGCTGTGAGCACATCAGGCCCCTGGTCCTGGAGCTTCCCAGCCACCACCATCTCTGAGCCCTTGAAGAGGAGCCGGAAGTTGTTCTGAGTGACCTCCTCCACGGCATTGCTTGGGTACTCAAAGGTCACTGCTGTCAGCAGTGGGTTGGCCACTTCCTGATAGAAGTCCTGCAGGGTTGGGGGTGTCATAAAGGCTGGGCTTTATGACTGCCCACTTCTCTGTGCAGCCCACCTGGGGCACACTGGCACCTGGAGCTGCAGGGCGGAGTCTGAGTCCTCATGGATGCGTCGGGCCAGGCCGCCGTTGTCCAGTGCCAGCTTCTCCAGGAAGGCATAGCTGACGTCGAAGCCAAAGCCCAGGCAGAAGAGGCTGTACCGGCCACTTACAGCTTCCCGCACGTTCTTCTGGATGCTCCTGGGGTTAGTCTCCCCTGGACCCAGGGGTTTGGGATGAGGGCGAGAAAATAGTGATTTGCTCGATGAATATTTCTGGAACCTCAGAGCTGAGGGGCCTCAGTGACCCCCTCTCCCTGCCCAGGTCCCACAGCAAGCCCAGGCGCAGCCCCAGCCGCCTCCCCTGTGCAGCGTGCCCTGGAGTCGCGAGCAGGGCCCTCACCCACGGTGGGGTCGCCATCGGTGAGCAGGATGATGAGTGAGACACTCCCGTCGGGCAGCCGCTCCTCCTGGTTGCTGCTGTCCAGTAGCTGCACAGCCATCAGCATTGCATCATTGATGTTGGTCCCTGAGGAGCACGCACTCTCAAGGTGGCCCCCAGCCAGGAGCCCTGGAAGCCCCTACCCTGCAGGGCCGCAGAGGCACTTACCTCCCAGGGCCTGGATGCTGGCAGCAAAGCTCCTGGCCTTGTTCACGTTCTCGGCTGAGGCTGGCACCAGTGATGGCCTCCACTGAATTGCTTCTGTACTGAAGACGATGAGGTTGAACTGGTCTCTGGGGCTGAGGTCATCCAGGATCTTGATTAGTGCTTCCCGGGTCTGGTCAGGGAGAGGAAATGTGGGTGCTTCAGAAGGGCTCCCTGAGGGCTCATGTGCCCTTGGGCTGGCATCCTTGGACTCCTGTCTCAGGGGTGAGGTCATGGTATCTGCTCTAGGAACAGGGGCTGCCCTAGGCTCTGGCCAACCTTGGCTCCTGAGAGCCACCCGCCCCATGGTGCCGAAAGGTGAAGGAAGGGGGTCCGCCTGTCGGACCACAGCTGATAGTGTGAAGGGCCTGGGAGTTTTCAGGGCCCTGCCCTGGGCCACAGGACCTACCTGCTGGATTTTCCTGCCACTCATGGAGCCGCTCTTGTCAATGACAAAGACCACATTCTTGGGCATTGCGGTTAGGCCCTCGGGGGCAAAGTAGTGTACAAAGTAGCCGTTCTCGATCTGTGGCCAGAGTGAGACCCACCCAGGCCGTCAGAGCTACGATTGTGCCCTATCCCCATTCAGCCCCCTTACCCCAAATTCTTGGGTTTCTGTGCTCTGTTCCAATCCCATTTCCATCCTACTGCTACCCTCCCCAAAACCTTGCCCTTTTTCAGGGCTCAGACCAGCCCCTTTCTTGCAGAAGCCTACCCTGCTCATGCATAGCTCACTAGAACTCTCCCTGCAACTTTTCCTTCTATTTGTTTCAGTATTTCAGACGGCTTATATTAAAAAGTTCAGACATCATAAACCTGACAACCATCAAAAGAGGGAAGACTTCAAAAACATGGAGTAAAAGGGAACTATAATAACAATGGCAGAAATGGCTGGGTGTGGTGAATCACGCCTGTAATTCCAGCACTTTGGGAGGCTTAGGTGGGAGGATCACTTGAGCCCAGGAATTCAAGACCAGCCTGGGCAATCTTGTCTCTACTGGAAAAAAAAAAAAATTAGCCAGGTGTGGTGGTGCATGTGGGCAGTCCCAGCTACTAGGGAGGCTGAGGCAGGAGGATCTTTTGAACCTGGGAGTTTGACGGTGCAGTGAGCCATGATCATACCAAAATATAACAACAATAATAATAACAGAAACCAGTGTGCAAGAAACTACTGCAAATGTGCGTAAAACTGAGTTGTGAGCCTCCTAGCAGCAGAGGCAAAGAGGGAAACCCCACAGAGCAGCTCTTCTCAGAGACAAACCTTTTCTGCCTGGGAAAGGGAATAGTTTCAGGGACAACACAACTCAATCAGGTGTTTTCTGTCTGTGCCGGTCCCTGGTGCACACTGCTAAGTAAGGGTGGTTCTTTTCCTCTTCTAAAATACCCAAGCTCAGGCCCTTGGGGGTGGACAGACTTCCAGGCTGCTCTGCCCTTGCCTGGAGTCCACCCACCTGAATGGAGCCCCCGGAGATGGCCCGGTCCACATCATAGCGGATAATGAGGTTGCCGTCCAGGACTGTTTCTTGCTGTTCTGGGGACTTTTGCTGCTGGGAAAGTGTTGGCTTGAACCGGATGTGAGCCTGGAGGAATAATCCGGGCTGAAATTGGGAGGAACAGCAAAGCCAGGCCAACAACACCCTCTACCCCTGTCTGTATACTGGGAAATCAGAATTCCAGGATGCAGCCTTGGGTCCGTATTCCAGGGCACTTTCTTTCAGGCTGAGTTATTGATGGACCACTTTCACGTAGGGGAGGGGTGTGATGAGTGCCCTGTTCCTGGAGCCGCGCAAGCAGAGGCTGTTCCAGGATGTGTGCCATCCAACCATCTCCTCCTCTCCACCTGGCCCCAGGACCCTCACATCAGTCTACTATCCAGCCCCTTCCCAGACAGATCTCAGGGCTCATACAAGGGCCCCATAGTCCTTCTCTAGGCTTTGCCCTCCCCATCTGCCAAATGACAGCAAGGACGCAGAGATCTCAGGAGCCTCTCCAGCTCACAGCTCAGAGGATGGAGAGTCCATCCTGCTTTCCAGAAATCCAGGCTCATAGGGCTGGCCTGAAGGCAGGGCCCTTGGTACCCTCACCTGCTGACCACAACAGGCCCACCTTGGTCTTATTCTGCCAGGTGGTGAGGGCGTCTACCAGCTGGTTGGTCATGAAGGTGCTCTCTGTCTCCAGGAAGCTGATGCCCTGAGGCTCAAAGATGTGAATGTCCATCTGGAGGCAAGATGTGGGTCCCTGGGTCAGCCAGGAGCCTGGGCTGGGGCTAACAGGAGGCCCAGGGACAAAGAGGGGCCGCCCTCAGCAGGTCAAGGGTCACGCAGGAGGCCTCCCCGGAAGAGGTAGCAGCAGGTACCTGCAGGTGCTTGACCAGCTGTTGGGGCCGCACTTTCAGCAGCAGCTCATACACCCCCAAACGCCGCTTGAGCAGCTCCTCATAGACCAGCTCAAAGGTGATCTTGGCATTGGGAGCCACACTGACCGACACCTGGAACTGCTCCATGTTTCTCCCGGTGGCCCTGGGGGAGAAGGGCATCAGGCCTGCCCCTCCAGGACAGGTGGGGTAAGGCTGGTGGAGGTGGGAGCAGGACTAAGGGCCAAAGGCAAGGTGGCCTTTGTCTAGACCCTCCCCACAGAAGCTGCCCCCGCCAGCTCACTTGACGAGGCCAGCGCTCTTTCCCTTGGCCACTGCTGCACTGTACTGTGCCTGGGCTTCAGCCTTCTCCTTGATGATCCCTGGGTAGGTCATGCCATCGATGATCCTGGGGGCAGAAGGGTGGGAGTTGTTGAGAGCCTGGTGGCAGGAGCCCATTCCACTCCTGCCTCCTCCAAAGAGCCTTTCTGGACTCGGTGTGCCTCTTGACACAGTGACTCCCATCTTTGCCTGAGCCCAGTGCCATTTATTATGCACCTACCGCATACAGGACCCTGTGCAGGGCACTCTGCAAAGTGCGCCAGGCCTCTAGCTCCTGGAGGTGTGTACAGTAACAGTAAGCATTCATTTTATAGAAGGGACGAAGGGGAGGCTGCAGAGGGGCAGGGCTGGGCTAAATCCTGCCTTCCCTCCACCTGTCCAGTCTGGCCCAGGCTGGCCCACATTCCCACCTGTCCCTTCCACTTCACGGACTGTTCCAGGGGAACCAGTTCATCACCAGCAAGAGCTCTCTGAGTCACACTTGTTCCCAGCCCTGCGTGCAGCCGTGTGGGGCCAGGACTGAGGAGGAAGGAGACGCAGGGCTGGAGGCTCTAAGCCCTTTCCCCCTACAGCAGTCTCCCCCCTCCCTCCCACAAGAGGCAGGCACCCTATAGGGAGGCTGGCACATCTGGAAGGAGGTTTCGGACAACTGGTGGACGGGACTCTTGGGTGTGTGGACACACTCCTAGCAGCCATCCTTTGGGGGCTGAGAAAGAATGGCCCAGGCCATTTCTCAGGGAGGAAAACGACTTCTCCAGAGCCTCCTTGTCGGGTGAGTAGGGATGTGCCTGGTCAACTTCGCCTGCTCCATCTGGGGGTGGTATGAAAGTGTAGGAGTGTGTGGCAGTGGGCAGGAGGGGGAGCAGCCAGAATGTCAGGACTACGCGTCCCTCCTGCCTGATCTTCCTGGTTATAATTTAACTCCAGCCCAGGATGGGGCTGGTGAGTGGGCAGTGGCGCTCCTCCCCCTGGGTAGGCAGTGCTTCATCTCTCCAGATGCCCAGCTGGGGCTCCTAGCCAGGTCAGGGAGCAAGGAACCTGCTCTCTGCTCCCCTAACTCATGCAGCAACAGGATCTGGGTCCAGAGAAGGCAAGTGACAGTCTTCAGCTCTCAGCAGATGCCACGGGCCTGGACCTGGCAACTGCTGACCCTGGCACCCATGTCGAAGGCTGACACAGCCCATGGGGCTTGCACTGCAAGCTGGGCAGCATAGGCCCGGGCTCTGGGTTAGGAAAAGTAGGGGCTGCTGTGGAGTGGGGGATGCGTGGGGCCTGACAGAGGAGACTAGCCCCCACTGCAGTTTTCCAGAGGCCGCAGTGTGGGACCTCGCATGAGAGACACTCCCTGTCTGCCCCACCATCGCCCTCTCTGTTTCTGGGAAGAGTCTTGCCCTTGTCCTAAATCACAGCTTTTCCTGGCAGCAAGGGACAGACAGCGTCCTGGTGCATTTAGTAAACATTGGAAACTGAGTTGGGAAGTGTAGGGGAGGGTGGCAGAGAACAAAGTGAGGACCATCACTGGCTCATAGAATTCAGAGAAACCTCAGGCATCTCTCATGCAGCCTGAGCAAAAATGTCCTCTGCAGGATCCCAGCTGGGGCATAACTAGGAGAACCCTCCTCAAGCCACTCTCCACTGAGGAGAAGCCAAGGGTCTAGGAGGTTTTCTGTACTTTGAGCTGGAATGTGCATTTTGGTGACTCCCTCTTGCCTGGTCTGGCCTCAGGAGGCCTCAAGTCTGTGCTCCTCAAAGGCAAAGTCGCAAAGATGCTGTGGTTCTCTGCCTAACACCTGGACAGCACTTAGGGATGATGAATGGCTGGATGGAGGGAAGGACGGGGGCATCTTTGAGAATAAGTCCCTTGGTGAGCCCCTGTTCCTGTGTGACCCCCAGATGCAGGGTGTACTCCTGAATATGTACACCCTGGCATGCCTTACTTCAAGAAGAGGGTTTGCTGGCACAGAGCAGATGGAGTCATAGCACTGGGGGGCGTAGAGAGGGGAGGAGGGTGGGAAGGCACCTACATGGAGAAGTTGGTGATGAAGGCTTTCTTGGGCAGCTCCATCTGGAAGGTGGCCTCCTGCACAGTATTGGCCCTATTGACCACTCGGCTGGTGACGACCGTGTGGGCAAATCGGGATGAGACCCTGGAGTCCACGGTGAGGCTATAGATGTCGACGCCATTCTGGACCAGCAAAGAAGAAGGGGGTTGCAGGGTTTCAATGCCACCTCAGTTCGGGGTGACACTCTTCAAGAGTTGGCCCTGACTCTGGCTCCAGACCAAACCCTGGCTCCCAATCTGACTGAGCCACTGACCAAGCCTCAGGCTG
Source organism: Symphalangus syndactylus (assembly GCF_028878055.3). Lineage (NCBI taxonomy): Eukaryota > Metazoa > Chordata > Mammalia > Primates > Hylobatidae > Symphalangus > Symphalangus syndactylus. The sequence continues at coordinate 108,136,880 of NC_072423.2, read as the reverse complement.
AACCCAGTGAGGCATCTCATATGTGAACATTTGTCCCAGGTAGGAGGTAGCAGTGTGCTTCATTCCCCACCCTACAGCACCACAGGGCAGGGGCCATGTCCTTCTTGATCTATGGGGGCCCAGAGCGCCCCTTGGAGAAGAACAAGTATGCAGGGGGTGCAGCTGGTGAAGCCAGGGCCAGTGTCTGGGAGGGGCATCACATTCAGCCTTTGGGCAGGGGTGAGAGCGCTGGTGGCGTCAGGGAGCTTTGCATGCTGGCTTAGCTTTGCCCAGAAAAAGGGCAGTGACCAGGTCCTTTGATTTCTGGAGACTTTGGCCTCTGTGGCAACAGGGAAGCTCCCACCAGTCTCCTAGAAGGAAGCCCCCGGAGCTGGGAGAATTCGGAGGTAGACTAGAGTCTGGTCTCTAAGAGTTGGGAATCTTCCTCTCTGCTCCGCAGTGGGCCCTCCCCAACTCATCCCCCCTTCTGCAGGGCACTGCCCTGGCATGTGCCATTTGCCTCGAGGCACACGGGCACCTCTTACCCATGGATTAGTAACTTGTGTGCGACATGCTCATGCGCACTGCACCAACTCTGCTCGGCTGCATGCGGCTGCCTGAATGCAGTTTGGCACAGAGGTGCCAAGTGGCTTGTTTATGTGCTTGGGTATTTGCTCTGCGACAAGCACTGTCCTAGGCACTTTATAGACACAATGGGTTTGGTTTTCACAACCGCCACCCTCTGAATAGGTCCTAGTATTACTCTGTTTTACAGATGAGGAAATTGAGACATAGACAGCATAAATCATTCCCCTGAGGTCACTTACTAAAAGGCAGTAGAGCCAGGCTTGTAAAACTGTATTTCCTCATTTGCAAAATGGAAATGATTGGATCATCCCCTCTATTAGGTGGGAGAATACCAATAAGGCCCTTGGGGTAGTGCCTGGCGGGAGATCTGCACCATTTTTTTGCACACACACTGATGCACACGCACTTGTGCTGACACGCTCGCACATGCAGAGGCTCTTCCCCACTTCCCAGGCGTTCTCTCATCCCCCAGCTCACGCCACACCCATGGACGCTGGCTACCTTTTGGGCAGTGGTGGTCTGGTGGATGGCCAGCAGTGAAAGCAGGACCAGAACTTTGCTGCAGGTACAGACAGGCCTTGGGGGCTTCATCGTGGCTCCAGTGTCTGCCAGGAGGCTTCTGAACTTGACAGCAAGTGGGGAATGGATTAGTAACTTGTTTGCTGTCCCACCCACATGGGGGCAGGTTCTGGGAAATTGGGATCTACAAGCCAAAAACCACAGTGACCTCAGATAAGCAAATGACGAACGTCCCGTGGACCTTGGCTGGGGGCAGGAATGTATACCAAAGAAAGGTAGGCTCAGGTTGGAGTGGGGGTACGTGCCCCTTCTGAAAAGTGCGAAATCTTCACCAGGACCCTTCACACCAGGCATTCCACCAAGCTCCACAGGGCTGGGAGGGAATTGACAGTGAAGATGTCAGTCTGCTCTCCATAAGTCCAGCCTGGAGAGAAACAGGGGGGGATGGTGGGGAAGACTAGGGCTACAGGGCTACCCTGGCGGCTTCCCGGAGGAAGGGGGCTTGGCCACCAGGTAAGTGTGACTGGCTGATGGGAGGGCCCAAAGGCATGGAGTGACTCTGGGAGGTGTCTGTGTGGGGCAAGATCTAGAGTCAAGATAGATACACCGTATTTCTGAAGTGAGAGGTGCTGGGCACGGGGCACCTCCTTCTCTCTCCTGGGGTCCCAGGCTGCTGTTTGGGTGCCATTAATCTAGCCAATGCTTTAGGTTCAACCCCAGCAAGGCCCCCAAAACAAGAATGGCAATACAACTGAGTCATAAAGCTGCCACATCCTGTGGCACACAGGTCTCCATGCAGGGAGTTTAGACAGGACAGCATGGAACAGAAGACAGAGCTGACAGTGCCAGCAGCTCCTGAGGGGTGACTGGGGAGGCATTCGGTGGAGTGGAGGGAGCCCAGGAATCGCTGGTTGAGAGAGGGCAGAATGCTGTTGTCATGAGCAGTGTGATGCCGCCTCAGCCCAGACCCAGGGGAGCGCTGCCCCAAGGCCTGGGGTGGGTCCCGGCCTTGCTAAAGTTGAAGCGCTCTGCTCCTTGTCAAGTGGGATCGAGTGAGTACATATTATGCGCTCTGGGCACCGCTGGGGCTCGCGTTCCCTGGTGGCTCTGGGGAAGCCAGCTCCTGAGTCTGTGGCCACAGATGGGTAAAGATGAGTCATAAAAGTGTGGCCAGATGCCAAGTCCTGGATCAGGGAAGGAGGAGGGCTCCGTGACACCAGCCCTGAGTGGGCCAGCTGCCTTGGGAACCTATCAGGGGCCTTGGGGCAGCCAGTGGCTTCCAGAGGCTGGGGAGGGTTTTCCCCACCAGTCCTGTCTCCATTAGAGGTGGCGGCAGGCCTGGGTCAAAGGTGCCATAGACTGGAGCTATTTCTACAGCTGCAAGGAAGACGGTCCCCTTCCTTAGCATGACTGGCCAGAAGCCTCATCTCTGCGCACGTCTCCACTGCTCACCCTTTTGGCTCTGGATATGATTAGGATTACACAGGGGAACACACACCTTCCAGTGTCTGGGGGAAGAGTCTCCCCATGGGGTCCAGCAAGTAGGACTGGGCCCTTCCTCACAGCAGGTCTGCTCCCTTGGGGCACAGAGCACAGGCCCAGCCCAGACCCAGGGCTATATAAGGAGACCAGGCTGGCTGCGACTGTGGGAAGCGTTCTGGGCAGCCAGAACCTCCTGGGACAGGAGGACATCCCCAGCAGGCGCCAGCCCCAAGCCAGGCACCACAAGCCCAGGCTCTGCCAGTCCAGCTCCGAAAGGAGCCAGTCAGCCTGTCCATGGTCATGGTCTTGCCATCACAATGGGTCAGGCCTCTATGGGTCTTTTGAACCTGGCAGTTCCAGGTACACAGTGGACAGAGGACTGGAGAGGGAAGGGTCATGCAGGCTGAGAATCTGGTGTTCCATGCCCAGACAGCCTGGTTGGAGCAGAATGTGGGAGTCTTACCCCTGCTGTTTGGAAGAGACAGTAGCTCAGGAAACAGACTGCCAGAGAGGAATCTCAATCTGGCTTTGTCTTGGAGGGGACAAAAGCTGGGAGGAGGCAGTGTGAACAAAAGTGCAGGGAGAGGGGTTTTGAGGTCCCTAGGTGCTGCAGAGCCTGCAGGTCCTCAGAGGCTTCTCAGCAGCTTCTGTGGAAGGCAGGAGGAGAGGTGGTCCCCGAGACCCCACCCACTTCACTCTGAGCAGTGTCATCATGGCCTGCTTTATGGAATAGGCTCCAGCTCAACTCCCCGGTAGTATAAAAGGGGAACCTGAGGCTCAGAAGAGTCTGGTCTGAAGTCACAGGTCAGCACTGGGTCTCCATGTCCAAGGCAGCATGTGGCAATGGCCGTAATAGCACCTGTGCTATCCCCTGGGATCCTCCTAAATAGACATGTTCCATGTTCCCACCCTGTCCTCCCTCTTAATAGTGGCCATAGCCAGGGACCAACCAACACCTTCTGACTGCCGGGGCCACGCGGGCATCCTCTTTATTGGTGCTTCCAAGGTGCTGGTGCAGAGCCCTTGGCTGAAGGGCCGGGACTGTGGGGGAGGGTGGCAGCCCCAGAGTCAGCAGGGGAGAGGAAGAGCATAAAAAAGAGTTCCTGGGAAAGGCTCCTGTTTCTGAGCATTCGGGCAGCAAGGGGAGTGGCACGCACTTCTCAGCCGAAGACACTCTTGGCGGGTCCGGCTTTGGGCTTCTCAAAGACAGTCTCGGTGCCTGTGCGGGTGCGGCTGAACACCGACGGGGCGGCCGAGCCAGCTTGCTCTGTGGGAGGAGGTAAAGTCAAGGGCCAGCCTGGCTTCCTGGGAGGGAAGGTCCCTTGTGATGGGAGCACCCTTTCTTGAGCCCAGGAATACTGGATTCTCAGAAAACGATCCTTGACCGCCTCCCCCCACCACTGACACACACCTGCACCCCCATCCCCAGCCCCAGATGGCACGAGGACACTCACCACACTCTCGCATGACCTGGTAGGTCTTGGACTTGATTTCCTGGTTCTTGGTCAGGTTTCCTCGGGCCCCCTTCAGGTCCTCCTCCTTCACAGGGGGGCGCTTCTTCTTGATAGGGGCTTCCTGGGCACCAGCCTTGGAGATCCAAGAGCCTCATCTTACTACCTGAAGCCTTGAGGCGGGGACACCTACCTCTGTGCCTTGGCCAAGACCCCTCTTCTCTGCTCACTAAACCCAAGCCTATTCAAGGCTCTACTCCTCTTCCAGAGAAAGCCTTCCCAACTATACTCCACCTGCTGCAGGTCTCCCAGCTGTCTTGGTCTGACTTGCCCATGTGCCCTTCCCCTACAGCCTGGGAGCTCCTGGGAGCAGTGGCTGCTGCAGCCTCACACTGGTGTGTCTGGCTGCCTGGTCAAGCTCAGGGCTGGGCACAGTGGGGAACGGTGAAGGGGACTAGCTCTGAGGCTGGGCAATACTAGGGAATTTGGTTAGTTCCAAAACCTGTTCACTGGGTGGCAAGCAGTCCCTCAAGGATTGCCACTCTTCCAGAAAAGCGCCAGTATTTACTTTGTGTCTTTGGGGCTGGAAATGGGGTAGAAGGACCAGATGCCCGCAGAGTTACAGTCCAAAGTGGCCACCCACCCACAGAGCAGGCAGCAAGGACAATCCTCTCTCTTGGCAGGCTGGTCTGTCCCTCCAGCGTGGGGGACACCAAGGCTCGGTGTTTACCCTACCCCTCAACCCCAGGCGCCTGTGAATCTCAGACCTGCCTGTGCTTGGGTGCAGGTGCAGGCATTTCCTCCCTCAGCCCGGGCCAGGCTCCTCAGAGCAACACACTATACCCCTGCACAGGGATGCACCCAGCTGTGTCCCTCCAGCCTCATGTGCACACACATACAGCTTCATGCATGTATCATACAGAGACAGACAGACCTATGTGTGTAGCTACACACAGACTGCATGGCTGCAGGGCCCATAGCTACAAATGCACAAAGCTCTACACACTAAGCTATACCAGCAGCACACACATGCACGTGCACAAACGCGTGCACACACACAGATGCACACACACACACACGCACATGCAAAGATCTATCTAGGACCCCCCACCCCCAACATTTCTCTCCACTTCTCCTAACAAACCATGGAATACCACCAAAGCCACATAGAAGAGGGGTTCCTCAGGGGGTCCTCCCTGAGCCCCCATCTCCCAAGGGCTGCAGAGCCTCCAGTTCATGCTTGGGGCTCAGATCAAGACACAGCTGCCAGAGCCGAAAGTGTCCAGGACTCCACCTCCACTCCCTCTGGCATCAACACAGCCCGTGCTGGGTCCTCCTACCTGGGACATGGTGGGTATTGTGTAAGCGCTGGGTCTCTGAAGGCGCCTCTCTGGCAGGCAGCAGCTGCTGGAAAAGATCTGAGTGGAGCCCAGCCTTCTGAAACTTATATAGCCTGCTTGCTTGTCCCGGAGAGTCACTGCCCCTCCTCTGACAGGCTCCCTGATGATTCAGGTCCGCAGGGTCGCTGGCTTCAGAGTTTATTCTCGGAGATGAGAGGGGCTCCGAGTACTGCTGCCTGGGGGCTGCAGCCCTGATGAAAGCAGATGGCTGCAGAGACCCTGCGCCCTCTGGGACAGCTGCTTGATTCGCCGGAGGGGGAGGTGCTGGCACTGGCGGACATGCTTTGTGTTTATGGATTTGGGTCCTGGAACGTGACCATCTGAATTGTTCCTCTGCAAGGGTTCATCCCAGTGTATGGGGTGGGTGTGGGGTGTCCCTGAGGGAATGGAGGGCCCTAGCCGGGTTGGACTGCTCCAAGCTTGTTTTTCTTCTTCTTCCATCCCTTGCCCTGGATTCCAGTGGAGAGATTTTCCATCTCTGCATGGTGGCAGAGCACGAGCTTCCCATGTCTGCTGCATCTGCTCACGGCAAGCTCACTGGGCGCTCACGGCAAGCTCACTTGGCCCTCACAGCAAACTCAGGGAGAGGGGCTACCACACGTTCACAGGTGGAGAAAGTGAGGTAAAGGGAGCCTGGGGAGTTGCTCATGTTTTTGCTGATGTCCTTGTCCTCTGTCCTATTCCAACTGCAAGTTCAGCGAGGGGGGAGTAAGGGGTCTGGAAAGGACCAGGGAGGAAACCATGCTCGATGGTGACAGCACTGATGAGACAGAGGTGGGAAACAGGCTCAGGCTCAGGCCTCCGAGTAGGTGAGGCCACCGCAGGGGGGCTGGCCTGCAGGACAGTTTCAGTTGCTCAAAGAGGGTGGGGGAGAGTGAAGCCCACTCCAGGTACCGAGCTGCAGAGACAAGAACAGGCCCAAGGGCTCCCCGGAAGGTCACTTAGCTCTCCTTTGCTAGAAGCTCCTGACACGCCTCTCCTTGCAAGGGGAAGACCCCCCAGGGCACAGGCCAGGACCCTAAGCCTGGGGTGGGTGTGGGGAATAGGTGTGCGTAGGAGGTCGGAGCCCTCCCAGTAACACACATATCTAAGTCCTTTTCCGTTTATGATGGAGATTATTTTTATCCTTGAAGTCTCCAGGCAGATGGAACCCAACCAGGCACTGACATTTGGTTATTCCAAATGCCACTCCATTGCTGTCATACTTTGAACCCCACCCCAATCCCCCTCCTGTCATCCTGGCTTCAGGAGGCCAATGAGAGGACTGCCAGGCTTGATCTGAGACAAGTGCTGACATGAGGAATGCCCAGGATGTGGCACATGGGCCAAGAGGCAGCCAAGGGCAGGCCAGGCCTCGTGGGGGCCTTCCACTAGCTCCAGGGGTGCCTCTGCAGATGGCACCTGACGCTGCAGCTCTGCCCAGGGACCTGCCTCCTAGCCCCGCAGCCTCAGGGACAAGGATGTGGGCTGCTCACTGCTTATATTCTACCTCCCCAACATGATGTCCTCCTCAGAGACGGACTTGCTTTAATATTCACTAGCGAGGAAGTGGAGATGGACATGGCAAGAGCATGTTTGGCTTTTCCCTGGGCAGTTGCTGGCTCCCACTCCTGCCATGAGGCTTTGTAAGGTTCCTTCTCACTCTGGTTCCTGGTGAGAACCTTCTAATTCACAGGGGAATCTTTTTTGACCCTGCCAAGCTGTTTCAACTCCAGAGAACCCACAACCAACAACCACAAATGTGATGGTTTCTTTTTTAAAAAAACTGTAATAAGATGCCAAACTTTATTGTAAACCATTTTACAATGTAAGTACATCATTTTCTCTTTCATTGCAAAAAAACGTTTCCATGAATCCTACCACCACCGATTAAGCACCCCCACTGGATGGCTGCTGAAGTGGGCCATGGTTTTGCTCGCATAGGTCTGACTTCTAACAAACTTCAGGAAAAGAAAAATCAAATTTAAAACAACCCAACTAACCAACCACCAACCAACCCAGGAGCTCAAGGTGCTTGTGGCAAGTCAGACCATAAGTCCCTTACCAAAACCCAAGCCCCTCAGAGCTGCCAATGTTTCACGAAGTAAAACAGAGAGCTCTGCACTCTTAGCTGCAAGCGTGTGAAACTTCTAAAAGCCAGCCCCACATTCTACGAGGCAGCTGCTCTGGCCAGTGGGAAGCTCCTTGCACTGCCTATCTTAGCCTGGCTGCGAAAAGGCCAGTGAACTGCAAGGGCAGAGTGAGCTGCCAGCTGGGCGCTGCTCCCTCCAGGGTTCTGAGGCAGCCTTTCAACATAAACTTGGGGCTGCACCCTACAGGCTTACACTGTCTAAGGGAAGTCACAGCTTTGATTTGAGCCTTTTAATATTTTCCCTGAAGAAAGAGGCATGACAGGTGACATTAACCCATGACTCCCTGTCGCCAGGGAGGGCACAAGTTAAAGCTTGAGGAAGGAGGCCACCAGCATGGCCGAGGGGCCACAGACCCCCTCTTGCAAGTGTGCAAGCTGAGTGGACCAAGAAGCCACCACCACCTGGATCTCACTAACATCCCCCCTTGCCATTGTCAACAACCTTCTGACAGCAAAAGGAAGTAACAGTACCAACCACCTCTTCCATCTGGATACGACAGTTCTACCTCATTAGTTTATTTCCAGTAGTTACAAGAAATTTGTTCGTGACCTTGACTTGCAAGGTTCCACCACAGGTGGCTTGGCTGAGGTCCAGATTTGGACAAATCAGATTGATAGCACACAATATCCAGCCAACGTCCCACCATTTCTCAACACGGTGATGGATGCCATGTGGCCAGGTGAAGAGCTGCACCTCGTAAGGCACCTTGGAGCAGATGGAGAGGAAACTCATCCCAGGGAGGGAGGGCAGCTTGGGAGGAAGTCCTGACCACAGCCCTCTGATCTGCTCTCATGGGATGGTGCACCATGGAAGAGCCCCCAGTGACTGCAGGAGGCACTCCTGGGGATACAGATTTGTGTGTGTACATGTGTGTGCACAAGCGTGTGCACACACACACACACACACGCACACACACACACAAGAAAGGGAAGGCCAAACACGAGAGGTGCCCTATGGTCAGACCCCCTATTAGACCCCGGTCCTCTGGTCAGCCAGCTACTAGCTGCAGCTCAGAGACTAAAGCCCTTTCTGAAAATCAGGATACAGGGAAAAACCATCACTCCTCAGCTACCTCTTTGTTCCCCAAACCCTCTGCTCACTGGGAAGTGGGCCAAGCCTTCAGATAAGACCATCTGAGGTCTACATAACCCAGGGTTTGTTTCACAGCTTTCACAGATTATGGCTCTCCTATCCCCTGCCCTGTTTGGAAACATTAGGAGCTCAAGATTGAACATGAAGCTCCGATTGTGAGCTCCAGGAAGGTGGAAGAAACAGCTGCAGGCACAGGTTGTTCAAACCAAAATGAAACAGGAGGGGAGGAATTAGAATTGAGTCAGTGATGCCATGAAGGAATGACCGTCCTGTCAGGAACATGAGTCTTGGTCTTCCCAAATTCGACTGAGAATGGCCTGGTTCCAGCCACTCTTCCCCACTAGAGAGCTGCTGGGGAAATACTGGCTACCATAGCTGTGGATGGGAGGGGGCACAAAGTCAATCTGAGCAGGAACAGCACCAGCAAAGTTGCCTCCTACTGTAGTTACAGTCCCTGCTCCTCTCAGCACCCTGGCTCTGCACTCCTGGCGGAAGATGGGCTGAGAAGGCCTGCCTGATGCTCGCCTTCAAGTCCAGGACAGGCAGGGCTCTGAGAGGCAGAGGGCAGTCCCAGGGTACCTGGTTTAACAGCTGGGTTCATGCGCCACAATTCGAACCCATTGTGCTTTAAGTGAAACACATGTTCGTGCAGGTCTAAAAGGAAGGTTCTAAGTGGAGTGGCCTCCTCTGCACTTGTCTCACTTGAAGTTCAGGATGTCCCCCTTCTAGCTCATCACACCTTAGCAGTGTGGCTTCCTGTTCCTAACCATCCGTGGCTGCCTCTGACTTGACAAACCACTGAGCGGCGCCCCTACCTTGCTGCTTCCACAGCAGGGAAACGGCTGGGGTCTGCCCATTCCACAGTCACTCAGCAAACTCCCAAAACCACAGGGGCCTGTGGCCACGCTGAGGAGTAGTGACCATTCCCCAGGGAGGGGACACGGCCTAGAAGCGCCTTGCCCTGCCTGTGGTTTAGAGTGAGCTCTCTCACCCCTGCCTGCCTTAGCCACCTCAGCTTTGGAGGGCGAGAAAAACAGGATCACTTTGTGAGGCAGATGTTCTTCAGAATGCTGTGCAAAACAAATAGGTGACACTAGGATGGCAGGTACCAGGGCAGCAGGAGAGGAGGTTCCTGGCGCTGTGTCCAGAGGCTGGCTCTGAAGGCTGCAGCAGTGGGGGCTGAGAGGCCGAGACCACTTTACACCATGATTGGAGAGTCTGGTAGTCTTGGGTCCTCTGGACACAGACCTCTTAGCTAAGCTCCTTTCTTGGTCAAATTTAACTAAGATCTCTAATCTGCCGGCAGCAATGCTAGAGCTCGTGGGCTCTGGGCAGAGCCCTTCCTATTCCACACACACTGCAGCTCCTGGATCTGCATCCAGACCAGCTGCTCCAAGCTTGGGTCTGACCTTCACAGAACCACTGGGTTTGCTGATTCTAGAGAAGGGCCATCCTCCTTCTCTCCCCAATCATTTGTCTCATCTTATCATCTAATAATATTCCAAATAAAAAACTCCCGACTTTTCCCTCCTGCCAGCCCACACCCCATGAAAGGCAAATAAACCAATTTCTTTGGGGATTAAAAAGAGTTTTTAAATACAATAGTATGAAAATATAACTTAAAAATATAAAAGTCAAACAGCATACGGAAGACTTAAAAATCTCTGTTTTGCCCATTAGTCCCATAAGTACTTTGTAGGAAATAAACACATACCCCCAACCCGGTAACACTGTCACAGCTCATAAAACCAGCTTCAGAAATCAATAGTTACAAAAGCCATTTCGAGTAAGAAAGCATTCCGGTTCCAACATGGTCAACGAGTCACTTTTAGCCCAAAGGCGTTACGTGTTCGCACTGCCCACAGCCGCGGTGAGGAGACCCACCCACGGTCTGTGTGCCTGTGCTTCCTTCCACCCTGCCACTCGGTTGGACACGGGGCAGGGCCTCAGGTCCCTCACAACACTGTCTGGGACGACAACAAACAAACACAACTCCTTCCTTGCATATTTGGTCAGTTTTTGTAGTGCAACTGAATGGGGACCTCCAGCCGCCCGTGGCCCCCTCGGGCGCTGGCTCCTCTTCCCTCTTTGTAAGTCACAGTAGTCTGGGGGCAGGCGAGAGTGGGCAGAGACAGCAAGAGGAGCAGAGGTAGAAAGGAAGGGCAGAGAGAGGGTAAGGAATGATGCTGCGGGATGACCTCTGCACACCAGCGGCTGGCGGGGCCCTCCCATCACCCCCAGCATGGGAATGTGTCATACGGGCAGCCCAAAGCGGTGCTTCTTTTTCTTCATAGGCTTGAGGGGGGTCAGTCTGCGAAGGTCCTCCTCCACATCGGACTCCTCCATCTCGTCATCCGCTGAGATCAGGATCTGAGGCAGTGGAGAGGCAGGGCCTGAGTCACCCCCAGCAGGGCCTTCTTCATTTGCCCTCCCTGGACCCTGGGCCCTTCGAATCTCGTATTTCTTTTTTTTTTTTTTGGACAGTCTCACCCTGTCACCCAGGCTAGAGTACAATGGCACGATCTCACCTCACTGCAACCTCTGCCTCCTGGGTTCGAGTGATTCTCTTGCCTCAGCCTCCTGAGTAGCTGATTACAGGTGCATGGCACCATGCCCGGTTAAATTTTTTTTTTTTTTTTTTTGCTACTTTTAGTAGACATGAGGTTTCACCATGTTGGCCAGGCTGGTCTCAGACTGCTGACCTCAAGTAATCCACCTGCTTCGGCCTCCCAAAGTGCTGGGATTACAGGCGTGAGCCACCATGCCTGGCCAAGTCTTAACATTTCTTTACAACAGTGAGGGGAAGCTCCCTGTACTCAATGAGATGTGCTAGCCTCCACAGGCCACGTTCACCCCAAGGACACTCATGGGCTACTGAAGCCAGCACTGAGTCGACAGACCCCCTTCCTCTGCTAATGCTCCCCACTTCTTGGTCCACCTCCAGGGGAACCGACCTCCATCAGGACAAACTCAGCAGGGATCTGCAGCCTAAGGTCACCCTGGCTAAAAAAAGCTCAACTATGACCACATGCAGCTGTTGAAGCTGCCTTAAATACTGCAGAGGCAGACTGAAAAGCCTCTTTCAAAAGGAAGAGAAAGCATCTGTGGGCAGGGGGAGTTCAGCGTGGCTGCTCTGAGCCAACTCTGTAACTGCTGAAGACAAACGGTGGCACTTTGCTGTTCTAAGCCCCTGGAATGACTCAGCCATGCAGCTGGGGCAAACACACTCATCCCCTGCCCACCTGCCTGGCTCCTTAGACCTCTGAATATCAGGGAAAGGTTGGAACCACCTAGGTTGGGATCAGGAGGTCCAAAGCCCACCTGTGTAGGGAAACATGAACTCCTGTTCTAGGGCAGGGCAGGCAGTCTCACCTCCTCTTCCCTGCACTGTTCCCTCGCAGGGCTTCCTCTAGTCTCGGTCCCGACCACCACACTTCCCCTGCTCCTCACCGCCTGTACAAGTACATCCCAATGCCTCAGCCTAGATCACAGGGCATTGCCCATCTAGCTCAGCCTGTGCCTCACTTCTTGTCCTTCTGTCCTATGCTCCAGAATACAAGCCACAGTGCATTTCACACTATGGCCCAGACACTAAACCATGTGACTGTGAATGCTCATGAGCTGCTGCTTCTGCCCACAACACTGTTTGCCACTCACCTAATGTTCACCAAGTTCTCATATGACAGGGGCTGGCCAAATTCTAGAGACAAGCACCTAGAGAAGACACAGCTTCCCCTCTGTCCTACTATCTATTCGTCTTCTGAAACTCCCTCCAGGCTGTCCCAGGGCCCTCGTTGGGTTCTGCCTATGCTTCAATCTTAGAACATATTACGGTGTCATGACAAGCTACTTATGTGTCCACCTGCACCTCACCCATGTGTCTGACAGCCTCTCCGGGGAAGACGTTCGTCTCAGCTTTTCTGCAGCTCCCACCTGCACACTTCCTAGGCCTCCCATGCCTCCCACGAGCTGGCCCTGCACGCAGATGTGGGGTGAGTGCTGCGGGGCCGCCAGAACACATATCCTGGCCTCAGGGCTGCTATTCATGGCCACCGTTCTTTCCTGAGGTCCAAACCTTTGAACTCAGAAGACCAGAAAATAAGGGGGGGGATGAGGTTCCTCCTGCAAGGTCTGGCTACCCCTATATTTTAGAAGTTTCCAGCTGTCTGAGCCAACACTTCCCTTGCTCTTTAGTGTTGGGCAGAGATTCAAACACCCTAATGCTTGAAGGTCAACCATTAGGCCCATGACGGTACTTGCCAGCTCACCAAACGAGGCAGCACTTCCCTCTCCTGTCTGTCATCTCCACTGACAGAGGAACTGTCGCAGGCAAGCCACCCCCATCTGCTCTGCCCTCCTGCTCTAGGCAGGCCCAAGGGACAGTGGGAATGGGTCCTGGCTGGACAGAGCTGTCTGTCCCTCGCTCATCTCTGGCTCAGCCTCTTCTCCCGCCCTCTGACTCGCACTGTGACTCAGCACTCAAGGGAAGAGCATACACAAACGTGAGACCAGAGACCCCCTTGGGCCAGCGATACGACAGCTTGGGCCCTTGGAGAGTCAGGGAGGCCGTACCTCAGACTCAGACTCCTCGTGGGATGCGGCCCTCCGGTAGCGGACCTTGCTCCCATTCCTCGAGTCCTGGTTGGCTCCCCTTTCTTCTAGCTTAGCTTTCGTCTTCCCCTTCCTCATGAGGAAATTGTCCACTACCCAAAACATCAAAGCCTGCGGGAAGGAAAAGTGCAGGTTACTTTGGGATAAACCATTTTTCAAAGCAAAGCCGAACGGCCCCCATCCGCCCACTCCCATTCCAAGTTATAAGATCCAGAGCTATGCAAAGAAAAACCCAATCCAATCACCCTGCTATCTCCCAAAGCTTAGAAAGAGATTCCCGGTCTCCACATCCTCGGGTTCAGTTTTCTGATCAGAGTGTGCAAGGAACGTGCCCTGAGGGGTTTTTGTTGTGGTAATTGGGGGAATAGCCTTATTGGGGCCTGGAAGCAAGGTCTCTGGACACGCCTTCCGGGCCCCTCCCCACAGACTCCGTGTGGGTGGCCGGCACACCCTGCCATCATCTGTTTGTCCCAGCTTCCCTCACCACTTCTGTCGATTAACTTCTAGCCATTGTGCTCGGGAGTTTCTCAAGATCTGTGGTCAGGAATGAACGATGGGTACGTTTGGAATGATCCTGAACTAGAGGCTGGCGTTACACATGGGTGGGGCTTCTTGGTGGAAGACCCCTCGGCAGGGAGGACAAGACAAAGCTCCCAGGCCCCTCCATCCTGGATGGGAGCCCTGGGATGGGGCCCTGCCTTTTGAGGGGGTAATCCTGCCATTTCCAGGTCTGGGGGTGGGAGAGGTGGCAAATGGTCATGCAAAGACCTGAGGGCTACAAGGTGAGCTGTCAGACTCAGAACTTTGGACAGGAACCCTGCCAGGCAGGGAGCAAACCAGGATAAAAACGCAACATGGCACTGACATTGACAAAGAAGGGGACAATCAGCATGACGATGGCCAGCTTCAAGTCTGGGTTTTCAATGGGATTCAACAGGGCCACCTGTAAAGAGAAGCAGACTCAGTGAGGTAGGGAGAGGCCACCAAGAGTGTGCCTGGGGTGGGTGGGTGGTACCCACAGGCCCTGAGGGAGCCTTAGCTTAGACGCTTCCCCCAAAGCCCAACGGGAGCAGCACCTCATGCCCAGGGTTCCCAGATGAGACTGTCCACAAGGAACCCTTGGAGACCACATTAAGCAGCTGGTGCTTTGGCAGCTTTCCCCTCAGTGTGGACTTGCAAAGTGCAGTGGGCTCACAGCCACCAAGCCAGGGCAAAGCAAGCAGTGCCCACCGGGAGAGTGGAGTGTGGGCTTCAGGGGGCTGGAGGGGTGAACACAGTGGGTGCTCATTATAGACACCAGCAATGAGGCCCCAGACCACTTTCTAACAGAAATCCCACACCTCAACCACCCCTAAAAGACAACAGCTCTGAAAAGCCTTGGCTTATTTTCTTAAATAAAATCCAAACACAAATAAAACCCAAAGGAGGCCAAGCTGAGCCACTTCTTCTCAAAGGCTTCTGGCTGGTTTCATGTGGGCATTCGGGGATGAGGAGTGGGGGTTTATCTACACAGAACTGGGGTCAGAGGGCAGAAGCCATGGTTGGGGAGCCCGTGGGCTGGCCAGGGCATCGGCACGCTGAAGGTCACAGACTGTGGAAGCTGCCCGTGGCACCACATGGCTCCGTTAAACTACCAGCCAAGAGAGGTGTGTGACAGGATGTTTGCCGATGTAGAAACATGTATCGTCGCAAGGCCTAAAAACCACCATCGGATGGTAAGCCGAGGGCAGGGACTGTATTTCATTAGTTTTATACATCCCAAGGCTTCATCTAGAACAGACATTTAAAGTGGATGGATGCTAAGAATTGACAAGCTCTTTGGAGTAGTTGCCATATCAGACCAAATCCAGGACACATTCACAGAGTTAAAACAGAAGTTTGGTTTTCCTAGAGTTGGCATGTGTGGGTGGTGGGGGAGGAAGTGCTGCTTGCTCAGCGTGGCAAGGAGCTGCTAATGCAGGGACGAAGCAAACCTTTTTCCACTGAAGTATTAGGAGGACGATGAAGACGACAGACTTTTCAAAAATCATGATCACGATGTAAAGAGCGCACTGCCCGACCCAGGCTCCACACTGCAGAGGGTCTCCTGCAGGGACAGGTGGGTGCTTAGTCACACGGGGCCCAGGCATCTGAGTGAGATGATGTCCCCACCCCACTCCCCCACACGCACCCCAGAACCCTTGCTCTAAAGGTACTTAATGAGCCCCCCAAAAGTCCAAAGGATTACCTCATCCTTAACAGACAAATGCAGTATTTTAAATAAAATCAGAGAATTCCTTATTTGAAGATACTAAAATGGCCTTTCTTTTAAGAGATTCTAAGATAGGATTAAAAAGCACTAAAGTTAGGAAGTGCTTATTGCTGGAGCTCAGAAAAGCTGTTCTTTCTGCCTGCTGGCAGCAGAAGCTGTATGAAGCAAGACTGCTATTCTTATCCGTTGTTGATTTTTCCAGTGACGGCAGGGCTGCCCCTCCCTTCTCTGTCCATGAGTGGACTGATGTTTGTGGATGATGAAGCAGGACCCAGTCGCTTTGTTTGTCTCCCACCTCCCCACCTCCCATCCCTTACCCAACTCCCCGGGCTGTCCCTGATACCTCAGCCTCTTGAGAGCAGAAACGTGACTCTGGAGGAATTTGGACTCTGACTGTCCAGCATGGGTCACCCCAAACACCTTGGCCAGGGACAAGGAAGTGAAGAGAGAAGTCCTTGGGGCAAGGAGGTGGGAGGGATGGGCCAGGGCCCAGGGCTGTGACAAACGTCCATCTGGGACCCCTTCAGTCACCATGCTTGAGAAACCGGGGGACCTAATAGTCCAAGCTGGGGGACGTGCAGGCCCTGGAATACCTCCAGGACATTTTGAATGGAGAGAAGACCAGCCCCTCCAGGGAATGATCCTGTGATATGAAGAACCCTAGGGTGGCTCCTGGGAGCCATACAGGCCTCCCCAAAGTGGGAGACCCCGGGGGAGAGTGGGATGTGGGAAGGCCATCTGGGGCTCACTCTGGAAGTTCTGCCAGAGCTGCCTTACCACAGCTGGCCAGAAGAGGGGGTACAGGGTAGCATTTTGGGGGCAGCGTGGGGGCAGGGGGCTGGGGGGCAAAGGCCGTAATCCAGGCTGTGAGAAGATAATTTGGTCCAAAGAGAAATCTCCAGCTTCTCATTTGGCTTTATTGTTTCTGCAGCAATCCCTGTTTGGGCACCCGTGCTGGAGGCCCACGCCCTGCCCAAGCCTGTCAGCTATACACAAGGGAATGACTTTATGCAGCTGCAATGGACAAAACACCAGGCCATTCCCTTTTCTGGAAAACTCTGGGAGAAGTGTGGCAGAAACACATCAGTTGCCTCTTCTGAGGTCTTCCTTTCTACTTTCACTTAAGGGATAGGAGACATTTGAGCCAAAAAACCCATTTCATAAGCATAATCCCTCCTTGCTAGGTTGTTAATGAGTTTTGCAATCCTTTTCCTTTCGGTAAGTCACCTAACCTTATCGAGAACAGTTCTCAAAACAACAGATGAACTTATTTGTGAGAACCCATTAAGTAGGTTTGAGGACAGTTGGACAGAGTGCCACTAGGAAATCTCTCTGCGAGGACTGGAGTGTTCGGGAGCCAGCAGAGCGCGCGGCACCGCTTATTTACTATGGAAGGATGTCCGCTCGCTCAATGTGCTCACTCCATCTGCTCTTCAGTTTTAAGTGACTGACAAGGAGGAAAATGCTTTTCCTCCCATACGCCTCACGTTGCCCCAGTGTTCTAGGTTTCTGCTACACAACTTAGCTGCAGCTGCCTCTTTAGATGCTAAAATAAGAAAGTTCAGAAATGTGAGAAAAGAGAAAAAGCACCTGTGACCCCGTCTGGCACACCATTTCCTCTGGGAACCCAGATCTCACACAGCCACCACTGGGAGAAGCGCACATGGCTGCTGTATTTCCTGATTCCTGTTTCACTTGCGAGTCTTTCAAATGTCCCCCACCGTCTCCTCTTTAAAGGACAGACATGCCAGGCAGTGTTGTATGTCCTGCTTTGTCATTACTGTTATTGTTTTCTTAGAGATGGGGTCTCACTCTGTCGTTCAGACTGGAGTGCAGTGGCATGAACATGGCTTACTGCATCCTCAAACTCCTAGGCTTGAGTGATCCTCCTGCCTCAGCCTCCCATGTAGCTGGGACTAAGGATGCATGTCATTGTGCCTGGCTAATTAAAAAAAATTTTTTTTTGTAGAGACGGGGTCTTGCTTTGTTTCCAAGGCTGGTCTTAAGCTCCTGGGCTCAAGCGATCCTCCCCGCTTAAGCCTCCCAAAATGTTGGGAATGATAGGTGTGAGCCACTGTACCCGGCCCTTTTGTGCCTTGCTTTTTACTGCAATGAACAACCTCAGGCATGTGGGTGTTTTGTTTGGATTTAATTATTTCCTCAGTAGAAGTCACAGCAATAGGGGCCAAAAGGAGGGAACACATCTGTGGCGAGAGGCTTCCAAAAGGGAGAGTTTGGCCAGGCATGGGCAGCAAGACCCATGAAGCACCGTGACCCAGATGTCAGGGCTTCCACATGGGAAAGAGTGGCCTGGTAATCAGAGTGCAGACACCATGTGTCACCTGGATCTGGTCTCAACCGCCGGGGCTGTGTGGCTTATTTCCCTGAGTCCCACATTCTCATCAGCAAACTCTTGGCCTTCTCTTCTAGGAACAAAAGACACATCCTAGAAAAATAAGCCCCTCTTGTTCATTTACGTGAGAAGAGAGCTGTGGGGACCTCTGCCTCAAATGAATGGGCAGGATAACAGGTGTGGGAGGCGGAATAACAGCCCGACACAGTTGCCCACATCCAAATCCCTGGAACCTGTGAGCGTGTAGCATCACACAGCAAAGGGGAATTGAGGCTGCAAATGGAATTAAGGTTGCTAGTCAGCTGCCTTTAAGACAGGGAGAGTGTTCTGAGTGTCCAGGTGGGGCCATTGTAATCACAAGGACACTTTAAAGTGGAAGGCCGCAGGAAGTCAGGGCAACTCGATGTGGGATAAACCCAGCGACTGTTGTTGGCTTTGAAGATGGAAGGAGGGGCCGCGAGCCAAGGCTTACAGGCAGACTCTAGAGGCTGGAAAGGGCGAGAAAACAATCTTCCCAGAGGCTCCAGAAGCCAGCCCCATTGACACCGGGACTTTAGCCCAGTGAGACCCATGGCAGACTTCTGAACAAAAAAAGATAATCAACTTGTGTTGTTTCAATTTGTGCCATGAAGTTTGTGGAAATCTGTTACAGTAGCAATAGAAAACAACAGAAATTGATGGAAATAGAAAACAACAGGTAACTGAGCAGACAAGCTATCCTTCCTCAGCCTAGGGAGGACTCAGGATGGTCCCCGCAGCTTTATTTGGAGACATTCTGGCTTGAAGACTCTGGCTCCCAAAGGCAGTGGTGGGATGACCCAGGGGCAGGGGCCGAGGCAGGCCAAGAGATTGAGGAGGCGGCTGAAACACAACCACTGCCTTCTTCCTTTCCATCCACCCTTGGGGATGAAGACAAACTGTGAGGGAACGGCTGGTAGCATTAATGCTTGGTGTATCTGAAACAGACCTGATCTTCACTCCCAGGTCACTGAGCGGCACCTGACAGACTGTGGTGGATTCACCTTAGCACTGGTCAGCTATAGTAGAGCTGGGAGTCACGCCTTCTAGAAGAGATCTCAACTGCAAAGGAGTAGTTGTGAGCACTGTTTGTGGGGGTGGTGGGAGGGTTTAGGTATCCTGGTGCAGCAGGCCCAGGCTCCCATAGCCATGCACTGGCTGGGTGAGCTTTGTGTGTCACTTAACTCCTTTGGGTGCCCATTCTATAAATGAAGATGATGCTGTGCTGGTCCCCCCGCTGTGGTCCATTTCTGTTCTGCAGCTGAGGACTCAATGACTCGCAGCTTCTCAGAAGCCTTCCCTGGAGCCATAGGAGGCACACGCTGTGTGTTGGACACTATCTTAAGTCAGTGACTCATCAGGCATCAAGTAACAGGACTAAGAAAGCCCTCCCCTGAGCTCATCTCCCCTCAACGGAGACAAACAATTACTTAACATTTCTGGAAATACCCAAGGCACTCATAGCCAGCTCCCCTTTTAAACTGTGAGTGCCCTGTAAATCTTCAGCCATCTAGAAGTGAGTGGCCCTTGAGCCCACAGCCATGAGCTCTTTGGGAGGCATGACCAGGACAGGAGAGTGGGGATCCCGAATTCCATCTGCTCTCCCTCCCTCTTGTCCTCTGTGGCCCTCTCTCAAGGCAAAGGCTCCACTGATGCCGCTCCACCTGGAAGAGGAGCTTCTGTCTGCAGACACCTAGGGCCAGCTGTGAGGGTGGCAGAGAGCTGATGTTACCCCTAAGTCTGTCCTGAAACCTCAGAGGGCAGTGAGGGCCTGAGGAAGGTGCCCTCCAGTACCAGCCGTGTGGAATGGCCTAGCAACAGGACAAGCACAGATGTGCAGCAGAAAGAGGGGCAGGGCTTGCCACCTCGTTACTGAACACCTTCAAAAAATGAGAGC
Source organism: Symphalangus syndactylus (assembly GCF_028878055.3). Taxonomy (NCBI): domain Eukaryota; kingdom Metazoa; phylum Chordata; class Mammalia; order Primates; family Hylobatidae; genus Symphalangus; species Symphalangus syndactylus. The sequence goes on along the minus strand of NC_072423.2, from coordinate 108,117,107 downwards.
TGCCCCATCTCTTTAACCTGGTAGGCAGGTGGTGTGAGCTCTACAGGAAGCTTGGCAGAATGAAGAGGCCCTGCGGCCCTGTATGTGGGACTGCTGGTGTCTTCTATGAGAAGGAGCAGACATTCAGCCCTCTCTCTGCGTCTAGTGTCTCCTGCCTCCTGCCACCTTCCCTGCCATAAGGTGAGGGCCTTGGTGGTAAAGCAGGCACCCATACCCACAGGAAGGTGTGCTCAAACCCAGAACAGCCCCCTCTACCACACAGAGGAGACAATGGCAGCTCTCCAGCCGTTTCTGGATCTGCTTGCCTGGTGGGCCGCATGGGGCAAGGAGCAGAGACCTCCAGCAGTTCCCTCACGCCCTGTCCGGCATCCACAGCACATTACCATATTCGCCGAAGCGCAGGGACTCCCACTGCTGCCACTCCACCAGGACGCTGACGGCGCGCACCCCTACGTAGATGAGCAGCATGCCCACAGTGGCATCCAGGAGGAAGTTGATGAGGTACCTGTGAGGACAGGGCACACGCATGGTCACGGCAGAAGCCACGGGGCCAGAGGTCATGGCTGATGCAGGGTGGCCTGAGGGAAGCGGATGGACTCAGCATTTGTTTGGGCCCGTTCTGGGGGCTGGGAGCCCTCATGTGCCAGTGTAGCTGTCACTTCCAGGTGCCCCCCAACCATGTGCCGAAGCTCATCAGGAGTGGGACCACCTGAGGGAGGTGAGTGAGGGACAAAGACACTTTAAAACTGCCAGTGCTGGCTGGGCGCGTTGGCTCACGCCTCTAATCCCAGCAGTTTGGGAGGCCAAGGCGGGTGGATCACGAGGTCAGGAGATAGACACCACCCTGGCTAACACGGTGAAACCTGTCTCTACTGAAAATACAAAAAAAATAGCTGGGCGTGGTGGCGCGCACCTGTAGTCCCAGTTACTCGGGGGGCTGAGGCAGGGGAATCACTTGAACCCAGGAGGTGGAGGTTGCAGTGAGCTGAGATCGCACCACTGCACTCCAGCCTGGGTGACACAGCGAGACTCTGTCTCAAAAAAACAAAACAAAACAAAACAAAACAAAACAAAACAAAACAAAACACAAAAACCTGCCAGTGCTTCTGCCAGGCGAAGGTTCAATGGAAGACAGAGTACCTGGAAGCAGCCAAGGAAATCAACAGGAAACAGAACTTAACTGATGACAGAAACACCTACGCAATGATTCTGCTCACTCCCTGACAGTCCAGCCCAGGAGGCCCAGAACAGTGCTGCTGCACCAGAGAGGTTCAGGAAAACAGCCTCTCGGGTTTCGCAGACAAAGCGGGCAGGGCCACATGGTCTTCGCCCATCCCCATCTGCAGTCAAGCATAAGTAGTATTTTTACACTTTTTTTTTTTTTTGAGACGGAGTCTCCCTCTATTGCCCAGGCTGGAGTGTAATGGCGCAATCTCAGCTCACTGCAGCCTCCGCCTTCTGGGTTCAAGTGATTCTCCTGCCTCAGCCTCCCAAGTAGCTGGGATTATAGGCACCCACCAGCACACCCAGCTAATTTTTGTATTTTTAGTAGAGACAGGTTTCATCATGTTGGCCAGGCTGATCTTGAACTCCCGGCCTCAAGGGATCTGCCCGCCTCGGCCTCCCAAAGTGTTGGGATTACAGGCCTGAGCCACTGCGCCCGGCCTACACTTTAAAGAGAGAGCTTTACTCCCCATGGGAAAAGGCAAGATAACTGGGGGAGTGAGAGGAGGAGGCTCTGAAGGGCATGCCACATGGACTGTGTTCTTGTAAGGTCTGTTTCCATCTAACACAAAATCTCTTCTCTCACCAAAGAAAGGCCCTTTTCCACTCACCCTCTCTTGAGGGCCTTGTACCCAGATCCAGCTGGGCACTGCTGACCACAAGCCCCAGCTCTCTACGGTAGACAGAGTGGGAGACAAGGGCACTGGGTCCAGTACTGACCCTCTGCGATACCATGTGGCTCTGAAATCCTTGCAGGTAAGCTGCAGGACACTACACGCTCCAGGTGTAGTGAGCTTTCCAGTTGCTGAGGCTTGAGACATTTTGTGTAGCCTCACAGCCTCCTATCCCGGGCTGGAGCTTTGGTGATGTGCACACAGCACTCTGATGCCAGAGGGCGCAGCCTGTGCTAGGGTAGGTCAGCAGGAAAACCAGTGCAAAGAGGGAGGGGGCATTTCTCCTGCCTGCCCTTCCTCTGTAAAATCACAAGGGGTCACTCTCAGACCAGAGATGGCAGGAGCAGCAACTGCTTCCAAGGCAATTTCCCTCTAGCTTGAGGCTATGCTGCTCTCAGCTACTTTAATTTGTGTCCAGAGCATCTCACACCTGCGAGAACAGGGACATGTGATGTACACACAGACCTTACTTTTATACATTCACTTAGCAAACATTTACAAGCTTACTGTGTGCCATGCCTCGGGAATCAAGAGAGAAAGTTCTATGTTCCATCCTCAACACAGACGATTCTGACAGACAGCAAAGCATCATGTGGGCCCTGGAAGCCAGACTGGCTGGGCTCCATGACTCCTGAGCGGTGTGAACTTACAGTATATATAACCTCTCTGTGCCTCAGTTCCACAACTGTAAAACGGGGATAATCAAAGTCTCCATTAATATATGGCAGGCTGCTATGACAAAGGGAGGCAGAAGATGGGGCCAGGATGAGGTAGGCAAGCCTCCTCTGCCACTCCACCTGCTAAGAGAAGCACTATGTGGGTGCCATCAGCAAGGAGGACAGAATATCCTGGCCGGATTGAGGTCACAGATGGATTGCTCTGGGGTCTGCATGGAAGGCACGTTGCAATGATAAGGTGGAAGAGGTCAATGAGGGTCAACAACAGTTTTGACCCTGAATGGCTGACGTCACAGAGAAGCCCCAGTGTGTCCTGGTTCCAGCACAGAGACACTCCTGTAGGGCATTATCCTTCCTTGCCAGGGGCGGCTTGGAAATTGGGAGACATAAGGACACTAGAAAATCAAAGGACGGAACTTGGATTGATGAACAGAAAGCCAGTGCACGGGGAAAGTGTCACCACGCAAAGCCCTACAAGCCAACTGACAGCTGTGTATGTGAGCTCCAGGACAGCATGTACAGGATGGTCTCTCAGAGGAGCACAGAGGAAAAGGGGAGCACCCTCTCCTCAAGCCAGAGGGAGCAGGACCAGCAGCAGAAAGTAAGGCCAGCCTATATTTTCAATGGGGGGGCAGCTGATGTTTGCACTCAAATAGGGGCCACTTACAGTGAACAAGGGTCCTCTTCAGTGAGATCTGCTAGGTATACATTTGCAAAGTGGATGAACAGCATCCCTATGGCTTGTTTGGAAGTGTCTAAAAACCTGTACAAAATAAAACCAACACTGGTTGTTAGCCTGACAGGAGGGCAATATCCAATTTGAGGAAAACGAGAAGACTGAAACGGGAAAAAAGCCACCCCAACCTTCCAATCACTGGTCATCTCTTCCTGGGGCCTTGAGCACTAACTCAGGCTTGGCATCTCAGCCACCTTTCAAAGCCTTCAATAACATTGCCTTTGAAATCCCTAAAAGGTCAAGGATTGATATTTAAAATATGTTTTAAATTTTTTTACTTCAAAATAAAATGCTCAATCACTGCTTTGTGATGAAGTCCAAGGTGCCTCTATTTTAAAGAGCTCCCATTCAACTTCACTCACAATGAGCTAAATTATGTGTGAAATTAACAAGATGTGCACAAATCCAGTACTGCAGCTGGAACCCTAAAGAAATTTCAGCTGCTGCCATTTAAACAATGGGCTAGATCAGGGTAGGCAAATTTTTTCTGTAAAGGACCAAAGAATAAATATTTGAGGTTTTGTGCACCATACGATCTCTGTCTCAATTCCTCAGCCCTGCCGCTAGAGAATGATGCATAGACACAGCTATTCCAATCATACACACCCCGGGCCTGCGGGCTGTAGCGTGCCAGCCCCTGGACTAGATGGTAAGCATTTCAAAAAAGAAAAAACAAGGCCGTTAATCTCTGAGAGGAGCTATCCCCCACCCATGTGACAGGAGCATGGTGGAGACAGCGTGTGCCTTCAGTATGTCCTCCACCACGAGCACCAGGCAGCCACTCTCCTCTGTGGTCGAGGCACCTCTTAGTCACAGCTGTCTCTCACAGCCTCCCAGCTGGGCAGGGTCTCAGGACTGCAGAGATTATCCAGAGCAACCCAGTGACAGTGGCTGGAAAATCATTCCCTAGACTCACTGGAAAGGAGGAGTTACCAAAGGACAACGCACGTAAGACTCAGAGAGCTCCAAAGCTAGGTCTGCCCCAGCCCTGAGGTGGGAGTCACACATTCTAAAGTTAACAGGGTTTGAGAAAAATCAGTGGGGGGAAAATAAAAAGAATTATCAAATTCACCAGCAACACGTTTAAGAAAAAGCAAGTACACGCTTAAAAATTTTATCACAGTCATTACTGACGTTTCCTCTGAAGGATAAAATGGCTATTTTGTTAGGAAAGGTAGAAGCCCAAGGCAGCCTAAAACAGGCAGCTTCTTGTGGACACAGTGCTGTCTTGAAGAGCTGACGGTATCCTTCCAAGTGATGAATTATTTTGGAGTTTTGTCTTTAGAACCTACTTCTTTACCACCATTTTACGAAGGAAAAAATGTGACTGCAGGATCATCCTCTGTGAAATAAATATATGCCTGATATATATATCAAAGTCTATTTAAGAAATATATGTATTTGGTCTCTGTCCTGGTTTCCGACACAGAGCTCCTAAAACACTTGTAATCTCCTGAGTAACAGAGGTGCTAAGAGGAGTTTTTGTTCTAGTATTTGGTCTTTGGCCTTGGTCCTGATACGAGCACCTAAACCTCATGGAATTTCCCGGAAGACAGGAGGCTTTTGCTCTAATGAAGCAAGTCTTAGTGGGCTCCTGGATAGCTTCAGGATGGGGCTAGTCACCAAAAGGACCAAGTCGTGATTAGAAACTTAGAACTTTCAGCCCTAATCCCCCACCCTCCAGGGAGAAGGGAGGGGCTGGAGACTGAGTTAACAATCAGTCATGCCTACATGATGAACCCACCATAAAAATCCCTAAACAATGGGATTTGGAACGCTTCCGGGCTGGTGAACACATCCACGTGCTGGGAGTGGGGCACACCCCAACGCCTGTGCTCAGGACCCTTCTGGACCTCGCCCTATGCACCTCTTCATCTAGCGTTCATCTGTGTCCTTTATAATAAATCAGTAAATGTTTCCCTGAGTTTTATGAGCCGTTCTAGCAAATTACTGAACCTTAGTGGGGAAGTGGGGGTTGTGGGAACCCCTGACTTTATAGCAAAGTTGGACAGAAATGTGGATACCGAGGACCCCACTACTTGCAACTGGCATTGAAGAAGGGGGCAGTTTGTGGGACTGAGCCCTTAACCTGTGGATTCTGTTCTAACTCCAGGTAGTTAAGTGTCAGAAGTGAATTAAATTATGGGACACCCAAATGGTATTTACAGAGTTGGAAAGCTGGTTGATGCTGGGGGAAGAAAACCCTCATATATTTGGTGTCAGAAGTATTTTGAGTAGAGAAATAGTTTTCCTTTACACTAGGACCAAGAAAGACTCATTTGGAGAGAGGAGCATTTATATGCTATGTTTGATCTCCAAATTTAGGTTAGTTTTTGCTTGCACATACAGACTACAGAATCCAGGAATTTAAACCAAATCTAACAACAGGTAGATGAAGGAGCCAGCATCGGGGACTGATGTATTTGCGTATCTTCCATCTTCTGGAAGTGGAAGCAGAGTGATTCTAAAATAAAGGTAGGATCAAAAGTTACCTGGAGAAACAGAAACGGTTTCATAATATACATAGTTCCTAATGAATTTAATTCAGGGATTCCAGATACATTATATTATGTATCATTTCTCACATTCCATGCCCTCCCCACTCCAACACCATACCCCACCCCCAGCCCCAAGACCCCCAACATAGTCGAAAGTAATCCAGAATGAACTAATACCTAAACACATACCATATCCTCCACGGACGTCTTTCATGCTTTGGTTCTCTGAAGCGTTTGACTGAAAGAAAAGACAGACATCTGTAGTTTTCCAAAGAAGTAACATAAAGCAAGATGCACATAACAAGCTGGGTTATCAGTCTACTCACTGTGTGTATAACCAAGGTAATACACACACTCTTTTAACATGTAACAACATACAGTAAGCCCTGCGAAGATCACTGAGGTCCTGTGTTGCTGATGATTGGTATGGACTCTTTAGAACTGGACACTTAGGGAGAAGGACTCCTCATAGCATGTGGAAAACTGTATTTTTCCCTTTGTGACACACAAGGCTCACTCAGACAAGGATTGGTAATGACAAAGTGGAACGCAGCTGCTTCTAACTTCAGGATGTGGCTCTATTCAAGGACAAATCCATCATCAACTCAAACGTTTACTGAGTGCCTACTCCAACCCAGGCACTAAGGATACAAAGGTAAAACCAGTTGTCTTGCAACCAGGGGGCTAGACACGTACATATCACATACGGTGTGACACATGCTAGAGAAGAGTGAAGTCTGTGGCAGAATGATGGCACAAGGGAAGGATGGCCAACCCTGCAGTGGGGACCAAAGTGTTTGTATGTCTTCCATCTTCCAGTGAAGAAGAGACTTTACTGATGGGGGACGGTCAAGCCAAACCCTGAAGGCTGGGTAAGAATTTGGCAAATGGATCAGGGAGGGGAGAAAAGATACGTTCTGGGAAATATCACAAGCCAACAGGTACAGGGACAAAGCATGGCAGAGTGTGTCTGGCCTCATTTAATTTGGCTTTAATACAATAGGTAACAAGAGAACCTCCTGGGGGAGCAGCAGGTAACAGGGTGACAAATTGAGCAGGGGCCAAATGAGGGAGGGTCTTGAATGCTGGGCCAAGGAAACTGGAATGAATCCTGTAGGAAAGGAAAAGCCAGGGAAGAGTTCTAAGCAGAGTCAAAGACATGTTGGGACTAAGTTTTAGAAAGGCAGCTCTATGGCCGGGTATGGTGGCTCATGCCTGTAATCCCAGCACTTTGCGAAGCTGAGGCATGAGGACCGCTTGAGCCCAGGAGTTCAAGACCAGCCTGGGTAACAGAGTGAGACCACGTCTCTACAAAATATTTTTTAAAAACTAGCCGTGTGTGGTGGCGCACACCTCTGGTTCTAGCTACTCCGGAAGCTGAGGTGGAGGATCACTTGAGCCCAGGAGGTTGAGGCTGCGGTGAGCAAAGACTGCACCATTGCACTCCTGTCTGGGCAACAGAGCGAGACTCTACCTCAAAAAAAAAAGAAAAGAAAAGAAAAGAAGCTCTGTTAATTGAGCAGACAGTGGATGTCTGGGCACTCATTCAGCAACAACCTGATTGGCCTTGGATAGCAAAGAACTTGCCCGATTTACGTCTGAACCTTGGGTCTGTAGACACGATGGCCTGAACAAGAGGAAATGAAAAGTTTTGAAGCTACGTATCCTCCATTGAGGTGCTAGGCAAGTACTTCCACAATGATTCTATCTACTAAAACAAACACTGAAAGTGCTGCCTGTGTGATATTTTCCCACAGAAAAGTACTGAGGAAGAAACAGACGCTGTTGCAAGCCCACAGAAGATGCCTCGTTACTCCTGGTGGCAGGCAAGAACCAACTTCTGGCAGAGTCCTGAGCTGCCAGCGAGGGTGCAGGAGGAGAAGGGAGACAGGGAAGGAGAAAATGGCAGCCAAGACAGTAAACCCTACTCTCTGAATAAACACAGGCAGTCTACATTTGCCAGGCAAGGACTGCCTATACAAAGAATTGCAGTAACAAGTCTGTTTAGAGAGACATGTTGAGAGAGAGATCAATGAGCAGGTGAAGTTGTGAGGAGGTCTGTCATCTCTTTGACACATCACAGATCCCAAACCTCAACAACGCCAGAGAATATGGAGTCGAGGCCAAGAGGTTCTGCTTGCCTGAACAGCTCTTGGAAGCCGGAGGCCCCTTCCCTTAAGCATGCCAGGTCTCACTTGGGGGCTGGAACTCAGGAAGGAGACAGGAGAACACTAGGCCAGGACAAAACCGTTTGGAGGGAACGCCCCCAGTCAGGGCCAGAGCCACTGCATGCTCATTTCTCCTTCTGCTTCAGGGGATCTGTCCCCATCACTGTAAAATAAAGGACATCAAATATATCCTGAGGGGCATGTCCTTGTTCCTAGGAGATGCATGCTAAAGTAACACAGTGGCTGCGATTTACTTCTGAGTGGTTTGGGGGAATATATTATACATGACAATTATGTGTAATAAATATATTACATTATAAATGGTTTTATAATTATAAATAATACAACAAATTGTATAATAAATGTTATAATTATATTAACATTATACACACACACACACACACACACACACACATATATATATGGAAAGAGAAGCAAATGTGGTATTATAGGCTGAATTGTGCCCCCTCCACCAAAGTCATCTGTTGAAGTCCAAACCCACAGCACCTCAGAGCGAGACTATTTAGAGACCGGGCCTTTGAAGGGGTAATTAAGGTTTAATGAGAGCATGTGGGCGGGCCCTAATCCAATATGACTGGTATCCTTATAAGAGGAGGAGATTAGGGCACAGATGTGTGAGTGCAGCAAGAAAAGACCATGCAAGAACACTGAGAAGATGGTCATCTGCAAGTCAAGGAGAGAGGCCTGGGAGGAAACCCAACCTGCTGACACCTTCATTGTGGTCTTCCAGCTTCCAGAAACTGTGAGAAAATAAGTGTCTATTGTTTAAGCCACCCAGTCTGTGATATTTGGTTATGGCAGCTTGAGCAAACGAAAACATGTAGCATCACAATACTGGTGAACCTAGGTGAAAGGTATTTGGCTATCCATTACACTATTATTTAGGCTTTCCTGAAAGTTTAATACTTTTCTGTAAGTTTAATATTTTTCGAAATAAAAAGTTTGAGGAAAAACATCCCAGAAGAATGAACCAGTGTAACCATTCAAAGGTCAACATGGGCTGGATGCAGTGGCTCACACCTGTAATCCAAACTTAGGGAGTGGACTGCTTGAGCCCAGGAGTTTGAGACCAGCCTGGGCAACACTGTGAGACTCCATCTCTACAAAAAACAAACAAAATAAGCTAAGTGTCTCGACGCATGGCTGTGGTCCTAGCTACTTGGGAAGGCTGAGTTGGGAGGATTGGTTGAGCCCAGGAGGTTGAGGCTGCAGTGAGCTATCGCATCACTGCATTGCAGCCTGGGAAAGACTGTCTCAAAAAAATTTAAAAAAACCAAAGAAACAAAAAACAAAGGTCAACTTGGCAATATCTATCAAAATTTTAAATGTCCATGCTCCTTTAATCTACAATGCACTGCCAGATGCATACTATACAAGTATTATTGCAGGTGTGTCAGGATGTATAGGAATATTCACTGCAATACTGTCATAACTAAAACTGATGCCTGTCGGTATGGGGTTAGGTCTATGACATGGTACATACATTCAATACAATACTAAGCAGTTGCTAAAAACAACAAGGTAGGCCAGGCGTGGTGGCTCACACCTGTAATCCCAGCACTTAGGGAGGCCAAGGTGGGCAGATCACCTGAGGTCAGGAGTTCAAGACCAGCCTGGTCAACAAGGCAAAACCCCGTCTCTACTAAAAATACAAAAAAACCTTAGCTGGGCGTGGTGGCGTGTGCCTGTAATCCCAGCTATTTGGGAGGCTGAGGCAGGAGAATCACTTGAACCCGGGAGGCGGAGGTTGCAGTGAGCCAAGATCGCACCACTGCACTCTAGCCTGGGCGACAAGAGTGAGACTCCATCTCAAAAAAAAATAAATAAATACAATAAAATAAAATTAAATTAAAAACAATGAGGTAGATCTATATGGACTAATATAGAAGATTTTCAAATTATATTAATAAATTCTAGAATAATATGCCTACCATGATTCTGTTCATGTCCACTTTGAATGGATATACATTTATGCTGGTATTACGTATTCTTTTTTCCTAGAAGAATACATAAGTGACTATTAACAAAGGCTATGCTGGGTGTGATGGCTCAAACCTGTAATCCCAGCACTTTGGGAGGCCAAGGCATGAAGATCGCTTGAGGCCAGGAGTTTGAGACCAGCCTGAGCAACAAAGCAAGACCCATTTCTCCAAAAAATATATTATATATTTTTTTTGCTGGGCATGATGGTATGCACCCGTAGTCGCAGCTACTTGGGAGGCTGAGGCGGGAAGGGATTACTTAAGCTCAAGAGTGTCACTGCACTCTACCCTGGGGAACAAAGTGAGACCCTGATTCAAAAAAAAAAGAAAAAAATCCAAAGGCTACTTTTGATTAAAGGAGTTATGGATCAAGGAATTCACATTGCTTTTATTTCAGAATTTACAAAAGAAAAGACAAACCTGTCTCAGAGATTTGAGCCAAGGTAGCAAAGTGGGATGTGGGAGAATCAGAGAGGCCTACAGCTGGGCTTCAGACAAGGAATGGAGGAGAATGGTGTGCCCGTGCCCGTGGGTGTCCTGCGACAGCCACATATAGGAGCACCTTTGATCAAGTTCAGAATGGAATCAGATTCTTCTGAATCAGAGCAGAAGTGTGGGGCTCCTGCCTCCTTCCTCTCCACCTCCTATCCCCTTTCCCTAGAACAGTCCAGAGTCTTTTTTTTTTTTTTTTTTTTTTAAGGAGGAGGAAATACTAAGAGAGCTTCTCCAAATCAAATTTGGTAAAGGGGGTAAAAAAACAGAAAAATTCATTCATCTACCATCATATGTTATTGAGGGGCCTGCTGTGTGACAAGCCCCATTCAGCAGGAGATGAAATGCACAAAACCCTTGCCTTCATCACATCCTAGTAGGGAGAGGAATAACATATGGAGCATGGCAGATGGTGCCAAGTGTGGAGGTAAACACAGAGGCAGGTGAAGAGAGAAGAGGGCTGGCACGTGGGGTCTGAACTGTCAGTGAGGAGGTATGAAGGAGAGCCCAGGCTCGAGGACGGTGCAGGCCAAGTCACGAGGGTCTCGGGAAGAGACGTCCAGGCAGAGAGCTGGAGGCCAGCAGGCAGAGCAGCAGGGCGTGCAGGAGAGGCAGCTGGACCTCCGCCCAGAGCCCAGGCTAAGAGCTCCACCTGGGCCTGTGTGTGGTGGCCAGGCAGCTGTAGCCACAGCCCAACAGGCTCCCTCTGGCTGCTGTGCTGAGAGCAGCCCACAGGGATGGTGTGGCAGCAGGGAGCCCACTAGAGACAACCACCCACCCCCATTCACCTCCCGCAGTAACCAGGACCACATGCTGGCACTGACTGGGGCAACAGGAGACGGGAGAAGAGGTCAGATTCCGGTTGGGTCTTAAACGCTGAGCTGAAGGCTCTGCTGACAGTGGAAGTGGGGTGTGGAAGAAAGGATGGCTGGGGCTGACTCGGGAGGTGGGAGTTTACACTGTTCCATGTGGTGGCGGGGGTACTTATCTCCAGGCAACAAACAAGGAGGGGTCTCTGTGTGCCTCACAGACAGTGAGCCAGGCACCCCGTCCCATGGAAACAGTTGCGCCCTGCTGGGCCTGGAAGCTGCTCCTGCAGAAGCCACACCATGCTCAGAGTGGCTCCGGCAGGGTCCTAGGACCACAGACCTTTCTTAATTAGTAGTGCTTTGCAGGATGAAGGGGACTCGCTCAGATGGAGCCAGAGCCAGGAAAGCATAAGCCACCCTCTCTAGCACATCCTCATCCCCACACACCCCTGAGGTGGAGGCTGGTGGAGGGTACCAGCCACACCTCAAGTGCAGGTCAGGTTCCCGACCACAGAGCTGGAAGCCAAGGCTGATGCAGTGATTCCTGAAAGAGCCCTAGTGAGCAGAGAAAGGGGAGAAGGGGGAGGCAGAGACTGAGGCCTGCAGCACTCAGTGGCACTGCCTCTGCACACAGGTCCCGTTCCGTTGCTTCTGTGATGAAGTGCGCCAATTGTCCCCAAGCCACAGCAGGCTCCTAAGCAGACTTGTGGCCTTTTGTGTACAGGTGTCCTGAAGACAGGCATGGGTCTCATCAGCCCTGAAAAGGAGGAGTGGTCAACAGCCTGGGCACAGTCAGACAGATGTGGCTTTGAATCCTGTCTCTGCTACTATCTAGCTTTGTGGCTTTTGTATATCACAAAAAAGGGGAAGGTGGGGGGCTGCTATGACCTGCCAGGCAGGTTGTCTCCAGGATTAAATGAGAAGACAGATGGAAACGTCAGTAATGAACATGTGCTCAGGAGAGCAAGCCTCACTGTGGCATCCCTACCCTGCACCCTGTCTTCCCTCTCCTCTCTGTGTCCGTTTTCCCCACTCCTGGGGCTGAGCCACCCCCGTCCTGGTTTCTGTGAAGCGTGAGACCTTAGGTCTGCCAGCTGCAACCCTCCATACCAATCCCTCCTTTGGCCCTCCAGGCAGCAAAGGGGCCCAATCCTAGGAGGATCCTATGATTCTCCAACCCTGCTCACCTCCCTGCCATCCTCCCAGCCCTCTGAATGTTCTCCTCTATCTCCCGTGGTTCTGTCCTCCTTCCACAGCCTCCTCTTCCTCCTCTTGACTCCCGGGGAAAAGTTCCCCTCTCAGGGCTCCTATGCTGAAGGATTGCCAGCCTCCACCTCCAGCCCTGGCCTCCCAGTGATGCTCCAACTGCAGGCTGGCCCAGTCTGCTGGGTCCCTCATAGCCAAGTTGTCTCCTGCCCACCCTGCTAGTCCTGCCCAGCTCTGCCATTTCTGCGTAGAACGGAAGTGTCCTCACCCTGGGGCTCCTGACTCTCCTCCCTCCTTCCCACTCAGCTGTCAATCTCCCCTGCTAAGTTGCAACTGAAGAGTCTTCTGCATATGCCCCTTTCCCCATTTCTACCAGCAAGCTAGCCCAGCCCCTCAGGACTGCTTTCCTGGGCTGATGAGACTGCCTCCTAACAGGCTTCCCGACCCGATCTCTTCAACCGCCTTTCCTATCCACCCACCCATCCACTCCACCAGCACTGAGCACTTACTCTGTGCTGGGGATACAGTAATGGACAATACAGACATGGTCCTTGCCCTCAAGGGGCTTTCAGTCTAGTTATGCTGTGTACCATCTAACTTGCCTAAAAACTTGCCTCATCTTAGAATTAAAGTACATCTTTTGGAAAAGGTGAATATATGGAGAGTATATAAAATTCAAAAAGTATATTCTTTTAGTAGTGTTTTATGGTATTTTTTTCAATCTCTCTTCTTTCAATTTTATATTTAAGTGTAAGAAGCATATAGGTGAGTTTTCCCCTCAAAATCTAGTTGGCAATGATAATGGCTGAATGGTGGTGCCCCACATGGTATGTCCCACAACTCCCAATACCTGCAAATGCAACCTTATTTGGAGAAAAGGTCTTGGCAGATGTAATTAAAGATCATGAGATGAGATCATTCTGGACTAACTAGGTGGGCTCTAAATCCAATTACAAGTATTCTTATGAGAGATGGAGGAGTAGAGACAGAGGGGGAAGAGAAGAAGGACCTGTGTAGATGGAAGCAGAGAATGGAGTTATGCAGCCACATGCCAAGGAATCCTGGAGCCACCAGAAGCTGGAAGAGGCAAAAAAGGGTCTTCTCCTAGAGCTGTTGGAAGGACTGTGGCTCCTGCCCACACCTTGACTCTGGACTTGGGGCCTCAGAACAGTTAGCATACATTTCTGCTGTTTTAGGCCAAGAAGTTTGTGATTATTTGTTATGGCATCTCTAGCAAACTAATAAAGATTCTTTTCTCTTTTTCTTTCAATGAAATTCAAAGATAAAGACATACCCAAGACTGGGAAGAAAAAGAGGTTTAACTGGACTTACAGTTCCACATGGCTGGGGAGGCCTCAGAATCATGGTAGGAGGCAAAAGGCACTTCTTACATGGTGGTGGCAAGAGAAAATGAGGAAGATGAAAAAGTGGAAACCTCCAATGAAATCATCAGATCTTGTGAGACTTATTCACTACCACAGGAACAGTATGGGGGAAACCACCCCCATGATTCAAATTATCTCCCACCAGGTCCCTCCCACAACATGTGGGAATTATGGGAGTACAATTCAAGGTGAGATTTGGGTGGGGACACAGAGCCAAACCATATCATTCTGCCACTGGCCCTTCAAATCTCATGTCCTCACATTTCAAAATCAATCATGCCATCCTAACAGTCCCCCAAAGTCTTAACTCATTTCAGCATTAACCTAAAAGTCCACAGTCCAAAGTCTCATCCGAGACAAGGCAAGTTCCTTCCACCTATAACCCTGTAAAATCAAAAGCAAGTTAGTCACTTCCTAGATACAACAGGAGTACAGGTATTAGGTAAATACAGCCGCTCCAAATGGGAGAAATTGGCCAAAACAAAGTGGTTACAGGGCCCATGCAAGTCTGAAATCCAGCTGGGCAGTCAAATTTTAAAGCTCCAAAATGATCTCCTTTGATTCAAGGAGATCCTTTGATGATCATGCTGATTCAAGAGGTGGGTTCCCATAGTCTTGGGCAGCTCCACCCCTGTGGCTTTGCAGGGTACGGCCTCCCTCCCCGCTGCTTTGATGGGCTGGCGTTCAGTGGCTGCAGCTTTTCCAGGCTAACAGTGCAAGCTGTTGGTGGATCTACCATTCTGGGGTCTAGAGGACAGTGGCCCTCTTCTTACAGCTCCACTAGGCAGTATCCCAGTGGGGACTCTGTGTGGGGGCTCCGACCTCACATTTCCCTTCCACACTGCCCTAGCAGAGGTTCTCCATGAGAGCCCTGCCCCCGCAGCAAACTTCTGCCTGGGCATCCAGGCATTTCCATACATGTTCTGAAATCTAGGCAGACATTCCCAAACTCCAATTCTTGACTTCTGTGTACTCGCAGGCTCAACATTATGTGGAAGCTGCCAAAGTTTGGAGCTCACACCCTCTGAAGCTACAGCCTGAGCTCTACATTGACCCCTTTCAGCCATGGCTGGAGTGGCTGGGATGCAGGGCACCAAGTTCCTAGGCTGCATACAGCACAGGGACCTGGCCCACGAAACCATTTTCTCCTAGGCCTGTGATAGGAGGTGCTGCTGTGAAGACTTCTGACATGCCCTGGAGACATTTTCCCTATGACCTTGGGGATTAAATTTGACTCCTTGTTACTTATGCAAATTTCTGCAGCTGGCTTTTATTTCTCCCCAGAAAATGGGTTTTTCTTTTCTATCACATTGTCAGGCTGCAAATTTTCCAAACTTTTATTCTGCTCTGCTTCCCTTACAAGACTGAATGTCTTTAACAGCACCCAAGTCACCTCTTGAATGCTTTGCTGCTTAGAAATTTCTTCCTCCAGATACCCTAAATCATGTCTCTCAAGTTCAAAGTTCCACAAGTCTCTAGGGCAGGGGCAAAGTGCCACCAGTCTCTTTGCTAAAACATAGCAAGAATCACCTTTGCTCCAGTTCCCAACAAGTTCCTCATTTCCATCTGAGACCACTTCAGCCTGGACCTTGTCTATATCACTATCAGCATTTTGGGCAAAGGCACTCAACAAGTCTCTCTTTTTTTTTTTTTTTTTGAGATGGAGTCTTGCTCTGTCACCCAGGCTGGAGTGCAGTGGCGTGATCTCGGCTTACTGCAACCTCTGCCTCCTGGGTTCAAGCAATTCTCTTGCCTCAGCCTCCTGAGTAGCTGGGACTACAGGCGCCCGCCACCACACCCGGCTAATTTTTGTATTTTTAGTAGAGATGGGGTTTCACTATCTTGGCCAGGCTGGTTTTGAACTCTTGACCTCATGATCCACCCACCTTGGCCTCCCAAAGTGCTGGGATTACAGGCGTGAGCCATGGTGCCTGACTGCCATTCAACAAGTCTCTAGAGAGTTCCAAACTTTCCCACATTTTCCTTTCTTCTGCACCCTCCAAACTATTCCAACCTCTGCCTGATACCCAGTTCCAAAGTTGCTTCCACATTTTCGGGTATCTTTTCAGCAATGCCCCACTCTACTGGTACCAATTTACTGTATGATAAAGACGCATCCAAGACTGGGAAGAAAAAGAGGTTTAATTGGACTTATAGTTCCACATGGCTGGGGAGGCCTCAGAATCATGGTGGGAGGCAAAAGGCACTTCTTACATGGCGGCGGCAAGAAAACATGAGGAAGATGCAAAAGCAGAAACCCCTGATAAACCCATCAGCTCTCCTGAGACTTATTCACTGCCACAAGAACAATGTGGGGGAAACTGCCCCCATGATTCAAATTATCTATCAGGTCCCCCCCACAACGTGGGAATTATGGGCGTACAATTCAAGGTGAGATTTGGGTGGGGACACAGAGCCAAACCATTATCAGTACAAAATATATTCAGTGAAAAGTCTCCCTTCTGGCTGACATCCCAGTCCCTCTGTTTCCCTTCTCAGGGCCAACTACTGTCCCCAAGACCTTACATATCCTTTCAAAGACATGCTGGACAACCACACAGATGCACAGATCTGTGTGTGTGGGGGGGGGCGGGGAGGGGGACAAGCCATCACATGCTTTACACGCTGTCTAACCTTCCTGCTCTCACCTACTGTACACATGGCTCCATTTTCTTTCATTAGAGGCTACATGGCATCCCACCGTGTGGCTGTGCCATCTCATTTACTCTATGAGCTGCTGCCACGAATGTCCCTGCCATGTGCTGTCTCTGCCTGTGCAGGCCCGTATCTGAGGGGCAGATTCCTAGAGGCACACTTGCTACATCAAAAGCTATGTGCAGCTTATTCTGTGGCGCCACTCTCCACAGAGGCTGTGCCAACTCACACTCCCACTAATAGCACGAGTACCCATTCCCACATTCTTGCCAGCATGGTGTACTAGCAAACCTTCTCACTCTGACAATTTGATCGCTGAAGAGGCTGTCTCAGCAGGGCCGCAGCATGCACCCATCAGGCCACTTGGGTGCTGGGGCACCTGTGGGGCTTGCCACCGTCTACTGCCTTGAGTGGCCTGGCAGGGCTCCCAGTCCCACTCGATTTCACTTGCTCTCTCCTCTCTGACATGAGCCCAGAGCCCCTCCTTTTCCCCATGCTCACACCCTCCCCTGAGGATACCAGGGTGTGGTGCTCACTCTCCGAGAAGTTTGGGCAGTGCTACTGATGCCACACAATAGGATGGCAATTATGGATGACTCAACTCTACCTGTCTACTTCACACAGCACCCAGGTCACCGACTGCTCACTTAACATTATGTTGTTTGGTTTTCCACTCGGCATGTGGAGGACGGAGACCAGGCACCCAGCTCCACTGTCCTCCTCAGAGCCCAATCCGGGCTGGTGCTCCACGTGGACCCATTGACTGGCAGAAGGAAGTTGGAATTTTACACTTGATGTCACAGAGTGGTAGGATAACAAGTCAAAAAACACAGGCGTTGGAAGGGATATAATTTCCAGGTAGCAGCTGCAGCCCTATTTAGAAACTGAGTCAAAAAGTACAACTGTCTTGAGATTAAACACTCAATTTAAGGGAGCTGTCTGGTCAACACGAGGCGCAGCCCAAGAGATGCAGGGTTAGGAGGAATGTGGTGGGCTCCTGTCAGGTGCAGGGAAAGGCGTGTGGCTGCATAAAGACAGGGAAGCCGGGGTCTCCCGGCTGCAGCCCTGGCTACCAGGTGGTGCAGTCCCTTGCATCCCTCTTACCAGATGGCATTTTTCAGACCAGCACAACATGGGTGGAAAATCACCCCTTGCTGAGGATACAGAACAGGAAGAGGCTCATGAACCTTTCAGGGCTCTTGGCACAAAGCTGCTCTTTGCCATGAAAATCCACCGAGGCAATTCAGTTAAATATTTGTATTGTTACACCTACAGTGTAACCTTAAAGCAGGAGGGTCATCACAGGCCTCCCAGTGGCCTTTTTAGCTTATGACTTTCCAAAAGTAGAAACTAAGATGCTTTGGATCACTCTCCCTCACAGACAGCAGGAAGTCAGTCACAGGCTCTGCTGGGACACAAAACCGCTGGTCCTTGTATGAGACGTTGGACCTCGGTGCTGAGCAGGTTTCCCAACCCTCAGGAATGGGGTGCTCTGGAAGCCATGAGCTCATACGCCATAAGCCTGTATGCTTTCTTGTTCATCCCTGGGGAAAAATACTCCTGCCTTCCGATGACCCGGAGGCAGAAACACACCCATAGTTTTGGAGCCCTCTGCCCCATGGCATGTTGCTGAACAGGACCACTCCCTGATGGCCTCGTTTCTCAAGCTGTCTCATGGGCCAGTGCCTCCTGCTACACAGGCGAGTGCTGAGGCAGAGGACTCTTTCCCTGGGCAAGTGGCAAGCAGCACGACCCCCAGTTGAGTATCAGCTCATAAACTAGGCAGTGTGGCTCCCATTCAGAGCCAGAAGGGTCCTTGAGTGTCCAACCCCCTCCAGTGTAGGGTGTGGAAAATGGTAGGGGAAGAATTGACTTGTCCAGAATCACCCCAGCAATTAGCAGAGGAGCCGCAAAGAAAGCCAAGTCACCCGGGCCAAGCCTTTCTCTAACCAGCACTGTTCAGGCCAGTGACCTCAAGCCATGCCTGGCTGGTCCTATGGAGCCCAGGCCCCTTCTCCACAATTCTTAACCAGGTCTCCAATGCTCCAAAGGGCAGAAACTGTCCTGAGGGGTGAACAAACCTATCTGCTAGAGGGAACCAGCAGTCAAGGAAAAACCCAGAAGTGTTTCTGCACCTTCCCTAAGTGATAAACGAACATCCCAACAACCAGGCCCCATCTTAAACCTCCTCAATGCCCCGTAGTAGGGCTAAAAACCCAGAGATGCCCAGGGAAAAAGTGCCCAGGGAAAAAGTCCCCAGAAGTCACTGAGGTAGACTGCTGGCTGTTTCCCCAAATCCATTCTCTCATTCTTCCTTGCTAAGAGAAGCCCCTTGGTCAGGCAACTTAAAGACTACATTTCCCAGCCTCCCATGCTGCTGGTGTGGCCATGTGACTCAGTCCTACCCTAGTAGAACTCTAAATCCACGTCGGGCCACTTTTTAAGGAGAAATGGAGGTCCAGGTGATTCTTATGGCAGGGAACTAAAGGCAGTCAAGTTGGGAATAGCTTGAAATCTAGTTCCAGCTTTATCCAAAATGTTATGATTTTAAGCCAGTCACTTAAGTTTTCAGAGTCTGTTTCTTCAGTTGTCCACTTCATGGGTTCACTGTGGGGAGAAGAGCAGCTGCTGTTGTGGCTGTCATGCTGTCACCATCTATTGAGTACTCACGTCAGGAACTTCATTATTTTATTATTTTATTTTTTGAGACAGTGTTTTGCTCTTGTCGCTCAGGCTGGAGTGCAGTGGCGAGATCTCGGCTCACTGAAACCTCTGCCTCCCAGGTTCATGTGATTCTCCTGCCTCAGCCTCCCGAGTAGCAAGGATTTCACGCACGTGCCACCATGCCTGGCTAATTCTGTATTTTTAGTAGACGAGGTTTTACCGTGTTGGCTAGGATGGTCTCGAATTCCTGACCTTAAGTGATCCCCCTGCCTTGGCCTCCCAAAGTGCTGAGATTACAGGTGTGAGCCAATGCACCTGGCCACACCTCAGGAACGTTATATCATTGCTTCTAATCTTTCTGACAACCAGGCAAAGTATCATCTCTATTTTACAGATAAGGTCACGGGGTTTGCCATTGCCAAAATGGCACCACCAAGAGTTGCATCTAAGTCTACCTGAATCCAAAGCCCACATTTCCCCTGCCGTCTTGAGGGGAATACAAAACTGACTATAATCATCCAGTGAGAAATCATCCAACTGATCCCTCAAGTTGGCAGAAAAGGCACTGGTCTGGTGCTCAAAAAACTCCCAGAATCAAGGCCATCCCTTTGCCTTAGCAAGTCCTCCTGACTCCAGTCCTCTCTCCTGAATCCACCCTGACACTGGACCAGAGTGAACCGAGCACGCTGCTCCTGGCCTAAAACCCTCCAGTGCCAGCCCCACATCCCCATCATCAGATAACATAATGCAGGCTTTGTAAGTTGGCAAAAAAGGGCCCCGACGGCCTGGCATCTCCCACCTTAGTGCTGTCACTCATACTGTCCCCTTGGCGTAGGAGGGGCCCTCCATTTCTTCTCTTGGATAGTTTTTAGGCATTCTTCCAGATAGTTCCCATTGCTCTAAGACATCTTGCTTAGCTCCCTGCAGTTGAACCAAGTGCCCTCCCTTCTCCTGGGCCCCCAAAGTCTCTTATGCACATCTTTGGACAACACTTCATATGCAATACTAAGTATCTGCCTGTCTCCCACTAGACAGTTAAGGAGGGATATAGAGACCTTATCTTATTCATATTTATACCCTTGGCACCCAGTCCAGTACCTGGAATGAAGTAGGCACTTAACTACTAAACTGAACAAACAGAGCAGAACACACTGGTGTCCCATCACAAGTCAAAGACGGCAGAGCTTAGTGTTTGTGAGTATGAGCTCTGGGTTCAAAACCTGGCTTTAGTGCCGACTGTGGGACCAGGGAGACTTGCTTAACGTCTCTGGGCTTCAACTGGACTCTATAAGATGGAAGAAATTATAGTACACAGCTCACAGGAGTATTAATAAAACAATATACTTAGAGTACTACAGCTATGCTTTGTACTTGGCAAGCACCATGCACATGCTAGCAAGAAGCAGCAGCTAGAGGAACTGCTGGAGGAAGAGTAAATCTTTAAGCACAAAGTCCACCTGCAGGAAACAAGAAAGCACACATCTGGCTTTAGCCTCCCGAGCAGCTGGGATTACGTCATGCCCGGTTAATTTTTGTATTTTTGTAGAGTTGGGGTTTCACCATGTTGGCCAGGCTGGTCTTGAACTCCTGACCTCAGGTGATCCACCTGCCTTGGCCTCCCAAAGTGCTGGGACTACAGGTGTGGGCCACTGCACCTGGCCTCTTTTTTTCTTTTAAATTATAAATCATTGCAGTAAGTTTGGAAACCAGGGAAAGAGAAAAATTATCTAAAATGTCACCATCTGAAAACAACCACGATCACTGGTTGTTGTATCACCACGGTTGTGGTTCCAAATCTCGCCTGCGCTTCCCACGTGGGAACGGACCCAAGAGATATCAAGCTACCCCAGCCTGCTCGGCCTCTGTCAGCCCAAAGGCTGAATGCTGGTGCTGGGAGGTGAGCACATGAGAGTGGCAACAGGGACAACCTGGGCCCACAGGAGAGAAACACGAAGCCATCAAGACTCTCAAGTTCTAGGCCTGCCACCCTCTGCCCAGGGCGAGGGCACTAGTGACTCCATGCGAAGTGAATGCATGGCGTCCCGCTGCGCAGGCAGGGTGGCCCCACGGGAGGCAAAGTGGCAGGTTCTCCTCAGGCTGGTCAGGCGAGTCCTCTCCTCCCGCCTCACCAGCAGCAGGGCAGGGGCCTGGGAGGTGCCCAGGAAACACGGCAGGATTGACAGGGAGCAGGACTCAGCATATCTCATGCTTTTGGCTGATGATGGGAGACCACCTCAGCAGAGTGCTGAGGTCAGGGGTCGCTAAGGTGCTCCGAGTAATTGTGCCCCCTCTCACTGGAAGGTCTGGGGGAAGGCGGGGCAGTGCCTGAGGAGCCTCCAGCACCTTCTCGACACTCCCACAACCACTCCCAAGGCTTCCCACTCAGCACCTGAGTGCCTCAGGTCCTGAATCTTGCCCAATTCCCCAGCAACCTTCACACTCGCCTACCCCACATCCTGCTCCCTTCATCGTTGCGTTAGGAGGCAATTCAATCAAGTACCGCCACCTCCTGTCACATGGGATAGTGACTCATGACAGTTTCATATGCTCAAAACCAAGATATTTTCATGCTGGAATTTCAGGTACCAAACAAAGGGTGATGGAAAAACTATCTCTGAAGAGGGACCTTTTTTAACAACCCTGAAGAATCACACCACATGGATGAACGTCCACAGGCCTGTCCCGTCAAGAAGGCCACAGGACTCACACCCTGGGCAGAGAGGACGCTGGGGGCTCGGTGCAGTGGGGGAGTGGAACCCAGGCCGGACTGCTCACGACAGTCAGCAAGCACCTCATCTGTGTGGGAGCACCTACGGAGGACTGCAGAACCCTGGCATATCCCATCTTAGTGGGAGTCAGCCAGCACACAACCCTGGATTCCAAACCCACTCCTCCTGCCCCACCTTCTAGCCTCTCCCTGAGGCAGGGACAGCTTCCAATGCCACCTTCTGTCACTCTTTTCCACAAAAGAGGCTCAGAGCAGAAGCCTCAGAGCCTCACTATGTTTTATTAAATAAGATGGGACTATTAATCACTCACTCACTCACTCACTCATTCATTCATCCATCCACCAACCCATCTGCCCATCCTCCACGCAGCTGTCAGTGGGGTCTTTGTAAGTATAAACAAAATTATGTCACCCTCCACTCAAAACTTCCATGACACAAATCTGTCAAAAGTCCAACTTCACATTTAAGATCTGTGCAATTTACTTCATGTAAACAATACTTCCATAAAATTGAAACACACAAACACAACCTCCCCCATGCCTTCCCACGGCAGATAGAAGAAACGGCAGGCTCCTTCTCTGGCCAACGTCCCACGTGACTTAGGCTCCGCATAGTCACACAGGGCTTCTCTTGATGCGGCACCCACAAGCTCCACCCTGCCTCTGCCCCTCTGGCTCATGAGGCACCTTCCATCTGGAACACTCTTCTCCCGGGTCACCAAGTGGCTGTCTTCTTTTTGTTCCTGTCTCAGCTCTCAGGAAGCCTCCTCCGACTGCCTCAACCACGGGTGTGCTTGTCCCACCTTGTCCCATCCCTCAGTCTCATTTCCCTGTTTGGTTTTCTTCATGGCATTAATCTCAGAAATTCTTACGTTTTCTTACTACTGTCTTCTCCCTACTAGAAAGTAAGCTCTATAAGACCGGGACCTGCTGATCTGTTTACCTCTCTATTCCTAGCACCTATAGGGAGCCTGGCTCCAAACAGGTAGCTAAACAGTATTAGTTGAACAAAGGAATTCATTCAGTCTGTCACTTTTAAGCCATATTTATTGAGTCCTGTCCAGGCGTTTACTGTCAATTAACAAGTTTCATGAATTTCTGTGATGGGTTCTCCCAGAAGCAGAGTTTGCAAGTTATTAGTCCTACAACAGGAAGGACTAAACTGCTTTGGTTATGGATGAGGTAAGCTGTATGCAAGACTGTCAGAGGCCAACTACTCCAAACCTTCTTCCTCGTAAATAACTGGAAGGTAGGATGAACTGGCTCGGCAAAGGCTCCCTCACCATATCTGACCTGATTTTTAATTATTTATTTTTTAAATTTTATTTTTTGAGACAGAGTCTCGCTCTGTCGCCCAGGCTGGACTGCAATGTCACAATCTCGGCTCACTGCAACCTCTGCCTCCTGGGTTCAAGTGATTCTCCTACCTCAGCCTCCCAAGTAGCTGGGATTACAGGCGTGCACCACCACACCCAGCTAATTTTTGTATTTTTAGTAGAGATGGGGTTTCACCATGTTGGCCAGGCTGGTCTCAAACTCCTGACCTCCAGTGATCCATCCACCTTGGCCTCCCAAAGTGTTGGGATTACAGGCGTGAGCCACCGCGCCCGGCAACCATATCTGACCTTAAAAACGAGAAGCTGATAATCTGGTCTAAGTGCTCATGAACATTTTTTGGTAAAGACTTAATTTTTTCTGAACCAGATGAAGCCCAGGTTCTAAGTTAGCCAGCTTTAGTCCTGCTCCATGGAGGTTTGGCCGAAGGCTGAGAAATAAATAACAAAAACAAAATGCAACAACCTCTCCCCACCACCCTAAATTGTCTAGCAAATAAATATGCTAAATTCTCTGAACACAGGCCTCCTTGAAACCACTGCTTCCCCCAGGAGCAGGGCTGTGGTGTCATCTGCTAAGATAATGATGGCAGTAGGAGTGGGGGGCATTATCACTGTATGTGTGTTCCATGGGGAATTCTGTTTGATGGAAAGAAATACAAATGGCTGATAAACACATATGCAACCTTAATAACAGCAGTTTTGAAAATGCAAATTAGTACTGATTTTTGCCCAGATTAGCAAAGGTTAAAACATTTGGTGAGGATATTAGGAAATAGGTACTCTTAAAACACTGGTAGAAAAGTGAGTTGTACAACCATTTGGTAAGTGTGGGGAAGTGGATTTGCAATCCTAGGCTTCAGAACCACCCAGGTTAAAGAGGTCATTAAACTGGTACCAAGGGTAGCCTCAGTGAACTAACTGAGCCTTCTGGAAACCAGAGACACTAGAGGCAGAGATGTCACAGTTGCTGCTCCAAGAGCCCTGGGGATGGGGTGGGAGGTGGAGGGATGAGGCTTCCAGGATGCAGAATTTGACCTAACAGCCAAGAGGCACTGGGGACCTGTAAGTACTTGCTAATGAGGGCTTGTTAGTGTACATTCTTCCTGAATACTGATGGAAGCCCCAAGAACAATGGGGCTGTCCTGGAAGGACCCTACCCTGTGAGCCAGTATCCTGGGCAGCTGGGAGAATCACAGAGAAATGCTGCATCTGTTCCTGCCATGCATCACCACTACACTGCTAACCCCAATTCCCTGGACAAATAAATTCAGGAATTTCATTTAATCTCATAGCCGGCAACGCTGTGTGTGTGTGTGTGTGTGTGTTTTCCACCAGTCCACAAAACACATGAAAAGTTGCGTCAGGTATTTTGGCATATCTATTACGATTTTAAATGTTTATAAACTGTGACTCAGCTTTTCCTCTACAGTTACACCTCCACAAATGCCCACAAGTCTAGGTAGCAGAGCACTCACTGCAGCATTGTCTTTCAGAGTGGAAGATTTAGAAACCAGCTAAATGTCCATCGATAGGGAAGGGGTTGATTATATGTGATTATGCAATGGACGTCAACTGTGAAGTATACTTACAATGCGTGAGTTTTATGGTACATAAATTATACTTCAATAAAACTATTTAAAAAGTGAGGTAGATCTATCTGCATAGAAATGGACAAAACCCTCATGCGAATGGTGGGGAAAAGCAAATCATTAAAATGGTCAGTGTGTAATGTGAACCTATTTTTATACATCAACAAAAGATACACACACACACACAGAGAGAAATTCAGAGGCATATACAATAAATTATTAACCATGGTTAGCTCTCTAGAGGATGGACTTACAGTGAACTGAACTTTCACCTTCTATGCTGTCTTTTCATAATGTTTTAGTTGCTTACAGTGAACATGTATTACTTTTGTAGTAACAACAAAAAAGAGGCCGGTCATGGTGGCTCACACCTGTAATCTCAGCACTTTGGGAGGCTGAGCCGGGCGGATCACTTGAGGTCAGGAGTTTGAGACCAGCCTGGCCAACATGGGGAAACCCAATCTCTACTAAAAATACAAAAATTAGCTGGGCACGGTGGCTACTTGGGGGGCTGAGACACAAGAATCGCTTGAACCTGGGTGGTGGAGGTTGCAGTGAGCCAAGATCGTGCCACTGCACTCCAGCCTGGGCGACAGAGGGAGATTCTGTCTCAAAAAATAATAATAAATAAATAAAATAAAGGTCTCTGCTGCTAAAAACAATAAATTAAAAATGACTAAATTACAATTTTGCACATTAGGTAATTAAAAACCTTCCTCAAACCCAACTCATTTAGAAAATCTCCTTCTAAGAGAAAAAGCTTCCAGCAGGCAGAACTCATAAGAGACGGAAAATGCGCCACTTTAGTCTGCACTGAACCCACATCAAGCAGGTCTAGGATCACTGCTGCGCTGTTATCTCTGGTAGATGGGAGGTCCCTGTGCTCCTGTCTGTTAACAGGCATAAGCTGGAATAAAACGTTCATTGTGTATGTTTCTATTTTTTTGAATTCCCCAGTTTCACTACCTCTTAAAATTAACAACTAGTTCTAATTTGTGTTGGATAAGAGGACCTTGACTATAAAAAGTTTTCTTTACCCAAAGAACTGATCTTCACTGCACTTTGTGGTTAGTCAAATTCTTAGAAAAAGGCATGGCCGTGGAGTCTGCATTTCTCAGAGGTAACACATGTAGCCCCTGGCCAGCCCCACTACAGAAGCTCATCCTCAGCTCAAGCAGCACAGACACTTATCTCTCTGCCTCCTAGTCAGAGGAGACACCTGCTGGCCCCATCACACAGTGGCCCCATCACACAGCAAATCGCAGGTTAGATTTCTGCCCCTGTAACCCAAGGCTCCCACACCACTCTAGCTGCTTAGAGTGGTCCCAACTTGGCAGAGAACAGAATGAATAACGGGTATGGAGAGGGGTATTTGTGATGTTGTTTTCACTCTGAATCTGGAAGGAAAGGGTGGGAGTCTTGAGGTCCACCTGCCAAGAGTTAAGTCCAGAAGCCAAAGGACATCACAGTTGCCAACCCACTTAACTAGGTCACTCAACTCACTAGGATAAACCCCCAGTGCAGTGTGTTTCATTCATAAAGATGACTCCACCTGCCCTCTTGCCATCTGTAGGTCAAATACTTTAAATGCCATTCCCTGGCACGGGTGGAGGGGCCACCCAGCCGGCCCCCTCCCTCATCCAGAAGCCCTTGTGAGCACTGAGAGGTACCCATGAGCAGCCAGCTCACCTGGAGAAGCAGTGTGAGGGTGGCTGGCAAGGACAGGCTCACCTGACATGTTCCCCAACAGCATCCTGCTTTACCATCAAAGACAGCCTTCTCAACTCCCTAAAGCCAGTATGCATTCAACTGAGTCCCCATAGGAGATCTGAGAAAGTCTCATCACATAAGGTGTGATCAACATCAGCAATACTGATGGCCCCAGACACTTAAGCTAAATTAAATTCCATCATTCCTCACTCAACCCTAGGAGGTGGACAGAATCATCCTAATTTTCAGATGACAAAACTGCTCAGAGCAGCTAAGGAACTTGCTGAAGTCCAACAGGCAGCAAGCACTAAGGTCAGGACCAGAACCCAGGCCACTGCTGACCCTCACCCACCACTGAACAGCGAGGCACCAGCACCAGGACTGATGGAGCCTGGTCCCTTGATACAAAACGCAAAGCTTGTCAAACTTAGGTCTTTATGTGCAACCCAGGCAGCATTATCGAAAAACAAGAATGGCTTCTAAAAGAGAATTAGCATAGAACACTTAAATCTACAGTTGGCCCTTGAAGAACATGAGTTTGAACTGCATGGGTCCACTTATATGTGGATTTTCTCCCATCTCTGCCACCCGACACAGCAAGACGAACCCTGCAACCTCCTCCTCCTCGGCTTTCAATGTGAAGATCAAGAGGATGAAAACCATTACGAACACAAGTTCTCATGATAATCCACTTCCATTTAATGAACAGCAGATACATTTTTCTCTTTCTTATGATTTTTCTTAGTAACATTTCTTAATAACATTTCTTTTCTCATTTTATTGTAAGAATACCATATATAATACATATATAAAATATGTGTTAATTGGCTGTTTATGTTATTGGGTCAGGCTTCTAGTCAACACTAGGCTATTAGCAGTTAAGTTTTTGGGGAGTCAGAAGTTATATGCGGGTTTTCAACTGTGTGGGTGTTGACTGCTCTAACCCCCACGCTGTTCAAGGATCAACTGTGGGTGGAAAAACAATTCAAGAATGTTATTCTACACTGAAGGTGGCTGGTGTCTACATTTATAATACATACACAGTCCAAAATTTCAAGGCTTGTGATAAAAAGTCAACTCAAGTCTTAATGCAGGTTAAAACTGAGAA
The DNA here is from genome assembly GCF_028878055.3 of Symphalangus syndactylus. Lineage (NCBI taxonomy): Eukaryota > Metazoa > Chordata > Mammalia > Primates > Hylobatidae > Symphalangus > Symphalangus syndactylus. The sequence continues at coordinate 108,089,444 of NC_072423.2, read as the reverse complement.
TGGCCATTGAAGTTCACTGGCACAGGCCACACTGGCTGAGTCCACAACAGGTCTCCTCTGACACACCCTGCCTGGGGCTGCTTCTGCCATCACGCTTTTGGGCAACCCAGTGCCTGCCTCTGCCAGACCAGCCTGAAGCTGGGAGAGGGAAGGAAGAAAGCCCATGTTTCCCAAGAGTGTGCAACATCCCTCCACATTCACATGCCTCAGCCACCTGCCACTGGCTGCGGCTCCAGGCTTGTGCTCTTGGGTTGTCATGACCAAGTGGCACAATGTTAGGAAGGTCAGTTCGCAGGTGGGAAGAGTTCCCTTTCTCATGCCATAGTCTAGAACAAACTCCCTGGACAAACCAATGAGCATAAGTAAATGTGTGCCATGGCAGGGGGCACAGAAACAGCAGCAAGAGTAGGCACTGGAGGGGAAAGGGCAGAGGCCTAGGATAGAGGAATTCTGGGTTCTAGTCCTGGCTCAGCCTCTGACCTGCTGGAAAGTCTCAGGTGAGCCATTCAATCCCTCCAGTTCCACCTATACATGAAGTCTTGGATTAAGCTATCTGTATTTTCCCAATTCTAATAACTGATGACATAGTGTGAACTGTCCTACCTCCCCAGGGTTGTGTGATGTGGCGGCCAGTCAGCCATGGTGGGCCTCAGTGAGCTAACACTCACTCAGCACTCACCCTGCACCCAGCAGTGCCAAGCGCTATATCTCACTTAATTCTCATAACCCATTAAGACAGGTAATCACCGGCCGGGTGAGGTGGCTCACGCTTGTAATCCCAGCACTTTGGAAGGCCGAGGTGGGCGGATCACGAGGTCAGGAGATCGAGACCATCCTGGCTAACACGGTGAAACCCTGTCTCTACTACAAAAAATTAGCCAGTGTGGTGGCACATGCCTGTAGGCCCAGCTACTCGGGAGGCAGAGGCAGGAGAATAGCATGAACCCAGGAGGTGGAGCTTGCAGTGAGCTGAGATCGCGCCACTGCACTCCAGCCTGGGCGACAGAGCAAGACTCTGTCTCAAAAAAAAAAAAGACAGGTAATCACCATCACCTCCCCTATCTTGAGAACAAGAAACAATCTCACACAGATAAAGTCAGACAGCACTGGAAAAACTACCATAACGTGGCCTGGTGGTCATGAGGAGAGGCAAGGGCCCAAATTTAGGCAGTCTGATGCTAGACACCATGCATGTGACCAATAGGCTGTACCATCTCTGTTCCCTGGTCTAGGAACCCTATGGTCCGGGCTATACCACCTCATGCCCTGGTCTAGAAGTCCGATGGTTCTGGCTGTACCACCTCTGCTCCCTGGCCTAGGAACCCTATGGTCCAGGCTGTATCACCTCTTTGCCTGGTTTAGGAATCCTATGGTCCTGGCTGTATCATCTCATTCCCTGGTCTAGGAACCCTGTGGTCCCGGCTGTACCACCTCTGCTCCCTGGTCTAGGAACCCTGTGGTTCTGGATGTATTACTTTTGTGTCCTTGTGTAGAAACCCTACATTCCTGGCTACACTATCTCTGTTCCCTGGTCCCTTTGGATGACAAAGACTTTTCTCCCTGATTGTCTCGTGAGCCTACCTAAATGCATTTTTGTTCTGATAGCGTTGAACAGAAACATCTCCACTGGTTTTCCAAGGGCACACACCTACAACCAAGAGAAGCTGGCTGGTTATGAAGCTACATAAAGAAGTCAAGGACAAGTCCAAGTTCAGAGGTCCAGCTCCCCAGGGTTCCAGAAGGCCATATCTAACCTTCTCAACAGATAAGAGCCGATAGGACACTGCCTTCAGGAGTGGGTGGGAATGCCAATAGCATGGCAGACGAGGAGTCTACCGAGAGGCTCCAACGGCAGTGCAAGTGCACGGATGTTGCAATAGCATCCACTGGCTTTGTGAGGGTGCTACGCCTTTACTCAAGCAAAGAAACTCTTCTTCTGGGAACACTGGGCTTTACCTTACAATTTTATTGATGGAAGAGAATTAATAAGCATGCTAGGCAGAACAATTAAAGGAAGATCAGCTCTTCTCATGACACCAGAATTATTAAATTACACATAAGACCTTTGCCCTAGCTCCTCAGCCCAATGAAGTTGGCATCCAGAGTCTTCTCCTTTCAAACCATACAAGTTGTGTAACTAGGGAGAATCTCAGAAGAGAAACAACAGAGCTCACGTCCTCAGTCCCCAGGCCTAGGAGTCAGGTGGCCAGAGACAGGGCAGCAGACAGCAGCCAAGGCAGCCTTCCACCGCCAGGAGGCTGGGACCTTAAGAAATCATCACCCGCTATGAGCTAAAATATCTTTAGCCCTCTTTGGCGGGCAGTGGGAATCCCTTCCAGAGTAGTCTGATGGATACTTCAGGAGCCTTGAGGTTCTTCTCACAGCTACTGACGCCTCTCCTCCACTTAGGAAGAACAGGAGGACCAGGAGGCAAGAACAAGTGACACGAGAAGCATGTACACCAGTACAGGGGGATATACAATGTAAATAAGCCAAGACTCTGAGAACTGGGAACACCGGCTGCGTGAGGAAAGGGAGAGTCTCAGTCAGAATAGGATTCCTCAACTCCCAGGGCTCACTTTGTTCATCTCTCTACTTGGATCTCTCAAATTTTCCTTCCACAAAGGAGCTGGAAAAACCACCATCACATGGCATGGAAGTCATAAAAGGCACCATGAAATTAAGTTTTTCTGCCCCTCTTGTCCTGCAGAGCGCATGGTAAGCACCCCAAGGCATGAGGCTGGCAGAGAGCTTCCTTAAAGAACATGTGGAAAAGGAGCTCTGCCTCCTAGCCAGTCTCCTTCCCTGTGGGCTCTGAACCCTAGCTACATGAAGTGAGGGGAAGCCACCTGAGCCTCTGGAATTCTGGAGAGGGGCTTGCTGGGTGATGTTTCTGGGGTTGTATCACAATGGTGTCTTCCTTGATTCCTGCCTTCCTAAAATTCTAGAAAAAACATAAATCAACCCCAGAAAATCAGCATGCTCTGGCCCTGCTATTTCTCATTTGAAACAGGTCTGCTATGCCAGCTCCCGCACAGAAAGGCCAAGCACAGTTCATGAGATCCTAGACAAAAGGAGGCTTAGGGCCCGGGTGGGGCCCTCCAACCTGTCCTCAGACTCTCCAACCAGGCAACGGTGTGCATCAACCAGGCAAGAGTCCCAGTCAGCACGCATCCTTCTGACGTGCTCTTCACCAAGCCGCCTATAGGAGACTTAGCTTCACACACCTGATGCTATACAAGAGGGGCCAGAAGTGGGTGGGCAAGCACAGAACCAGAGAAAGCAGAGTTAAAACACTGTCAAGAGTGGACCAAACAACAAATATGTACAATTATTACATATTCATTATAAGTAAAAAGAAAAAAAGACCAAACCATCTGCTATAAGAACCAGGAGAGTGGTGACTGCGTCTCAGCACATTCTAGGGACAGGAGAAGAGCAGGTGGCTGGGGAAAAACCCAGTGGGAGTGCTCACGGCAGAGAACGAAGACTCAGCCAGGCTCCATTCCCGTAGCACTTCCTTTCCCGTGGCATTGGAGACAGAGCTCCTGGGGCTGCTGGTACCTTTGAAAGGGCTCGTAGGAAAAGGAAGATCCATCAACTGCCTCCTTACAAAGGAGGTACTGAAACAAAGCCACACAACTAAGACCAAAAATGTGTAGAAAGTCACTATGCATGGAATGAGCTGGCTGTTTCAATATTAGCTTCTGTTTGACTCCCACATGCAACTCAAAGGCACATTATATAACAAAAATAGTCTGAAATTCATCTTCGTTCACCAATCCATTGCGGACTATAGAAACTCAGATTTCCTACCAGTTAAAATGTAAGCAGTAAAGCCGGGTGCGGTGGCTCATGCCTGTAATCCCAGCACTTTGGGAGGCCGAGGCAGGTGGATCACTTGAGGTCAGGAGTTTGAGATCAGCCTGTCCAACATGGTGAAACCCTGTCTGTACTAAAAATACAAAATTAGCCAGATGTGGTGGGCATGCCTGTAATCCCAGCTACTCGGGAGGCTGAGGCAGGTGAATCACTTGAACCCACCTGGGAGGCAGAGATTGCAGTGAGCCAAAGGTTGCAGTGAGCCGAGATGGCGCCATTGTACTCCAGCCTGGGCAAGAAGAGTGAAACTCAGTCTCAAAAAAAAAAAAAAAAAAAAAAAAAAAATGTAAACAGTGAGAATCAGGTAGGCTTGCTAAGGGTAAGGCACATATGCAATCAAAAATAATAGAAAATGTGGGGAAAAAAAAGAATACGACAAATTACCTCTCTGAAATCCTTAAGACTGAAAAAGTAGCTAACTCCTACTCTGGATGACAGGTTTGCTGGTATCTGAGCCTGTCTAAACTACCTCCAAGAACTCAGGAGGGCTGGGCGCAGTGGCTCACGCCTGTAATCCCAGCACTTTAGGAGGCCAAGGTGGGCAGATCACGAGGTCAGGAGATCGAGACCATCCTAACAAGGTGAAACCCCGTCTCTACTAAAAATAGAAAAATTAGCTGGGCGTGGTGGTGGGCACCTGTATCCCAGCTACTTGGGAGGCTGAGACAGAAGAATGGCATGAACCTGGGAGGCAGAGCTTGCGGTGAGCTGAGATTGCACCACTGCACTCCAGCCTGGGTGACAGAGTGAGACTCCGTCTCTAAATAAATAAGAACGAACGAACTCAGGAGGAACAGCAATGCTACAAACCACTCTGGGATTCTGACAGCCCTGCTCACTAAGATGAAATCCAATTGATAAGCCCAATAGGTAAATATACCTGAATCAGTCTTTTTTTTTTTTTTTTTTTAATTTATTTATTTATTTATTTTATTTTTTTTTTATTTATTATTATTTTTTTTTATTTTTTTATTTTTTTTGAGACGGAGTCTCGCTCTGTCACCCAGGCTGGAGTGCAGTGGCGCAATCTCGGCTCACTGCAAGCTCCGCCTCCCGGGTTCACGCCATTCTCCTGCCTCAGCCTCTCCGAGTAGCTGGGACTACAGGCGCCCGCCACCACGCCCGGCTAATTTTTTTTGTATTTTTAGTAGAGACGGGGTTTCACCGTGGTCTCGATCTCCTGACCTCGTGATCCGCCCGCCTCGGCCTCCCAAAGTGCTGGGATTACAAGCGTGAGCCACCGCGCCCGGCCCTGAATCAGTCTTTGCTCACTTAGCATACAAGCCTAGAATAGTTACTTGCTCAAGTGGTCTACCTTCCTAAGCAGGCTATGGACTCTTAGAGAACAGGAATCAAGTTTCCTAACTTCTCTCACAGCTTTGCTATGTTAGTTTTGTACCACTGTGTCACAAATTACTACAAAACTTAATGGCCTAAAGAAGTAAACATTTACTACTGGCTGCGTAGTTCTAGCTCATGTTCTCTTGTAAGGCTGCAGCCAATCTGTCGGCCAGGGCGGCATCACCGGAAGTCTTGACTGGGGCTGGAGGATGCGCTTCTCAGAAGGCTCACATAGGGCTAGGGGCTGGGATTCTTAGCTCCTCACCACATGGGTCTCTTCACAGGACTGCCTGAATGTCCTCGAGACATGACGGCTGGCTTTCCCCAGAGCAAGGGACCCAGCAGGGAGCAAGCAAGCAAGTACCCTCAAGATGGAAGCTGCAGTCTTCATAATAACCTGATCTCGGAAGCCATGTGGCTTCACTTCTAGCACATTCTACTGGTCTCATAAATTAACTTTGACACATGTGGAAAGGGACTATACAAGGGTGTGAACATCATGAGTGGGGATGATTGGGGTCCATCATGGAGGCGACCTGCCACATTTGTCATTCTAAGTTCTCAGGACGTTTTTACTGGATGTGGCATGGATGCATCTTTCAAGGGCGAACTTGAAGCTGCTGCTTTGCTTTCAAATTCAGTCTTGGCTGACACGCTCATGTTCTCTGCTGACCTACTCGGCTAACAGCTCTTCAAGGTAGGAAAAAAGAACAAGGCACTAGAAGTAGTCACCACAGTGTTTCTGTCTACCCTGAAAGGAGATTTCCTTTCCCCTATTCTACTTCAACAACCAAAAAAGGTATTTGAAGCTAAATTTGGTTTTTCATTCCCCCAAACAAGGGGTATCCTATCAGTGCAATGAGGAGTCTGCTAACAAGGGCAGTTTGGACAAAAATGATGCCACAGAGGGGTATGAAGAAGGGCTTAGGTCCTGGCACTCAGAGTCGGCCACAGCAGTGCATGGGAGGATGGAGAAAGGCATCATAAACAGGAGATGCCGAGAGCACCTGATTTCCCAGCATGGCTTCTAGGAGCCTAAAACTACATCCCTGCACTGCTTCTCATATAGCGGTGGCAAGTAGTTTTTAATTAAAGAATGCAACTCAGTTTCTTCCAAACGTCTGTAACTTGTTACTATCACACTTAACTCATGACATGGTAACTAAAGATGTCAAAACTTACAAAGGGGCCAAGGAGCTGAGTTGGAATGGTCATTATCAGGTTTGGAGCCACCTACTTTGAGGAAGGATCAAAGTGCTCTCATCCAGTTTTTAAATCTGCTTTCATTTATAAAAGGTATTTCTCACTGGCTATAGAATCCTAGATTGACAGGCTTTCACTTTGAGGACTTTAAAGATGTTATTCCATTGTCTTCAGGCTTGAATAGCTTGACAAAAAGTCCAAATTAGTTCTTATGTCGATTTCTCTGTATAAAATGTCTTCTTTTCCTCTGATTGCTTTTACAATTTTCTTTTCATCATCTGTTTTTCAACAGGTTGATTATGATATGGCTTAGTGTGATTTTCTTTGCGTTTATCTTGCCTGGGGTTCATCAATCTTCTTAGATCTATGAGTTTATAATTTTCATCAACTTTGGAAAATGTTCAGTCATTATTTCTTCTAACATTTTTCTGCCTTTTCCTCCCCTGCCTCTTTAGGAAATCCAATTACACGTTAGACCTTTGATATTTTCCCATAGGTCACTAAGGCTCTGTTCCTTTGTTTTTTTTTTAAGACTTTCTTCTCTCTGAGCTTTAATTTATAAAGCTCTGTTGCTATGTTTTCACATACGCTATTCTTTCATAGTTTAATTTTCGGTTTATAAGTTCATGAATTTTTCAGAAATTGTATTTTCAGTTCTAGAAGTTCCATTTGCTTTGCTTTTCTATTTTCCATTGTGCTTATTATTTTTCTTTAAAACTTAACATATTTATAACTGTTTTTCAATCCTTTCTTGGTGATTCTAAAATCTCTGTAATTTCTTGGTCTATTAATATTAGCTGATTCTTCTCCTGATTATAGGCCACAATTTCCTGCTTCTTTATCTAACCTGTCTAGAAATTGTTGATTGGGGCTATACATCATGATTGTTAGTTACATTGTTAAGTGTTTACATTTTGTTTGCCTTTAGTGAGCACTTAAGTTTATTTGGGCAAGCAGTGAACTCTGTAGAGCAGCTTGATCATTCCAAGCCTTTTTTTCCCTTTCTCTTCTAAAACAATTCTGAGGTAAAATTTACATAACAAAAATGCACTTATATTATGCATACAGTTTAGTGAGTTTTGGGAAATGTGTACGCTGATGTAACCCTACTACAATCAAGATACAGTAATTTCCATCACCCAAAAAGTTCTTTTTTTTTTTTTTTTTTTTTGAGACGGAGTCTCACTCTGTCGCCCATGCTGGAGGGCAGTGGCGAAATCTTGGCTCACTGCAACCTCCGCTTCCCGGGTTCAAGCAATTCTCCTGCCTCAGCCTCCCAAGTAGCTGGGACTACAGGCACCCGCCACCACGCCTGGCTAATTTTTATATTTTTAGTAGGGACAGGGTTTCACCATGTTGGCCAGCCTGGCCTCAAACTTCTGACCTCAAGTGATCCACCAACCTCAGCCTCCCAAAGTGCTGGGATTACAGGCGTGACCCACCACACCCACTCAAAAAGTCCTTTTGCAGTCAGTCCCATTCCTACTACCCCAGGGCAACCACTAATCTGCTTTCTGTCACTATAGATTAGAATTCCCTTTTCTAGAATCTCATACAAATGGAGTCATTCGGTATGTATTCCTTTTATCTGGCTTCTTTTGCTCAGCATACTCAACCATGAGATTCAATCATGTTGTTGCATGTATCAATAGTTTGTTCCTTTTAGCTGCTGACATTTATTCCACTATGTGGACATACTACAATTTGTTTATCCATTCATGTGTTGTTGAACATTTGAACTGTTCCTAGTTTGGGGCAATTACAAATGAAGGTGCTATAAATATTTATGCACATGTCCTTCTATGGCCATGTGTTTTCTTTTCTCTTGGGTAAATCTCGAGGGGTGAAATTGCTGAGTTGTATGGTACGTTTCATTTTCTTCATAAGAAACTTTCAAACAATTTTCCAAAGTGGTTGTACCATTTTGCATTTTTACCAGCAATGCATAGGAGTTCTAGAGTTCATATTCTCTTCTTAGTATTGTTCATCAATTTTAATTTTAGCCATTCTTGTCTTGTGGGTATATATTGGTATCTCATCATATTTTAATTTGCATTTTCCTGATGAGTAATGATATTGAGCATCTTTTCATGTGCTTATTGGCCATTTGTAAATCTTTTCTGGGGAAATGTCTTCAGATCCTTTGCCAATTTTTAAATTGCATTTTTTTTCTGAGTTCTAAGAATTCTTCACATATTCTGGTTATAAGCACCTGGTCAGATAGTCATATTTGCAAGTATTTTCTCCCAGTCTGTGACCTATTTCCAGTCAATTTTTGTATATGGCTTCAAGGCTTGTTTTTAAACTTTGTCCTCTTTTCTCTAGAGCTAGATAAAACCTAACATTAAGGCATGATGACTCTTTTGAGTGGTCTACGGATGTCCCAGGTGTTCAACAATGTCTCTCTGCTCTATCTGGAAAGAACTCAAATGTCTCTCCGTCCTGAACGTAGTTCCACTTACAGTTCTCTAGCAGTGGTTCTTCAATTTGCTTCCTGTGCCCTATACAACAGATCTGTTCATAAAAAGTCTCGAGGAGACCCCTAAGCTAAGGTGAAGAGCTGTCCTTCTGCATAGCTCTTTTTTCTCTGTACTGTCCCCTGCAAATTCCAACCGCAATGGCCTCCTCAGATGTGTCTTCTCAATGCAGCAAGACTGCTGGGCCTCGCTTGGGTTCCTCTTCGCTGCTTTGAGATCTGGAAACTGCCTCCAGCAGAATGTTGGAGGGAAGACCATAGGGCTCACCTCATTACTTCTTTTCCCTTAGGCTCACTGTCTTGATGCCTGCTGTCTGATATTTGCAAAGTTGCTTTATACAATTTTGGCCTGTTTTCTGGTTGCTTACAGAAGATGGGCAAGTTCTCTATCTGTTACTCCTTCATGGGCTAAAGCCTCCTCATCCTTTAGCACAGGCTTAAATGTTAAATTTATCCACATAGGAAAGATTCTTCTGGCTTCCAGGACAAGGCCCATGGACTCCAATCTCAAAATGAAAAGCCTTTGGCTTCTTCCCAGTCTGTCTATCACGCCTAGAAAAAAGATTTCGGTGAGGCTCTCAGTCAAAAAAACCAAGCAGGTCAGGGACAGTGGAGACCAAATGGTGTTTAAGAACTCCACATGCAGAGGACAGGAACGTGCACAGGTCAGAGAAGCAGCATGTGTGTCAAGCAGCACACGTGTATGCTGCACATTGCAGCAGGCAGGCAGAATGGCAGGGGACGCAAGGCCCCACCACTGCAGTGAGGCCCACTGGGTTTGAATTCCAGTTCTGCCACACAGTGATTGTCACATCCTTAGACAGGGGCCTTAACCTCTCAGTGCCTGTTTTCCCAGGTGTAAAGTAAGATGATATGAGTACTCATCTCATAGGGATAATCTGAAAAGTAAATGAGTTGACATACGTGAAGCACTTACAAGATTTGACACGTAATGAGTACTCTACACATGTGACTCAGTTTCATCACCAGAGAGTTACCAGATCAAAAATTGGCTGTAGGACCTTCACTCTGTATTTGTGGCTCCCTTCCAAATGGGGGAGGCTTTCCAAGAAAGACTGAAAACATCTTATATTTACATTGTCTCAAAATATCTCCCTGTAAATCAGTTATTAATTACAAGGGAAAAACTGTAACTTCACAGTGGAGAGAGCTGGAGGAGCGACCCTATCCCAGTTATCAATGAAATCTTCACCAACACTAGAATCAGCTGACACCAGGCACCTCAGGTTACGATGCACTGAGTAGGCCACGGCATCATGTATGCAGGCAGCAGCCTGCCAAAAACATGTAGCCTGAATGTAATCTTGAGAAAATATCAGACAAACCCAATCTGGGACATTTTACGGAATCACTGACCTACACTTCTCAAAAGTGTCAAGGCTAGGAAGGAAAAAGAAAGGCTAAAGAACAATTCCAGACTAAAGGAGACTAAAGCAATGTGGCAATTAAACGTCAAGTGTGCCTCTGGACCAGGAAAAAAAAAGCGATGATAGTATTCAGGCAATTGATGAAATGTGAACATGGACTGTGGATTGTTAATAACATATTAATGTTAAATTTCCTGAGTTTTGATCATTATACTGTGGTTACATAAAAGAACACCTGTGTCCTTGGAAAATGCATGCTGAAGTATTTAGTAGTTAGAAAAGAAAATAATCCCAGCCTCCTTCCACCTCCCAAGATCTCACTGCTCAGGAGCAAACCTGGACTGGAGGAGCACTTCGCCAGAGCATCATCAGGTGGCACTGTGCGCTAGCACAGCCTGGCTGGTGGGCCGGACCCAGGCACAGGCAGAGGCCTATCCTGTACCACACAGACTGGATGTTTGCGGCACAGGAAAAGCTGGGAAAAGGAGGACGGGGGCAGTAAGGCTCAGGAGCCTGGCTGTCCTGCAAGACACAAGGATGCTGCCTTAGACCTACACTAAGAAGGACCACACATGGCACTACAGCAGCTACAGCCAGTGGGAACAAGCACCAAGCAGCTCCCTGGTAGGGCTCAGCAGTTCACATGCCATGGAACATGAGCTAACAAACACTTTGAGACACTGCCTCTCCTACCCACCACCCGCCTCCATGCCCTTATGCCTCACATCACCCCAGACCAAACTTCATCTGTCACCACATCCATATTAGCCTGGCCTGAGGACCTCCGTGACTGGGAGAATGAGATTTCACTATAAAATGGCTGCATCCAGGATAAGGTCCTGTCTGTAGCAGCAACATTCCAACCCAGCTCATGGTGACACTATGGCACGTGTGCTGGACATTTCCCTGAAGGTTTTTACCTATTTAGAATATTAGTAAATGATTTATTTAAACACACTGGGAAAAAAATCAATATGTAATCTGCTAAATGGATTAATAGGCAATTTAGCATCCCTGTTTGCTCTAACTTCATATAAAAGAATCAGTTTTTTTTTTTTTTTTGCTAGTAACTGATAGGGTTTCTCACAGAAATCTGAAGGTAGAATAAAGCCAGGGCTCTTGACAGAAAAAAAAAACACTTGAATTTCCCTACACTATGTCTTTAGGACTGTAACACATGTCCCTCATCTCCAGCCTCTCACGTGCTTCTGAACCCCCTTTTTGCTCCAGGGCTTGGACTGAGGGTCAGGGCATAATGGAATAGCAGACTTGTAACATACAATGGGCTGCCCTGGCAAGTGAAGGGTAGCCACGTCAGTAACACGCTTGCTTAAATGTGCTCTGAGCAAGCCTCCCTGACATATTCCACTGCTCCCCATGCGAAGACTGGATGCACATAAACAGCGTGCAGAGAGCCCTGCTTGATGTAACCACCTGCAGATATTTTGCCCAAAACTCCCTACCCAAACAGAAAGCTGCTCTAATGATCCGATGGTGCACACTGCACAGGACTGTGGGCAAAAGGACGCGGCATGCACCGTGTGGCTGTGTTTCAACTATTCCTATAGGACAGTGTCTTATGCTTACATCATTTAAATGCATTGTTACTACCTCATGCCTCTACGTCATTTCACACTATTAAATGAAGATGTCTTCTAACAAAATGGAAAAGCCCACGAAGAACACAGATGAGCTCAAGAGACCTGGAAAAGCCCATGGACTAGACAAAAGCTTGGCAGAGGAAGCATTTTAAGTAAGATGAATGTATGAAAAAAGCAGAGTTGGCCCCGTATGTGTCCTGACTTAACTCTGCATACAAGAAATAAAGAGAAAGCATGAAAGTTGTCGATGCCCATCAATGGCTGGTGATCGGAAAAACCATGAATACACAACATCACGTCTTTAAAAGAAGTTTTAAAGCCAAGAAAAACACTGGTTGGGTATCCCCAGCCTCTCCCTCCTTCCTCGTGCCACCCCACCCAATGTCCGCACCATGAAACCTGCTCTCAGTGTGCTGAGCTCACCAGCCTCTGCCTCCTCCTCCCCAAAATGGCTTGAGTGGAACCTGCTTACAGCACAAAATGCCCCTTAGAATGAAGAGGGCACACTAAACCAGGAGATGCAGCAGGAGGGCATGTGATGATCAGATGGGGCTGTAGTAAGTCAACGGAGAAGGCTTCTCATAGGCATTAAGGCGACTTCCATGCATGACAATCCTGCCATAGTAGGTACAGAATTTTTAGAATGTACCAACAACTGAACTTCTGTCAGAGATGTTCTGTAGCAAAGCCCAACCCCTCCAAAGCCTGCAACCGTGCTCGGTGGGCGACGGTGGTTCCCAGGGCTTGCCTAACCTGGCATGACGATCTGTGCCCACACCTCGAGAGCTACATATAATCCAGGCTGAAAGTATCTCTACCTTCTCCACATCCATGTGGATATGGCAGACAATCCATAAAAGCTAGTTAACAATAAGGAGCGGCTTTGTTACTATCCAAATGGAAGGTCTGCACAACCGCACTGCCTAGCTCTACCACTTACTGGCTGTGTGACTTTGAGTGGGTTACCTAATCTCTCTACGACTCAATCTCCTCATCTATAAGATGGAGATACTATCAGTCCCTACTTCTCAGGCTGTGTGAGGACTAAATGCCCAACCTGGGCGAGCACGGCACGTCTGCCCACATCACCACCGTCTAGCTCAGAAGGCACTGCCAAGAGGATGGGGGCCAGGTGGTTACTGGGTCCCTGTTTCTTCTTCTGTGGCCCCAAAGATAAACAGTGTATGTTTCTCAGGGGCTGCCACATGAGATGTAAAACTGCTTTAAAAGAAAGGTTCTCAAGGAAATAATACAAATGGAGCAAGTAGTGTATGCAGACCCTGACTTGACACCCAATAATTTAATTCATCCTCTTTAAATGCACCCGTAAAAGAGGCCTGAAATGGAATAAGGAAGGCTCTCTGGAAAGCCTCCGAGTACACTGCCTCTTTTTCCTGAGACCCTCTGCCTCTACCCTCTCCAGCGCTGGTACTCTTCTACGTGAACCTATGCTCTTACCACCCGCTCCGTGTCGAGAGCCCTTAGCCTGGTGCTCAGGTGGAGCTTCCTCAGGGACACTTCCTCGAGTCCCCAGGCAGAATCCCTCATTCCCCTCTCCAGTGTGTTCAAGCTTCTACAATCCTCTTCACGCTATACTAGAATTGCCCGCCCGCCTGCCTACAGCCTGGTCCAGCTGTGAGCCCCTCAAGGACTGGGCACAAGTCTCAACTCTTCGTCAAGGAAACATCCAATAGCGGGCTTGGCACCAAAGTACTTAAGAGATCCTAATAGTCCACTGTTCTTATACTTTGGAAACAACACACTGACCTTCTAATCTGTTCTTCTAGAACAAATATGAGTTTGCTGAGAAATTCACAAACTGAACAGATGCAGTGGTTCTTAAACACAGGCGATTTGGCCCCCCAGGGGACAGCTGGCAATGTCAGAAGACATTTTTGGTTGTCACAATGAGAGATTCTACTGGCATTTAGTTGGGTAGAGGCAGGCTGGGGATGATGTTAAATGCCTTGCAATGCACAGGACAGCCTCCCACAAGAAAGAATTATCTCGTCCAAAGTGCCAACAGTGCCAGGCTGAAAAACTCTGGATTCAATGGATAGCTTTCCTAGCAGTGGAGTAATCTAAAAGAGACTCACCAACTGCTTCTATGCATACACAAGGAAAAGGATAATTCTTCTGGGTAAACCTCAAGATTATTAACTACCTTCCTTATTGTCATATGGCAAGCAACAGGGAAACGAACTCCGTGAAACTCAGCATGTAACCTGAAGCCACCCAGAGCCCTGCAGACCCTTCCTCACCAGCGAGTAAAGGGACTCCGTGCTCCCTGCTTCTGCTGCTCTGGGGTAGGGCGGGGGTGCCTCCGCCTCAGATGCTAGACCTCAGCCTTGGGGTAGAATCACCACCCTCTGACCAGCCAAGGAAAATCTTCACAAAGGCCCAGAACAGCAGACCTAGGGTGTGACTCATGTATGCATGAAGTGATTGATGAGTCATTTCAAATTTATATTTTTAATGTTATCAACAGTCATAAAACAATAATGCTTTAAATAAAATTACTTAAATAAAAATAATTATCAAGAAAGAAAATCAGAATTGTTCAGATAGAAAAAAAATGAGGTGAGGTAGCCACAGATACAGAGTAATCAGAAAGTGCACCTGTGTGTAAAGACGGGTGGAAAAAGCAGGCAGGCACAGAGGAAGTGGCTCAGGGTGTCTGGGGTCCCAGGGACCTGGCTTACATTTCAGTTCTGCACTTACTAACCAGGAGCCCTTGTACAAGGCACTTCATCTGCTCACCGACCGCTTCTGTACAGGGTTCCTGTGAGGGGGCTGGCATGCTGGGAACTCAGTGAAGAGCAGGCTGCAGGAAAGAGGCCGGCTCCAGGGGCCAGCGCCACCACCTACTACCATGGGCCCTGGGCAAAGAAAAGCCAGCGACTTGAAGCAGGTTCATCACCTGGAAGTGGGGCAGCCCCAGGCACCCACTGCCCTCTCTCTCAGAGCCCACATGGGGGCCCTGCCGGTAAAAACACAAGAAAGATTAGGTCAAGGAAGATTATTTTGGCCACGAAAGCCACCTGGTTTTGGCACATGCTAATCTGGATTCACACTCACTGTGCTGGCTGGGCTAAAGGTGCTTTTCTTTCTTTCTTTTTTTTTTTTTTTTTCACTGCCATGCACTCTGTGAAGAGGGCTAAAGGTAAAGACATTGTACAAACAAGAAAGAAAGGGAAATGTTTAAACTAATTCAGAAAATAAGTTACTTAAGCACTTGTGAAACATTCTTCAGCCCAACTCATGAATACAAACAATGTAATAACAAGGATGAAGACACACCCCCAAGGAGGGCCTAACATGTGCCTGACACCAACCCAGCTTCCTCAAACACATTCTTTCTCATCTCCATAGCCCCAGAAAAGACGGATTATTATCCACATGTTACTGGGGAAAAAAACTGAAGCTTTGAGAAATGCAGAAGTTGCTCAGGGGTACCACATGGCAGAGCGAAGCAGACATGGATGCCAGGTCAGGCTGGATCCAGAGCCAGGGATCCCGTTATTTTTAACCACTTGTAAAACCCCTTCAACAAATCTTCATGTTTGTGCAAATATACTAACTGCAAAAGACTTTAAACAGATATTAAAGCAGCGGAAGCATGAGAGGCCCCAACAGGGCAACATGTGGCCAATAGAGGTATTTAAAAGTTTAAAAAAATGCATTTGGTAAGTTATTCTACAACTCAGATTGTCCCCTAATTCAGACAACTTCCTCTTGTCCTGATTTTATTCTAAATTAATGAAGTTACATGATAAATCAAGCAGCAGATCATCATTACGGATAAATGCTACCAAATAAATAAACATTTAGAAAACCTGAAAACTTTCTAAAAATGAAAGCTCTAAGCTAGCCAGTATGCTAACATTGGCCACAACACCAGCCTGGCATGAAAAAAGGGGCGTACTTCCTTTGCCCGTGCTGGCACTCCAGAGGGAGGAAAGGACAGCAACATTGATTGAGTTTGTGCTGGGTTCCAGACCCAAAGACAGGCGCCTTCACTCGTGAGCTCCAGTTCCAATTCAGCTGTCACTGTATTCTGTTATTTTACCAGAAGGAGGTGATCACTGGGTGAAAGGCTACTGGGAAACAGAGTATTCACATGATCTCAAAGTATTATCACTGCAGAGATCCCTTATTAATTGCCCAGGGGAAGATGTACCTTTACAAGGGGGAGACTGAGCGGTCTTCCATCCACCATCACCAAGTCATCAACCTTATTAACACTAATAGTGGGGCAGCATGATGTCACATGCCTCCTGGTGGAATGTACATGAAACATACAGCGCCGCTTATGGCATGTTCTTGCCATAAAACAGGGTATCTGAATCTAATAACTGCTCCAGACCAAACTCAGGAAAACAGGGGTTAGTGAAACAATTCAAACACCACAAGGAAACACCCAGACAACTCCAGAATGTGGGGCACTCCACACAACAAGCAGCCAGGACTCTTCAAAAAGCCAGAAACATTAAAAAAAAAAAAAAAAGTGTGCATGTATGTGTAGGAGAAGGTTCGTCTAGAAATGAAAGTGACTGAAAACATGACCAAACACAACGTGTGGACCTTGATTGGATCTTAGCTTTTAAAAACTCCAGCTATAAAAGACTTGTGACATTTGGGGAAACGTGACTATGGACTGGATATGAGATGATATCATGGAGTTATTATTAATTCTTTTAAGTGTGATGATGCAATTGTGGTTATGTGGGAGATTGTCCTTATTTTGGGCAGACTTAGCTGAAGTATTTAGCAGTAAAGTGTGATGCTGGTCGCAACTTACCTTCAAATGGCTCAGCCAAAAAAAAAAATAAATAAATAAAGAGATAAATGTGACAAAATGTGAACAACTGCTAAATCTAGGTAGAGGGCAGACAGATGTTCAGTGTATTATTTTTCATCTTTTCTATGTTTGACATGTTTAGAGATAAAAACCAGGATGGGGTGGGGAGAGGTGATCGTAGGGAAGGTTGTGCCAACTCAAGTCTGTTCACACAGAGCACATAGGGAGGCCAGTTTACCATGGAGAAAACCCCAGAAACTCTCATTTAAGATATCAAAGCTGAGTGGACTGGTTTGTGATTTTACTTTGGATTGCAGGAAAAAAGCTATCACTTCTCAATGTCAGCAGTGTTTTTGTAAAACATGGACACATTTCTCCCAGCTGGCTAGCCCCCATGTCTACAACAAAAATAGGCAGGCAGATTTATCCAAGCTCTCAAAATGCTTGTTTTATTAAAAACCAATTCTGTCTACACTTCAGCCCAGAACCCTGACTGTGCACGGTGAGGGAGGCTTGAGTTTGCTTTGCATTCACGTGTACTGAGAGTAAACACCCCCAAATGCCAACACACACACTGGCCAACACGACCTTTGGCTGACAGCTGGGTGGCTACCCTGTACTGGAACAGTCTGCTGAGCTCCAGGACTGCTCAGCTCTGTTCTGTTGAGACCCTAGCTGAGCAACTTTGTCAAGTCACAGACTACAGACAAAATCACCAAAACGAGGAATTCCTTGGCAGGCCGACTATGCCAAAGCCCCCTCCTTTAAAGCATTTCTTTCTATGCAGATACCTAGTAGACACTTCAGAAAACTCTAAGTGGAAAGTATCTTCATAAGCTTGACTCTGAGTATGTTCATCTTTCCTCACGTGCACAGGGTACCTTAGCTGGAGCCTCTAGGAAGCCTGCCAACTCAACAAGGCGGTGCTGACACTGGGACATGTGTGTGGGTGATGCCTGTAACAGTCTGTATGTTTATGCAGCTTGAAGAATGGGCTACAGGCCGGGCGCGGTGGCTCACGCTTGTAATCCCAGCACTTTGGGAGGCCAAGGCGGGCGGATCACGAGGTCAGGAGATCGAGACCACGGTGAAACCCCGTCTCTACTAAAAATACAAAAAATTCGCCGGGCGTGGTGGCGGGCGCCTGTAGTCCCAGCTACTCGGAGAGGCTGAGGCAGGAGAATGGCGTGAACCCGGGAGGCGGAGCTTGCAGTGAGCCGAGATCGCGCCACTGCACTCCAGCCTGGGCGACAGAGCGAGACTCCGTTTCAAAAAAAAAAAAAAAAAAAGAATGGGCTACCATGTATGACCTGGCATATACGTTCTCAACTGCCTGGACCGAGAAGGTCTATAAACCCTACACAGTAAGGCAAGAAGTCTATCAAAGCACCAGAATGAGAAATTCTTGCAGAACCAGAATCCTCCCCAGAGACATTAATATATATAAGCAATCTTCCTTCAGGACAAACCTCCCCAGATTAAAAACAAAACAAACAAAAAAAAAACAAGGCAATGTGTAGGTGGAGAAAAAAGTGATTTTTCTGGATAGAAAAAGGAACATAAAGACAGTGGTCTGAGGGGTCACCGAAATCAGGGAGGTGAGGTAAGAAAAATTACCTCACAGCTTGTCTGCAGAGAAGTGGGTTCATTCTACAGTCAGAGCTGGTCCAACAGGAAACAATGGTGTTGGCCATCAGGACTGGAGAAGCGTGCCAGAAGAGAGGCAGCGAGCCCATTGCCTTGAGGGCCACGGGTACTGGGAAGGGAAAAGACTGTGATCTCAAAAACAGCCCCTCAAAGGATAGCAGCTGTTTAAACTGCTCAGAACAGACTGGTTGGTATTTAAAATATTTGAAGATAACAGAACTGAGGAAGGATGGAGTGGCCTCACCTTAACATACACTAAGACTTCCCTCCCTCAGGGTTGCGAGGGGGACCCTGGTCAGGGGAGCCTGGCCTTCAACAGATGCCCCTCCTGGCAGCTCCACCAGACTGAGAAGGAAGGAGGACTAAAAGCCCAGGACAAAGCCAAATGGCTTGCAGATGTACTTCCTTAAGGCTACCTTGATCTCTTTCCTCTTCCACCTTAGAGATTTCTTCCTCTTCCCAGTAGTTCAAGAAGGAAAAGCCTCACAGTTCTATTTCAACAGGACCAAGAAATCTGAGAGATAAGAAGGGCCCCACCCTGACTGCATCCCAGTCAGTGGGCTTCTCCTTGTCCAGCTCCCAGAGTGCCATTGCCCTGGCTTGCTCTGTCTGCTTCTAGGTAGGGGGAGGAGGCTCTTGCTCTCATCTCCATTTCTGTGTCGGGGCAGACATAGCTCTAGCCTTTCCAACTCTTCTCCCCATCACTCCTACCCACATCACCCCAGAACCCACCAGCCATTTCCACAAGCTCTGTCCACGTCAAGCCTCACAGTGAACAAGAGACTGCTTTCTAGTCCAATCTCTGCACACAGAAAGTACCAACCACAGTGGGATTTGCACATGTGCTCACGCTGAAGATTAAGTAAAAAAGTGAGTATGTCCCTGAAGACTCCACTCAGAACACATTCAACCTAACACACTTCTCAGCTGCGAGCAACTCTGCCCTGTCATCATCACATTTCCTTCTCTGAATCACAAGTGTCAAACCCTAGGGGATAAGCCGGGCCATCAGCATCAATCAAACCTATGGAAACAGCCAGAGCTAGGCTAAGAAACCTCAGGTTAGGGAGTGAAATAAAAATTTAACCTACAGTTCCTTCAGAGAGAAAGGAAGGCTGTCTGGAGGACAGAGAAGTAAGAGGGGTATGAAGATCCACTCATCATGTCTTGAAAACACACACGTACAGTACATGCTTGTACACTACAAGCAGCAGATTTTGGCTAAGTTGTCACAAATTATTACTGTGGGTACAAGTGGGTATTTGTTTAGCACAGAAAAAGCAAGGCAAGTTGGAACTAAAAAGGAAAGAAAAAGTGGCAAACATAGACAGTTGGGCACTTGTAAGACTTATCAAGGACAGGCCACCAGAAGAACGCGGTATCCATGATCAGAGCCTCTTCAGGGTTACTTAAAGCCTGAGAGAATTCACTCAAAGAAACCCCAAGTTATAAACAAGCAAGGTGGCCACTCCAGCAACTGGACCCTACAAGACATAGGCACACAGCTGCAAGATCCCTCCTGAGTACCCCAAAGCATACTTTCTGCAGGAACTCTCCACTCTGTCCACACAAGCACAGTGGGGAAGTTTTGAGAACAAGTCATTTTTGGAATTAATGACTCTGCACAGATAGTTATAACCTTTCCTTCCCCCTAAAACGCAGTCACAAGGGCACTCCTAGGCTTACATGCCGAGCAAAACTTCTTGTTACTTTAATAAGGGAAGGATGTACACGATGAAAAACAGAAGCCCCCCCTCCCGCCCCCGCCGTCCCCTCAGCAGCACACATGACAACAGGGTGGGGGCTTCCTTCTCTATTCAGCCACTAGGGTGCCCAAGTTTAATGGAAAAGGAAACTTAAAATATAAAGAATAAAAGTGGAAAGGGTACAGCCAGGGGAAGCTATAGATGCGGCTTATTAGGAAAGCTTGGGACAGAGATGGAGCAGGTGGGCCTGTTCCGGAAGAAACGAGAGGAAGGGGATCTGGGGAAGAAGGCAGACTGGGTGGGTCCTGCCCTGACAAAAGGGAAACTAAAGCTGAGGAAGAAGGGCCACGGAGAGGGACGCGGGTACTGGGAAACGGAAGGCATGGCCCTAACACTCCAGGTGTTGAGAGGGATGCAAAGTAGCAGGATTTAAATGTGAACGGAGAAGGTAAATCCTTGAAGAGTGAAGGGGCAGAAAAGAGCTCAGCATCGCACTGGGGATTGAGGGATGTGGGTTCTGAGCACGAAGAGCCCCTGAGAAGGGGCGGACAAGGGGATGTCACTCTTGGGGGTCATGACTCCAGGCTGGGAAGTGGGGTAACAATTCGAGATGGTAAGGTGGGAGGTAGGCGAGTTTTAGACTGGCGTCTCAAAAGACTGACGTTTAAAGTGGAAAGGGGAAGGGTCACTCCTGGCTGGAGGCCACAGCGAGTAGGCGAGGGGCTCGGGCTACCCCTAGTGCAGGAATACCCAGACTTGGTTTGCGGGGGAGGAGGAATTCGGGTCCCAAGGCCTGAACTCTCCGCGCAGGAGGGGCCCCCAGGAGGGCCGGGCCGCGGCTGCCGCGCAGGGCCTCCGAGGGGCGGGGGTCCCAGACTCACGCATTAACGTGCTGAAGGCCACGACGCCGAGCAGCCCCTGCAGGAAGATGCCGAAGCTGTGCATGAGCGCGCCGCTCTCGCAGCGGCCCGCCCCGGACGCGACTGTGGAGGGTGGCCCGCCTGGCAGTCCCCGGCTCGCGTTCCCGGCGGGGCTCTGCATGGCAGGCCTCGCGGGAGGGGCGCGAGGGCCCAGGCCCGCCCGGCCTCGCTGCCTGCCGGCGAAGCGCCGCCAAACCCGCGCCTGGAGCCCGAGCCCAAGCCCGAGCCGGTACCTCCGCCCGGCCTCCGACTCCGCGCCGCGCGTAACCCGACGTCTGAGATCGCAGTGCCTGATTGGCGCAGCCAAGGTTGGGGCGGGCCTCGGCCGCGGCAGCTCTCCCCCCCGAGGGGCGGGGCTCCGGCCGGGCCAGGGGGCGGGGTCGCAGGTCGCACTCCACTCTCCAACCCCGCCACGCCCGCAGGTAGACAGGCCAGGTGAGCCAGGCACCGCAGACCGGAATGAGAGCCTGGGAATCACGAGCTCCAGGTCCGGAGGTAGGAGCTGGGACGGCCTGTAGTCAAATTATTTTTCCCTCTAAGGCAAATCCGTATATCCTGGAGAATTTATTAACATTCCTGAATTCCACCCTCAGAGATCCTGATTCAGTAGTTTTGAGGTGGGGCCCGATAGTTTGCAGCCTGGATTATTCTGAAGCAAGTGAATAAGGAAAACAACCTAAGACTGCGCACAGGAGTCTTCCTTCCAACCCAGACATTTGAGTCTTTTTCCTACTTCCCTAGCTAAAGGTTTATCAAGGCTCCAAGTCTATTTTCTTTTTTCATAGACATAATTTAAATGGTCACCTGAATCCAATCACTTTCATTTTGAAATATACCAGGTTTCACACTGAAAACCTGACGTGCACATGTCCCACTTTATTCACTTGGGGAGCACAACTACCTTCAGAGTGTAAAAGGCAAATGGTTGGTATTTTCCAGGCTCCAACAGCCCCCTGCACACACACATTCCCACCTAACCGTTTCCAACTTCTCAGAACCTGGGCTCTGCCTTTAACAAGACCCTGAGTCCCCATTCTCTCATCCATTCTCCCAGCCCAATCTGGGCTCTCTCTGGATACCCTCTTGTTGGTGCTCTAGAGCCCCTGACCTTCCTGCTGCAGAATGTCAGTGAACACATGGTGTGAGTCCAGTTGACACTGAGCTACATGTTTTCAACAGTAAATATCATCTCTAGGAAAAAGGTTCCTATTAAGTAGCCCCCCAAATTCCAATTACCTAAGAGGGTTAAATGCTACCTAAAAGCTTTCTTGGTGAACAGGAATATTAACCTGATTAGAGAATAAAAATGCAATTCTCCAGCCTTCTCTTACATTTTCACTCCTCTGTGCCTTTATGTAGCATTCTAGCTGCATGGATGCCATTCCCTTTTCCCTGCTCCATGAACTGCTCCTCAAGCGTCAAAGCCTTTCTGACCTCCCTCTCCCTCTTGCTCTCACATTACCTTGTGTGTACTGTTCCACCAAAACTTTTCAGACTGCTAAATTTGACAGCTGTACACATGCCTCTCACCCACAGCTAAGTGTGAGCCTCCTGAGGGCAGGAATTATTTTTATTTACCCTTCAATTCAAATTCAGTATAGTGCCTGGTACAGAGAACATGCGACAAAATGCTTAATTTAAATGGAATTTTAATTTATAAAATTTTAAACTCTCCACAAGTACTGGCCGTGGGCAAATACAGAAAATCAGATTAAGAAAATAAATGGATAAGGGAAAATTAAAATTGCATGACTGTCTTTTAGTCTAAGAGGGATCTTATGAGGATGCTCAACAGTTAACAGTACATGTTTAGAGAGAATCAAACAAAAGGCTGCGTCTTAAAGCAGAAGAGACTGTGGTTGGGCATAAGGAGACTATTGATTGCTTGAAGACACAGACAGCTCAAGGAAAACTGGACACAGAGCTGAAAAGTGATGTTTTTGACAAAGAATTGTTCCGCACATCCAGCTGTGGAGGAATCCTTAAGGCTCACAGAGGAACAAACAAGAAGCAGTCTTCAGAGATCAGGGGCAGAATCCCCAATGCCAGGAGCAAGGTTGCTGTGGGGAAATTCTACTCTTCCTATCTTTCCTGAACTGGAATTTAAAAGCACCTAAATCCAGAAGGTAAAGGATGAGACAGCAAGAGAGGGGGAAGAATTCTGGAGTTTTATTAAAGTAGGAAGGAACTTCTCATCCATTTGGAAATGATTCTCTGAGGTCTCGCTGGAAAGTTTTTTAAAAAATTTACTCTGGCCAAAATGCCTTCCTTGCTGTCAAATCAGCACAAAGTTAAGGTTAAACATAGCTTAAGACCTGTTTTCTTTAGTTTTCTCACAACCACTTAAAACTTTCACAACGTACCACCAGTTTATATACAATCATATTTACAAAAAAACACACAACGTATTAATCCAAAATAGTTTTTTTTTAATCCTTTGAAGTTATACCATCAAACTTGATGGGAGTTATTTTAATAGGTATTCTTGTGCATACTTCTTAAGTGTACTTTTATCTTCAATGCATAACTTTTGAAATTAAGAGGAAAAACAGCAAGCAGGAAGGATACAATGCAATAAGTATTTGATTTTGTTCTAAATGAGCAGCTTAAAAAAAAAAGGTAAAATACATTAAACAAAGTGCATCAGTTCCAACAAGTTAGTGTTAAAAAGAGGCCTAAGGACAGTGCTGGAACCAGCCGAGTCCCTCCCTGGCAGGCCTCTGATTGTCTTCAGAGAATATTCAATGAAAAAAAAAAAAAAAAAAAGGAAGAAGAAAGGGAGGGGAAAACAAATGAGCACTTAAAATCTCAAGAGAAACATTCAAACTACCTTCTCCAGAGATTCTTGCAAAAGGAGCTAACGGACTGCCCAACTTTAACTTTGCCTAAGCTTTGTAACCTCCCTCAATCATCTGCTTTGTGACTTGATTTGCCCCAAAAGCCTACCCTCATCCTTCCAGCACTTTTGTCCACCTCCATTCTGCCAAGCTAGGTATGCAGTTAGATTGAATAAACCATGTAGAAACCCTCAGGCCTGAGTTTCCACACATCCTGAGAACAGGCACCCCCATCAGCAAATGGTGGCACCATTTCACTAGAAGGCACCATTTGCCTCCAGAAATAATGGGAGACCCTTGCCTCCCACAGATCAGGGTCCGTGCTTTTCTGCTGGTGTTGGAGACTTATCTGGCAAGGCTGTGGCTTGCTTCTCTCTTAAAACAGTCCTTTGTGATAGGCCATAGCACCAGGACAGACCCAATGGTGTATTAAGTCAAAAAAGACACAAGAAGAGGGAGTTTTAGGCCTACATCTCTATCTCCCCAACTCTCCACTCCTGGTTTTGCTGGTTCTTGTGAAAATCTCAGGCTTCTTAAACACCATACCCAAGAAAATGACTCTGCAGTGCATTTGCTGCCCACCACCTTTTACACCTCCCCATAAAGCTGCCCTCAGAAACAAGGCTACCTGTGTGGTCTGGGACAAGTACTGAAAAAACACCCCTGGAACCACCCTTGGAGTGGGCCTGGAACCAGATCCATTTGGACTGAGCATTGAATTTAAAACTTATGCCCAAATGCTAAGTCATAGGTAGCTTGTTTGAATAAATTCAAGTTTCCAAAGTATGCACATTCTCACATAAGGGGTGAGAGTCATCAAAACTCACTAGTAAAACATCTAAAGTGAACAAAGTCAAGGAAGAATTATAATCGCAGGAAAGTAACATTTCTTTTTGGTTTTGCAGGAGGCTCTCTGTCCCACGATTTCTGAGTCAGCACCATGACAAACATATGGTTGCTTACAGTGGACCCAGGAGCAAGGAAATCCAAGCTTGAAAAAGGGGCATCTGGTCCCCACCAAGATTTATACTTCATTTTTTGTAGTGATGCCTTCTTCTCATTTAGCTTCATAAGGCCAACAGATTTCCTACTGATAACACAGAACACTTTTGAACTGGTGTGTGCACACAGGGCACATCCTCAATACACAGGATCAGAGTTCAAATCCTGGGTGTGTTCCACTGTTGATCAATTAAGCCAGTAAATGGTGTCTCAAATAGAACAATCTTTGGTGATATAGGTGCCAAGTAAATATAATTGCCTGTGATAGTTTTCCCGAATGTTCCCATCTAGATCGATTGATGTTCTATGTGTCCCTCAGAAACACTTTTTGGCTTGAGAGAGGGAAATGATTCTGAGTCCCACCCTACCTAAGGCCTCCTAAAGCTTTTAAATTGTATTCAGGTACCACATTAGTGACTGAATTGGTACTAGAGAGCGAGTAAAATGTATCCAGGTCCTCTGGAAGCTAAGGTCCAATGTCTTCTCTCTCACAGTGAGAATATTTTACTTCCAGGAGAAAAGGCATATTAAGGCTAAGTTCTGAATTAGTTTTCTATGTTTGCTTCTACCATAAGTCAATAAATATTTACCAAGAAGCTCATCTTTTCCAGAGGTTAGTAAGTACCCTTCCCTGACCTCACATATCTATAACATAGATAAATGCTAGGAGCCACCTGCATTGCTGAACAAAGGCAGATAGGGTGCAAGCTTCCATAAATGCATTTCCTGCGTTAGCCACTTCAACTCTGCTTCAAATGAGAAGGATGAAGATGATTTACAAAGGAAAACAGCGTAGTCCCCAGAAGCCCTCAAAATCTAGTCAAAATGTCACAGAAAAATCTGCATGTGCAGCAAAAAGGTTTCCCTAGCACACTAATGTAGCAGTAATAGTCTAATATTGGTCAGCCAGCTTTTCAAGGTCCAAGAGAATGAAATAGTCCATTAACCTGTTTTCTAAACTTGTCAATTCAGGGTAAAAAATGGGTCATGAAAAATCTTCTGACCTCAGGCAGGCTGTGGGCCCAGCTGCAGGTGAAATCCAGACAAATGCAGTCCCTTCACAATGTAACTGTTACACATTTAAGAAGTTAGTCTCTCTAAAAAACAAAGTTCTTGCACCTGCATGCAACATACCAACATTTTACCCCAACATGGTAAGGCTTGAAATCTGTTTCAGCATCACAGTAACCAGAACATCATTGTTATCCAGCCCAGTCCCAGTAGCTTTGTGAGGTAAATTAAGTCCAAATTTTAAGTTAAAAAAGTGCCCTGTGCTAAATTCCCAATTATCCTCGCTTACATAATATACGGGAGTCGGGGCTGGTGATATAATTCTTTATGCAATTACCTAATAAACTATGCCTTAATAGGAGAATGCAAGAAATATTAAGGGAAACTCAACTTACTTGACCATTTAGAGTCAGCCTTTCTCTAGGAGAAGGCTGAGCCTGAATAATCATGATATAAACGAGCCTGTTGGGCTCTGACTCTACCCAGATCAGAGACTACTTAGGGCTGTATGTTTCGCCCTTTGGGGCCTTCATCGACCCTCACCTGTGAAGGGAGATGATTCTTAATTCTGTGGTTTCTGGAGAAGTCAAAAGAGAGACAAAATAAAGCATTCATTGTTCTTGTGTTTGGTAAATTCCCTCTTATAGGAAATATATTTCATTTTCCTAAATAAGATAATAACACAAGGCCCTAAACATTAATTCCAGAAATTCTGTCCCATTGTTCTTCCTCAAGGGGCCCTCTTTTCCTTAGTGTCTTGACTGAACTCTCAGGAAATTTCATTAAGCAAGATTACCATCGCTACCCACCAAAAGCTTGATGTTTAATGCTAATTATTCCCTAGCATTCCCTATATATCCTTCTCTTCCAGACACAGAATTAAATCTTTAAAAACTGGATCTCCTAAGTTTCAAACATATTAATTTTTACTTAAATGAAGCTTCTACCCAGATAGATCTGGTAGGAACCTAAGTGAAGAGTTAATGATTTAATGTATGATTTAGTTGCAGGGCTTGAGTTAAGTTGGTTTATGAATTACCCAATGAAGAGAGGCTCCAGATTATTTGCCAATGTCCACAAAAATAGGTTGGGCTGGTGGGGAATAGGAAAAAAAAATCACAATCAGTTAAAATTTGCTGTAATATTTCCTTATATTTATAGAGCTGTTTAGAATTCACCCAGTTTGCAGGAGTAAAACATTTTCAAATCTTGAGGAAGAATGATTGGGTTATAAATTTGCAGGTGATTAGGATAAAAAACCATTCAGCAGAGCAAACCATTTAAGGGAGACAACCTATGTATGTTTTTTCTCACTCCTCATGACTAGAATAGTGCAGCAAACGCTATTATTCTATAATAGCTAGCAATGGAATCATAAGTGAAAATTCACCTGGAGTTTCATGTTAACTTGAGCTGGGCTAAAAGACACACTTAAAAGAATACTGAGTTGTTTAAATGGGAATCCTCGGACTAAAGATTATATTCAATTTAAAGGGTTAGCTGAAAAAAGTCTAAGTGTGGCTAGGCAAAGAGGTTTCCAGAATCCTTAACCACGTCTCAGTATTTATCCTGCCACTGAGGACGCTGCTACAGAAACTCCATGCTCTGCGTTACCCTCCAAAACATGTTTTCTGTGCTGTGCTTCTACAGTGGAGACACCTGGAAAGTAGGACAAATGGGCTTCGCTGTGGGTCCACGGAACACCTACTGATTTTCACCCAAAGTAAAGACCATAGAAATGAAACAGAGGTAGACAAACAACTGTAGAGAAAGGTAAACACAAAATAAAAGTCACCGAAGTCCCTCTGAGAATGAATAGGAAGAGGGCAATTAAACAGAAATACTAACAGTCTTGGTGATGTTACTTAACACAGGCAGCCCAGGCTGGGTCAAGATGGAGAACAGTAACAGCAGAGTTCTCAGATCAGGTCAGTTAAGGAACTGGTGTAAGTGCCTCATATAATGTTTTTAAGAAAGCAAACAGTTTCCCCCCCCTCCAAATTCTGTCATAATTTTAGTGTTCACGTAGCTTAAAAATGGCATCATACAAAAAACCTCATACATGGCTGTAAGCTCAATTATCAACAGAGGTAGTAAACAAAGGAACTCCTAAGAATCGATTTTAAAATGATCAAAGTGTGACTATACATTCAAAACCCTAGAGCCACATAATCATCCCCAAAATGAACTGTTTTAATTTTAAAAAGCTTAAAAACACAATGACAATGAAGCACTGATATGCCTTAGGAACAGTCCCAAATCAGTGCTGACTTAAAGCTAGGTCCTCTCTTTCCAAGAAAAAGAAAGCAGAGAACAAAGTTCAATCTACAATGGGAGGGAACAGAATGAAAACAACCAAAAGGGTGCTTTCCAGCAGCCTAGGTTATTCTTTGTTTTCAGGCCACACCACTGGAAATGCTTTTCTTCTTATATAAGTCTTTTCCTCACAACCTTTATTTTTTTAAAACTGCCATCTGCTGAATAAGAGATGTCCACATTTCCACCAGCAGGTGATCCGCTTCTGTGCACAGTTTTTGCTTCCTCACTGTGAGTCCTCCATCCCCGAAAGTGCAAAGAGAGCAAGCTGATACCTGCAGGCCCCAGAGCCCCAGGACTATTCCAGCTCCACTTATAAAGCAGGGTGAAGGATTTGCTGCATTTGTGCTTCAAAGATCCAGCTCACTTTGGTTGTCCTTCTCAGTTGGCAAACTGCTCATAAAAAGCAAACTTGATCCTCTCTATGTGATGGCAAAGTTTGATGGCAGGGCCCAATTTTAAGTCCATGCATTCTTGAACAGTGGGAAGGGTAAGGAGCAACAGGGCCTGCCCATCAATTTCCTGTTAAAGCATAAAAGACAAATTATCTGTGATGTGCACATGAAAGGCAGCTTGATCATGACAGCCTCTCCTCACATTAGCTTTGTCAAAACTGGAATCCCTATGCTTTCCTTTCCTTACTTTTTCATCTTAGGTATCACATACTTCCTTTTAAGTGACTCCACAGTCTTCCATACTAATGAAGCTTCAGAATTAATAAAGTTTTACTGAGGACAATAAAGTTTTACCAAGGATAAGAATCCATTCCACAGAGTCTCTGCCCCATAGAAATTTAGTAAACTGACTAGCCCTGTAACTGGCAACTAATTGTGCCATCTTTTTAGAGGGTTCCTTCTAAATCTGAAACAAAGGATTAACTATCAACTTCAATGTTTTCCTACTCTGTAACATTCATAAAAACCCGATAAGCTCTTGAACCTCCCTAATTTTCTAAACAAAACTTATTTCAATGTTTAAGGCCACTGACTGTGTTTCAGCAAGCTTGCCTTAAAACTTATCGCCACTCTAGAGCCTAATGTGACAGATGCTATTTTTTTTAAACAAGCAAATCATTATTGTTGAAAAGATGTGGACAATTAAGCATGGTATGCTTGATATTGGAGGGATGGAATCAAATTCTTAGGAAAAATTGGAATGCAATGATAATCTCCTTCTACTATGAAGCAAGTCTGTTAAGTAACTTTTTATCATCTTTGATTCCTAAAAATGGAATTAAGACAATTCTTTTCTTTTGGATTAAAACATTTTTCCTAAAACTTGTAAATAAATTGTTGACTATTACATCCATAATTTATTACTAAAGAGACATTACTAAAAATTATAGGTATCTGTGATTACCTGGTCTAGGAATATTCTTGCTAATGGAGCACAGTCAGTGGATCTGATGAACCGCACAACGTCTGCCACACTCCACTTCAAGGGGTTACTGTCCAGGTGAAGCCTTTCAGCAACTTCGATCCTTATTTCCTTCATTCCCCACAACACAATCAAACCAGTGTTAAGCCTATTTTATTCTAAAAAAGTCTCTCTACCTAAAATCATAATCTTTCAAGACATGATTTAAAGTGGTCTTAGGACATGATTTCTCTCAGCAAAGATGGCAAAGACCCATGTGCATCAGGTACTCAGAAAATGTCTGTCTTTTATAATACGAAGTATCAATGGGAAAGAATTTATCTCAAAGTTTCAGCACAGATAATTTAGACAATTTAACTAAGAAAAATAGGGTGCTGAAGAGAAGGGGATGATAATTCCATTGAGAGAAGGCTTAACTAAATAAACTACCAGGAGGAATCTTTACTGCTTCTGTTCATGGAATGTTCTTAAAAAGCAATCTAGTTTTTGAACACTAAATTGTTCTTTAGTGTTATATATATGTTATAAAATGTTCATACGTATACAGTAAATATACTAAACCAAATGGCTTAACCAGAATCAAAAGGATAACTTTTTTCTACAAAACCATATATATTATGAAACATATTAAAAAGGCAGTTTTCCCAAAAATAAATGACAAGCTACAAATAAGCTAGCAATGGAGCTTTTTTTTTTTTTTTGTTAAAACAAGCAGCTACTCTGAGAGAGACTTTCCCCCTATAAGTAGATGATCTCAACTAATCCTTGAAACACATGTAAATCACTGCATTTGGGGTCACTTTACAAGAGACCCTGGAAATTCTACATAAGTCTGTATTGAAAGAAGTAGAATGCCAATATCACTAATAATCATATTCCAGACGGAAATTTTAGAAAGAAATAAAAAAGAAACTATTTTTTAAATGGTACCTTTGGTGAAGGAGGTTTATTTTCATCGTCAGAAAATGAAAAGGTGCGAAGCTCCCTTTTTCTCCTTTGTCTATCTGGAGGCAGCGATGTGGATATCTCACTTTGGGTGGGAGAAGAGGAGCATGACTTTTTTTCTGACATTTCTGATTCTTCCTGTAGCTCATCCTGCTGCTCGGATGTACTGCCTTCACTTAGGGAATCATCATCCCCTTCATCTGGGTCATCCTCATCTTCACCCCCACTTCCCTGAGGAAAAGGAGAGAAGTCTCATTGACATTCAGGACATCAATCCCAGGTTTCATATGATTTTAAAAAAATTAATAAAGAAAGAAAAGAAATTCAGGACAAACCAGTTCTTGGGCCACAAAACCATCTTCTATTGGCCAGAGATCTGAGTTAGAAAGACCTGCAGGTATTCTGTGTCCATACTATAAAGCAGTGGTCACTTGGCTTCAAGACATTACAGGCACATCACAGATCTCCTACCTGGGGAGAGCCCGCTGGGGTATTATCAACAGATGCAGAAGAGCGTTTCTTCTTATGAACAAAAACATTTTTCCGCCTCTTTCTCCTCTTACTGGCTTTTTTCAGGGCACAAGCTAAGTTACTATGCCCACCAGGTGGCCTCCCAATTCTTTTATTTTTCTTCTTTCCGTAATAGTGTGCTAAATGCGGATGACAAAGAAAAATGAAGTAGCTTCATTATTTTTGTGTACCTCAAAACCACAAGAGATTTTATTAGCATAGCAAAAAACAGGTACATTGTATTTGATTGGGGTTTAGATTCCATAGAGTGGAATAAACAGATCTGAAGTGCACGGTTTGACTAGTACTGAATGATCCCTCCATATCAAAGTATATAGAACATCTTCAACCCAGAAAGCTCCCATGGTCCCTTCCCAGTCAGTACCCCTTACTAGAAGCAGCCACTATTCTAAACACTATCACTATAGATTAGCTTTGCCTCTATGGAACCACACAGTAAGCACTTTTTTGTGTGTGACTTTTTTTTTTTTTTTTTTGAGATGGAGTCTTGCTCTGTCGCCAGGCTGGAGTGGAGTGGCACAATCTCGGCTCACTGCAACCTCTGCCTCCCAGGTTCAAGCAATTCATCTGCCTCAGCCTCCTGAGTAGCTGGGATTACAGGCACAGACCACCATGCCTGGCTAATTTTTGTACTTTTAGTAGAGACGGGGTTTCACCATGTTAGTCAGGATGGTTTCAATCTCTTGACCTCATGATCTGCCTGCCTCAGCCTCCCAAAGTGCTGGGATTATAGGCATGAGCCACCATGCCCAGCCATGTGTGACTTCTTTTACTAGGCATAATGTTTTTGAGTCATGTGTTTTATTATATGTTTCTTTTCTATTTGGATATCTGGTTGTACCAGTGCTATTTGTTAAAAAGAATTTTCTTTCTCCCTTAAATTTCTTCATCTCTCTTGTTGAAAATCATTTAACCATGTTAAGTTTGGCTCTATTTCTGGACCCTGTGGTCTGTCCCATTGTTCTATTTGACTATTCTTTTTTTTTTGAGACAGAGTCTGTCACCCAGGCTGGAGTGCAGTGGCGCAATCTTGGCTCACTGTAACCTCCACCACCTGGGTTCATGTGATTCTCCTGCCTCAGCCTCTTGAGTAGCTGGGACTACAGGCGTCCGCCACCACACGCCCAGCTAATTTTTGTATTTTCACTAGAGACAGGGTTTCACCATGTTGGTCAGGCTGGTCTTGAACTCCTGACCTCAGGTCATCTCCCCGCCTCGGCCTCCCAAAGTGCTGGGACTACAGGTGTGAGCCATCGCACCTGGCTTGACTATTCTTTAACGCCACACTCTTTTGATTATTGTAACTTTATGGTTAAAAAAAGAGAGAGAGTAAGTCTTCCAACTTTATTCTTTTTTCCAAATTGTTTCAGCTATTCTAGATCCTCTGCATTTTCATATAAATTTTAGAATATACATTCCAGAAATGAAACATACATATTCTAGCTGAGTTATGTATTAAAGTAATATCAAAATATAATAAAATTTTATGAAAAAAATTGAAATTTTCTAAAGGATATGAATCCATTTGACATCATTCAAATTACTAACTGGGAAAAATTATAACTGTCCTTCTAAATTCTAGGCTAATTTCAACTATATTATTATGAAAGATAAATTCAGACAAAAGGCACAATAAAATCCACATATCTTCCCCTCACATATCTTCCTTCAGAGTAGTGTACTTATATGAATAGTATTTTTCACTCAGCTCCTAATCATTGCAGTTTCCTAAACTAAGTGCTGAGTCTGATACAAGAGGCTAAGATAATTCCTACTCTTAAGGAGTTTACAATCCAATAAATATAAATAGAAACTAGAAGGTTAGACTTACAAGATTTTATAATTTAAATACTGATTAGAAAGCTCGTCATACTAAGTATGGACCTTGGATCAACAGCATCAGTGGCATCTGGGAACTTGTTGGAAATGCAGATAGATACTCAGGACCTAGATACCCACAGACCTGATACATCAGAAGCTCCATTTTAACAAGATCCTTCAGTGATCTGTATGCACTATAGTTTAAGAGGCACAGATCCCTAAAAGAAATCTTTCCATTTTAACAAGGTAAAAATCCTCCTCTGTATTGATTCTCCCAAGTGACATAGGGCTTGTAGGATTTAAGGAAAGGCAGGATCAGAATTTTGTCGTTGGGTGGCAATGCCTTGACAAGGCTCCAAATTGTAAATTTCATCCTATGTGACCCCTGCCCCAGTTTCTCAAAGGAGAAGATAAGCAAGGACAGCGAATAGGTGCTATGACAGTTCAAGGTGAGGTTGCAACTACCTCCTCTCCTATTTCCACCTCCCCAACTATTGTAGCTTCATTGCTTCTCTTCAGAGACACTAAGCAAGCTTCTGCCTCAAGCCTGTGCCCTTGATGCCCCCTCCCCAGAACACTCCCACCCAGCTCTCTGCAAAGCTGGCTCCCGTTTCCTTCGAGGTGTCACCTGTCAGAAAGACTTCCCTGACCCCTTGCATAAACAGCACCCCACCTCCCAGCCTTCCTCACTGTCCTATTTTGCTTGCCCACTTTGCTTCACTGTTCCCCACAGTATTTCTCTAAATACTGACCTCTCTCTAAATTTCTTCCCTTGTTCGTTATCTGTCTCCCACATTAAAAGTAAACTCACTGAGGATAGGAATTTGTTTTCTTTATTGTTGTATCCCAGTGCTAGAACAGCATAAGCACACAATGAGCACAAAATATATACTTGCAGATTGTATGAATGAATTACATATCCTATTAGATACAATAACTAATTTATATACATGCTATATATAAAAGTTGGCACACTAAAGCCCATGGGTCAAGTCTGGCCCATGACCTGTTTTGGTATAGCTCCCAAGCCAAAAATTACCCTTACATTTTTTAAAGGGTTCTTTTTTTTTTTCTGGAGACAGAGTCTCATTTTGTCACCCAGGCTGGAGTGCAGTGGCGCAATCTCAGCTCACTGCAACCTTCATCTCCCGCTTTCAAGTGATTCTCCTGCCTCAGCCTCCCAAGTAGCTGGGATTACAGGCATGTGCCACCACACCCAGCTAGTTTTTCTATTTTTAGTAGAGACGGGGTTTCACCATGTTGGCCAGACTGGTCTCGAAACTCCTGACCTCAAGTGATCCGCCTGCCTCGGCCTCCCAAAGTGCTAGGATTACAGGCATGAGCCACCACGCCCGGCCGAAAGAGTTCTTAAAAAATGAAAACACAACACATAGAAAAAGAATATGTGACAGAAAGCATATGACCCACAGCATGAAATATTTATCATCTGGCCCTTTACAGAAGAAGTTCGTGTGCCTCTGCTATATATGAATGTCTGTAAAGTAAAAAACTTTCCAAGATGTAAGGTATGGTCAGCTGCTATGGTTAACACATTGGAAAAACATGACTCACTGTATTTGGTCTTTGTAAGTACAGAACAGTTCTCAGAACACTTATCCAGAACCATCCGTGGACCGAAGAGGTTAGGACAGCATTCCAGTTTGATACAGGTTTGCCGGCAGAATTCAGTCACCCGATCTGCTGTTTTCACTATCTCAACAGTAGCCCGATAACTCTTTCCTTTATATCTGCCATTG
The DNA here is from genome assembly GCF_028878055.3 of Symphalangus syndactylus. Lineage (NCBI taxonomy): Eukaryota > Metazoa > Chordata > Mammalia > Primates > Hylobatidae > Symphalangus > Symphalangus syndactylus. The sequence goes on along the minus strand of NC_072423.2, from coordinate 108,054,882 downwards.
GAAGACATCAGATGCCAAATATATTGGGCTAATGATTACCCAGAGAAAAATCAAACATATTAATACATCTAAAAACTATTTTTGCTTCTTGGAATATTCTATGTCCTTTATAGTTCAAGGGCCCTGAAAACAACAAGGAAGTTCTGCATATTGAACTTAAATCAAATTAAATCTGGTAAGCTATGACAACTAAAAGCTGAGTTATTTAAATTAGCAAAATTAAGCTCCTGCTTTCTGTTCCTAAGTTAAGGTTTTCAAATAGTAATTTCACTAACTGCTCTAAAAAGAAAAGTGACTTTTCACTAAGTCTTTCTTTACCCTTGGCAGTGATCCTCAGACTGTTATCCAAGGACCAGTATGACCTGCCAATTGCCATCCATCCATGACAAGATCAGAAAGCAAGAGTACATGTTTATAACCTTTCACAGTAATTTGAAAAAGTAATTTTATGTCTCTTACATCTAATAACAAAAACTGTTCTTGCATTTTTATGTCTTAAATTTCTTATTCCCTTTTTGTTTTTGAGACAGTCTCGCTCTGTCACCCAGACTGGATGAAGTGCAGTGGCATGATCTCGGCTCACTGCAACCTCCGCCTCCCAGGTCAAGAGATTCTCCTGCCTCAGCCTCCCAAGTAGCTGGGATTACAGGCGCACACCACCACACCTGGCTAATTTTTGTATTTTGAGTAGAGACGGGGTTTCACTATGTTGGCCAGGCTGGTCTTGAACTCCTGACCTCGGGTGATCCGCCCACCTCAGCCTCCCAGAGTGCTAGGATTACAGGCGTGAGCCACAGTGCCCGGTCTTAAATTTCATATTTCTTATAATTCATTCTATCATATTTTATAAATGTACTGATCCATGAAAGAACAAAAATCTAAAAAAGAAAAACAAGCCTGGTCCTTCACCACAAATAGCTGAAAAAGCCCTGCCTAAGGAAACATAAGGCTTCTGATATTATCCACAGAACTGATTCTGTGAATTTTTGTTTGTTTGTTTGAGACAGAATCTCCCTCTGTCACTCAGGCTAGAGTGTAGTGGCACGATCTCAGCTCACCGCAACCTCCACCTCCTGGGTTCAAGCAATCCTCCTGCCTCAGCCTCCCAAGTAGCTGGGATTACAGGTGTGTGCACCGTGCCTGGCTAATTTTTGTATTTTTAGTAGAGATGGGGTTTCATCATGTTGACCAGGTTGGTCTTGAACTCCTGACCTTGTGATCCGCTCACCTCGGCCTCCCAAAGTGATGGGATTACAGGCGTGAGCCACTGTGCCCTGCCGATTCTGTGACTTTTAAAAGACAAGTAAAAGTAAAGAGTAAAAACAAGTAGTCTACTCACTTGGCTTTTAGGACTTCCCCACATCCGTGCCACACAGAGTCTTTGTCCAGCTGGAGCTCCCGAAGGACACGGCTGGGTTTGTAGGCTGCATTGATAAGTAAAGTGAGGACCTGAGCTCGGTTTTAAAACAGAAACACAGATTGGGAAGGAGAAAAGCAGACCATTAGAATCTTGTCATTTCTTCCTTAAAATGTTAAGGTTATTTAGGAGGTCAATTCTAGTCATATGAATTAACAAATGTTAACAAAATAATAGTATCGGAGATATTACAGCCACCCGAAGATGCAAATAAGAGGGAAACCAGATCCTCTTCAACATTTTTTAAATGTTATGGTCAGGGAAAAAACAGGTACCATGATTTTCAAATTGCTCCAGAAAATGCTTCCAAATGCTTTCCCAGCCACGGTACACACAGAAAATTATATTTGTTTGGACCACTGTGTAGACAGCTGAGCCGCCTTGTGGCTGGAGGAGTCTGGTCCAGATGCTCTGGCTTCCCCAGATCTTGACTTGCCACCCTGAGGGCTGAAAGGTCTCTTATCTGTTGCTTGCAGCATTTCACACGGGCTGGGAAGAACAGAAAGCCCAGCAGATGTGTAGCTTTATCATGGCCGCTAGGTTAATGCCACATAGCCACTTCCTTTCAGTCACAGAGTAACCTCACAGTTCCCTTTTGTATAGTTCTCTTCTGGTCTCTGACAGAAGACTTTTCTACCCTGACAGAGGTGAACCTGCTGTGTGAAGAGTTGTTTACGTGAATGTTTCCTAGGGAGGAGAAATAATTACATACCCTCTTCACTGTTCAAAACAGGAGAAAAGTTAGTAACTTTTGATAAAACCTAGAACTGTCACATCTATGGCATGTGGCTCCCTGTAGAAATGACTATAGGAGAATGCTGTGAAATTTCCAAGTTATTTTGCTCTAGGCCAGAACCTTACCTCTCTAAGGACCAGAACACAGTTCCCAGGTCCCACACATTGAGGCAGCTCAGCAATTCTTCCTTTGTTAAGATATGGCCCTGAGAAGCAACGGTGGTTGAAGTATATCTTTGGACAGCAATATTTTCCATTAATCATAACTGGGAAATGAAGAAAAACAAATATTCAAAACAGTCATTCTCTACCCCATGTTTCCAAAGCTGAACTGCCAGGAAAGAAAAACCAAGCACATGTACCATTATATTAATATAAAGTTTAGGATTACTTATTTTGAAGCTTAACATGTTGTCTGAGAATGCTCTTAAGTAACTTACAGAGCTTATCACTCTGCTGAAATCAAAGAGTCCTGAATTAACATGCTAATTAGTTCCTAGGTTACTGCAAAATTGATAGAAGAACCTTATCTTCTATTAATAAAGAAAGTAGAGGGTGTATTTCAAGAACACATGAGGATTCTGGACGATCAATGATTTCTTTTCCAGGTCTTCAAAAACCAACTTTCAATAATCTATTCTGGAATATTTATAGAAACTGTTGAATATTATTTAGAATTACAGTTTGCCTCCTAAAAACCACCAAACTAATATGTTGGCAGCCTTTGATGTTGTGAGAGCTCTCCCATCTCTGAGATTTCTCAGAGGGCTAAAAGTATGCTGTGACCACATCTCTACGTTTTTTTTGTACTGTGGGGTATAACTGGGTCTAGAGACCCTTTTCTTCAACTATTTGTCTGTATCAATACTGTCCTTCAATTTAATGTTTTAAAAAAATCCCCTCATAGTGGTAGGCATGTCAGCTGTTGAATGTAAAAAATTCAAAGACACTAAAATACTGCTATAAAGCACAGAGAAGCTCTTCTAATAGATATGCCTGTTAATCCAATGTTAAGGAAAGATATGAGCACACTGCCCATTGTTGATAGGATCCTGCAGTTCATAATGTTTTCTCTTTAATTAAGAATAGTCATGGCCAGGTGTGGTGGCTCATGCCCGTAATCCCAGCAATTTGGGAGGCCAAAGGGGGAGCACGTCGCTTGAGTCCAGATCGAGACCAGCCTGGGTAACACAGTGAAGCCCCATCTCTACAAAAAACAAAAACAAAAACAAAAACAAAAAAATCAGCCACATGCGGTGGCATACGCCTGTAGTCCCAGCTACTCGGGAGGCTGATGTAGGAGGACAGCTTGAGCTCAGGAGGCGGAGGTTGCAGTGAGCTGATATCACTCCATTGCACTCCAACCTGGATGACACAGCGAGACTCTGTCTCAAAACAAAACAAAACAAAAAAAGATGGTCTATCATAGTGGCCAGTATGCTGGTGCTCACATTTCCAGTTGAACCCTGCAACCCAAATGCCTCTCTTCAGAATTAAGGCACTCATATCCCTGCTGCTGGGTATGTTGGCAGCTTACAGCTCCCAGTTTTAAGTCTATTCTGGAATCACCCTGAATTGGGTACTGCTCTCAGCAGGAGAGGGCCACCTTGCCCCTTGTGAGGTGGGGAGGGAGCAGTGGCTTACTTCCAATAACTGGTCAGTAAAGTGTGGCCACCACACCTGAATTAGGATCAACTCTGAGTGGTTAGATCAGCTTCAGGGCTCCCAGTGGAACTAGAAGAAACTTCTGCTGCAACTGCATCATGGTTCAACTTATCTCTTTGCCCAATCCTACTTTCTTTACTCCTTCTAAGGAGCTGTTCCCAAAAATATTCCTCAATGAAACTCCTGAATGCATATGTCAGAGTCTCAGACTCTGTTTCCCAGGGAACCTGACCTATGACAAAATCCAAACCAAAAGGCCTTGGCTGAGGTTGTACAGAAGATATTAATGTCTTAAATTCTGTGGTTTCAGTAGGCACTCGAATGGCCAGGAATGCATCAAAAGCAAGGAGTTACACAGTCCTAACCCTCTATGTACAAATGATGTAATGAAAAGGCAGGAGGTAGAAGAGATGGAAGTACGGGTTTCTAATTTGTGAAAGACTTCAGTTTCATTTCTGGTCTTTCTACTCATAAGCTGTGTGATTTCTCTGAGCTTCGATTTCTCTTCTAGACATTTACTAAATATCAACCGAATGCGCAATCTGTGCTAGAATACACACAGCCAGCATCCTAAACATTATACAACAAGCACGTGGAAGTTAAGAATAGTTCAAGACAGAACCCTGGACAAAAGGCTTGAACCTCCAGCAAGGATTTTTCTCTCATTTATCAGGCATTGCCTCTGGGACAATTTCTTTTTCCATTGCTTTATTTTTTTCACATAAATTGTGAAATTTATATACAAAGTATGCATATCATAAAAAAGGGTTTTAAAAAGAATAAACTTCTAACTCTGAACCATCTAGCTTAAGAAAGAACACTGCCTGGAAAACTTCAGGTTCTTTAGCTATAAAGTCAAGGATGGTAACATCGGCCTTCTGAACCCTTGGCACACAACCGGTGTGTAAAGAATAGCTACAATTATTAGAAGTGGATGGAACTATCAGCCTAGAGATGATTATTAAACTAAACACATCTTAGACAGTTATAACTCTAAAGTCACAAGAGACTCCTCTATGAAGTCACATACTATACATCAAATGTACTGTTTTAAGTTATTTTCAGATATAGTCCATTAAAAGAAACTAAGTCTTCTTTTCTGCAAGATGACATGTGCTTATACCTGACTCTGTGCAGTTCAGCTCCTGATTCCTCAGGCCCTCGTGGACAGTCCTCGAGGATGGTACTCTGGGTCAAGAAAACACAGTAAAATAGTGAGATAATTCTTAAGATCAGTAAAGTGTGAGGCTTAGTTTCCTTCAAATCTAAGAAGAAAGCAAATGTGGCATGTTGCAAAATCTGTAACAGAAGGTACTCCCTTGACGATACTTTTTTTTTTTTTTAAAGAACAAGGCTGGATGCGGTGGCTCACGCGTAATCTCAGCACTTTGGGAGGCCAAGGTGGGTGGGTCACGAGGTCAGGAGATTGAGACCATCCTGGCTAACACAGTGAAACCCCATCTCTACTAAAAATACAAAAAATTAGCCGGGCATGGTGGCGGGCACCTGTAGTCCCAGCTACTAAGGAGGCTGAGGCAGGAGAGTGGTGTGAACCCGGGAGGCGGAGCTTGCAGTAAGCCGAGATCCCAAGATCGTGCCACTGCACTCCAGCCTGGGTGACAGAGCAGGACTCCGTGTCAAAAAAACCAAAACAAAAAAAACAAAAAAACTACAACAATAAAAAAGAACAATTGTTTTTAAAACTATATATAGGGCATAATGAGCCAATGGACAGTCTGTATACAGCACTATGATACCACATGTTCAAACTTTCTCTTCATTCATTGGGCAAAAAAATTACAAAATTTCTTGTGAGATGCTTAAACCACAAATAAACTACTCATTTTTTAACAAAGAACAGAAACTTTATATAGGGTGTGTTTTCTTCGTCTATCAGTTTTCAAATTAAAGACAAATCATGTTATTTAAAAAAAACAGAGGCTTATTCTGAAAAAAAGCCTAATTTATCTTTTAGAATGCAACCTGACTAAACCTTTGGATCAGTTTTGGCAACTTAGTCAAGGAAAAATCCAAGGCCAGTCTTTTTTTCATTGTTACCTCACTTCTCTACTTGGGATAAATGTCTATGGCCTTTCTCTCCACTTCTGTTGTTAGTTTTATTACCCACATGGTTACAAAGGTTTAGGTAATTATAGAATTCGCTATATACAGAATTGTTTCCTCCTACTCAAATTCATATGTTGAAGCCCTAGTGCTTCAAATCTTACTGTATTTGAAGATGGGGCCTTGGGGAGGTAATTAAGATTAAATGAGGTCATAAGGGTAGGCTGTAATCCAATAGCATTGATAGCCTTATAAGAAGAGAGGGGTTGGGAGGTGCCGGGGAGAGAAAGATTTTTCCACCAAGCATGGACACAGCCAGAAGACAGCCATCTGCTAGCCAGGGAGAATGTCCTCACTAGGAACCAAATCCACCAGCACTTTGATCTTGGATTTCCCAGCCTCCAGAATGTAAGAAAATAAATTTCTGTGGTTTAAAGCAGGGATCCCCAACCCCAGGGCCACAGACCAGTACCCGTCTATGGCCTGTTAGGAATGGGGCTGCACAGCAGGCGAGGGAGCATTACGGCCTGAACTCGGCCTCCTGTCACATTGGCAGCAGCATTAGATTCTCACAGGAGTGTGAACCCCATTGTGAACTGTGCATTTGAGGAATCTAGGTTGCATGCCCCTTAGGATAATCTAATGCCTGATGATCTGAGGTGGAACAGTTTCATCCCAAAACCATTCCCCACCCCAGTCTGTAGAAAAACTGTCTTCCACGAAACCTTGGTCCCTGGTGCCAAAAGCGTTGGGGACTGCTGGTTTAAAGCAACCGAGCCTGTGGTATTTTGTATGGCAGCCCCAGCAGATTAATAGAGAATTCAACACCCAATGTTTTAAAACACACATATACACACAGAAACATTTGTACTTTTAAGGTTTGAAGGCACTACTAATTAACTGTTTCTCAAAAGCTGTGCGTGCAGGTATGTTACAAACGAAGAATTTCTTTTTTTTTTTTTTTTTTTTTTTTTTTTTTTTTTTTTTTTTTTTGAGATGGAGTCTTGTTCTGTCGCCCAGGCTGGAGTGCAGTGGCACGATCTCGGCTCACTGCAAGCTCCGCCTCCCGGGTTCACGCCATTCTCCTGCCTCAGCCTCTCCGAGTAGCTGGGACTACAGGCGCCCGCCACCACACCCGGCTAATTTTTTTTGTATTTTTAGTAGAGACGGGGTTTCACTGTGGTCTCGATCTCCTGACCTCGTGATCCGCCCGCCTCGGCCTCCCAAAGTGCTGGGATTACAAGCGTGAGCCACCATGCCCGGCCAAACGAAGAATTTCTTGATGGGCACAAAGCCACTCCTTTGAATGTGTCTTTTCTTTTAGAGTTGTCTTCTACCCCAAGCTTTATTTTTTTCCACTGTGACAAATCATATCCTAATTTACAATTTTTGCTCTTCCTTAATGAATACCCGCATGGGTACTCTTATTTTCTTTCTTTTATTCAACTACCTTAAGGCTCTAAAAGCCAAAGAAAACTCAATTTAGACACCATCTTGAGAATGCATTTTACCCTTTTGTATATAATGCCATTTTAGAAAATGCATATACTGCAAAGAGAAGTATACAAATGATCAAATGTTGAATTAAAAAATTATGCTTCCATCTGAGAAAATGAGGAAATATACCCTCTGAAATAGTTATTTTTCTAGATATTCTAAGTTGTAAACCGTTCATATTATTACATTACTTACTGTTTTTCTGGCTGAACCACTGCAATTTTCCTCTGTTTATGTACTGTAGGAAGAAAAAAATATATAAATGCCAAGAAAAATAAAAAGACAATGGAAAATTTATATGTGTATTAAGGTTACATTAGCATATTTAAAACCTGGTTCTGTGTGAGTGTGTGTGTATATATGTGTGTGTGTATATATATATATACACACACACACATATATAGTACTATAAATTAATACTTATGTCTGAATATCTAGACTGAGGCACATTTTCTTGGTAGGGGTCTTTATACAAAGAGCAAAAATAATATTTTCAAGGCTCCCTGGGTCAGTAAGTGTTGGGAAAGCTCAATGAATAACGTTGGACCCTTACATTAGATCAGTGGTCCCCAACCTTTTTGGCACCAGGGACTGGCTTCATGGAAGACAATTTTTCCATGGACCAGGGGGTGGGGGGTCATTTCAGGATGAAACTGTTCTACCTCAGATCGTCAGGCATTAGATCATGCAACCTAGATCCCTCACAAGACAGTTCACAATAAGATTCGCACTCCTATGAGAATCTAATGCCGCCCCAATCTGACAGGAGGTGGAGCTCAGGCACTAATACTCACTCACCCGCCACTCACCTCCTGCTGTGTGGCCCGATTCCTAACAGGCCATGGACCACTACTGGTCCATGGCCCAGGGGTTGGGGACCCCTGCCTCATATCATATATAAAACGTAACCCAAAGGGGATCAAAGATCTAAACATAAATGTAAGGGTTAAAACTATAAAACTCTTAGAGAAAAGCACAGGAGAAAACTATAAAACTTATTCTTAATAGTCAAAAAATGGAAACAATTCAAATGTCCATCAACTGTTAAACAGATAAACAAAATGTGTTAGATTTATAGCATGGAATATTATTCAGTTATATAAAGGAATAAAGAACGGACACACACTACAACATGGATGAACTCTGAGAGCAGTACACGAAGTGAAAGAAGCCAGTCACACAAGACCATGATCCCATTTATGTGAAATGTCTAGAATAGGCAAACCTATGGAGACAGAAAGTAGATTCGTGGATGCTGGGGTGGGGGTTGATTGCTAATTAGTATAGGGTTTCTTTCTGAAATGATGAAAATGTTCTCAGTCTGACTATGGTGATAGTTGGTATGTCAATTGTAACACCATAAAGCTGTTTAAAAAGGGGGAAAGTGGGTAGCCACTTTCGAGGTTAGGTTGCAGAAAGACTCTGGCTTCCATCTTCCTCAACCTCTCTTGCTCTCTTGCTTCCTCACTCTGATAGAAGCCAGTTGTCATGTTGTGAGCTGCCTTACGGAGAGGCCCACATGGCAACGAACTAAAGGACGGCTCCAGCCAACACCCAGCAAGGAGCTCAGGCCCTCAGTCCAACAGCCCACAAGAAGATGCATTCTTGCTGCTATGGTCTGAATGTTCGTACTCTCCAAAATTCCCATTGAAACTTATCCACCAATGTGCTGGTATGAGAAGATGGGGCCTTTAGAAGGTGATTAGGTCACAAGGGCAGAACCTTCATGATGCAGATTAGTACTCTTAAAAAAGAGACCCACAGAGCTAGTAGTCCCTTCTACCATGTGAGGACACAACGAGAAGGTGCCAACTATGGACCAGGAAATGCGCCCTCACCAGACACTGAATCTGCCAATGCCTAGATCTTGGGCTTCCCAGTCTCCAGAACTGTGAGAAATAAATTTCTGTTATTTATAAACTTCCCAGTGTATGGTATTTGGTTACGGCAGCTAGAATGCACTAAGACACTTGCCAATAATCATCTGCGTAAAGCTGGGAGCAGATCCTCCCCACGTTGAGCCTTGAGATGACTGGAGCCCTGGCTGACACTTTGAGCGCAGCCTGTGAGAGACTCAGATCCAGACGACCCACCTAAGTTGCACCCAAATTCCTGACCCACAGAAACTGTAAGATATTAAATATTTGCTACAATAAATAATTTCCTATGCAGGAACAGATAACCAGAATGTCATTTTTTTTTTCTCTGAAATGTCCAGATTAGTTTTAATTGGCAGCAGCCACACAGAAGATTATTTAGCAATCAATCCTCTAACCCAGAAATAGATACCTCGTGCTCGGCGAGGAGTGCTGAGGGGGTGGCCGTTGGTTTCACACCAGCCCAAAGGAAATATATCCATGGATTCCACACTTACAATACATTCAGGTATAGGCTTCTTAGAACCTGTTTAGATTAAAAACAAACAAACAAACAAACTTTTTTTAGACCATTAAATAACCTTCTTCATAAACTATTTTCCAGATAACGTTCTACTCTTATGATAATGCAGACACAAGTCTCTTGACACAGAAGTCATACATTTTCATGTATGATAAACATTATGAAAAAAAACTGTCCTCCATGTAAAACTGTATCAGGACCAAAATGGGTAGAGAATATACAGGGTGACACTTAAGCTAGGGAACAGCAAATAAGAAACTGGAACTACCACTGGTATCATTCAGATGGTTAATAAATATCAGTCATTTCAGACAAATGGAAACCAAATGGCAAAGGTGACAATTCTACTCAATGAGAACATCAGTTCTGATACTTCAGGAATAAGCCAGAAAAGAAGAACAGTGAATTCAAATCAAGAAGTGATTTGGCAAGCTGCTGAACAAGGATTGCATAAAAGTCTACATTCGATATTATCCTTGACATCCACATTAAATGCCAATTCTACAAATCAGAAACAGTAGGTACCTTCTCAAAGTCTGACTATTTGGCAGCAGGATAAAAAAGCAGCTCAGGGCATATATGGTAACCGTAGCACTGAATACTCACGCAGTGCCTTGCATCCACAAACCTGTCCAATTATTGAATATTACTTTTAGCACAGTTTACCATTTCTACTCTATATACTTTTTGGTTCTATTGGGCTGCAGCAACCAAAATATTATCTCTTCAATAAGCTAGGTGTTAATGTCCATGCTCATATAACTTGGTCACATCAAAATATATGCTATTTGACTTATGTTCTCCCCTTCCAGAAAATAGGGGACTCTGTAGTAATGAATTTTTATTCATATTCATTTCCTAAAATTTGGAATTTGAAAGCCAAGGACAGGAAAATAAATATTTCGCTTAGAGTCTTGCATTACAAAAGTCTCTGAACAAGATCCCTATTTAACTAATCCATTAAGTTTAACAGGCAACATTACAGGAGTAAACAGGAAGCTCAAAGGAGAGTGGCCACAGGAAGGCTTCTGGAGTGCTGGCACTCACCCTCCAGCTGGAGCCACAGGTAGGAGCCTCTCACTGCAGTGATGGTAGCAACACACACTTCTTCAGGGAGAATGGGGTTCACCGCCTCGAGCTTCATGTTCTCCTTAAATTCATGTTCAGAAATTAACTAGAAAATGAATCAATCAAATCCATTTACTGGATTAACACAGTATTAACTCGTGCTCAGCCAGAAAACCTTTTTCAAGTAGTACTTAATCCCTAGGTTTAAAGATAACATTTATTTTGCATTGTTTTGCTTTTTAATGAAGCAAAAGGAAAATGTCTGCCTTTCCTGGTGTTATAGGAAGTATACAGGAAGTACACTCTTTGATGTCACATATTCCTGCATTATTGCTACCTGTATGACCTTGCTCAAGCTGTATAACCTCTTTTTGCCTCAGTTTCTTCACCTGTCAGATGAGGTTAAGAACTCTCATCTGGCTGTGCTATTACAAGGTATCAATGAAATAAAGTCTCTAAGGTTCTGTGTCCCGAACCAAGTGACTATCAACACTGTTGACTCACTTCCCCTCACATAAAGCACCCTATCATACCACAAACTGCCTGGTTCATACTTGTATGTGTATCATAAGAGGCAGTCAGGATAAAGAATGTTTATCAACAGTGGGAAAGGGTCATTTAAAACAGAAAAATATCCAGCATCTGTGTCAAAATGGACAACTGAACATCTGCATTTGAGTGTTCTCTCTTCTGACATCTAACTTAAAAACTAAAGTTGTTTTTGGTTTGCTTCTCTTTTGAAGACAAAAACTTAACATCTATCTTAAGATGGATATAACAGGAAAGGAAACAACATTTTATAAGCTAAAATTTAGAACAGGGTCTAGAAACTAAGTTAAAGGCGACTCTAAGCTGGCAGTAAAGAAAGCTACGAACTGGAAGAACTGCCAGGTACTAGGCAACTGGAGGTAGAGGAGACATAGTTAAAACAAGGAGGATTTGTTGAAAACATTTAAGAAACATTTAGGTTATGCCATTGGCTCCTCGACTCTATGCATTAGGGAAACCATTCCTTCCTCTCCCCTGCAGAAGGTGAGATTTATCCTCTGGACAGGGTAAAAGAGAAGATGCCTAGGCAAGAGGACACAAGGAACTGCTGAGGCATGTATGCCGTGACCAAAACAGCGGTTAGCCTATGGACTGCTGAGAGGCCCAGCCCTCCGCCTCTACCCACCAGGCAGGGGACTAGAAGACACTTCTTATGGTGATATAATAAGCCCAGGAAGAAACACATAATGATATGGATTCAGGTTTCCCCAACAAATGACCAATCAGATTCTATCCTATAGGAAAGTTCAAGGTTGACAAGCTCCATCTACCTGCTCAGAGCTTTCAATCAGCTCTTCCTTTTAGTCACCCATTCTTAAATATAGCAACAACCAAGAATTACCAGACAGCTAAGAAGATGAAAGTTAGAGACCAAAACAGACAAGCAACTTGGAAAAAGCAGTGATTATGCAAGAAGAAAACTTCCCAAAAGGTGTGTGTGGGGGGTGGTGGATTAATTAACAGCCTCTGAGAGATAAGAAAAACTATTGCATCCTTAGAGCAAGAATAGTATGATATTAAAAATAAAGAAGTACCTGTAATCCCAGCACTTTGGGAGGCTGAGGCGGATGGATCGCCTGAGGTCAGGAATTCGACAGAAGCCTGGCCAACATAGCGAAACCCCGTCCCTACTAAAAATACAAAAAATTAGCTGGGTGTGGTGGCGGGCGCCTATAATCCCAGCTACTAGGGAGGCCGAGGCAGGAGAATCTCTCGAACCCAGGAGGTGGAGGTTGCAGTGAGCCGGGATCGTGCCATTGCACTCCAGCCTGAGCAACAAGAGCAAAGCTCCATCAAAAAAAAAAAAAAAAAAAAAAAAGAAAGAAAGAACTACTCAGAGTTCCAGAAAATAGAAAACATGATGTCAAAAATTAAAAACTCAAAAGGAAGGCTGAAAGACAAAGTTTAGGAAATCTTCCAGAAAACAAAGCAAAACAACTAAGAAACATAAAACAGGATAAAAAGATTAAAAAAGCAGAGGTTTGATCCAGAGGGCCACAACCAAATAAAAGAACTTCCAGAAAGAGAAAAGAGACAAAATGGAAGGAAGGAAATCAAAGAAGTGATTTAAAAAAAATTTCCCAACACAGAAAGGAATGAAGGTCCAGAGAGAAAGTGCCCACTGAGAACCCAGCACAGCGGATGAAAACAGGCTCGCATCAAGGTTCATCACTGTGAAAAGGGGTTCTCTACCTTCCAGAAACGGTCGGGGAAAAAGCGGGTCATCTACAAAAGAACAAAAATAAAAATAGCTTTATAGCTTTTAACTTCTTGACAGTAACACTAGAAGTTAGAAAACAACTGAGCAATGTTTTCTGAATTCTCAAGTAAAATAACTTCCACATTGAGCCAAACTATGAAGCAAGTCAGTAGAGTGAAGACATTTTCAAATATACAGTGTCAACAAAAATTTACTTCCCTTGCACCCTGTTACAGGAAGCTACTGAGAGATGGGGATCCATCAAAACAAGGAAGCAAACCAAGAAAGAGGAGGCCATGAAATCTCTACAAAACAAGGGACCCCAAATCATACAAAAGGGGAGTGGGCAATTCCCTGGGTGACAAGGGCATTTCCATAATTAAAACTACACGGCAAGGCTGGCACAGTGGCTCACACTTGTAATCCCAGCACTACGGGAGGCCGAGGCGGGTGGATCACCTGAGGTCAGGAGTTCGAGACCAGCCTGGCCAACGTGGTGAAACCCAGTCTCTACTAAAAATACAAAAATTAGCCAGGCATGGTGGCAGGCACCTATAATCCCAGCTACTCAGGAGGGCGAGGCAGGAGAATCGATTGAACCCAGGAGGCGGAGGTTGCAGTGAGCTGAGATCGCACCACTACACTCCAGCCTGGGTGACAAGAGCAAGATCCTGTCAAAACAAACAAACAAACAAACAACAACAACAACAAAAACCCACAAAAACTACATGGCAAACCTAAAGAGCAACCCATCCAGACAGAGAGTGGAGGTTGCTAAGAGGGATGTCTCTTTAACAAAAGTGTTAGGAATGACAGATTTCTTGATGTGACTGCTTTTGGTAATGAGAGACTACTGGGAGGTGTGGAAAGCAGCAGCAATAGATAAAATTAAGTAAATTAAAAACAAGGCAATTATTACTGAGGATAAAAATTCTTAAAAAGAAACAATCATAAAATACTGCAGTGCCAGGTGCAGTGGCTCATACCTGTAATCCCAGCACTTTGGAAGGCTGAGGTGGGCAGATCACTTGAGGTCAGGAGTTCGAGACCAGCCTGGCCAACATGGTGAAACCTCGTCTCTACTATAAAAATGAAAATTAAGCGGGTGTGCTGGTGGGCGCCTGTAATCCCAGCTACTTGGGAGGATGAGGCAGGAGAATCTCTTGAACCTGGGAGGCAGAGGCTATAGTGAGCTGAGATCATGCCACTGCACTCCAGCCTGGGTGACAGAGCAAGATTCTGTCTCAAAACAAAACAAAACAAAACAAAACTGCAGTGCTCAGCTGTAATATCTGAATGCATATCATAATGTAAAAACTCATTTTGTATTTAACCAAAAATTGTAATATAACTCTACAGGAAGAAGAACATGGTAAGACAGAGAGGAAAGGTAATAAAAAATAATTAAATGCTCATTTATCATAATTTAGAACCAAGAGACTCAGCACCATAAGACAGGATGAATTTAATTTGTTTTAATAAAGTCAAAGTTTTTAAATTAGAACCAAGTGACATGTCTAAAATAAATGACTCAAAAGATAAAAGCTTTTTATTTTGAAAAGGAAGAAATACAAATACTAGGATTACAGTGAGAAGAACAGGAAGTAGTTATTTCTGGGAAGGGAGACTGTGAAAAGGGGTAGGGCAGGGACTGCTATTTTACCTTCTAAGCCTTTTACTGCTACATGGCTCTTTAAACCACACGCATGTATTATTTGGATAGAAGAATTTAAATAAGCTTAACAATTTTTCTCCACTTAATATTTCAACAGTTTTTCCTATTATTGAATCATGAAAAAGAATCATAAAATTTCAAATTCACATGATTTCAGCTAAGAAAAAATAAAACCAATAAACTTATAAAACTAACTTAATTAGCAAACTAACTGATTCACTTCTGCAGTAAATATATTTTCCTTTAGATCATGTGATTACAATCACCACTGTGCTCATCTGGATTGAGTGAGATGACTATCTTCAGAGTAATAACAAGGAAAGCAAGGGAAGCACAGCAGTCCCCACAGCCCTGCATAGTGGCCATGAGGCCATGGGGGGTCCTCACCGGAGGGAAGCACCTCTGGGGAGCAGCTTCAGCACCACACTGTTTGAGGTAGTCAGCCCAGTCAAAGTCCTGGCTTGGGTAGCCTAGGTGGGGACAAATGAACAGTGAGTCACACTACCAAACTGCACATGCTTGCCTGGCTTCACCAGTCACCAAGGGTCCACTCACAACTTCCAGTGCTGCTAGTCTGACAACTTTGATCATTTTAGAGGGGCGAAAAGCATTCTATAAATCTAGAGCACTGTTAATTTTATAAAATAGAGCAACTGTGGTCAAACTGTAATAAGACAATGAGACTCTTTGGATAAATTTGTAAACTTTCAAATTTCAAACTAGGCATTTATTTTGAGCACTATTTTATATGATTAGTTGCTGGCAATTTACCAAAAGAATTTAAGACAGTTATGACTGAATTTGATTTGTATATATAAATCCATTCTTATTGTCAATTCTAAAGGGACTCAGGCTCTTAAGGAAAAGAGACAGCAAATAGTATTAGTTAATCTGCAAAGATGAAGACTTTTTTTCTTTGTTAAAGCTATCTCCTGAAATGTGTCTCAGATATCACTGATACAAATCCTCTTGTCATTTTCAGATTCATATATTACAGAATATCAATGCTTTTATAATCTAAATCATGTATTTATTTCAGAAAAAACAAGCTTAGCACCCCATTTAAGTCTACTAAGGTTCTTGATGGAAGCATGTCCAAACTGCTGCTGACTCAGCACCATCTACATGCAAAGAGCTGAGCGAGGCCCAACTGCCTATTGTGTCTGAGTTGCTCTCAGCCTCCAGAGAGCTTAATGTCTCACAGGCAAAAAAAATAGGCTACTCAAGTCTATGCCCTCTGACAGCCCAACAGTCCCTGCCTACCTAAGACCGGCACCATGTTCTTCCTTTGCCTCCACCTCAATGCCTGACAGTACATTTTCTGCCATTTTCAGTTATGTAATCTACTACCTTCCCTCTATTTACAAAGACACAGTTGATTTGTCTATAACAACACTGAAAGCTTCAGTATTTTTAACAATTGTTTCTTCCTTTTCACATAGAGGTGGCAAGCAGAATAAAGAACTTGGGATGTCTAGAGCGTGCCTGCAAAGCAAGAACTTCCTTCTATGGCTGTTCCACACCACACCCTCCAACCAGGCATTCATCTGCTGTGTTCACTGATGGAGGAGAAACTAGGAAGTTCTGTTAATATTTCCCCCTATTTGCCCCTTGAAGGGACTGGGTTGTACTCATTGAGCTTGTCACTCTCCCCAGGGATAAGCTCAATGCCTGGCTTATAGCAAACATTACACAAATGTTTGTTGAATGAATAAAAGCTGAATGGAAGACAAAGGTTCTGAGTTTATGATCCTTGTTAACAAGAAAGAGTACTTCCAGCCCAGTGTTCCAGCAGTCACCATTTAGAGAAGTGATGCTATGCTTTACTGAAAACCTACTGATAACATATACAGACTGCCAATCAAATAATCTGATTTGCTAATATTAAAAATTCAGATAAACATCTGACATGTTCTAGATTCTCTAAGTTCAAAAATATTAAAAATTTCAGTCAAGCTCAGCTAACCCATTAATTAAGGGCCTTGATTAAAGGATCAAAGGCTATATTTGGCAAAGTTGCAAATATCAGGAAAATGAGCTTTTATTTTCCTACCTGCTGCCTGAGTTCTACTCTTCACCATAAACTTCTCTCTAGAAAGTCCCCTCCATGACAAGGCTCAGACACCTAAAGATAATCAGTAATCTACCTTCTAACTCTGGCTCTATGGCCTCTTCTCACAAGTCAGCCCCCAATGCTCACTGTGCATCCAAGCCCACCCCTCTGCCACCCCTAACAGACATAAAAGGGACTAAGGAGCCAGCACAGAATCTAGGTTGGAACCTGGCTTTCCAGGGGGTTATGAGGGCATAGATATCAGAGGATAGAACACACTCTCTTTAACAGTTTTTTAGCTCAATTTATAACTTTCAAATATGTAAATATATGGAATCTAGACCTTTCCTTATACTTTTCTCAGACCCCAAAAAATGTTAGGAACAGGCTAGGGCAAGAGGAGAGGGACAAAAGATTTAAGCAATGCCATCTGATATGTTTCATTTCAAGGAGAAGCTCTCAAGTGACAACTCAGAAGACAGCGAATGTGCACCTGGAGGGGGGCTGATGTGTAGGCCATTCTTCAGACTCCACTGCACAGGGAAGATGCCAGGACTGTCTGCGTGGCACACAAAGGATCGCCGTGCGTGGTTCTCAGGACGCAAGTCATCCATTTCCACCAGAAAGTACTTCTCATCAAAAACCTATACATGCAATTAATAGATGAAATAGACAAATGCACACATATATATGTGCTTTTTCCTTGACACAGCCAAACATATTACAAAAGTTCATAGTCATGTGGGTATTAATAATACTAAACACTAAATGTTAGCTCTGTGTTATATAATACATATAATTACTGTTTTAATTAAATGCTTTTCATGTATCAATTCAGTTTTAATCTTCTTAACAATTGAATGAGGTAAGTACCATTATATATATATACGTATATGTGTATATACGTATATATGTGTGTGTGTGTGTGTGTGTGTGTGTGTGTGTGTGTGTGTGTGTATATAGAGAGAGAGAGAGAGAGAGAGAGTTTGTTTTTTGTTTTTTTTTGGAGACAGGGTCTTGCTCTGTTACCCAGGCTGGAGTGCAGTTGCATGAACGTGGCTCACCGAAGCACTGCAGTCTTGACTTCCTGGGCTCAGTTGATCCTCCCACTTCAGTCCCTTGAATAGCTGGGACAACAGGCATGCACCACCATGCCCAGCTAATTTTTTTAATTTTTGTAGAGACGTGGTCTTGCTATATTGACCAGGCTTGTCCCAAACTCCTGGGCTCAAGCGATCCTCCTGCCTCAGCCTCCCAAAGTGCTGGGATTACATGCATGAGCCACCACACCCAGCCCAAGTACCATTATCAACTCCATTTCGCAGATAAGGAGAATGAGTTCAAACAGAGGTTAAATAACTTGCCCTAGGTTACAAAACGAAGAAGAAGCAAAACCTGGATCCAAAGCCATGTAGTTTGGCTCCAAACAAAATTTAGTCTAAGTTTAGTGAGAAACTTAGTTTAAGCTTATGCTACTATGAATTAGTTTTTCAAATCTTAGCCCAGTTTCAAATGCCAAAGAACGAACTTTATTTATTTATTTATTTAGAGACGGAGTTTTGCTTTTGTTATCCAGGCTGGAGTGCAATGGCACAATCTTGGCTCACCGCAACCTCCGCCTCCCGGGTTCAAGCAATTCTCCCGCCTCAGCCTCCCGAGCAGCTGAGATTACAGGCATGTGCCACCACGTCCGGCTAATTTTGTATTTTTAGTAGAGACGGGGTTTCTCCATGTTGGTCAGGCTGGTCTTGAACTCCTGACCTCAGATGATCTGCCTGCCCTGGCGTCCCAAAGTGCTGGGATGACAGGCGTAAGCCACCGTGCCCGGCCAAAGAGATAACTTTATGAACCTCCTCTGGCTTCCCACTAGCCCTCCCTTCAGACTCTAGGTAGGGCGTTCTGGCCCCACTTGCAGGCTCAGAATCCCTCTTTGCTTTGAGAATAATCTTCTTCCAAGACAGAGAAAACTTAAATCTCAATAGGTTAGATGATTTAGCACCCAAGCAACTATTCCTCTAGTCACATTCAACTTTGGCTTCTATTTTCAGTAAATGTGCTTCTGCTCTAGTTGGAAACTGAAATTCTCTCACCAATGCCTCAGTTGTAGTGACTGAGCAGGGCCTTGATAACCTTACTTCTTAGTTTTGTCAGTATTCCAAAAGATTAAATCTGAATCTGGAATACACAGCTGGAGCCAGTCCACTGCCAGAACTTTTAACACTAACTGCCTGATCCCCATTCATCTCCTCATTCCAACGAGCTCTGCATCTGGTTAGACGGTGATGAGACTGCCTGCCTCCAACTTTACAGATACCCTGGCCTCCTAAAGGAATTAAATCTCCTTTACTTATATACAGCTAGGCCTACCCCAAAGAATGCATCCCCTACTAGTCTAGTGCCCAGGCCCAAGACTGCTTTGGCTAGGGCTACCAAGCTCTGAAGGAGGAATGGGCCGCAGCAAACTGGACAAATACAAAACGTGCACAGAAGTAATTCTAGCTGCATGGTTTAGAAGGAAAAATGGGTTGGATCAATAGAGCTTAAAGATCAAAACATTACCCATTTCCTAAACCCGTCACCTTGACAGGGATTCTTACCAAGAGAGTTATCCCCATTTTACCTTAACAACTGTAGCAGGAGAGATCCCAAAAGGAGACCAGGGGTCTACAGCTTCCAATTTCATGTTTACAGAGAATGTATGAACGCCAATAACTTGTTTGTCCTGAAATGCAGACACCAAAAGGGGATGAAAACATAGTATCTGTATCAATTTTACACTCACATGTAGCTGAATCCTACTGTGATTAATAGAAATGTCCAGCTCTGGTAAATCCTATAGTTTTCTTCTTTTTTTTTAAATGTGCAAAACTAGCCAATATAATTTTCTACTCTGGAAAAAACTATCCAGGAAAAAACAAAAACACAGAAAGTGCTTCTACTCTCTACATTCAAAGACAAGGAATATCTGGAGGAAAAAACAAATTTATTTTATCAGTTAGGGCTGTGTAGTTAAGGGTAGAAAAGAAAAGGTTCAAACTACTTTAGGAGAACTTGGGGAGAAAATCTAGACAACTGTTAGAAGAAAACAAGGATAATCATCAGTCCAGTCTTAACATACCCTCCTCCTTCAGAGACCACGGCATTCTTACCGACTGCAGGGGCTACTTTACACTTTCACCTCCCGCATTTCTTTACTCTACTGTAAGGGAAGCAATATCGATCTATCACGTTTTGTTTTTACCTTAAATAAGTAAGATGGTAATGGCTCTTCCTCTTCCTCTTTCACTTTGGCCAAAATCTCTTGCCACTCAGCTTCATTTTTTAGATGTCTGATGGCTTTAATAAAACATGACAACATGCTTTAGATGATGAGAAACTTATACTTTTTACTGTCCTGAAAGCATTCACATAAACAAAAACAAGTCACTTTCCACTGGAACTAGAAAAGGGTTCAAGCCCACTTATATCCCTCTACACTCAAAGAACTTGCACCTTAACTTCAGTACTTTGCTCTATGCAGAGCCTGGACAGCTTGGCTTTATGAAAATACCTACAGTAAGATCATAAGGATTGTTGTAATCCATAAAATTGTAATACGACATCCAAATTGGGGCACATAATAATAAATGCAAATTGATTTAAACAGTAACTCTAAAAATACCAATATTATTGGTATTTCTTTTAATCAACAATTTGCTGTGACCCAATTTTCTATATACCTAGCTAAATGCTCCCTAGATAACTTTTTCTTTATTTTATCTTGGTCAAGGGTCAGTATGGGTTGGCACAGTAATCTATGAGGTATATTAATATGTGTGGAAAATTATAAAAGCAATAAAAAGAAAAGAAAAATAGGCACTTGGCCAGGTACGGTGTCTCACACCTGTAATCCCAGCATTACGGGAGGCTGAGGTGGGCGGATCACTTGAGGTCAAGAGTTCCAGACCAGACTGGCCAACATGGTGAAACCCCATCTCTACTAAAACTACAAAAATTAGCCGGGTGTGGTGGCGTGTGCCTGTAATCCTAGCTACTGGGGAGGCTGAGGCACAAGAATCGCTTGAACCCGGGAGGCGGAGGTTGCAGTGCGCCGAGATCATGACACTGCACTTCAGCCTGGGTAACAGAGCAAGACTCTGTCTCAAAAAACAAAACAAAACAAAACAAAAACCAAAAGCAGAACAACAACAACAAAAAAGAAAAATAGGCACTTAATTTAACAACTCCATATAAACTGTTTTGTAATAGCTCTATTATGAGAACAAAGGTTTTCATAATATGCAGAATATATTTTTTTCAGCCTCATAGATATTAATAACATAGCATGTTAATGTCACAGAAGAAAAATATCCTATTACTCTTCACCTGAAGGGGGCTGAAGCTCATATCCCTGTTGAGCAGCCCAACCAACGTGATGAAGAAATGGATCCAAGTAATACAACCAATGTTCATAATTGTCAGAACTTTCAAGTCCTTCATAACGTAGCTTCAGCCTTCCTCCAATGTTTTCTACTACGGTAACAATCCAAGTGCTTAAAGAGTCCTGGAAAGCTTGACATTCTAGTCTGGATCCTGGAGCAATGAGATCTAAGGGATTCCTCCCATTACGGAGCTGTAGGATTAAAAAGTAAAACAATCCAGTACGAGAAATTAATATAATATTTTTGAAAAGTCAACTTCTAAATGATCTCAAACCAGCCTTCGTATTTTTTACCCATTCAAAAGCCACTGACACTAAATTGTCTATCATCATACAAGCCTCTTACAGTATTATTTCTAGGAGATATGAAAATGTTTATCTTAAAGAAAATCTATCTATAATGCAGTAAAATTACTCTAACACATCTCTATCTCTAGGACTATGTTATGTAGTTTCATTTAGTAAGAATTTTTAAAATATCATCATTCCTTATCTATTATAAAACAAATATGGGCCAGGCATGGTGGGTCACACCTGTAATCCTAGCACTTTGGGAAGCTGAGGTGGGCAGATCACTTGAGGTCAGGAGTTCGAGACCAGCCTGGCCAACATGGTGAAACCCCGTCTCTACTAAAAATACAAAAATTAGCCGGGCATGGTGGCAGGCACCTGTAGTCCCAGCTACTTGGGAGGATGAGGCAGGAGAATCACTTGAACCCAGGAGGTGGAGGTTATGATGAGCCAAGATCAATGCCACTGCACTCTAGCCTAGGCAACAGAGCAAGATTCTGCCTTTATAAAAAGTTAAAAAATTAAAAAAAGCAAATATCAAAATACCATCATCATCATTAAAGAAAAAAAATAAAAGTCAAAGTCACCTATAATCCCACCTCAAAGAAAGAACCACATGAAACACTTTGGCATACACTCTTTTTCTCCATACAAGTCAGTATCCACCTCTGCCAGTCTGTCTGTTCCTATTTTTTGAAAAATGGAAACACTGTATACTGTTTCTTAATTTGTTCTTCACTTAGTACATCATAGGTATCTTTCTACGATAGCACATATAACTCTTCCTCACGTTTTATAGTATTTTATGATATTTTACATTGTAAATGGGCAATAATTTATCCAGTTACCTACAGATAGTATTTCAGTTGTTTCTGATTTTTTATTGATGTCACAACAATGTTCAAATGAACAGAGTAAAAGCTTTTGATCACAGTGATGGAAAGGAAAAGTTTAACTCTCACTATCTAGAAGTATATTAAAAACTACAATAAAGAAAAGAAATTCATTATCAAGTTATCACTTAACCATTTCTAATACACAACTTACATTTTTTTCCTACTAAAAACTACTCTGTGACACTTACATATCCAGATATGCAAAGGGACATATGAACAAGTGGAGGAAAAGATTCAGAGCTAAAAGTCAGCATGGCAGAGTCATGGTCAATAAAGAGTGGAATCGTTTATCAATTCATCCATTCATTAAAATGTTACTGAGTTTTTAGTACGTATAAGGCCCTGGCTAAGCATAAATAAATGAGTCAGAGTATAAAAAATAAAAACCAGTTTAAAATAGAGTATTCACCAATCAAAATTTAAAAGGGAATGTGAATGGATCATAGAAGTAAATGTAACCATAAAACTCTTAGAAAATACAGGAGTAAATCTTCTTGACCTTGGGTTAAGCAAAACCTTCTTAGATATGATACCAAAAGCACAAGCAACAAAAGAAAAAAAGATAATCTGGATTACATCAAAATAAAAAATGTTTATGCTGCAAACAATAAAAAGACAAACCACAGAATGGGAAAAATATTTTCAATATTTTGAAATGTATGTATATTTTGAATGTATAATAATACATTCAACTCAATAATAAAAAGACAACCCAATTTAAAAATGGGCAAAGAAATGTCTCCAAAAAGGATACAGAAATGGCCCATAAGAACAAAAAAAATACTCAACATCAACAGCCATTACAGAAATGTAAATCAAAATGAGATGCCACTTCATACCTACTTAGTCAGCTATAATAAAAAAGATAACAAGTGTTGGCAAGGATGTAGAGGGATGGGAACCTTCATACACTGCATTTCACATATGCCACAAAGAATTTTACCAGTATGACAGAAAGTGACAAGATATAACTTAGAAATGTAATAACCAATAAATCTATTTCACAAAATCAAGAGATCTATATTACTAACAAGCTTAAAGGCCACACTAATTTAAAAGGACTGCTGAAAAGCAGGTGGAAGGCAGAAGTACAATAGGTCCAATATCTTCTGAGCAAAAAAAAAAAAAGGGTGGGTCGGGGGTCTCCAAGTCACCTGGTGTGGGAGTTACAAATGTCCACCCTGAAGCAGAATTGACCCCTGCTCAGTTTCAGAGTGAAAGCCCTCAGAAGGTCCTATTTTCCAACTGTATAAAAGAATCTGGGAAATTAGATTTTTTTATGTGTTAGCAACTAATTCAGAAAATATTTAGGCACTAAGCAAGCCACCAGTTTGCAACCTCTGAGGGTAAGTTTAAACTTCCCAATACCTATGCCTATGTCTCTAATAATAACGTTTATTTGCTTCAGAGTGGTAAATAAGCAACCGATTTTAAGATTCTTTGAAAGATCAGATGGGTTTTCCACGCTGATGTGGCATGTAGTAATACTCACGCCCTCTAGCAGCGGAACAGGAGGACTACATGCTCCTAGCAGGGTCTGCCGCAGAAACTCATCCCAGTCAGATACTTTATCTCTGATGCCTAGATGAGGGAATAAATGACTGATTACTCAAAATGCCAGCCAACAGAATGCAGACAAACCAAACCAGTGGAGATGGTTGAGAGGTATTTCTCATTTTAAGATCTAAGAGTCCAACATACTGCTTCTTTGAGAGCCTGAAAAGATAAAACAAAATAAAACCAAAAATGCTTCTCTAGATGGAGCTACTTTCTGGTTAGTTTATTAAGAGTTGCATACAAAACAAAGAGAATATAGTCCCAACTACCTGTTCCTATAATATCCAGAAGGTACCTTACTTTATTTGTTATGATGGAAACTTTCAAACATACAAAAAGAAAAATGATCTAACGAATCCTAAGTGCCCTGGCGTCAACAACTGTCACCTCATGGCCAATCTGTTTCATCTAAACCAGGATTTACAAGCTACAACTCGAGGGCTTAATCCAGCCTGCTGTCTGTTTTTGTTAATAAAGTTTTACTGGAACATGGCCATACCCATTTGTTTACATATTGTCTGTGGCTGCTTTCACACTACAAAGGTAGGGTTTAAGCAGCTTTGACAGAGATTGTATGACTAGTAAAGCCTAAAATATTTACTATCTTGCCCTTTACAGATAATTTGCCAATGCCTGGCTTATACCCTCACACTCCACCCATGCCCAACCAAGGATCAGTTAGAAGACAATTCCAGATAGCATATAATTTCAACCATATATATATTTTAGTACATATTTCTAAAAGAAAATATTTTCTTACAAAACCACAATAACATCATCACACCTTTAAAAAATTAACAATAATTCCTTAATATCAAACATCCAGTCTATGTTCAAACTTCCCCAATTGTCTCATAAACAGTTTTATCAATTTGTTTGATTACATCAGGACCCAAGTGAGATGCATGCACTGCAAATGTCTCCTTGATTTCTTTTCATCAGTAGGCTTCTACTCCTTCCTCCCCTCCCTTGCCCCTATACTCTCTCTTTTTTTACTCTACATTTGTTGAGACCTGGCCTTTGTCCTCTATGGAGTTTTTTAGAGTCTGATTTCATTGGTTGCGTCCCTGTGGTGACCAGTTGTTCTACTGTTCCCTGTATTTGCCATAAATCAGTATTTAGAGCTAGAAGCTTGATCAAATTCAGGTTAGACTTTGGGGGGTTGAGGGTGAAAGAATACCTCACAAGTGGAATAAGTTATACCCTTCCATCAAGAGCATGAAGAGGCACATATGGTCTGGCTGTCTCTCCTTTTGTGACATTAGCAGCTTTTAACGGTTACTACATAGATGCACTGATTCATTAGGGGCTCAATGGTGATATTCTAATTCTATTATTCCTTCTTCATTTACTAACCAAAGAACTTCTATAAAGAAAATTTCTCTTCATCGGCTATTTGATTACGCTGAGGTAGAGTTCACAGAAAGAAGGCTTTCTTTGAACATATACTTGATTGTCTTTACTCTTTCTCTACATTTACCACCCTTTAAAATAAACAGTTGATTGGCAGGCATCTTCCAAGAGCGGCTAATGAGGATTTTGTTTCAAAACTTCACGATGAACTCATACATTAAAACAAATACATTTCAAGCCATTACAGCTGTTGTGCTTACTGACACTCTATCTTCAACCAGAGGCAGTCTCTTCAGGTTGGCTCCTGAGACCTTTTGGCATGACACTAGTAAAGAGCCAGTGATAACTTTTTTGCTTTTTGGTATGACAAGATGTTCCAGGATCATCTAGGAAATTGCCTGACCTAGTGCGGGACTCAGCTACTTCTGCAAGAAGCCCCAGTTTATTTCCGTGGAAATGGTATTTAGAGACCTGGGCGTGCTCATTGCCACTGGGTTAGTGTTTCTCGGCCTTTTCAGTGTCTAGAGTTAATGCATTTCTTCTTCTCAGGATAAATTACATCACAATACTTCCAATACAAATTCAGAAAGATAGTGCTTTCGTTTAACTCACCCATCTAAGCTCTATTTCCTTTCTATCATGCTGAAAATCCTAGTTCTCAATTACACATTTCATTCTTTTTTTTTTTTTTTTTTTGAGACAGAGTCTCGCTCTGTCCCAGGTTCACGCCATTCTCCTGCCTCAGCCTCCCGAGTAGCTGGGACTACAGGCGCCTGCCACCATGCTCGGCTAATTGTTTGTATTTTTAGCAGAGAGGGGGTTTCACCATGTTAGCCAGGATGGTCTTGATCTGACCTTGTGATCTGCCTGCCTCATCCTCCCAAAGTGCTGGGATTACAGGTGTGAGCCACCACGCCCGGCCACACATTTCATTCTTTATTTGCTTTTGCCTACCATATACAAACAACTATTTCAAAGTAACAACATCAAGTCTACCACCAACAATAGGATTACTAAAAATAGGTTAAGATTTTTTCTTTGCATTTTTTTTTTTGTTATTGTTGTCCTTAGAGTATATATCCCTAACTGGGGACGTACTTTCATATTTTATTGTGTTTTTAAGTCACTGAAATAGTTCCTCTTTGTGTGGTTATCCCACAAGCTCCATATACAGTTAGGTTTCCTTGATTTTGCTTTTGATTTTTAGTAATTGCTTTCTAAACATTTAATTTTGCTTTCTAGTTGCATAAAATATTTACAAGGTTCAAAAGTCAAATCTACAAAATAAAATAAGGTACACTCATAAGATTTAGCTTCTATTGCTATCTCCTTCATTCTATTCCCTTCTTTCCCCACAGGTAACTTTTTTCTAAATGATTTATTCTTTTTTTTTCTTTTGAGACGGAGTCTTGCTCTGTCGCCCAGGCTGGAGTGCAGTGGCACAATCTTGGCTCACTGCAACCTCCGCCTCCCGGGTCCAAGTGGTTCTTCTACCTCAGCCTCCCAAGTAGCTGGGATTACAGGCTCACACCACCATGGTCGGCTAATTTTTGTATTTTTAGTAGAGATGGGGTTTCACCATGTTGGCCAGGATGGTCTTGATCTCCTAACCTCGTGATCCACCCGCCTCAGCCTTCCAAAGTGTTGGGATTATACGAGTGAGCCACCGTGCCTGGCCAGTGATTTATTTTTTTATTTTGAAAAAAATAAGTTCACATACACACATTCGTATCATCATATCCTTGAGCTCTCCTCCTCCTCAAGTCTGTACGCATTTTTCTTTTTTTCATACAATAACATATCCTGAGCCCACTCCTTGGTTGTATGTAGACCCTCCTCCTTTTTATTGCTGTCTATAGCTGCTTTTCTTACAAAGTATCCTTTGTCAGCTATCAAGACTGACAGCTGGTTTCTTTTCTACTGGCAGTTGTCTGTACATCTTTGTCCTTTTATTTTTACTCTTTTGTAGTCTCTCTGCTTAGGTATGTCTCCTATACAGAGGACAAGAGTGGATTTTGCTTTATGAGGCAATCTGAATTTATTTGTTTACTTCTAATAAAAGAGTACGTCCAGTAACACTTATTGATATTATTAATATGCATGGCCTAAATTTCATACTGTTAAATGTTATATACTTTGTGTGTATGTGGTTTTTTTTTTACTATGTGATCTATCCTGTTTACACACAGTTTCTCTTTCTAAGTCTCTTTCGGCATGTAGAAAGGTTCTTATTTTTGTTCTACTGATCACCTTTACATAACACTTTCAGTCCTCTCTATTTTTGGACTACTTTCTATTTTGTTGTTGTTGTTGTTGTTTCTATAAACAATACTGAAGTTAGCTATAAGCCCTTTGTTTTCTCTCCTTCAGCATCTCATTTCAGGTAATATCCTTTTACTCCCAGTTAACACTTAAATAGTTAAATTACATGGCAATAAAGCTGGTTTTTTTTTTAAGACAATGAGTGGGCTTATACAACTATTCACGTTTTCCCTATTCTTGTCCCATACTTTTTATAGTAATAATGTAACTACATTTTCAGAGCATACAGCTATTACATACCACAGTGTCTCCCTTACAACCATCATTTAGTTTAAGTTCTATAGCTATACATATATTTAATGTTTCACTACCATTTCTCATGCTAACGTTAACTCATTAATTTGCTCAGCTGAAGCTCATTCCCTAGTGGACTCCTTAGGAAGGGCTCATGGGAACAGTATTACTTAGTTCTTACCTGTTCATAACAGTTTGCATATAGCCTTTAGATCTGAAGTTCAGTTTGGCTAGATATAAAATCCCTGTCTCATATTTTCTCTTTCATTAAATTTCTTAAATATGTTACATTCCATTGTCTTTTGGCATAAACCATTGCTAATAACTCTTGACAAAAATCTTGTTTTGTTTCCTTTATAAGAAACTTGGTCTTTTTCCTAAATAGCCGTGATATTATTTTTTGCTTTCAAGTTCAATATTTTCATTAGAACAATGTTGATGTAGCTGCCCTCATTTGATTTTCCTACATACTTAGTAATCCCTTTCAGTATGTATTACAAGGCCTCTTTTATTTCTGTAACGTTTACCTGAATTATGGTCCAGCATGGTAGCCGGATTACACCTGTAATCCCAGCACTTTGGGAAGCTCAGGTGGGCAGATCACTTGAGGTCAGGAGTTTGAGACCAGCCTGGCCAACATGGTGAAACCCCCTCTCAACTAAAAATATAAAAATTAGCTGGGCATGGTGGCATGTACCTGTAGTCCCAGCTACTCGGGAGGCTGAGGCAGGAGAACTGCTTGAACCTGGGAGGCAGAGGTTGTAGTGGGCCGAGATCATGCCACTGTACTCCAGCCTGGGTGACAAAGAGTGACACTCTGTCTCAAAAAATAAATAAATAAATGTTTACCTAAATCATAGTTTATAGTATTTTGTTGTTTCGTTGCTTCAGTTTTCTTCTTCAAGGACTTCTACTGCAGGTATGTTAAATCATTTTTACCTAGCTGTATAAGGTGTTTCTCAAGTCCTTTTTATTTCTTTGTTTGGTTTTTATTTTAAAATTTCTTTCCTTTTTTTCATCTGTTTTTCTTCAGATAGTATCCATGGTGCTGACTCATTCCTGTGCTCATTTTAACTAAGTCTTCATTTCCAATATTCTTTTATTTCCAGTTCTTGCCTAAGTTTTACTTTTTCTCTTTTCAAATCTTCCCTTTTTTAATCCCTTCATTTCTGAATGTTTATAAATTTTATTTATAATTTTTTTCACTGTTTCTATTATTGTTACTACTTTTTTGTTAGCTTATTTTGAAATGTTTTTATCTGACACAATGTTCACTTCTTCTGTGGTTGTTTCTACTCTTTTTTCACTGTAATAATCTTGTATGAGATTCAACTGAAATCCTTTTCTGTTGTTCACATTTAAATGAGATGCATTTTCCTACATACTTTAGGATGAGACAGGAGGCCAGGCGGCTTCATGTCTCTAGAGCTCCCTCTTCTATTGTTCCTCACAAGGTAAAAAACCTTCACAAAGGAGAAGCCCACAAACATCCCAGGACCCGAATACTCAGATCTTCGTTTCCAAATACCATTCTTCACTAAAAGAAAAGACTTCTTGGGGAAATGGCTGATTTCAGGGCTGAAACAGGAAAATGCTTCTTGAGTCAAAAAATAAGAAACTGCTTAAAGAATAATAAGGACATATTTAAAGGATACAGTAGCCCGCTTGAAGGGGTAACCACTCACCAAATCTAGGACAGTTTCAGGATCAAAAGAAATAGTAAAGGATTATAACCCATTAAATAAAATCAGAATCATGAGTCTACACTGATAAACATACCTACATATACACATACATACATAAATAGAGGAAAGGGGGAAGCTCTTTCTATAGTATAGTAGAAAGCCAACTAAGAAATGTAGAAAAAAATTTTTAAAACACCATTTGGTAATTATTGAAAAAATAATTGTTTCAGATAAAATTTATAAATGGATACTAAGAATAGTGGGTTAAAGTGTGAAGAGTAATAGGATACTTTCATATTCTCCAAGTATCTTCCAACAAGACACTAACTAAAAAGCAAAAAATAATACCTTTACAATGAAAAAACTTGGCATATAGGAACCTAATCAAGTGATGGAAGTTAATTTTACCTATAATAAGACAAATCAATAGCATGTATCTTCTGATATCATGCACTGGAAGGGCACAGCTTTTGCATTTTTCCTACCAAAAGTGAACAACCTGAACGAAAGGAAGCATCAGATAAACCCAAATTGTGGGAAATCTGACAGAATGACTGGCCTGTTCTTCAAAAATGTCAAGTTCAAAAAAGAAAAAGAATGGTTAAGAAAACTAGAGAGACATGACAACTAAATGCAATGTGATTCTAGACAGGAATCTTGGACCAGGAAAGGAAATACAGTATAATGAACATTACTGGGACCAGGATAGAATGAACATTGGGAAAACTGGCCTGTAACTTTCAAAATATCAAAGTCATGAAAGACGAAGCCCTGAAGAACTGTTCCAGATTACAGGAAACTTATGAGACATGACAACTGAATGTAACACATGATCTGGGATTTTTCTTTAATTAAAAAAAGTTATTGGCCAGGCGCGGTGGCTCATGCCTGTAATCCCAGCACTTTGGGAGGCCGAAGCGGGCAGATCACCTGAGGTCAGGGGTTCAAGACCAGCCTGGCCAACACGGCAAAACCCCATCTCTACTAAAATGCAAAAAATTAGCTGGGTGTGGTGGCGGGTGCCTGTAATCTTAGCTACTTGGGAGGCTGAGGGAGGAGAATTGCTTGAACCCAGGAGGCGGAGGCTGCAGTGAGCTGAGATTGCGCCATTGCACTCCAGCCTGGGCAACAGAGTGAGACTCTGTTTCAAAAAAAAAAAAAAAAAAAGTTATTCGGCCAGGCGAGGTGGTTCATGCCTGTAATCCCAACACTTTGTAAGGAGAAACACTTAAGGCCAGGAGTTTGAGACTGGCCTGGGCAACACAGCAAAACTCTGTCTCTACAAAAAAAGTTTAAAAATTAGTTGGGTATGGTGACACACACCTGTAGACCCAGCTACTTGGCAGGGGTGAGGTGGGAGAATCACTTGAGCCCGGGAGTTCAAGGACACAGTGAGCTAGGATCACGCCACTGCACTCCAGCCTGGCTGACAGAGCAAGACTCTGTCTCAAAAAAATAAAATAGAACGAAATTATTTTAAATGTTATTGGAATAGCTGGTAAAAACTGAATAAGGCCCAGGCATGATGCATGATGGCTCATGCCTGTGGTACTAGCTATTAGGGAGGCTGAGGCAGGATAATCACTTGAACCCAGGAGTTGGAGACCAGCCTGCGTGATATAGCAAGACCCTGCCTCAAGAAAATAGAAATGAAAATAAAAACAAAAATACTAGAAAGTGATATAAATATAAAAATAAGACCATGTTTATTAAACAATGTTCCTTTTAAAAACCTGAGTACTATCTGTAAATAGTATTGTATCAAAGTTAATTTCCTCATTTTCATATTTTACTGTAACATGAATACCTTGTTTTTAGAAATACATACAGTATTTTTGAATAAAAGGGCATCATATCTAAAACCAACTCTCATGTGGTTCATTAAAAGAACATACGTAAAGCAGTGGAGACAAGATTAACATCATATATGTCAACATTAACAACATTTGGAGAAACTTGGCAAAAAGTCTCCAATAATTTTCCATATGATTCTCATAACTTTTTGGTAAATCTGAAATTACATCAAAGTAAGAAGTTAAAAGAAAAATACCAAAAGTCAGGTATTTTCTTTCTTTTGAGACAGAATCTCACTCTGTCACCCAGGCTGCAGTGCAGTGGCGCAATCTCGGCTCAATACAACCTCCGCCTCCTGGTTTCAAGTGATTCTCCTGCCTCAGCCTCCTGAGTAGCTGGAATTATAGTTGTGAACCACCACACTCAGCTAATTGTTTTGTATTTTTAGTAGAGACGGGGTTTCGCCACGTTGGCCAGGCTGGTCTCGAACTCCTGACCTCAGGTGATCCACCCGCCTCAGCCTCCCAAAGTGCTGCCATTACAGGCATGAGCCATCCCGCCCAGACAACTCAGGTATTTTCTTAAATCCGGAGTCCTCTTATCTTTCCCCACCTTTATCTCACCCTTCTCTTTTCTTTTGCCTTTATTGTCTCTCTTCTGCTTAATTTGGTTTTTACTCCTTCTGGAATGGTGCTTGATTTGGTTCATTTAAGAGTTCCTAGTTACCAGATTGCTTGAGGGTATGAGGAGAGAGGACAATAAAAACAAAAGAAAATCAACAAAACATCAGTCTGGCCCAACGGGCTTAAAAACAACCAGATCTACAAATCTAGAACTCAGAGAACCTCACAGTCTGAAAGGATGATAAGCAGCTAGTGTTCCCTATGAGCATCATAAAAACCTGAGGCTTTACGTAGCAAAGAAAATAATTTTAAAGGACAGGAAAATGTGTATTATTCCTTATAAATATTTTTACTCAAAATGCTAACCTAGAAAAGCTGGGTAAACCTACATGCTCGAGAGACTGAAAACCTCAAGACTGTGGACAATCCAAATTTTCTTATAGCAAAATCACGTCACGTCTTGATAGGAAGTATTTCATTACCTTCTGGGGCTTCAAGGGTCTTCTTATTCTGCTCACACCACCCAATGGGGTAGAGATCAGCCTTCCTGATGTCACACCAGAAATCTGCTCTCCGATCCTCCCCATAGCCATCATAACGGAGAAGGAGCAACTGCTCACAGGTGGTGATGATGGTGGCAACCCAGTAGGTTTCAGGATCTGTTCTCACAGCCACCTCCAGCTTCATCCCAGGAGCAAATCCATTTTGCAAACGTGTGTCCACCTTAACAGGGAAATGTTATTAAGCACCAGACAAGTATCTTAAATGAGTATTTCTTTGACCAATGTTCTTTTTTACGACTTACAATTCTGAAGCACTAAATACAGTAACATCTCAAGGAAAGCCTGAGAAATTCCAATTCTAACTTACAGAAGTAATCCAGATAAAACAAATGAATAGCAATGCTGCTCTGTTCCATCTGACAATGAAGGAACTCAATATTTTCACCAAAGCAGTCTATTATGATTACAGGAAATGCTTCCTATTAAGTATATAAATTACTAGTCACCATTTTAATAGCTTTCAACACATTGTTTACAAGAATGATTTCTGCATCAATCAACAGGAAATGTATGACGCTAGAAAAGTGAAAAGACAAAAATAAACCGTAATGATAATAAATTAGTACAATATGTACCATATACAGGGAGCCATACTTCCCAGTTTCCCTAAAAGTCTATGTTTCCACCAATTACTCGTAAATAATAATTAATAACATCCCCCCTTTCCCTCTCAAAAGTGTTCTAATTTAGATGAAACATTATATGGTCACAAAGGTCTGGGTTAGCAAATCTGGAACTATTAATACTTTATATGTATACTAACATTAAATAAATATACTATGAATAATAAGAGCCAGGTTTCTCACCATGGGAAAAAAGTGACGAATAAGCAAAGGGAAGCCTGTGGTGTTGGACTGGAATCAGATGTATCTGAACAGGGACATGATGATTGATTGGTAGGCACATAGAGACAGACAGACAGGCAGACAGACAGATGGATGGATGGATAAAGAAATGAACGAATAATAGAGATGGAGACAACCACACACGTATTTCCCAACTCTGTGAATTGAGAGAGACTACAAATAATGACATGTAGTCACAATAAGCAAATATAGTGTACAAATTTTGATTTCTTTCTTTTCTATTTTTTTGAGACAAAGTTTCGCTCTGTTCACCCAGGCTGGAGTGCAATGGCGCGATCTCGGCTCACTGCAACCTCTGCCTCCTGGGTACAAGCGATTTTCCTGCCTCAGCCTCCTGAGTAGCTAGGGTTACAGGCGCCCGCCACCACACCCAGCTAATTTTTTGTATTTTTAGTAGAGATGGGGTTTCACCATGTTGTCCAGGCTGGTCTTGAACTACTGACCTCAGGTGATCCACCCACCTCAGCCTCCCAAAGTGCTGGGATTACAGGCGTGAGCCACCACGCCCGGCCTCTTTTTTATTTTTTTAGACAGGGACTGGCTCTGCCACCCACGCTGAAGTGCAGTGGTGCAATCTCGGCTCATGCAACCTGAAGTCCTCTCACATCAGCCTCCTGAGTAGCTGAGACCACAGATGTGCGCCACCATGCCTGGCTAATTTTTGTATTTTCTGTAGAGACGGGGTTTTGCCATGTTGCCCAGGCTGGTCTCAAACTCCTGACCTCAAGCAATCTGCCCATCTTGGCCTCTTAAAGTGCTGAGATTACAGTCATGAACCACCGTGCCTGGCCCAAATTTTGATTTCTAAATACCACCTTCCAATAAAAAAAAAAAAAAAGGACTTTGGGGAAAAAAACTTATTCCAATTCTGGGATAGGAAAAATACAATTAGAGCCTGGAATATCTTGTGATGCCAGAAAGTAAGGAAATGATCAAAAAATTATGGGAGTATGTTGAAGGAACATACAAGACAACTAGAAGGATCTCACTGGCTACATCTGGGACAATTTGAGCAATAAAATAAATAGTGAGAGTAATGCATTATAACTAATAGATTTAAATAAGTATCTATGAGTCCACACTGATACAAATAAATAGGGGAGAGGGGACAGATCTTCGTTAGAGTAGAAAACCAGTTAATAAATATTGAAAAAAAAAGGTGGAAATAGAAAATCACTAGTAGACAAATACCAAAGAAATAAACATTGCAAGAGCCGGATGCAGTGGCTCACACCTGTAATCCCAGCACTTTGGGAGGCCGAGGCAGGCAGATCACGAGGTCAGGAGATCAAAACCATCCTGGCTAACATGGTGAAACCGTCTCTATTAAAAATACAAAAAAAAATTAGCCAAGCGTGGTGGTGGGCGCCTGTAGTCCCAGCTACTCAGAAGGCAGAGGCAGGAGAATGGCATGAACACAGGAGGCGGAGCTTGCAGTGAGCCGAGATCGCGCCATGGCAGGCAATCCAGCCTGGGCAACAGAGCGAGACTCCGTCTCAAAAAAAAAGAAAAACAAAAAAAGATAAACATTGCAGGCAAGAATTATTGATGGACTCTAAAATACTGTGATAAGAAACAGGATATCTGCAAAATCTCAAAGGTTCTCCCAGTAACATTCCTTTTAACTTCAAAGGGGAAAACAGCAACATTACAGTGAAAAAATCTGGCAGATGCCACGTAACTAACCAATCAAAGTTTGCTCAATATCATGTAGCCTTGATTTCATAGAAGATAACTACAATACCATTCCTACAACATTATTACCAAATCTGCACAAATTCAATCCAATCATGAGAAAAAAACAAATCCAAATTGAGGAATATTCCACAAATAATTGACATGCAATATAGGCTCATCAAAAGTGTCAAGTCCATAAAAGACAAAGAAAGAATGAGGAACTGTCATATACCAGAGGAGACTATGAAGACATGACAAATAAATGCAATATGGCAACCACAGACACTGGAAAATGGAAGTGGAATCCTGGAGACAGCCAGATAGGGAAAGTCCCACATTCTGTGTAAAAAGTCTTCCCCTGCTAGTCACTACCTGTTCTATCACTATCCTAAACACTATGGTTATATTGACTATGTTTCCACACTATGTTAATGAAATTATGCAATATGAATATTTTTTGAGTGGAGCTTCTCTCATCGAACATTACCTATGAGATTTACTCATGCTCTTGCATGTAACGGTAGTTTACTTCTTTTCACTACTGTGTAGTATTCCACTAAATGAATATGTCACAATTTATTCATTCCATTTCTACTAGTTACTAGGTATTTGGGCAGTTCACAGTTTTGGGAAGCTACGAATAATGATACCATAAACATTTTTGCTTGTCTCTTGGTACATACATACATGAATTTCTAAAATAGGTAACAACCAAACTGTTTTCCAAAGAAGTTGTAGCAATTTAGCTTCCCAATAGCATATGAGAAATCCTTTTGCTCTATTCCTTTTTTTTTTTTTTTTTTTTTTTTTTTTGAGACAGAGTCTTGCCCTGTCACCCAGGCTGGACTACAGTGGAGTGATCTTGGCTCACTGCAAACTCCACCTTTCAGGTTCAAGTGATTCTCATGTCTCAGCCTCCCAAGTAGCTGGGACCACAGGCACGTGCCACCACACCTGGTTGATTTTTGTATTTTTTGTAGCAACAAGGTTTCACCATATTGGCCAGGCTGGCTCAAACTCCTGGCCTCAAGTGATCCACCTGCCTTAGCCTCCTAGAGTGCTGGGATTACAGGCGTGAGTCACCATGCCTGGCTCCTTTTGCTCCCCATTCTGACCAACATTTTTCTATTTTCAGTCTTTTTCACTTTTTTTTGAGACGAAGTCTTACTCTGTCGCCCAGGCTGGAGTGCAGTGGCGCCATCTCTGCTCACTGCAAGCTCTGCCTCCTGGGTTCACACCATTCTCCTGCCTCAGCCTCTTGAGTAGCTGGGACTACAGGCACCCGCCACCAAGCCCGGCTAATTTTTTTGTATTTTTAGTAGAGACCGGGTTTCACCATGTTGGCCAGGATGGTCTCGATCTCCTGACCTCATGATCCACCAGCCTCGGCCTCCCAAAGTGCTGGGATTACAGGCATGAGCCACTGCGCCCAGCCCCCTTTTTCACTTTTAACCATTTTGGAAGGTGTGTCACGTATCTTATTGTAATTTTAATTTGTATGATCTGATTATTAATCAAGTTGACAACCTTTATATTTATTAGTCATTTAGATTTCTTCTTTTGGGAAATGCTTAAGTTCTTTACCTATTTTTAAATTCAGTCTGTATTGTGGACATCAGTTCTCTGACAGTTGTGTTGCAAATATTTTTCTCATTTCACTATGATGTCTTTTGATAAACAGAAGTTCTTAAATTTATTGTAGTCTAATTTATCAACATTTTTCCTTAAAAAAGGTAGTGCTTTTTCTATATATATCTTTTTTTGTTTGTTTGTTTTTTTCTCGAGACAGTGTCTCCTTCTGTCGCCCAGGCTGGAGTGCAGTGGTGCAGCTCACTACAACCTCTGCCTCCCGGACTCAAGTGATTCTCCTGCCTCAGTCTCCCGAGCAGCTGGGACTACAGGCATGCACCACCATGCCCGGCTAAGTTTTGTATTTTTAGTAGAGATGGGGTTTCACCATGTTGTCTAGGCTGGTCTCGAACTCCTGACCTCAAGCAATCCGCCTGCCTCGGCTTCCCAAAGTGCTGGGATTACAGGCGTGAGACACCGCACCCAGCTGCTTTTTCTGTATTTTTAAACAAATCTTTTCCTATCTTTAAAGGTCATAAGGATCATAAACTACATTATTATCTAGGAGCTATCATATTTAGAACATACACCTGGAATTAATGAAGTTAATATGAAGTTAAATATGGGTAAGGGTTTGTTTCAACATGTGTATACAATTAAACCAGCACTTTTCCCGACCACTATAAGTCATCACCTTTGTAATAAATCAAGTGTCCCTACAAAAGTGGATCTGTTTCTGATTTACTTTTCCTTAGAGTAGCACTATACTATCTTAATTAAACTTGATATCTAGTACAGCAAGTCTTCTCATTTTGTCTTATTCTTTAGGTGTGTCTAGCTATCCTTGATCCATGATATATCCATATAAAAATCAGAATCAGCTTGTCAATTTCGATCTAAAATTTTATATATATGTATTTTTTGGAATTTAATTTGTTTGCAGTAAATCTACAGACCTAGTTAGGGAAAACTGGTATCTTTACAATAGTGACTCTCTCATTACATGAACAAGGTGTATCCCTTCATGTATAAAGGTCTTTATTTTACATCAATAATGAATTGGAGTTGCCTTACAATTATTATTATTATTATTATTATTATTATTTTTGGAGACAGGGTCTCTCATTTTGCCGCCCAGGCTGAAGTACAGCGCCACAATCTTGGGTCACTGTAACCTCTGTCTCCTGGGCTCAAAGGATCCCCCCACCCCAGCCTCTGATGTAGCTAGGATTACAGGTGTGCTCCACCATGCCTGGCTAATTTTTAATTTTTTTTTTTTCTTTTTTTGTAGAAAAGGTCTCACTATATTGCCCAGGCTGGTCTCGCATTCCTTGGCTCAAGCAATTCTCCCACCTTGGCCTCCCAAAGTGCTGGGATTACAGGTGTGAGCCACTGCACCCAGCCTCCTTGCAATTTTTTTTACATTTAATCCTAGACATTTTATGTTTCTGATGTTACTGTATTTTCATTTAGTTCCAAATATTTCAAAGTTTCCCCTGAGGTTGCTTCCTTTATCCATGTGTTATTTACAAGTGTGTTGTTTAATCTCTAAGTAACTAGGGACTTTGCAGCTATCTTTCTGTTATTGATTTCTAGTTTAATTTCACTGTGGTCTGAGAGCACACTGTATGATTTATATTATTTTTAATTTGTTAAGGTGTGCTTTATGGGCCTGCTGTGGTCTATTTTTGTGAATGTTCCATGTGAGCTTGAGAAGAATGTGTCTTCTGCTGTTGTTGAAGTAGTCTATAGATGTCCATTATATCCAGTTGATTTATGCTACTGCAGAGCTCAACAATGTCCTTACTAATCTTCTGCCTGCTGGATCTGTCCATTTTCGATAGGAGGGTGTTGAATTTTCTGACTAATAATATTGAATCCATTTGTTTCTCCATGCAGTTCTACCAGGTTTTGACTCGCGTATTTTTACATTCTGTTGTTAGATGCATACATTTTAAGGACTGTTACGTCTTCTTGAAGAACTGACCCCTTTATTATTATGTAATGTCCTTCTTTTTTTTTTTTGATACCGAGTTTCGCTCTTGTTGCCCAAGCTGGAGTGCAGTGGCATGATCTCGGCTCACCGCAACCTCCGCCTCCTGGATTCAAGCGATTCTTCTGCCTGAGCCTTCCTGAGTAGCTGGGATTACAGGCATGCGCCACCACGCCTGGCCAATTTTGTATTTTTAGTAGAGACAGGGTTTCTCCATGTTGGTCAGGCTGGTCTCGAACTCCCGACCTCAAATGATCCACTCGGCCTCCCAAAGTGCTGGGATTACAGGCATAATGTCCTTCTTTATCCCTAATAACATTCCTTGCTTTGAAGTCAGCTCTGTCTGACATTAATATAGCTAGCTACTCTTTTTTTTTGTTAGTGTTAGCGTGGTATATCTTTCTCCATCCATTTACTTTTAACCTATATGTCTCTTTATATTTAAAGTGCTTTTATTATAGACAACATATAGTTGGGTCATATTTTTTGATCCACTCTGATAATCTCCATCTTTTTAACAGTGCATTTAGACCACTGACATTCAAAGTGATTACTGATATAGTTGGATTAATATCTACCATACATGTTAGTGTTTTCTATTTGTTGCCTTGTTCTTTGTTTCTATTTTGTCTTCCACTCTTTATCTGCCTTCTGTGGTTTTAAACAGGCATTTTATATTATTCCACTTTGCCTTCTTAGCATATCATATTTCTTTTAACTGTTTTTAGTAGTTGCCCTAGAGTTCACAATATACATTTAAACTAATCCAAATCCACTTTGTGATTTAAAAAAAACCCTTATAATAACAATTCTAATTCCGCTATTTCTTCCCCTGTATCATTGCTACCATTTATATACGTAAGCATGCCTTAGCATATATTTATACATAAGCATACATAATCAAATAAATTGTTGCTGTCATTACTTTTTTTGTTTTTTGAGATGGAGTCTCGCTCTGTCACCCAGGCTGGAATGCAATGGCACAGTCTCAGCTCACTACAACCTCTGCCTCCCAGGTTCAAGCAATTCTGTCTCAGACTCCCAAGCAGCTGCAATTACAGGCACCCACCATCATGCCTGTCTAATTTTTGTATTTTTGTAGAGACAAGGTTTCACCATGTCGGCCAGGCTGGTCTTGAACTCCTGACCTCAGGTGATCCGCCCGCCATGGCCTCCCAAAGTGCTGAGATTACAGGCATGAGCCACCGCACCTGACTGCTGTCATTATTTTGAATAAACTGTTATATGTTCCCTCAACAAAGAATAAGAAATATTAGGCCAGGCATGGTGGCTCACGGCATAATCCCAGCATTTTGGGAGGCCAAGGCAGGAGGTTCCCTTGAGGCAAGGAGTTTGAGACCAGCCTGGGCAACATAGCAAGACCCATCTCTACCAAAATATATATATATATTTTAAGTTAGTCAAGCATGGTAGTGGGTGTCTGTAGTCTCAGCTACTCTGGAGGCTGAGGCAGGAGGACTGCTTGAGCCTGAAGCTGCAGTGAGCTAGGATCACACCACTGCACTCCAGTCTGGGCAACAGAGCAAGACTCTTATCTAAAAAAAAAAAAAAAAAGAAGAAGAAGGAAGAAGAAGAAGAAAGAAGAAAGAAGAAGAAGGAAGAAGAAGGAAGAAGAAGGAAGAAGAAGGAAGAAGAAGGAAGAAGAAGGAAGAAGAAGAAGAAGAAGAAGAGGAGGAGGAGGAGGAGGAGGAGGAGGAGGAGGAGGAGGAGGAGGAGGAGGAAGAGAAGAGAAGAAAAGAAAAATCAAAGGTTTTCTTTTACATTTTAAAATTCCTTCTCCAAAAAAAAAAAGAAACACATTCCTTCTCTAACAGTCTTTTTTTTTTCCTTCCTCAGAAACCATGCAAGCAAGGATAGAGAGAACTGAAATAGTTAAGGCATTCAAAG
Organism: Symphalangus syndactylus; assembly: GCF_028878055.3. Taxonomy (NCBI): domain Eukaryota; kingdom Metazoa; phylum Chordata; class Mammalia; order Primates; family Hylobatidae; genus Symphalangus; species Symphalangus syndactylus. The sequence goes on along the minus strand of NC_072423.2, from coordinate 108,014,309 downwards.
CAAAAAGCCACTAATTTAGAGCTGTGTATCAAGCAAAATTATCCTTAAAAAGTACTAAAAGATTTTCTCAGGCAAACAAAAATTAAGGGATTCTGTCACCAGTAGACCTGCCTTGCAAGAAATATTAAAAGAAATTATTATTATTTTTTTGAGACGGCATTTCACTCTTGTTGCCCAGGCTGGAGTGCAGTGGCACGATCTTGGCTCACTGCAACCTCCGCCTCTCAGGTTCAAGTGATTCTCCTGCCTCAGCCTCCCAAGTAGCTGGGATTACAGGTGCTTGCCACCACGACTGGCTAATTTTTGTATTTTTAGTAGAGAAGGGGTTTCATCATGTTGGCCAGGCTGGTCTCGAACTTCTGACCTCAGGTGATCTACCCACCGTAGCTTCCTAAAGTGCTGGGATTACAGGTGTGAGCCACCATGCTCGGCCCAATTCTTTACAAAGAAGGAAAATTATATCAGTCAGAAACTCAGATCTACATAAAGAAAAGAAGCACATTAGAAAAGAAATAAAAGAAGGTAAAATAGAATCTTTTTCTTTTTTTTTTTTTTTTTTGAGACAGAATCTACTGTCACCCAGGATGGAGTGCAGTGGCACAATCATAGCTCACTGCAACCTCAGCCTCCAGAAGTCAAGCGATCCTCCCACTTGAGCCTCTCTAGTAGCTGTGACTACAAGTACATGCCACCATGCCCAGCTAATTTTTAAATTTTTTGTAGAGACAGGGTCTCACTACATTGATCGGCCTGGTCTCAAACTCCTGGACTCAAGCAACCTTCCCACCGTGGCCTCCCAAAGTGCTGGGATTACAGGCATGAGCCACTGTGCCCAGTCTAATTTTTCTTATTCTGAATTGAACTATCAGATAATGGCTTGTTCAAAATAATAATAGCGACAAAGTATTTGGTGATCATAGCTTATGAATATTACAGCTTGTAAATTAATGAATGACAGCAATGTTATAAGGGACATGAGGGAGGAATTGCTAATACTTTGGTATAAGCTACTTGCACTACCTGTGAAGTCGTATAGTGTTATTTGAAAGAGGACTTGGATTAGTTGTAAATGTATATTGCAAACTCAAGGGCAACCACTAAAAAGAAAATTGAAAACATGTTAAGAGCACTGTGTTAAGTTAAATAAGACAGACAAAAAAGGACAAATATTACACAACTCTTACGTGAGGTACACAGAAAGAAGAATAGAGGTTACCGGGGTGTCAGGGAAGGACAGAATAGAAAGTCAGTATTTAGTGTACACAGTTTCTATTTGAGATGATAAAAAAGAAGTTCTGCTGATGGATGTACAACATTGTAAATGTACTTAATGCCACTGAACTATGCACTTAAAAATTATTAAAATGAGGCCAGGTATGGTGGCTCACACTTGTAATCTCAGCACTTTGGGAGGTCAATGCAGGAGGACTGCTTGAGCCCCAAGGGTTTGAGACCAGCCTGGGCAGCACAGTGAGACCCTGTCTCTATAAAAAATACAAAAATTAGCCAGGCATGGTGGTGCATGCCTGTAGTCCTATCTGCTCAGGATGCTGGGGTGGGAGGATTGCTTGAGCCTAGGAGTTCAAGGTTACAGTAAGCTATGATTGCACCACTACATTCCAGCCTGGGCAGGGTCTTAGTTTTATAAGACCCTGTCTATGAAAATAAATAATTAATTTTTAAAAATTATTAAAATGGCAAATTTTACGTATATTTTACCACAATAATTTTTTTAATTTAGTGGTTGCCGAAAGGTTTTCAATATGCATCTTTAATTGCAGTCTACTTACAAATGATATTTTACCACTTCACATGTTATGTAAAGATCTTAGAATGGTATACTACTCCCAATCTTCTGTCCCATCATTTGTGTTATTATAGTTACATATGCTATAAACACACGGTATATTTCTACTAGTTTTGCTTCAAAGTTATCTTTTAGAGATATTGAAATTCAGAAAAAATGAACTTTTTATCTATCTACATTTATACCACTCCCATAATTCTTTGTGTAGATTCAAGTTTCTGTCTTATAGCAAATTCCTCTGTCTAAAGAAGTTTCCTTACTGTTTTTTGTAGTGCAGGTCTCCTGGTGATGAATTCCCTTACTTTGTTTTCCTTTAAAAAGTCTTTATTTCTCCTTCACTTTTGGATGAAATTTTTGCTAGATATAGAATTCCGGGTTAAGTTTTTTTCTTTCAACATCTTAAAAATCTTACCCAACTATCTTGGTTGCACAGTGTCTCTAAAGAATTTTCCTCTTTCTCCTTGGTTCTCAGTAGTCTGAATATGATGTGTCTGGGTGGGTTTTATTTGTTTAGTAATTATTCTGTTTGCATTACCTGAGCTTCTTGGATCTGTGGTATAGTATCTTTCTTTTCTTTGGAAAATTGTCCATCTCATCAAATATCTTTTCCTCGCTCTTCTTTTTCCTTCTGAGATTCCAATTATAAATATATTACACTTTTTGATATTATCTCACACTGTTGGTTGCTCTGGTCTCTTTTAAATTCCCACTCTTTTTTCTCTTTGTATTTCAATCTGGGCTATTTCTATTGATCTGTCTTCAAATTCATGGATCCTTTCCTCAGCTGTGTCAAATCTACTGCCAAAGGTATTCAACTTTGTTATCACATTTTTCATTTCTATTATTTCTATTTCATTTTTTCTAACAGTTTCCATCTCTGCTGCAATTCCTTTTCTGTTCATGCATGTTCTCCACCTATTCTGCTAGAGCTTTTAACATATTAGTCACAGTTATTTAAAATTCCAACATCTGGGTCATATGAGTCTGGTTCTGTTGATTGCTTTGTCTTTTGACAGTTTGCTATTTGTCTCTGGCTTCTTTACGTGCCCCATAATATTCGGTTGGAAGCCAGACATTATGTATAGAATAGTCAAGAATGAGGCAAATAGTATTTATGCCTGGAAATGGGCATGCTTCTTCTTTTCTTAGGCCTTTAGTTTCAGAGAGAAAGTTAAGTCAATCTAGTCAGAAGTGAAGCTGGATTTGTGTTTTATTGTTGCTATGGTGCATTCACAAGTACACCACAGGCTTCAAAGTCCTCTAGTAATATCTATGATTTAGGGTATAGGCTCATTTGCCAGAGGGTTTTTCTTTTTATCTCAATGTCTCCTGTTCCACCCTCAGATTTAGGTCTTCTGTTGGTGACTACACCTCAGAGACCATCTCTCTCCATGCTCTTGCCTCTCCCATACAACAGACCACCATTTTTCAACACTCACTTGGTGGTGGGGGACAGGTATGAGAGAGTACTCTGTGAGACTCAGCCACAGTCTTGGAGGCTCTGTGTCTCTGGGTCTAGGGGGTAGGAACTTCTCAGTGATCCTACCTGTCCCTCAACTGTAGGGAATCCATAATGCTCCAGTATGTATTCCTATCCCTCTCCCAAGGTACAGAGGGCTTATTTTCCCTTCTATTCTACTTCCCAGGGTATAATGGGTCTGTACCTTTGTCGCAGGATTAATAAGAGTTTGTAATCCTTCCCTAACAGTTTAAAGCTTTTGTCCTAGAGCATGTAGGTAACACTTAGTGCCTTTCCCACAACGCGTGCCTTTCCTTCCACCAGAATGCACACAAGCAAGGCTTTTTCACTCTTTGAGACCCTTTCTCCCTGCAAATTTGATTGACCTCTAATTCCTCCTTCCTGTGTTCCAAATTGGATCCTGTAAAACTCTTGCTATAGGCCTGCACATCTATCTCCTTTGATTTGGAGATCTGAGTTCTACCAGCTTTGCCTATGATCTACTAGCCACAAGCATCCCATCTCAGAATCTTCCCACACTTATGCTAGATTTTCACTGTATTTGGCAGCCCTTCACCACACATTATGATTCAGATTTACAAATATTTCCTACATTTGACAATAAAGAAGTTTTGCATTTGTTTTCTACTCTCCTGGTTGCTTTGTCATTCAAAGAGGAGGAGGTGAAATCTGTTTCTTTAACATGACATTTTTAGAACCAGAATCTTCGTAAGAAAACTTGTTCTCCATTTGAATATTAGTACAAATAAATAAGCTTGGGTAAATACTATCAGAATAAGAACAACACCAAAAACAAGAATTCAAAGGTATTACATAACCACTAAATAGGCTTTTCATGTTAAAAAAGAATATTGAAAACAATTACAAAAGATTAATGCTGCCGAGACCAGCTCGGTCGGGGAGAACCTAACCCAGCGGTGCTAGAGGAATTAAAGACATACACACAGAAATACAGAGGTGTGAAATGGGAAATCAGGGGTCTCACAGCCTTCAGAGCTGAGAGCCCCGAACAGAGATTTACCCACATATTTATTAACAGCAAACCAGTCATTAGCATTGTTTCTATAGATATTAAATTAACTAAAAGTATCCCTTAAGGGAAACGAAGGGATGGGCCGAATTAAATGAATACGTTGGGCTATTTAACTGCAGCAGGAGCATGCCCTTAAAGACACAGATTGTTCATGCTTTTGTTTGTGTCTAAAGAATGCCTTTAAGCGGTTTTCTGCCCTGGGTGGGCCAGGTGTTCCTTGTCCTCATTCCCGTAAACCCACAACCTTCCAGCTTGGGCCATTATAGACATGTTACAGTCCTGCAGAGATTTTATTTGGGGCCAGTTTATGGCCAGACTTTGGGGGGCTTGCTCCCAACAATGCAATATGAAATAAAATCCTTATCTGAAATATGTAATTCTCACCACTTTAAGAGAGATATAAATGAACAAAGAATAATCAAAAAGGGCAGCTAACATGACTGAGTTTTTACACATGGAAAACCAAAAATAGTGGGACTCGCTGTGCACGGTGGTTCACGCCTGTAATCCCAGCACTTTGGGAGGCCGAGGCGGGCGGATCACGAGGTCAGGAGATCGAGACCATCCTGGCTAACACGGTGAAACCCCATCTCTACTAAAAGTACAAAAAATTGGCAGGGCATGATGGCAGGTGCCTGTAGTCCCAGCTACTCGGGAGGCTGAGGCAGGAGAATGGCGGGACTCTTAAGCATATAAAGACAAAGCAGCTAAAATAATATGGTTTATATTCACAGACAACACTGACTGTGCATCAGAGTCTTCACAAATCCTAGAACAAAAGAAGTATGCCCTATTGAACATTGCTATGGGCTAAACTGTTCACCCCAAAATTTGTATGTTCGAACCCTAAGCTCCAGTATGACTGGATATAGGCCCTTTATGAAGGTTGTCTTAGTCCATCTGGGGTGCTACACCAAAATATCTTAGACTGGAAAATGTATAAACAACAGAAATTTACTGCTCACAATTCTGGAGGCTGGAAAGTCCAAGATCAAGGCCCCAGCGGATTCAGGATCTGGTGAGGGTTCACCTTCTGCTTCAAAGATGGTGCCTTCTTGCTGTCTTCACATGGTGGAAGTTGAGCAAACAAGCTCTCTCAAGCCTCCTTTATAATGACGGCGCTAATCCCATTCATGAGAAAAAATCTTTATGGCCTAATCACCTCCCCAAGGCCCCACCTCTTCATACCACCACAATGGGGATTAGGTTTCAACATATAAATTTTGGGAGGGTGCAAACATTTAGAGGTCATAAGGATGGAGCCCTGATCCAACAGAATTGGTTCTTCTTCCTTTAAGAAGAGACACCACAGAGCTCTTGCTGTTTCTACCATGTAAGGACACAGCAAGGTGGCAACTATCTGCAAGCCAGAAAGAGGGCCCTCACCAGAAAGCAGCTACACACCTAGGCTTTCAGTCTCCACAACTGTGAGAAGATAAATGTCAGTTGTTTAAGCCACCTAGTCTATGATATTTTGTTATGGCAGCCCACGCAGACTATGACAAATATGAAATAAGTAGTTTTAGAATTAATTATTCTGTGTGTTTTAAGAGGGAGTTAGAGTAAACAGGTTAAAAACTAGGTCTAGGATGGGCACAGTAGCTCACGCCTGTAATCCCAGCACTTTGGGAGGCCAACGCAGGAAGATTGCTTGAGCCCAGGAGTTTGAGACTGGCCAACATGGTGAAACACCATCTCAACTAAAAATTAGCTGGGTGTGGTGGTGTACACCTGTAATCCCAGTTACTTAAGAGGCTGAGGTGGGAGGGTCACCTGAGCCCAGGGGGTTGAGGCTGCAGTGAGCTGTGATGGGCGATGAAGTGAGACACTGACCCCTCACCCCCCTCACCAAAAAAAAATCTACGTCTAGATATAAATTACGAACAAAATTTGGGGTACTTTCTTACATTCTAAAGTCATTACACAGGGCAAATATGTTGTCATTGACAAGGCATTAAACTGGGTTGTTACGGCATAAAACTGGGTTGCGCAGGCCACTAATATGACATGTAATTATGTATGTCATACTTATGTTCTGCTCAATAAGAGTGACAGCAAATAATGCTATTGAAATTACTTTCAATGAATGCAACAAAGTAAATGCAACAAAGTACAATAATTTTTTTCAATTTATGACAAGGTTTTTTGACAAAAGTAAAGGAATATTCATAAATGGTCAAAAAGACAAGTCATGCATTGAGTGGCAGAAAATATACAAAACCAAAAAGGATTTTAGAATATGGCAAGTGTGACCAGGCACGGTGGCTCACGCCTGTAATCCCAGCACTTTGGGAGGCTGAGGCAGGAGGATCACACAGTCAGGAGATCGAGACCATCCTGGCAATGGTGAAACCCCATCTCTACTAAAAATACAAAAAATTAGCTGGGCGTGGTGGCGGGCACCTGTACTCCCAGCTACTCGGGAGGCTGAGGCAGGAGAATGGTATGAACCCGGGAGGCAGAGCTTGCAGTGAGCCAAGATCGTGCCACTGGACTCCAGTCTGGGTGACAAAGCGAGACTCCGTCTCAAAAAAAAAAAAAAAAAAAAAAAAAGGGAATATGGCAAGTGTTCCTACTAAGGGTGGCAGGAGGAAAGAAAAAGCTCTTAAATTCTTTCAAGTACCACAAATTAAAATAACTTTAAATTCTCTAATGATAATACAGAGATTCGAAATAAAGGGATATAACACCAGTAAGGCAAATATAGTTATTGCTTACATGTTTAAAAGACCCATAGGGAACTGCTGTGGACCCTGTTTCTTCTAGATAATCTTCCCAGCTTAATTCTACCTCTTCCATACCAGAGCCGGCATCTAGAATTAAAAATAAAACAAAAACAGGTGAATTCCAATTAAAGAAAACTCAAGGTATAAAAACATAAACCTAATAAACCTAACTTTACAGAATTTACTTCACAACTGATTTTGCACAAAAGAATTAAGTGGGATTTTGTTTTGTTTTGTTTTTGTTTTTTAAATGATAGGTGCCCTTAGTGCACTGATTGTCAACGAATCTTCACAGAACAGCAGTTTGACATGCTATCTCTTGCTGAAGAGGCACCCAAATCTAGAGTTCACCCAAACGGATCATATAAAACTGGTAGGAGTATAAACCATTACTATCACTTTGGACTGAAATTTAGTATTCTCATGTCAAACACTGAAGATACTTAATAAGCATTTCAAACTTAAATTTTCAACTTGATCCTTTCTTAGTACTCTCTGAGTGAAAGATACTCCTAGTAAATATTTTACCTTAATCAAAAAAAAGTGTCATTATCCTTGCCTCCCTCCCTTTTTCTCCATACCTTATATCCAATCCATAGAAGAATTCCGTAGGTACTATCTTTAAAATATATCCAAAAGCTAGAAAGATCTCCTAACGACACAACTAAATCCTACAGAACCAAGAGCAAACAAACCCCAAAGCTAGCAGGAGACAAGAAATAACCAAGATCAGAATGGAACTGAAGGAGATAGAGACACGAAAAACTCTTCAAAAAAATAAACAAATACAGGCACTGGTTTTTTGAAAAAATTAATAAAATACCCGTAATCCCAGCACTTTGGGAGGCTGAGGTGGGCAGATCACTTGAGGTCAAGAGTTCAAGACCAGCCTGGCCAACATGGTGAAACCCCGTCTCTACTGAAAATGCAAAAATTAGCCAGGCATGGTGGCACATGCCTGTAATCCCAGCTACTCAGAAGACTGAGTCAGGAGAACTGCTTGAACCCAGGAGGCAGAGGCTGCAGTGAGCCAAGATCGTGCCACTGCACTCCTGCCTGGGTGATGGAGCGAGACTCTATCTCAAAACTAAATAAATAAATAAATAATAAAATAGAACACTAACTAGACTAATAAAGAAGAAAAAAGAGAAAAATCACATGGACACATTAAAAAATGATAAAGGAGATATCACCACTGATCCCATAGAAATACAAACAACCATCAGAGAACACTACAAATAATTCTATGCAAATAAATTAGAAAATTTAAAAGAAATGGATAAATTCCTGGACACATACACCCTCCCAAGACTGAACCAGGAAGAAGCTGAATCCCTGAATAGACCAATAATGAGTTCTGAAATTGAGGCAGTAACGAACAGCCTACCAACCAAAAAAGGCTCAGGACAGATGGATTCACAGCAGATTTCTACCAGAGGTACAAAGAAGAGTTGGTATCATTTCTTCTAAAACTATTCCAAAAAACTGAAAATGAGGCACTCCTCCCTAACTCAGTTTATGAGGCCAGCATCATCCTGATACCAAAACCTGTCAGAGAAACAACAAAAAAAATAAAACTTCAGGCCAGTATTCCTGATGAACATCAATGCAAAAATCCTCAATAAAATACTGGCAAACAGAATGCAGAAGCACATCAGAAAGCTTATCTACCACAATTACGTAGGCTTCATCCCTGAAATGCAAAGCTGGTTCAACAGATGCAAATCAATAAACGTAGTTCATCACATAAACAGAACTAAAGATAAAAACCACATGATTATCTCAAAAGACACAGAAAAGCCTTTGAAAAAATTCAACATCCCTTCATGTTAAAAACTCTCAATAGGCTGGGCGTGGTAGCTCACGCCTATAATCCCAGCACTGTGGGAGGCCACGGCGGGCAGACCACGAGGTCAAGAGATGGAGACCATCCTGGACAACGTGGTGACACCCCGTCTCTACTAAAAATACAAAAATTAGCTGGGTGTGGCCGCACGCACCTGTAGTCCCAGCTACTCCAGAGGCTGAGGCAGGAGGATTGCTTGAACCCGGGAAGCAGAGGTGGCAGTGAGCTGAGATCGCGCCACTGCACTCCAGCCTGGTGATGGAGCGAGGCACTGTCTCAAAAATAAATAAATAAATAAAATAGGCTGGGTGCAGTGGCTCACGCCTGTAATCCCAGCACTTTGGAAGGCCGAGGCAGGTGGATGACAGGGTCAGGAGTTCGAGACCAGCCCGGTCAACATGGTTAAATCCCATCTCTACCAAAAATACAAAAAAATTAGCCAGGCGTGGTGGCGTGCGCTTATAGTCCCAGCTACTCAGGAGGCTGAGGGAGAAGAATCACTTGAACCGGGGAGGTGGAGGTTGCAGTGAGCTGAGGTTGCACCACTGCACTCCAGCCTGGGCGACAGAGCGAGATTCCATCTCAAAAAATAAATAAATAAAATAAAATAAAAACTCTCAATAAACTAGGTATTGATGGAACATATCTCAAAATAATAAGAGCCATTTATGACAAACCCACAGCCAATATCATACTGAATGGGCAAAAGCTGGAGGCATTCCCCTTGAAAACTGGCACAAGACAAGGATGCCCTCTCTCACCACTCCTATTAAACATAGTATTGGAAGTTCTGGCTGCGGCAATCAGGCAAGAGAGAGTGTATTCAAACAGGAAGAGAGGAAGTCAAACTGTCTCTGTTTGCAGGTGACATGATCCTATCTCTAGAAAACCCCATCGCTTCAGCCCAAAAGCTTCTTAAGCTGAGAAGCAACTTCCGCAAAATCTCACGATACAAAATCAACGTGCAAAACTCACAAGCATTCCTATACACCAACAACAGACAAGCAGAAAGCCAAATCATGAATGAACTTCCATTCACAATTGCTGCAGAGAATAAAATACCTAAGAATACAGTTAACAATGGAAGTGAAGGACCCCTTCAAGGAGAACTACAAACCACTGCTCAAGGAAATCAGAGAGGACACAAACAAATGGAAAAACAGTCCATGCTCATAGACAGGAAGAATCAAAATATCATGAAAATGGTCATACTACCCAAAGTAATCTATAGATTCAATACTATTCCCATTAAACTACCACTGACATTCTTCACAGAAATAGAAACAAACTTTTAAATTTCACAGGAAACCAAAAAAGAGCCTGTATAGCCAAGACAATCCTAAGCAAGAAGAACAAAGGTAGAGGCATAACCCTACCTAACTTCAAACTATACAAGTCTACACTAATCAAAACCGCATGATACTTGTACAAAAACAGACATCTAGACCAATGGAACAGAATAGAGAACTCAGAAATAAGACCGCACATCTACAACCATCTGATTTTCAACAAACCTGACAAAAACAAGCACTAAGGATTCCCTATTTAATAAATGGTGCTGGGAGAACTGACTAAGCCATAAGCAGAAAATTGAAACTGGATTCCTTCCTTACGCCTTATACAAAAATTAACTCAAGATGCATTAAAGACTTAAATGTAAAACCCAAAACTATACAAACCCTAGAAGAAAATCTAGGCACTAACATTCAGGGCATAGGCATGGGCGAAGATTTCATGACAAAAACGTCAAAAGCAATTGCAACAAAAGCAAAAATTGACAAACGGGATCTAATTAAACTAAAGAGCTTCTGCATAGCAAAAGAAACGATCATCAGAGCGAACAGACAACCTAAAGAATGGGAGAATATTTTTGTAATCTCTGCATCTGACAAAGGTCTAATATCCAGAATCTACAAGGAACTTAAACAAATTTAGAAGAAAAAACCCAATAACCCCACTAAAAAGCGGACAAAGGACATGAACAGACATCTTACAAAAGAAGACATTTATGCGGGCAACAAACATACAAAAAAAAGCTCAACATCACTGATGATTAGAGAAATGCAAATCAAAACCACAATGAGATACCATCTTACACCAGTCAGAATGATGATTATTAAAAAGCCAAGAAACAGGCTGGGCAGCGTGGCTCATGCCTGTAATCCCGGCACTTTGGGAGGCCACGGCAGGTGGATCACTTGAGGTCAGGAACTCAACACCAGCCTGGCTAACATGGTGAAACCCCATCTCTACTAAAAATACAAAAATTAGCCAGGCGTGGTGGCGTGTGCCTGTAATCCCATCTACTCAGAAGGCTGAGGCAGGAGAATCACTCGAACCTGGGAGGCAGAGGTGGCAGTGAGCAGAGATCACACCACTGCACTCCAGCCTGGGTGACAGAGTGAGACTCTGTCTCAAAAAAATTAAATTAAATTAAAAAGTCAAGAAACGACAGATGCTGTTGAGGCTGCAGAGAAATAAGAACACTTTTACACTGTTGGTGGGAATGTAAATTAGTTCAATCATTAGTGGAAGACAGTGTGCCAATTCCTCAAAGACCTGGAACCAGAAATACCATTTGACCCAGCAATCCCATTACTGGGTACCTACCCAAAGGAATATAAATCATTCTATTATAAAGATACATGTACATGTATGTTCATGGCAGTACTATTCTCAATAGCAAAGACAGGGAATCAACCCAAATGCCCATCAACAATAGACTGGATAAAGAAAACCTGGTACATATACACCATAGAATACTATGCAGCCATAAAAAGGAACGAGATCATGTCCTTTGCAGGAACATGGATGGAGCTGGAACCCATTATCTTCAGCAAACTAACGCAGCAACAGAAAAGCAAACCCCACATGTTCTCACTTATAAGTGGGAGCTGAACAATGTGAAAACATGGACACATCGGGGGGAAAAGCATACACTGGGGTCTGTCAAGGGGGACAAGGGGAGGAGAGCATCAGGAAAAATAGTTAATGTATATTGGGCTTAATACCTAGGTGATGAGTTGATAAGTGCAGCAAATCACCATGGCACATGTTTACCCATGTAACAAACCTGCACATCCTGCATATGTATCCTGGAAATAAAAACAAACAAAAAACATATCTCAAATCAAATCACTTCCCACCATATCTACTGGCTATCTCTAGTTCAAGGCCTAACCACAATATCTTCCACCTTTCAATCCACCTTTCAATTACACTTAAAATCTAAAATCTGTGGGACACTACAAAGGCCGTACATGACCTGATCCCTGGCTGCCTACCCTACCACTTTATCCTCAGCCAAACTCTCCATGCTCACCACACTCGGGTGACAATGAGGTTCTTGCCATTCTTTAATCATACTCTTTCTACAAACCCTCTACATTTGCTATCCCTCAACTCAAAGAATCATCTCCCAGTTTCCTTCATGCTCCATTTCATTCAAGTCTCTACTCAAATGTTCGTCTTCAGAAAGGCAACAGTATCCATCTTTAGGCTCTGCTTCCCTTTTCTTCATGGCATTCATTCCTATTGACAATATACCTGTTAGATCATAAACTCCATAAAGTCAGGAATTTGCCACCTAGATTCTTAAAATACTCTTGTTAAGTGAGCCAAGACTCAAGTACTCTATAATCCAATAATCTCACTTCACATAAACTCCCTAAGAGCAGGGATGGTTGTTTTGTTGTTGTTGTTGTTGTTGTTGTTGTTGTTCATTGATGTATTCCTCTGCCCAGAACAATGCTTGTTATACAGAAGACTCTCAATAAACTGCTGAATGAGTACACCCTAGGGGAAACCATACTCCACATGACCACAAGGAGGTAAATATAAGGATGTTCATCACAGCAGCATTTGTAATATCAACAAACTGGAAGCAGTAAGTAGAATAGGTAAGTTATGGCAATTCTTCAATGGAATACTACTATACGGCAGTTGAAATGAATGCTAGTGTTGACATAGATAAGTCTCAAAAACACACATGAAGCAGAAAAGGCAAGTGCAGAATGAAAAGCGCAGCTAGGTTTCAAAACAAAACTTTGCAGTGCAATGTTTATGAATATATGCATATTAATATAAGAGTGTAAAGAAAAGGATGAAAAGAATACGTATCAACTTCAACAAAGTTACCTTTGGGGATAAACAGGAGGAAACAGATTAGAAGGGAAGCACAAAAGAGGCTTAAACTGTATTATGTTTCACTTCTTTTAAAAAATGAAAATGCATGAAAAGATGTTCAACATTACTAATCATTAGGGAAATGCAAATCAAAACTACAATGAAATGCCATTTCACACATATTAGAATAACTATAAACAAAAAGGCAAAAAATAATAAGTGTTGGTGAGGATGTGGAGAATTAAGAATGGTTGTATATTTCTGGTGGGAATGTAAAATGGTACAGCCACTATAGAAAACTGTACAGTACTTCCTCAAAATATTTTTTAAATATCATATTATCTATCTATCTATCTATCTATCTATCTATCTATCTATCTATCTATCTATGCATGTCTGTGTATATATCCAAAAAGAATTAAAAAGAGGGACTCAAACATGTATTTGTACATAAACATTTATAGCAGCAATATTCACAATAACCAAAAGGTAGAAGCAACCCAAGTGTCCATCAACAGATGAATGGATAACAAAAAGAATGTAGTATATACATACAATGGAATATTATTTAGCCTTTTAAAAAAAGGAAATTCTGGCCGGGTGCGGTGGCTCATGCCTGTAATCCCAACACTTTGGGAAGCCAAGGCAGAGGATAGCTTAAGCCCAGGAGTTTGATACCAGCCTGAGCAACAGAGGGAAATCTCGTGTCTACAAAAATATTTTTAGAAGTAAGCTGAGCATGGTGGTGAGTGGCTGTAGTCCCAGCTACTTGAGAGGCTGAGGTGGGAGGATCACTTGTGAGGTTGGGGCTACAGTGAGCAGTGATCACATCACTGAACTCCAGCCTGGGCTGTTAGAGACCCCATCCTCCCAAAAATAAAGTTCTGACACATCCTACAACATTGATAAACACTGAAGACATTATGCTAAGAGAAATAAGCCCGTCACAAAAGACAAATGGATACCTATAGTAGTCAAATTCATAGAAACGGAAAATTAAATGGTGGGTGCTAGGGCCTAGGGAAACTGGGGAATGGGGAGTTACTGTTGAACAGGTATACCTTTCCATTTGGAAAGATAAGGAGATGGCTGGCAGTGATTATTGCCCAACAATGTGAATGTACTTAATGCCAATAAACTATACACTTAAAAATTGTTAAAACGGCCTGTAATCCCAGCTACTCAGGAGGCTGAAGCAAGAGAACTGCTTGATCCCAGGAGTTCAAGACTGTAGTGCCTGTGAACTACAAGACATGATTGTGCCTGTGAATAGCCACTGCACTCCAGCCTGGGCAATGTTGCAAGATCCCATCTCTTTAAAAAAGGTGAAAATGGTAAATTTTACATGATGGACATTCTACCACAATAAAAAATTAAAAACAAATATTGAACATTAACATTTATTAAATATTTATGCTAGGCACATGGCTGTTTGTTATAGTCTCTTCCATAGTTTTAATGTATTTGAAATGTTTTCATTAGAAATACAAGCCAATAATAAAGACGGCTTTGAGGGCATCTTGAAAGTACAGGCCAGCAGAAAGTCAATTTACATTACTAAAACATAACAAGGCTGGGCATTCGTGGCCCTTAGCAAGGACTCTAAGCCCTTAAATTGCATGTTAATTTAAAAATAAAAAATAAATAACAATTAAAATGATGAATCACTCAACTAAAATCTCTCACACAATGCTGAGAAGAAACAAGACTAATGCTGTGATGAGATGATGAGCAAGATATGAGAATTTACTAAAGAAAGAAATGCATAATCCTTAAATATATGAAAATGTGCAAATTTTAAGAGAAATGCAAATTAAAACAACAGAGATATCAGATTGAAAAGAATTCCAAAGTGTGACAAGCCTCTATGGTGAGGCTGTAGTTACACAGGTAAAGCATAATGACACAACCTCTGTGGAAGAAAACTTGGCAATATCCAACAAAATTACATAGGTATTTACCTTTTGATCCAGCAATACCACTTCTAGGAATCTATCCCAAAGATATGTTGGCAAAAATACAAAAAGACATATGTACAAAGCCATTCATTGCAGCACTATTTGTAATACCAAGACTGGAAATAACCCTGACGTCCATCAATAAGGAAATGGTTGAATAAATATGGTATATGTATTCAGTACAGGTTGCTGTAAAAAGCAATGAGAACAATTTCTATATACTGATGTGGAATAATCTCCAAAATATACTGTTAAGAGTAACCACACTACCAAACAGTATTTTTTTTTGTATCCCTACTTTTTGTATAAGATGGGAGAGAGGGCGGGGCGCGGTGGCTCACGCTTGTAATCCCAGCACTTTGGGAGGCCGAGGCGGGCGGATCACAAGGTCAGGAGATCGAGACTACTAAAAATACAAAAAAAAATAAGCCGGGCGTGGTGGCGGGCGCCTGTAGTCCCAGCTACTCGGAGGCTGAGGCAGGAGAATGGCGTGAACCCGGGAGGCGGAGCTTGCAGTGAGCCGAGATTGCGCCACTGCACTCCAGCCTGGGCGAGAGAGCGAGACTCCGTCTCAAAAAAAAAAAAAAAAGATGGGAGAGAGGCCAGGCACAGTGGCTCATGCCTATAATCCTAGCACTTTGGGAGGCCGAGGCGGGTGGATCACATGAGGCCAGGAGTTCGAGAGGAGACTGGCCAACATGGTGAAACCCCATCTCTACTAAAAATACAAAAATTAGCCGGGTGCATGGTGGCACGTGCCTGTAATTCCAGCTACTCAGGAGGCTAAGGCATGAGAATTGTTTGAACCCGGAGGCAGGGGTTGCAGTGAGCCGAGGTTGTGCCACTGCACTCCAGCCTGGGTGACACAGCAAGGCTCCCTGTCTCAAAAAAAAAAAATAAAATAAATAAATAAATAAATAAATAAAAGGAGAGAGAGATGTGAGTATGAGGATATATGTATATACACTCACATATATTAGTTTATATTTTTAAAAATGAACAACAGGAGAATAAATTAAAAAGTAATAAAACTGGCTATATATATGGAAAAAGAGAAAGAATTAGTGATATCAGGTTGAAGTTATTTTATTTTATTTTATTTTTTTGAGATGGAGTTTCACTCTGTCACCCAGGCTGGAATGCAGTGGTGCGATCTCAGCTCACTGCAACCTCCACCTCCTGGGTACAAGTGGTTCTCTTGCCTTAGCCTTCCTAGTAGCTGGGATTACAGGCGCATACCACCACGTCCGGCTAATTTTTTGTATTTTTAGTAGAGATGGGGTTTTACCATGTTGGCCAGGCTAGTCTCAAATCCCTAACCTCAGGTGGTCCAACCGCCTCGCCCTCCCAAAGTGCTGGGATTACAGGCATGACCCACCGCCCGGCCAATTTTCACTTTAGAAGTATGCAGACTCCTTATACAATTTAGAAACAATTAAATTGAAATAAAAAAAGTCTATAAATTTCAAATGAACTGAAACACATGAGCTAACTGTTGGTGGGAAAAACACAAGAAAACAGGATTCCTTTAAGTAACGTTATTTATTTTTATTTGTTTTTGAGACAGGGTCTTGCTATGTCACCCAGGCTGGAGTGCTGTGGTACAATAAAAGCTCTCTGAAGCCTCAGCCACCCTGGCTCAAGCAATCTTCCCACCTCAGACTCCCAAGTCGCTGGGACTACAGGTACATGCCACTGCACCTGGCTAATTTTTTTTTTCTTTTTGGTAGAAACAGAGTTTCCCTATGTTGCCCAGACTGGTCTTGAACCCCTGGGCTCAAGCAATCCTCCTGCCTTTGCCTCCCAAAGTGCTGGATTACAGGCGTGAGCCACCGGGTCTGGCCTACACCATATTAAAATACAATACTCTGACTATAAACACCAGTGGAATATATTTAAAAGCAAAAACTATAAAGAAATCTTAAACTGCACACTGTGGTTGATATCTGAAATGTTGGTATTATTATTTTAAAATAATTAGAGGACTTTTATAGGATAAAAACAAAGAAGTAATAATATTACCATCATTAGCAAACAAGACACTTCTAAAAGGGAAGAGATAAAAGCATAAAATCAAAGAAGAAAAATCCTTGTAACCCTGTTTTATTTTTTGTTTGTTTTGTTTTTTTGAAATGGAGTTTCCCTATATTGCCCCAGCTGGCCTTGAATTCCCAGGCTCAAGCCACCTCAGCCTCCCAAGTAGCAGGACTACAGGTGCATGCCACTGTGCCCAGCTAAAACCCTGTAATTTTAAATTTAAATTGTAAGTATCCATGTAAAACCATTATTTTCTTTACTTTTCAAAAGATGTGTATTTTCATGGCTGAGCATGGTGGCTCACACCTGTAAATCCCAGCAATTTGGGAGGCTGAGGCAGGAAGATCACTTGAAGCCAGGAGTTTGAAACCAGCCTGGGTAACATAGCAAGACCCCATCTCTACAAAAATTAAAAAAATTGCTGGGGATGATGGCACATGCCTGTGTTCCCAGCTACTTGGGAGGCTGAGGTGGGAAGATCACTTGAACAGAGGAGTTTGAGGCTGCAGTGAGCCATGATCATGCCACTGTACTCCATCCTGAGTGACAAAGCAAGATTTTGTCTCTAAAAAATAGAAAATAATTTTAAATGTGTATTTTCTAGCTATGTCTGTAAGTAAGGCCCAGAATAAATTACAACCTAGTATCAAATTAGCACTCCAGCACCCAGATTGTGGTCTCTAAATATCATACCTACTTTAAAGAAAAAAAAAGCTCCTCAGAGAAACAGCAGATTGCAAGTTTGGGGCAGAATATGTTCAGGAGGTACTTGGGAATCTTACTGGTCCAGAAGGTAAGGACTAACTGTATCAAAGATACATGACATCACATCAGAAGAACACAGGAACCAGTCTGAAAGAACTCTTGCTGCTCTAGAATCTGATCATCAAATGAATGATGACAGCAATGAATTCAAACTCATCAAATGTACACATATACATATATGTACTTAAATACATGAGTTAATAATATTCAAAACAAAGGAAAAATCAGCTTCTGAAATGGCAAAATGATTATCGCAGTGAACCCACTCTCCCATAAAAGAACCAAAAGACTGGCTAAACAATGAAAATCATCATTTCAAAGTCCTAAAATTAACCAAAGGCACAGAACAAGCTAAAAAGCATCAATTCAAGATAAGCCACTAAACCTCAGTTAGAAGAGCGAAATGTGACATTTTAAGTTGGGACTATTCCCTTCCCTCTTCCTTCTCCAGCTCAAAAAGAGAATTTTAGAACTGAAAATAACCCAATTAATAAAAAACAAACCCTCTATGGATAAGTTCAACAGCAGAATGAAGCAGACAAGAAAGAATGAGTAAAATTGAAGACAAAACAACAGAAAAAACCCAATCTAAACAACAGAGAGAAAACATTAAAAAAAAAATGAAGAGAGTCTGAGGGACCTGTGGGACAGTAAGAGAAGCTCTAATATTAGTTTTATCAAAGTTTCAGAAGAAGAAAAAATGAAGACTGAAAAAGTATTTGAAGAAATAATGGCTAAAAATTTTCTAAACCTGGCAAAAGATAAAACGTCTATAAACTCAAGAAGTTAAGTAAACCCCAAACAAGATAAACCCCAAAAAAAACATACACCAGACTCAAACTTCCAAAAATTAAAGGCAAAAAAAAAAAAAAATCTTTAACAACAGAGAAACCTCTCTTTTAAAGCAAAGCGTTGGAGGTGGGAGGTGGGAGAGTGTCCAATGACAGTAGATTTCTCATCAGAAACCATGGAGGCCAGAAAGAATTAGTACAATTATTTTCTGAGAGCTGAAAGAAATGAGCTTTCAACCCAGGATTCCATATCCAGCAAAAATATCCCTCAATAATGAATGGGGAAATCAACACATTCTCAAATGAAAGGAAATGAAGACAATCTGTCACTAGTAGACCTCCTTTAAAAAAAAGACTAAGGGCCGGGTGCGGTGGCTCACGCCTGTAATCCCAGCACTTTGGGAGGCTGAGGCGCACAGATCAGGAGGTCAGGAGATCAAGACCACCCTGGCTAACACGGTGAAACCCCGTCTCTACTAAAAACACAAAAAATTAGCCGGGCGTGGTAGCAGGTGCCTGTAGTCCCAGCTACTCGGGAGGCTGAGGCAGGAGAATGGCGTGAACTCGGGAGATGGAGCTTGCAGTGAGCTGAGCCGAGATCGCACCACTGCACTCCAGTCTGGGTGACAGAGCAAGACTCTGTCTCAAAAAAAAAAAAAAAAAAGGACTAAAGCCGGCGCGGTGGCTCACGCCTGTAATCCCAGCACTTTGGGAGGCCGAGACAGGTGGATCACGAGGTCAGGAGATCGAGACCATCCTGGCTAACACAGTGAAACCCCGTCTCTACTAAAAATACAAAAAATTAGCCGGGCGTGGTGGCGGGCGCCTGTAGTCCCAGATACTCGGAAGGCTGAGGCAGGAGAATGGTGTGAACCCACGAGGCGGAGCCTGCAGTGAGCCGAGATCATGCTACTGCACTCCAGCCTGGGTGACAGAGCGAGACTCCGTCTCAAAAAAAAAAAAAAAAGACTAAAGAAAATTCTCTCAATATAAATGAAGTGACAAAAGAAAGAATCTTGCAAAATCAGGAAAAGAATAAATGACAACAGAAAGAGTAAAAATATTGAAAAATATAATAAATTTTCCTTCACTCAAGTGTTCTAAATTATGTTTGACAGTTTAAACAAAAATGTTAACCATGTCTGATGTGGTTCTCAACATATGTAGAGAAAATATTTAAGGCAATTATAAATAAAAGAGGGTAAAGAGAAGTAAAAGTAGGTAAGGTTTCTATACTTCACTTAAAGTAATAAAATGAAGATTGTGATAAGTTATATACATATGTAATAGAATACCTAAGTGCTACAAGAGGACATACTCAAAAACACTACAAATCAAAATGGAATTCTAAAAAAAAGTTCAAGTAACCCACAGGAAAGCAGAGGGAAAAAAAGAACACAGAAGCCAGTCTGAAAGAAATCTCACTGCTCTAGAGAAACAAACAAACAAAAACAGAAAAAAATAAATAAGCAAAAAAGGCAGACTTGAATCCAAACATATCAATAATTACATTAAGTATAAATGGTATACATACATCCTGTAAGGCCAAAATTTTTAAAAATTAGTGTATGCTGTGTCAAGAACCTTATTTCAAATATAATGATACAGGCATGTTGAAAAGAAACGGATGAAAAAGATATACCATGCAAACGTTAATAAAAGAAAGCAGGAATAGGTAAATCCTAGAGACAGAAAGTAGATTATGGATGCCAGAGTCTGGGTGGAAAAGGAAACGATGGCTAATGGTTTGTTGTGATGGAATGTTCTGGAATTAGGTAGCAGTGATGGTTGGAAAACTTTGTGAATAGACTAAAAACCTCTGAATTATGTACTCTAAAAGGGTTGATTTTATGGTATGTGTATTGCATCTCAAAAAAAACATATTTCAATAAAGTTTTTTGAAAAACAAACCTCAACAAAAAAAAACAATCTTTATTAAGTAAAAATAAACCAATTAATAATGAGCCAAAGACATGAAAAGATATTTCACTGAAGAGGATACACAGATGCCAAGTAGGAACACGTAAAGATGTTCAATATCACTGGCGGCCATTAGGGAGGTACAAATTAACACCATGATGAGCTGTCACTACTCACCTATCAGAATGGCTTAAACAAAAGTAATGACAACACTAGATAATAGTGAGGATGTAGAGAAACTAGATCTCTCATATACTGCTGGTGAGAATGAAAAATGGCACAGTCACTCTGGAGCATAATTTTGCAGTTTTCTTTACTAAATATGATCCAGTGATTGTGCTGCTGGGTATGTACCCCAGAAAAACAAATAAAGTATTATATACATAATTGTTAATAGCAACTTACGTGTTTGTAACAGCCAAAAACTGGAAACAACCAAAATGTACTACAATAGATGAATGGTTAACCAAACTGTAGTACATTCATGACTACTCCTCCACAATAAAAAGGAACAAACTGTCAATATACGCAAAAGCTTGGATGGATCTCAAGGGCATTATTAAAGCCCATTTCAAAAAGCCATGTACCGTGTTATTCTATTTATGTAACATTCTTTAAATGACAAAATTATAGAGATGGAGAACACATTAACAGTTGCCTGGGATTAGGGAAAGTGGGGGGAAGGAGGATAGGTGTGGGAGCTCTTTGTGGTGATGGAATAGTTGTGTATTTTGACTGAGGGGATGGTTCCAGGAATCTACACATGTGATAAAATGACATAGAATTACACATTCTTTATACTAATCTCAATTTCCTCAGTTTTATATCATATTATAGTAACTAATGAGAGAAACTGGGTGAAAGGAACATGAAATCTGTCAGTAAGTACTATCTTTGCAAACTCCTGTGAATGCATAATTACTTCAAAATAACTAGAAAGTAATCATCAAAATTTTAATGCTATTTTAAAAAAGAAGTCTACTCAAAACAGTTCCTTTTTTTTTTTGAGAAGGAGTCTCGCTCTATTGCCCAGGCTGGAGTGCAGTGGTGCGATCTCGGCTCACTGCAAGCTCTGCCTCCCGGGTTCACACCATTCTCCTGCCTCAGCCTCCTGAGTAGCTGGGACTACAGGCGCCCGCCACCATGCCCAGCTAATTTTTTGTATTTTGTTTAGTAGAGACGGGGTTTCACCGTGTTAGCCAAGATGGTCTCAATCTCCTGACCTCATGATCTGCCCACCTCGGCCTCCCAAAGTGTTATGATTACAGGCGTGAACCACCATGCCCGGCCTTGTTCATAACAGTTTCTTTTCAGCAAACATTATTAGTAGCCCCTAGTGCCAGGTTCTCTGAGAGGTACAGAAGATGGCAATGAAAAACAACTTAAGACTTCAAAGAGCTTCCAGTTCAGTGGTAGAGAAACAGACAATATAACAAATGCAAGTAATATAATTGTGCATCCTAGAGAATAAATTCTGAGAATAAAACCAATACCTGCATCAAGCTGCTGCTCCCCGTTCATTTCCACAGCATATAGGCTATATCCTCCTGACACAAAGGAAAGGCCTATGGTTCTGCTAGGATCTGAAGATTACTTGCAGGTTCCAAGCATCTGTTCAATGGGTATCCAAGGGTCCAAATGAAAGTGCTGAAAAATGAAAAAGAACACATGAACAGCCTGAAGCCCAAGTGTGCTCACTCACTCACCAAACAGGGCACTCGACTGGTTGAGAGATGAGATAAGACAAAAACATACTGGCAGAACAGATAGGACTGGAGGAAAAATTGACATCTTTTCTAATTTTGAAGAGTCTGTATGTGTATGTGTGCGCTCATGTGCGTCTGTATGTGTAGAGAACGCACACTATCGACATCTTGATAATAAATCTAAAACTCACAACAAAGTAAGACGTATATGAATCATTACCCTTTAAATTTACATTACCATATTTAGCACCATGATTCCTATCCACAAAACTCCAGTTCCTAATGGTCTCCTAGGGAGACGGGGGAGTTAGCTTTCAATGCTGTCTTACACAACAAATATGATTCAGGATACAGTATTACTTTATCTAATTTTCCATTTCATCTATCTAGAATATTATGCAGAACCATAAATATCAACTGTATTAGCCTACAATTATAAAGAGAATTCCTCCAAAAGAAGCTTTGAACCTGCTTATTCTTTTTTCAAAAAACAGCTTTAGGGCTGGAAGCGGTGGCTCATGCCTGTAATCCCAACACTCTGGGAGGCTGAGGTGAGAGGATTGCTTTGAGCCCAGGAGTTTGGGACCAGCCTGGGCAACATGGCAAAACCTCATCGGTACTAAAAATACAAAAACTAGCTGGGTATGGTGGCGCATGCCTGTAGTTTCAGCTACTCGGGAGGCTGAAGTGGGAGGATGGCTTGAGTCTGGGGGACAGAGGTTGCAGTGAGCCAAGATCGCACCACTGCACTCCAGCCTGGGTGACAGAGCCAGAGACTGTATCACAAAAAAAAAAAAAAAAAAAACCTTTATTGAGATATAAATCACATACCAAAATTTCCCATTTTAAGTGTACAAATTAATAATTTTTAGTAAATGTACAAAGTGTAACCATCATAATTGAATTTGAGAATACTTCTATTATCCTGAAAAGAAGCCAAATGCTCACTTGCAGCTCCTTCCCATTCCATCCCTAAGCTCAAGCAACCACTCATCTGCTTTGTCTCTACAGATTTTGCCTTTCCCAAACATTTCACATAAATGGAACCATATGAAATGTGGTCTTTCATATTTGGTTGTCTTTCACTTATCATGTTTTTGAGGTTCATCCACGTTGCAGTATGGATGAATCTATTTATTCTTGCTTTATATACATGTAAAATAATCTAAGCTATTATCTTAATATGTGCCTAATAGATTAGAAAGAGAAAATGAAAGGGAGAAAAGAGCTGCTACAGGAAGGCACGGCATGAACTAACTGCAAAAGCGACAATACAGAAAACTATAGCATTGGGATGGGTACTTAACAGCACAGCTTATATTTGTAGGATCAAGCAATTCTATACCTCTCAAAAGTTTTGAGTGTGTATTAGAGCTCCCAGTAAATAATTCTCATAAGCAACTTTAATCATGAAGAAAAAGCTTAGCTTTTAATACATCCTTATATCACTTTGAAAAGGTACCAGCTACCTAAAGGACAATAGCTTAAAATGGGTAGGGATGGCCGGGTGTGTGGCTCATGCCTCTAATCCTAGCACTTTGGGAGGCCAAGGCGGGCAGATCACTTGAGCCTAGGAGTGAAAGACCAGCCTGGGCAACACAGCAAAACTCTGTCTCAAAAAATATATATGAAAATTAGCTGGGTGTGGTAGTGCATGCCTGTAGTCCCGGCTACTTGGGTGGCTGAGGCAGGAGAATCACTTGAGCCCAGGAGGCTGAGGGTGAGGCTGCAATGAGCCAAGATCACGCCACTGCACTCTAGCCTGGGCAATGGGAGTGAAATCCTGTCTCAAAAAAAGGTGGGGAGGTAAGGAAACCTAGGTTCTAGTGCCAGCTCTACTGATAACTAGCTATGCAATCTGATACACTACCATATTATGTCCATTTTTTATCTATAAAACAAATAAAGATCTTTTTCAGATTTTAAATTTTCATTTCATAATGAGCGTAGAAAAAGTTTTGATAACTATTAAAATTGTGAACATCCCACTTGAGATAAATGCCAGTTATCCCAGATCGTATCACAGAATATAAGCACCGAAACCCACACTTTCAAAGATGGGAACAATTGAATAGAAACTTGAGAGTGATGTTTACGGCTTCTAAATGTGCTCTCTTCCCTCAATTTACTTTTCTACACCAATCCCAAAACATCCAAACTGTATCACTCCACCTACTAATTTATTCTTTCCCTATATACTTATCAAACACCAGCTCCTTACCAACCACTACTGTAGGGGATGGGGTAAAGTAATCAAGAGAGATATGGTTCCTGCTTTCATGGAGCTTATTTTCAACTGGAGGGAGACAAATTAAGCCAACAATAAAAAAATTATTTAAATTGCTATGAAGTAAAAGTACTAGGCGATAAGAAAGAATATAAAGGCAGGTCTAACCTAAGGTCACTGACAGTGTCCCTGAGAAAATGATACAGCGGCTAGGCAAAAGGGGGAGAAAAGGAGGACTATTCCAGGCACCAAGAACAGCATAAACCAAGGCTCTACAGTGGGAAGGACCTGAAGGCTGCTGTGGCTAGAGCATGCAAACCAATAGAGTAAGTGGCAAATAAAAGATTGAACAGGAAGAGACGGGATAACAGCAATTAATATTTACTGAGGACTGCCTACGTGCTGGGGCACTGTTTTAAGCAGGCTGTTGACAGGTTCAAATTCCTATGGCTCTAATTTAGTGGATAATCTCCACATATAAAGTCTTGACGCTTCAGCATGGTTTTGACAGAACGAAGTCAGTGCTAAATAAATATCTGTTGGGTCACTAGGCTTTGAAGATGTCATCTACTGTTTATGTTCATGAACTCTTGGAACATGCTAGAGTATTTTGTGCAGAGAGCCACAAAGTACAAAAATAATAACGAAGCTTCAAAGCCACAAGGCATGAAGTGGAGGGATACAAGTCTTATGTAGCAGAAAGCTAAGGCTG
Organism: Symphalangus syndactylus; assembly: GCF_028878055.3. Taxonomy (NCBI): domain Eukaryota; kingdom Metazoa; phylum Chordata; class Mammalia; order Primates; family Hylobatidae; genus Symphalangus; species Symphalangus syndactylus. The sequence goes on along the minus strand of NC_072423.2, from coordinate 107,989,176 downwards.
TGACATTTTTTCAACCTTACATCAATCATTTAGATTTCAGCCAATAAGCAATCAGTTCATCATCTTAATAGGATCACAAGAAATAGACTGATGAAGTCTTCTGCTGTGGAACATCTGTTCATGCTCTCTCTTTATTGTTAGCCTGCTGTCTTTTCATGCAGTAAAGAAAAAACGGGGGCGCGGTGGCTCACGCTTGTAATCCCAGCACTTTGGGAGGCCGAGGCGGGCGGATCACGAGGTCAGGAGATCGAGACCACGGTGAAACCCCGTCTCTACTAAAAATACAAAAAATTAGCCGGGCGTGGTGGCGGGCGCCTGTAGTCCCAGCTACTCGAAGAGGCTGAGGCAGGAGAATGGCGTGAACCCGGGAGGCGGAGCTTGCAGTGAGCCGAGATTGCGCCACTGCACTCCAGCCTGGGAGACAGAGCGAGACTCCATCTCAAAAAAAAAACAAAAAACAAAACAAACAAAAAAAAACGGTAAAATATCCAGGAGCTTAGTATATGAAAATTTAATTCACTTTTCCTTTATTTCCTGTTCATATTAAATTGTTTTACTGTCATCATTTATTTTATCATTTATTTTGGTATTATCACCCTCTTGTAGTGAACAGAACACACTAAGAGTTACTCATTTAAGGCCTGGTGAGGTAGCTCACGCCTGTAATCCTAGCACTTTGAGAGGCCCAGGCAGGTGGATTGCTTGAGGTCAGGAGTTTGAGGCCAGCCTCGCCAACTTGGTAAAACCCCATCTCTACTAAAATAACACACACACACACGCACACACACACACACACACACACTAGCTGAGTGTGGTGGCGGGCCAACGTGGTAAAACCCCATCTCTACTAAACACACACACACACACACACACACACACACACAAGCTGAGTGTGGTGGCGGGCACCTGTAATCCCAGCTATTTGGGAGGCTGAGAAGAGAATCGCTTGAGTCCAGGAGGGTGAGGCTTCAGAGAGCCAAGATCGCACCACTGCAATCCAACATGGGCGAAAGAGCGAGACTCCGTCTCAGAAAAGGAAAAAAAGAAAGAGTTATTCATTTAAATAAGTGCTTATAAGGCTGGGACCAATGGCTCACCCCTGTAGTCCCAGTGCTTTGGAAGTCTGAGGCGGAAGGATCTCTTGAGCCCAGGAGTCTGAGGTTACTGTGAGCAATGATCACACCACTGCATTCTAGCCTGGGCAACAGAGAGAGACCCTGTCTCAAAAATAAATCAGTAAAAATAAATAAATAAATAAAAGTAAAAATAAATAATTCTCATATGAATTAACTGATCTGGATCTTACTCATCTTATTTAATACTTTAGTGAACTAAATAGGTACCTAGATATTTGGAGGGGGTTCTAAGAAAATATACTGAAGCTTGGAGAAATTTTAAATACTTCTAAGAAATATAAACAAAAATTGAAAAGGCAAAGCTAATTGGATAAAATAAGCTTTCAAGACAAATACTAAAAAAGAACAACAACTAAACCCAGGCAGTAAAATCAAACTGAATAGCTATTTCATTTTTAAGTGGTACATCAATATAAAATAAAACTACCATGGAATTTTAACAGATTTTTTTAAGACCTAAAAGTCATCTGAACAACAAATATGTTAGACAAAATTTTCCCCTCCCATCTTGGTGGGGTTTTTTTAGACACAGTCTCGCTCTGTTGCCCAGGCTGGAGTGCAGCGGCACAATCTCGGCTCACTGCAACCTCTGCCTCCCGGGTTGAAGTGATTTTCCTGCCTTAGCCTCCCAAGTAGCTGGGATTACAGATATGAGCTACCACGCCTGGCTAATTTTGTATTTTTTGTATTTTGGTAGAGACCATGTTGGCCAGGCTGTTCTCGAACCCCTGACCTCAAGTGATCCGCCTGCCTCAGCCCTCCCATCTTGTTTTAGATTACACATACAGTCCACACTCTTAAGCCTAGTAGTAGTAACCTGGCTTCATGTTAATGCCCTTTGTTTTCAAGGCCAAGATAAACATTGAGTAAGATGAGTGATGACATGGGGAAGTTGCAATAATGCAAGAAAAATTTCTGTGGGAAGTATCCTCAGCCAAATGATTTAACATGTCTGATATAAGTAACTTTTAAAGGGCTTAGAAAGGACAGGACCTCAGTGTGGTTCTAAAGATCACTGATAACGTTCGGTGGTTGGAAAAAAAAACACTTTAATTCAATAAATACCAGGCAGTTAGCAAGAAAATTCCTACTGAAATGTTTGAATTTGTACACTTATCCCTCAACAGATACAAGTCCAACAATAATTTCAAGTATGTTGTTAAATATACTAATTGCAACAATTCAGCAAATCAGATGCTCCATTTTCAGCAGATCTGCAAAGTTAACTCTGACCTTGACAGTGCAGTCAGCGGTAGAGTCACCTTATATTTTCTGTTCCCATTCCCCAACAGGTGTAGCTTTCTGTCGACCTTTCACTCTTACTATAGTCAACCGTCACTACATGTTTTATTTGACTATCTAAATTAAACGTTGTCTTTCCATTTGTCAAATGCCAACGTAACTCAGGGGCAGAAACCTTCTATTGTTTCATTAAGTTGTTTGTTGTGTCATTTTTATTCTTTTAACCCACTGCTACATGTCTGACTAGAGAGATTAAAAAATAAAGTCTGATAAAGTCAAGGTTTTAGTTCAATTTTGAGAGAAAAATCTTAGCCACTCATATCATCTAAATTAAATCTAAGGCCAGGCACGCTGGCTCACGCCTGTAATTCCAGCACTTTGAGGGGCCGAGGTGGCGAATCACTTGAGCTCAGGAGCTCGAGATAAGCCTGAGCAATATGGCAAGACGCTGTCTCTACAAAAAGTAAAAAAAAAAAAAAAAAAAATTAGCTGGGTGTGGTGGCACATGCTACTCAGGAAGCTGCAGTGGGAGAATTGCTCGAACCCAGGGCAGAGGTTGCAGTGAGCCAAGTTTGCACCACTGCACTCCAGCCTGGGTGACAGGGCAAGACCCTGTATAGGAAAAAAAAAAAAAATCTGAGCCAAACCTTTTCATGATTTTATAAACCCAACACAGGGCAAATCCATCTCAGTTGAATAAACTGGTACTAATAAATTTATAAAACCACTGAAAGTTCTAAACAAAACCCAAACTCAAGAATAACCTAAACTGGAAAAAAAGAAAACAAAGAAAGTCAAACTGTGGAGTCAATATTTTTAAAGATTTTGGACAACAATGAGAAATTGTTAAGTAAAATATAGCATAAGCATACAATGCACCATACATGACCATTGGAAATTGTGTTAGAGAAATGGTTTTCTCCTCCAAATCCCAATAGGGCATTTTTTTTTCTTCTGATTCTATGGTTGACCCAATAGGCCACTGTATGACTTGATAAGCTAATTTTAGAATGCATCTAAGCTGGGCATAGTGGCTCACGCCTGTAATCTCAGCACTGTGGGAAGCCAAGGCGGGAGGATAGCTTGCGCCCAGGAGTTGCAGACCAGCCTGGGCAATATAGTAAGACCTCATCTCTACGAAAAATTTAAAGAACCAAAATTAGCTAAATGTGTGACACATGCCTGTAATCCCAGCTACTCAGGAAGCTGAGATTTTTTTGTTTGTTTGTTTTGAGACAGTCTACTTCTGTTACCCAGGCTGGAATGCAGTGGCGCAATCTCGTTTTACTGCAACCTCCGCCTCCCAGGCTCAAGCAATTCTCGTGCCTTAGCCTCCTGAGTAACTGGGATTACAGGTGTGTGCTACCATGCCCGGCTACTTTTTGTATTTTTGGTAGAGACAGGGTTTCACCATGTTAGCCAGGCTGGTCTCGAACTCCTGACCTCAGGTGAGGTGATCTGCTCTCGCCTCAGACTCCCAAAGTGCTGGGATTACAGGCATGAGCCACGGCGCAACCAGCCAGGAAGTTGATAATTGCTTGAGTCTGAGACGCAGAGGCTGTAATGACCCAAGATCATACCGCCACACTCCAACCTGGGTGATAGAGCGAGACTGTGTCCCAAAAAAACAAAAAATAAAATTAAATGCATCTAAAAGAGAAAATATACAATCCAGCTACATTTTTGTAAAAGATGACATGAGGCAAGCTCCTTCTATCAAAATATTAGGCCAGACACAGTGGCTCATGCCTGTAATCCCAGCACTTTGGGAGGCCGAGACAGGAGGATCATGAGGCTGGGAGTTCGAGACCAACCTGGACAGCATAGTGAGACCCCATCTCTACAAAAAAAAAAATTTCTTAAATCAAAATAGTGTAATATTAGCATAAGAAAAGTCAAACATCAATAAAGTAAAATAAAGTTGAACAAAATAGATCAATTTTTATGAGAGTGCAGTTTGTGATTAAGAGGGCATTCCATGTAAATCGTGAAAGGATACAATTAGTGTTAAAGAACTGGCTATCCATTTTGGGAGGAAAAAAATTAGAACCTTACTTTATGCTGCCACATAAATAAATTACAGATGAATTAAAAGAGAAAAACATGAAAAAGAAGATTCCAAAGAAATTAAAACATATGTGAATATGGTTATAGCCTTGGAATAGCATAGATTTCCTTAAGCAAGGAAGCCATAAAATGGATACATTTGAGTAAATAAACATTTAAAACTTTCAACTGGCAAAAAGAACCATAAACAAATTTAAAAAACAAGCTACAGAAAAAAAACTATCTCCAGCATATATAGCAGACAAAATATTAATAGCCATAATAACAGCACCTATTAGATAAATAAGAAAGACCAAACCTAATAACATGGACATTTTTTAAAAGGTCAGATATGAACGATAATTGTAGGGAATGACTGGTAATCATATGAAAACATATTCAACCTCAACAGCTAAAATTTTATTTTTCACCCAGATTGGCAAAAACAAAAGATTAGTAACACTGAATATAGTTGAAGACATGGAGAAATGGAAGCCATCATTATCAGTTCAGGAGCACAATGGATATAGCCCTTTTAGACAGAAATTTTATTCTATCAAAATTTTAACTTGCATTCTCTACAACCCACCAGTTCCACTTCCAAGATATTGCAGAAAAATATCCTGAGACAACAAGCAAGTAAGTAGCACAACAATTTCAAAGAAAGAGTTTAAATTGTCCTCATTTCAGGGCATACACAGAGAAACATCTCCATGTGTACAAAGTAGCAAGAACCAAAATGTTTGCTTGAGCAATGCCTGTATTAAGAAAAAACGGGAGGCCAGGAGTGGTGGCTAACGCCTGTAATCCCAGCACTTTGGGAGGCCGAGGCAGGTGGATCACAAGGTCAGGAGTTCGAGATCAACCTGAACAACATGGTGAAACCCCGTCTCTACTAAAAATACAAAAAGATTAGCCAGGCCTAGTGGCGGGTGCCTGTAATCCCAGCTACTCGGGAGGCTGAGGCAGGAGAATCGCTTGAACCCAGGAGGCGGAGGTTGCAGTGAGCCGAGATTGCACCACTGCACTCCAGCCCAGGCGACAGTGTGAGACTTCGTCTCAAAAAGAAAGGAAAAAGAAAAAGAAAAGAAAAAACTGGAAGCCTCAGGGTCAATCAATACATAATGGCACATCCACAAGATGAAACTTAAAAAGAATAAGACAGCTTAGTAAGCATAAAGTTTATGCTGGGGTGATGAAATAAGCTTTGGATTTGGATAGTGGTTTTACCTAGACATATATATATATATAACCTATATCTATATAAAACTGAACAAAAACAAAACTACGTATTTCTATAGGTACACATATATATGTGCAGATACCTTTAACGTGGTCAGGAAGGATACATCGAAATCATTAATAGGAAAGTGAGATTCAGGGGCAGGGCAAAAGGGAGTGTTTGTTTTAACTGTATTGGGTAAACTTTTTAAGATAAAAATGTATTCATATGTTTACTTCAGTGATTTAAAATTTTAAGACAAAAAATGCATTTATTGACATGGAAAGCTATTTATTCATTCTTTCAATAAATATTTACTGGAAACTTACTATGTGTTGGCACAATAAAAAAAAATTAGAGATATATCAGTGAAGAAAACAGACCAAAATCTCTGCCCTCATGAAGCTTATATTTTAGCGTAAGGAAGAAAGTATAATACTTTTTCTAAATGTTGTAAGTGATAGAGCTGGGGAGGAATGACAGTGTGGGGTGGTTAAATCGGGTGGAAAGGAGGCTTCACTGACAAGGTAACATATGGACAAAGATTTGAGGGGGCTATAGAAGGAAAGAGCATGCCAGGCAGAGGGAAAAGCCAGCACAAAGGGCCTAAAGGGAGAACATGTGAGAGTGAGCTATGTTCTAGGAATAGCAGGGAGGCCAGGGTAGTTGGTGCCAAGCAAGCAAGCAAGAACAAGTAGAAGAAGAGGCAGGAGAGAGGTCAACCTCACACTGCCTGCCACCCCCAGGTGCCTCTGTGAGCACCCCCACCTACAGCCCTTAAGGAACTATACTTACCAGGTGACCCTACTCCTCTGGTGGTAACAAAACGTAAAGGCAATGTTGGTGGGAATGTAAAATGATGCAACCACCTGGGAAAACAGTCTGGCAGTTCCTCAGTGTTAAACATAGAGTTACCATATGGCCCAGTATTTCACTCCTCAATATATACCCAAGACATATGAAAACATATGTCCAAACATAAACTTGTTCGTGAATGTTCGTAGTATTATTTATAAGTCAAAAAATAGAAACAAATCAAATGTATCAACCAATTAATGGATAAGTAAAATGTAATATATCTAATATAATGGAATATTATTCAGCCATAAAAAGAAATGAAGTACGAATACATACTACAACAAGGATAACCTTGAAAATATTGTACATGAAAAGACAGACAGACACTAAAGGCCACATATTATATGCTTCCATTTATATAAAATGACCAGAATAGGCAAATTCACAGAGACAGAGGGTAGATTGTGGTCGCCAAGAGCTGGTAGAGAAAAGGTAATGGATAACGACTACTAATATGTACAGGGTTGCTTTTGGGGGTATTAAAACATTCTAATATTAGAATGTGGTGAGAGTTGTACTATTCTGTGAATAAAAAAACTATTTAACTGTAAACTTTAAATAAGTGAGTTTTATGGTCTGTGAAATGTATCTCAGTAAAACTATAAAAATGGTACTTATATTCAAGGACACAACTGCACTTTTAAATAACATTTCAAATACAGAAGCCAATGACAAAAAAAAAGACAAGATATCTGGGTTACCCTTAGGATATGCAACAGAAAGAGAAAGAAAATAATTTGGCTGTTACTGGTTTGTATCAGTTAAGGTAATGCTATGCTTTAACAGATAAATTTCAATTTTCAATTGCTTCATCCAACAGATATGTATTTCCCACTCAGCTGAAGTCCAAACAGGTGTTCCTAATCAGTAGGCAACTCTCCACCATGTGATTATTCATGAAGCCAAAAGCCTTCCACCACATAGCTCTACCATCTTCAACAAAGTCTTCACAAATCATTCACTGTAGGGGATCACACATGGGAGGTTTTCATGGGACAGACCTGAAAGTGGTACGTCCCTTCCACCCACATTCCACTAATTAAAATCCAGTCACAAGACCCCATCCAACTACAAAGGAAGCTGCAAACTATAGTATGGCACTTCCCACCATTAGTAACAGAGTGCTTAAATTAGTATTGCCATTCACCAGAACTTATATTAACAGTGAATAGCAGTTATTTTATTTAAAGGAGGCTCTATGAATCAACAGTAGTGATACTATGAACTGTCATGGAATTCTGTCAATAAATATTTACTGAGCACTTATCATCGCCTCACCACATTTGTTCTAGGTGAACAAATATTTTGAAACCTGCCCTCACGAATCTCATAATCTAAAGTGTGTAGATAGCAGCAATAAAATAAATACAGCTGAGCCTTGAACAACATGGGCATGAAATACATGGGTCCACTTACAGATTTTTAAAAATAACTATCTTGGAAAAATTTTTGGAGATTTATGACAATTTGAAAAAACTTGCAGACAAACCATGTAGCTTAAAAATATCAAAAAAATAAGAAAAAGGTGTGTTGTGAATGCATAGAATACACGTACCTATTAGTCTATTTTATCATTTACCACTTTAAAATATATACAAATCTATTATTAAAAGTTAAAAAATATCAAAACTTATACAAACAGACTGTACATGGTGTCATTCCCAGTACTGAGAAATGTAAACAAACCCAAAGATGTAGTTTTACATCATAACTACACAAAATTAAGTGTAGTACATATTGCACTACTGCAATCATTTTGCAGCTATCTCCTGTTGCTATTGCCTTGAGCTCAAGTGTTGCGACCATCTCCTTAAAATGCTGTATGACACTAATCATCTCCACGTGGGCAGTTCATCTCTCCAGTAAAATGCATAAATAATATCACAATAAAAAGTGATCTCCCATGGTTCTTACACATTTTTCATGACGCTTAGTGCAGTACTGAATTTAACAACACCCTAAGACCCATAGAAAGTACCGCTAGAGATGCTGGACGCGCGCTCAAGAAGCAGAGAGAAGTGGTGACATTATAAGAAAAAGCTGAATTACTTGATACGTACAATAGATTGAGGGCTACAGCTGCAGCTGCCTCCATTTCAAGATAAGTAAATCCAGCATAAGGACCATTGTTTAAAAAAAAAAAAAAGCAAAGGAAATCTGTGAAGCCATCACTGCAGCTACGCCAACAGGTGCAAAAACCTTGCATTTTGTGTGAATTATGTTTCTATCTCGTGTTGAAAATGCAGCTTTTATGTGAGTGCACGACTGCTGTAGAAAGGCATACCTATAAACTTTCATATGATTTGAGAAAAAGCAAAGTCATTATATGACAACTTAAAGCAAAAGAAAGGTGAAAGAGGCCGGGTATGGTGGCTCATGCCTGTAATCCCAGCACTTTGGGAGGCTGAGGCAGGTGGATCACCTGAGGTCCGGAGTTCGAGACCAGCTTGACCAACATGGAGAAACCCCATCTCAACTAAAAGTACAAAATTAGCCGGGCGTGGTGGCACATGCCTGTAATCCCAGCTACTCGTGAGGCTGAGGCAAGAGAATCACTTGAACCCGGGAGGCAGAGGTTGCAGTGAGCTGAAATCATGCCACTGCGCTCCAGCACGGGCAACAAGAGTGAAATTCCATCTCAGAAAAAAAAAAAAAAAAAAAAGGTGAAGGATCTAAAGCTGGAGGATTTAATGCCAGCAAAGGATGGTTTGATAATTTTAGAAAGTGGTTTGGCTTTAAAACTTTAATAGGAGAAGCAGCTTCTGCTGACCAACAGGCAGCAAATGAGTTCCCCAATGCCATTAAGAAAATCATTGAGGATAAAGGATTTCCACCTGAATAGGTTTCTGTGGGATTTTTTTGAGACAGGGTCTTGTTCTGTCACCCAGGCTGGAGTGCAGTGGCATGAGCTCAGATCACTGCAACCTCCACTTCCCAGGCTCAAGCAATCCTGTCACCTCAACCTCCCTAATAGCTAAGACTACAGGGATGTGCCACCACACTCAGCTAATTTTTTTTTTACTTTTCTGCAGAGACGAGGTCTCACTACATTAGGCAGACTAGTCTGGAACTCCTGGGCTCAAGCAATCCTCCCATCTTGGCCTCCCAAAATGATAGGATTTCAAGAATGAGCCACTGCACCCAACCTGAACAGGTTTTTAAGGCTGATGAAAAAGTGCTCTACTTTGGGGGAAAACGTGCTACAAAGGACATTTATTAGTAAGGAGAAGAAAGCACCCGGATTTAAGGAAGGAAAGGATAGTCTAACTTGACTATTTTGAGCAAGTGCAGTTGGGTTTATAATCAGGACAGCCCGCTAACTCCCATGCCTCGAAGGGAAAAGATAAAAGCCAGATGCTAGTCTTTTGGTTCTACAAAAAGGCCTGGACAACAAGAACCCTTTTCCTGAATTGGTTCCATCAATGATTTGTCCCTGAAGTCAGGAAGTACCTTGCCAGTAAGGGTCTGCTTTTTAAAGTTCTTTTGTAATTTGACAATGCCCCCAGCCACCCATGAGTTCAACTCACCCCATGAATTCAACACCAAAAGTGGTGATGGGAGTCTACTTGCCCCCCAAACACAATGTCTCTAATTCAGTCTCTAGATCAAGAGCTCATAAGGGCCTTTAAGGCTCATTACACACATTCCTTTATGGAAAGAACTGTCAACACTATGCAAGAGAATCCTGATAGAACATCATGAAAGTCTGAAAGGATTACACTATTGAAGATTCCATTGTTATAGAAAAAGTCCTGAAAGCCATCAAGCCTGAAACAACAGACTCCTGCTAGAGAAAATTGTCCAGATGTCCTACATAACTTCACAGGATTGACAACAGAGCCAATCACGAAAATCATGAAAGAGGTTGTAGATATGGCCAAAAAGGTTGGAGGTGAAGGGTTAAGATATAGATCATGGGCTGGGCACGGTGGCTCACGACTGTAATGCCAGCACTTTGGGAGGCCAAGGCGGCCAGATCACTTGAGGTCAGGTGTTCCAGACCAGCCTGGCCAACAAGGTGAAACCTCGTCTCTATTAAAAACACAAAAATTAGCCAGACGTGGTGGCATATGCCTGTAATCCCAGCTACTCAGGAGGCTAAGGCAGGAGAATCGCTTGAACCCAGGAGGCGGAGGTTGAAGTAAGCTGAGATCGCAGCACTGCACTACAGCCTGGGCGACAGAGCAAGACTCCCATCTCAAAAAAAAAAAAAAAAAAAAAAAAGAGATACAGATCATGGAGAAATTGAAGAGCTAAAACGCAACACATCAGAGGAATTAACAGAAGACAACTTGATGGAGATGAATTATTCCAAAACCAGTGCCAATAAGGAAGAAGATGTAGAAGAAGCAGTGCCAGAAAATAAATCAACACTGACAATCTGGCAGAAGGGTTTGGATTATTCAGGACTGCTTTTATGACAAGATCCCTCTATGATATGGCACTGAAACTAAAGCAAACAGTGGAAGAGGAGTTGATACCATATAGAAACAGTTTTAGAGAAAAGAAAAAGCAAAAATTCAGACAGAAATTATAACGTATTTCTGCAAAGTTACACCAAGTGCACCTGCCCCTCTTGTCTTCCTTTCTGCCTCCTCCCCTCTTCCATCTGTGGCACCCTAAGACAGCAACACCAACCTCTCTTCTTACTCCTCCTCAGCCTACTCAATGTGAAGATGACAAGGATGAAGACCTTTATGATGATCCACTTCCACTCGATGAAGAGTCAATATTAATATATTTTCTCTTCCTTATGATTTTCTTTGTAACATTTTTTCTCCAGCTTACTCTACTGTAAGAAAACAGTATGTAATATATAACATATAAAATACGTGTTGATTGACTGCTTATGTTATTGGTAAGGCTTCTGGTCAACAGTAGGCTATTGGTAAAGTTTTTGAGAAGTCAAAAGTTATATGCAGATCTTCAACTGCGTGTGGGGTCAACACCTCTGTGTTGTTCAAGTGTCAACTATAATATGTATGTTGAATGAAAACAAACGTTAGGAGAAAAAAACTGAACAAGGGAGGAGGACAGGGAGTCCTACTTTTAACAGAGTGATCAAAGTCTTAGTGTTGAGGTAACACGAAACAACACCAGAGGGAAATGAGGAAGTGAGCCATGTGGGTACCTGCGGAAGAATATTCAAGGCAGAAAAACAAAAAGTGCAAAGTCTCTGAAGTGGGAGCTTGTGCGGCGTATCTGAGGCCACAGTGGTTGGAACAAAATGATCACAGTAGAGATGCTAGGAGATGAACTCAGGAAGCTATCAGGGAGTCATATTTTATATGAACTTGCAGGCTGCTGTGACGATTTTGGCTCTGGGGAAGCCATTGAAGGATTCTGAGCAGAGGAGGAACATAATTTGATCTATCTTTTAAAAGGATCATTCTGCAGCTATGTGAGAACAAAGCAAGAGCAGAAGCAGGAAGACCAATTAAAAAGACCACAGAATAATCCCAGTGAAAGGTGTTGGTCGCTAGGTCCAGGACAGGAGAAGTGAAAATGTGGAGGATTTGGGGTATTAAGATGGATTTGGGGTATGAGAGAAAGAGCAGTATCTGGGCTGACTGAAGTTTCTGGCTTAAGCAACTGGAAGGACAGAACGGCCACTTGTGGAAAAAGGCAAGTCTGAAGTAGGAATGGTTTGAGGAAGAAAAATTATGACGAGCTTCAGTGCAAAATAGGGCAATATGATTACTTTCCTCACCACTAAAGGTTTGCTCTTGGAGTTTTCAGGAAAATGTTTTCAATCAACAAAAGTACAATTATTACACCCCTTATCTGTGTAGTGTCACCAATTTATAAGCTTTTTTTTCACCCACGATGCTTCATCTGAACATAATAAAAAACTCTTTTAGACAGCAAGAATGGGGCCAATTCTTTTTTTTTGCCCCTTGGGAACCTCCTTGTCGGCTTCAATCCCATCTTACATTTCACCTTCTCTAGGTTTACCAATCAGCCTTGAAGGCATTTCCCCATAGCAATTCAGTAATTTATGCTGCCTTATTTTTTAAAATTCCAATTTCAACACCCGCATACTTTCCAATACAGGCACTTCAACGACAAATTTTCTAGCTTTCTTTAATGTATGTCTTTCAATAATCTCAGGCATAAATAATCTTTAAAAATTCATACTATAATGGATACTATATTGAATATAGGTAATATATATTATAATATATAATGAATACTATACTAAATACTATGAATATATATATATATATATATTTTCATACTATAATGATTCATACTGTAATGAGTTTGGAAATCTCAGGCTGACCACCCTATAAATCCCTGGTCCACAGTTGGCTAAGTATGACCACTTTGCGGCCTTGCTTCCTTAGCAATTACTGATTAGTACCAGGATATTGAGCACCTCCTCTTTGCCAGATACCACGACAACTAAATTGCAGTTTTGAAATTATCCTTCACTGTACCAGAATATGACAAAAGCATTTAAAATCATTTCTTTATCCTTATATTATCTTATAGGCTGGAACGGTAGCTCTTCCAGAGTTCAAATATGATTACATTTTCATCAATTAAATGCTTTATTTATGGGAGCCAGTAACATGAGCACATGTTGACACAAGTATGTCTTTGCTCTGATTAAATCAGGAGCTATTTGATTCACCAACACAAGCACTGTCAAAATGTACCAATTCCAATAGTATTATAAAAAGATTAGGCCGGGCGCGGTGGCTCACGCTTGTAATCCCAGAACTTTGGGAGGCCGAGGCGGGCGGATCATGAGGTCAGGAGATTGAGACCACGGTGAAACCCCGTCTCTACTAAAAATACAAAAAATTAGCCGGGCGTGGTGGCGGGCGCCTGTAGTCCCAGCTACTCAGAGAGGCTGAGGCAGGAGAATGGCGTGAACCCGGGAGGCGGAGCTTGCAGTGAGCCGAGATTGCGCCACTGCACTCCAGCCTGGGCGACAGAGCGAGACTCCGTCTTAAAAAAAAAAAAAAAAAGATTATAGGAAAAGACCATGTTCAGTTATGAAAAGACTTGAAATTATTCTGTAATTTCATCGTTGCTGTTTCTCAGCTTTCTCGTGTCAAGTCACAGATCAGAAACTTCATTTCAATAGAACAAATGCTTGTTAACCATTTATCAAGAAAAAAGAAAAGATTATTTGAGTATCTACTATGTATGTGCCTGGTACTTTTTATGTATTGTATACTAAATAATTAGGCACACAGAACACTGTCCAACACATGGTAAGCTTAATATTTAAGTGTTTATTATTTTTTAATGATCTCTTATTTAATCCTAGCTATTCTGCTTAACTCATACAATGATAACTCCATTTTACAGATGAGGAAAAGTTAACATGTCAGTTCATATACAGTCATGCATCGCTTAATAATGAGGATATGTTCTGAGAAGTTTGTTGTTTGGCAATTTTGTCATTATTCAAACATTATAGGGTGTATTTACACAAACCTAGACGGTGTGGCCTACTATACACCTACAGGCTATACGGTATAGCCTATTGCCCCTACGCTACAAACCTGTAGGCAACTGTAACACAATGGTAAGTATTTGTGTATCTAAATATATTTAAACATAGGAAAGGTATAGTCAAAATATGTCATAAAAGATAAAAAATGAGGCCAGGCGCAGTGGCTCATGCCTATAATCCCAGCACTTTGGGAGGCCAAGGCGGGCAGATCACTTGAGGTGAGGAGTTTGAGACAGGCCTGGCCAACATGGTGAAACTCCGTCTCTACTAAAAATACAAAAATTAGCTTGGTGTGGTGGTGGGTGCCTATAGTCCCAGCTACTCAGGAGGCTGAGGCAGGAGAATTGCTTGAACCTGGGAGGTGGAGGTTGCAGTGAGCTGAGATCATGCCACTACACTTCAGCCTGGGCGACAGAGTGAGACTCCGTCTCAGGGAAAAAAAAAAAAAAAAAAGACAAAAAATGGAACATTTATATAGGGCACTTATCATGAATGGAGCTTGCAGGACTGGGAAGTTGTTCTGGGTGAGTCAGTGAGTGGTGAGTGAATGTGAGGGCCTGGGATATTACTGTATACTACTGTAGACTTTCTAAACACTGTACATGTAGGCTACACTAAATTTGTTTTAAGAATATTTTTCTTCCTTCAATAATAAATTAACCTTAGCTTCCTGTAACTTTATAAACTTTTTGATTTAAAAATTTTTTTTTACTTTCTTGTAATAACACATAGCTGAAAATATATACACTGTATAGCTGTATAAAAAATATTTTTTTCGGTCGGACGCCATGCCTCACGTCTGTAATCCAATACTTTGGGAGGCTGAGGTGGGCGGGTGACCTGAGGTCAGGAGTTTGAGACCAGCCTGGCCAACATAGCAAAACCCCATCTCTACTAAAAATACAAAAAAAAAAAAAAAAAAATTAGGCAGCCAGGCATAGCAGCAGGTGCCTGTAGTCCCAGCTACTCGGGAGGTTGAGGCAGGGGAATCGCTTTAACCTGGGAGGCGGAGGTTGCAGTGAACCAAGATTGCGCCACTGCACTTTAGCCTGGTGACAGAGCAAGACTCTGTCTCAAAAAAAAAAAAAATTAGCAGGGCGTGGCGGCGAGTGCCTGTAATCCCAGCTACTCAGGAGGCTGAGGCAGCAGAATCGCTTGAACCCGGGAGGTGGAGGTTGCAGTGAGCCGAGATCGTGCCACTGCTCTCCAGTCTGGGTGACAGAGTGAGACTCCATCTCAAAATATATATATATATATATATTTTTCTTTATATCCTTATTCTATAACCTTTTTTCTATTAACTTTGAATTTACTTTTTGAAACTTTTTGTTAAAAACTAACACAACAACAGCCTAGGCCTACACAGGACCAGGATCATCAATATCGTTGTCTTTCACCTCCACATCCTGTCCCATTGGAAGATCTTCGGGAGCAATAACATGCATGGAGCTGCCATCTCCTTGGTAACAATGCCTCCTTCTGGAATAACTCCTGAAGGACCTGTCTGAGGCTGGCTTATGGTTAATTTTTTTTAATGAGTAGAAGGCATATACTCTAAAATAATGATTAAAAAGTACAGTAAATAAACCACAGTTATTTATTACGATCAAGTATTATATACTGTACATAACTGTATGTGTTATGCTTTTATATAACTGCCAGTGCAGTAGGTTTATTTACACCAGTACCATAACAAACACGAGTATGTATCTCACTATGACTTTAGGATGGCTACTACATCATCATTAGGCCATAGGAATTTTTCAGCTCCATTATAATTGTATGGGACCACCGTCATATATACAGTCCACCATTGACTGAAACACCATCATGCCATGCATGACTGTAGATAGGAAGCAGCAGCGGCAGCATCTGAACCCTCATCTGATTCCAGAGCCTGAGCTCCTTAGTCTTTCTGGGCTCTGGGGGTTTTCTTGGAGCTCAGAGAATACAAGGATAATTGTGAGGTATGTCTTATACCATAGAGTGACGGCCCTAGATGATCTACACGCAAGTTGTTTTATTCATTCATTCATTTAACTTCTAAGTTCCATACTGTTCTACTTTTCTAAGTGAGTAACCAAGAGTCTGGATGGCACCTAGACAGATGCTGCCATCTATAAGCTTCTAAAATCTTATTCTAGTAGGGCCCTAAAACAGATTAATTCATATGAAAGGATAAAAGCTAAAACCAAAACTCTAAATTAATGAACACCTAACTAGTATATACACTTAGAAACTACTTTCTTCACAGCACTGTATAAAGTTAAGCCCAGTCTAGATTCAACTCTCTCCAATTCTGTAAATGGTCACTACTAGTAGCCTAATAAGTCATTCCCTCTACCTCTTCCTCTTTGCCGCTAAATCCCTCATTTGTTCGGGTAGCAAAGTTCCATATACTGGATTGTGCCCAGTTAATCTCATGCCTCTTTGTCAGGTAATTGTGTTCTAAGTCTTCCTTGTGGTCATGTGACCCAGTCCTGGCTAAAGAGAAGAGAAAGTTTGCTGAGGAGCTTGTAGGAAATACATGTTCATTGCTAAGAGAGGCAACATAGTTTCAAAAATGTCTTGAGTCTGCGTAATATCAACAATGTAATCTGACAGTGGTAATTCTCTCAGGTCAGCAAACACATCACATTAAAATGGTTTCAGCCTATATATTCTACTTCTCTCAGAACCCATGGCTATTATGTGTCAAGTCCTGTTCTAGGCACCAGCATAGAATAATGAACAAATCAGACTAAAATCTCTGCTCCTGAAACATAGTTGGTACTCAATAAATACTTGTTTAAATAATTAATTGTAAATCAAAATAATTAATAAACTAAAACTTTGATTGAATAAACCACTTATTAGTTCTAAAATAGTTAAGTTTAGCTTAAACTCATATTCAGATAATTTTATATATTGAACCTCTGAGACCAAATGATTTTTGCTATACAGCGAAAAATGTATCTTTTTGACACCAGAAAATACTGAATGTAAAAGGTATTGGCAGGCAAACATACTTACTACCAGAAAAGTAGGCCGGGCGCGGTGGCTCACGCCTGTAATCCCAGCACTTCGCGAGTCCGAGGCAGGCGGATCACAAGGTCAGGAGATTGAGACGGCTAACATAGTGAAACTCCGTCTCTACTAAAAAATACAAAAAATTAGCCGGGCGTGGTAGCAGGCGCCTGTAGTCTCAGCTACTCGGGAGGCTGAGGCAGGAGAATGGTGTGAACCCGGGAGGCGGAGCTTGCAGTGAGCCAAGATCGTGCCACTGCACTCCAGCCTGGGCGACAGAGTGAGACTCCATCTCAAAACATAAATAAATAAAATAAAAATAAAAATAAAAGAAAACTAAAGAATTTCTGATTTTCCAACAAAAAATATATGTATGCAAATTGAAAAGGAAAGTGCTCTTTTAGTATTAATTTTGCTATACCTCTAAGGGATATGTCTAAAGAATACACTAAACACAAAGAAGTACTCAATGAAGATTTAAATCAAACTTCAGAATGTGATTTCTGGCAAAAAAAAAAAAAAAGAAAGAAAGAAAACACAAACAACTTGTGAAAGGAAAAAGGGAAAGTGGAGCTGGGAAACAAAATAATGAACATTTTGAATTATTCATGGATTTTGATGTCCTTCCCCTTCCTAATCTCTTTCCAATTACCATGATCAAGAACAGGCCATATGACTAATTTTGACATTTGGTAGGGTAGCTTAAAGCTCTCTGGCACTTCATCAAATTTACATTAAGCAACAAGGAGTCTGGCAATGGGGCAGTTTAATCCTTAAAGAGATAGCCGAGAGACCAGTCAGGGACACTAACGTAGTTTAACTGCAAGAGCTCAGCTACAGACAGAACAAAGCGGAAACCTGAAATAAAGGCCTCCAAATGTTTTTGAGGTTCTTAGTTAGCTCTAGGTTTAGGAGCTGACCACAAACCAAAGAGACCTAATTCTAATCAGGCCTAGAAAGTTACTTAATTATCTTTACCCCACAAATAGCCACCTCTGTGCTCATCTCAGTATAGCCAACCCCACAAAAAGGAAGACAACTGGGAGAGGAGAAGAGGAGGAGGAAAGATTTGAAAGCTCCCTGATGACCACAATTAAAGATCAGAAAGACAGGTCAATTAAAGGAGATATCAAGTGCACATACATGTGCCAGGAAAAAAGACAGCTTCCGACAGGACCAAAGAAACCTCCATTTGACAGTCTTCACTTTTTCCCCTACTAAATCCCTTGTTGCCTCAGATGTGATATTATGTCTACAAATTCCCTGGCACATAAACTGTTGAGAAAGAACTGGAAGCAACATAAAAGCCAATTACATTACATTGAAAGCAGATTATTCTCGTGAGGAGGTTGAAAAATCAACTGAAGCTGAATACTGAGTATAACTAAACTTGTTCTACCCAAAGCTTAGCATAGTTAGTATCTCGAAAAAGATCCCTCACCAGAAGAGGTGCTTAAGATGAGAACACAAGTCTTTGACTTTACACTTCTGTCTTCATCAGCTGGGGAAAATATTTCTCCGAAAAGTGAACAACAAAACTCACATGCTGGGGAATGACCACTAGTTAGACTAGACTAACCATAAAAAATGAGACCCAGCTTAAGTTGCACAGTCTACCACTTACCAGCTCAGTTTCCTTATCTGTTACACAGGGAATATGGTGAAGGGCTGTTGTGAAGACTAAAATAATTTATGTAAAATACCACACCATACAAACAGCAACTATCTAATAAATTCTATTTATTAGAATATTAGAAGCATGTCTAAAACCCCTCATATTCCCATGCAACCATGTCTCCCAGCTAAGGGAGTTAGGGGTCATAAATTTTGAGGCTACTGAACCTAGGCTACAACTTTCCAACATACAAAATTTTTACGTGTTTACTTAGACCTCAAAACAGGAGAAAATCAAGGTACATGAATGGTAACACCATATCAAAAGTAACAGGGCAGTCCTGGCAAGGAAGCATGTGGTCTTGGCAGCCAGACTGCTGGGTGTGAGTCCCGACTACCCAGCCTGCTTGCTGTGTGGCTGTGGCCTAGTGAAGTAATCAGTTTATGTCTCAGTGTCCTCATCTGTAAAATGCAAATGTTAACAACAGTACCTATCTCATAAAGTTACCTTGATTATTCAATTAATGTACTTAAAAGTTTATTGCATAGGAAGCCCTCAACTATTACTGCTGTAACAAGCCTCTTACTAGAATGAATGTTTACTGTTTCAAAGATGATTCCCAACCCATAAGGAAGTGAGATGCCTTCTTTTTTTTTTCTCAACAAATACCCTTCTAACCTCTCCTAGCAAACTTATACAGTACACATTTTTAAATTAAAACACATTTCCTTATTAACTCTTTAATGGAATGGAATAACACTGAAGAGAGCAGCCAAAAGGCTAAAAAAATCAGTGTAATAAACAGCCATCATCAATAATGTCAGAATCATCAGGAAAGCATAAAAAACAAAGTCTTTCCCCAAGGGAGTAAGAGGCTCTGCCTCAACCCAGAAGAGAGCTAAGGGGAAGTTATAGTGGTTGACTTAGAGAGACCCTTGGGAGGTTCAATCACTCACCAAACTTTAACTCATGATTATAAGGCAGGATGCTCTGGGGATTTTGCTGCTTTGTATTGTTACATTAAACATACAAGCATTTTTAAAAGCTCTATGTTAGAATTTAAAGATGCCTAGACTATAGACACATATGCTGTGCAATTAATTCACTGGAATTTTTTTAAGTTTAAGGCCCTATAAGAACTAGATTATCAGTTATAAATACTGAGAACTTTTGGATAGGCTACCACCCCTCAAAAATCACGACAGGCAACCATACAGGTCAGTCCCTCAAGAACACCTCAAGAACCTGTCCCTCAAGAATGCCTCCCAACTCCAGGGTAATGCTGCTGCGAGGGTATCCTCGGGGAAACACAGTGGTGAATGTCTGCTGCAAAACACTGAGCCAATACCTAAGAGGCATGCTGAACATTTAACAACAATGATACAAGGAACAAGTATTAGTTATTTAGAAAAAGTATAAATTATTTAGAACACAAAACAACTCTTTAGGAGCTTTTAAAATAAGTGCTTCCAAAAAAGGAGTAAATCTCTGGTTACTACTAGAGATGTACTACATAACACATTAAATCTGTAAAATAATTTGGCACAAAAAGTTAAATAGACATGAGGAAAAAAACCAGCCTAGGTTATGATAATTAATTAGGAATCTAAACAGACTCATAAGTAAGATGTAAAACCAAAACCGTAATTGGCAGAATAGCAGTCTACTTATTTACCTGTTATTTCCAAAGCACAGCAGGACACTTGGCAGCCTTCTGTTTGGTTAGTATTAGACCCTAGTCATACCTTAATAGTTGTTTTTATAGATTTCAGTACCCCCACATCTTTCAATCTAACATATGTAAACATTCTCTGAAAACCAAAAGTATCTACGTTAAATATATAGAAATTTTTGGTTAAATCTCTATACCTGTTAAACAAAGATTCCTCTTCGTGATTTCTTTTCTCCACTTTTCTATTCTTTCCCTAAAAATAATTTGGTTTCTTTCCTACCACACTAAATTATTATTTTGTGAACTTAAATGCAATATTACAAAGGTGGCCAGTTTTCTAAGATTAGGACTTACCAATTCCACTTTACAGCGCTTAGTACAAAATTATTGGTATAATTTTCAATCCTTAATAATACTATGCTACTAATGGTCATGTTTTCATGTGTTATAAGAAACATGCCTTCTGGGAGGCTGAGGCAGGAGAATGGTGTGAACCCGGGAGGTAGAGCTTGCAGTGAGCTGAGATTGCGCCACTGCACTCCAGCCTGACTCCGTCTCAAAAAAAAAAAAAAACAAAAAAAAAAAAAAACAAAGAAAGAAAGAAACATGCCTTCCATAAAACTATTCCTACTAATGCTCATGTTTTATAAGAAAAAAATAAGGCCAGGTGTGGTGGCTCACACCTGTAATCCCAACACTTTGGGAGGCTGAAGTGGGCGGATCACGAGGTCAGGAGATAGAGAACAGCCTGGCTAACATGGTGAAATGCTGTCTCTACTAAAAATACAAAAATTAGCTGGGCATAGTGGCACGCGCCTGTAGTCCCAGCTACTTGGGAGGCTGGGAGAATCGCTTGAACCCAGGAGGCAGACGGTGCAGTAAGCTGAGATTGCGCCACTGCACTCCAGCCTAGTGACAGAGCTAGACACCATCTCAAAAAAAAAAAAAGAAAAAGAAAAAAACAGTGTTTACATAATGTATAACTTCTTTCAGTCTTGGACAAAACTATCATTGAAACAGACAGGTGCCTGAAGTCATCTAAACAGGCTGACAAGAATTTAAAACTTCGTTATTTGCAAATTAACAACACAAAAGGTAGGCTTGAGGCAGACAATTGGTTACTAATGTCTCCTTCAAAGAGAAAAGATTTCCAGCACCGTCTATTAAAACTGTTCGGATATATTCCAAAGGCTAGTTGTCTTTTAGGATTTTTCTTGGGAGGGGTTGTTATTTTAATTGTTGCATTTAAACTGTTCAAAAAATAAATAGGCTTAGTTGGGCAAAACACAACCACTCACTCCGGAAAAATATCATCATAAAGGTAAAAATAACTCAAAGCATACACCTGAAGTCATTAAGAGGTTTTTCCTCAGTTTTCTCTTATAGGATGTGAGATAAATGCAGTATTATTCTCTATTAAAGTATAAAAGACAACTCAACTCAGTTGTTTAACTCACATTAAATTCCTCCAAAATGGTATTTTGAAGCGTATCACAGGCTCAGCCACATCAAGTTTGGAATTTTGTGCCACAGAGTCAGATGACAGAACACTCGGTCCTTCCTGACTTGGAAACCAAAACCAAATGCTTGAAGAGACTTAATGTCAAATCTAACTATCCAAAGTCTTAAGTTTACTTCAATTTCATCTCAAAGCAATCGTTAAAGAAAAAAAATCAATAAGCCATTCAAACACCAGAATACTACTTTTCTCGGAATCTTTAACAAAACGTCAAAGAAATTCAGACTGTTGGACAGTTAAACTTCAAAGAGCCACCTTAATATTTGAAAACGTCAAGAAAAAGTTAAGCAAGAAAGAGAGGAAAGAGAGGAAAGAGAGGGAGAGAAGAAAGAAAGAAGGATGGATGGAAAGAAGGAAGGAAGGAAAAGTTTTCTCAACTTTAACAAATACTATTATCAAAACTAAGGAGCTTTGGCCTTGGGAATTCAGACATTACGCATAAAGCAAGGAAATAAACCTAATGAACAAACATTACTACTATGGGGTGATATCAACCTTGCAATTCTGGAGAGATATTAATGAAGTGGGGTGAAGTATAAAGAGAATAATTTTTTCACTTCAAATGATGAGTAATGAAGTTCAACATACAAACATTTTTTGTTTGCTCATTTTTTCCCAAATAACTTTACACCCACATTACTTTACACCCACATTACTGTCTCATTTGCAAACGTCTGCATAGTATCTTCAGCAACTATACCTAGCACTGCACTTTTACATACATTAAGCCAGCTGCCTGGATGATTTTTTAAAATTGCTCTTTGTTTCACTGAATAACTGAGGCTGGTGAGTCTAAAAGTTAGAAAAAACCTTAATAAGTAACACCCAGTCCAACGGTCCTCAACAGTTCTGTGGTACACACCATTCTCATGTGCCAACATTTCCACAAATAACAACAGCTCTCCATTACCCTACAGTGCTTTTCTAGAGAATTCTTTCCTATCTGCTGTGGTTTGAATGTTGTGTCCCACCCAAAATTCACATGCTGAAACTTTTTTTTTTTTTTTGAGATGGAGTTTTGCTCTTGTTGCATAGGCTGGAGTGCAGTGGCACAATCTCAGCTCACTGCAACCTCCACCTCTTGAGTTCAAGCAATTAATGTGCCTCAGCCTCCCGAGTAGCTGGGACTACAGGCAAGCGCCACCACGCCTGGCTAATTTTTGTATCTTTAGTAGAGATGGGGTTTCACCATGTTGGCCAGGCTGGTCTCGAACTCCTGACCTCAGGAGATCCGCCCACCTCGGCCTCCCAAAGTGCTGTGATTACAGGCGTGAGCCACCTCGCCCAGCCTGAACGTTGAAAGTTAATCCCTAACATGACAGTATTAAGACGTGGGGCCTTTCAGGAAGCGATTGGATCAATGCCATTATAAGAAGCTTCTGAGAGCTGCCTGCCCCTTCTTGCTCTCACATTCCCTTCCGCCTTCCACCACGTGAGGATGCACCATCAATGAGGAATGACACCTCCCCAGACACTAAATCTGCCAGGACCTTGATTGTGGACTTCTCAGACTCCAGAATAGTGAGAAAATAAGTTTCTATTATTCATAAGTTACTGAGTCTCAGGTGTTCTGTCATAGCAGCTCAAATGACTAAAACATCATCCATACCCGAGGAGGAGGTTGTCCATTTCTGTGTTCCAACACCATCAATGACACAGGGATAAAAAACTCCCACAATAGAAGGTATTCTAGGATAATCTATTCCACTTCTAAGCAGCTCCACCACAAAGCCTATCCTTAACCTGCTGCCAAGTCCCTATGGCTTCTGCCCACTGCTGTTGCCCACTCAGAATGAGTCTGTGCTCATTCACTCACACAGAGCCCTTCATATAGCTGAGAGAACTAACATTCATCAACTGTTCTTCCTAAACAGGTCCTGAGTTGCCTCACCTTCCTAGTCTCTCCTCTAAAATACATTCCAGTTTATCTGTAGTCCAAAACAGAATATAGAAGAATAAAGTATTGTTTGTAACACAAAGGATAAGTGTTTGAGGATGGATACCTCTATTTTACA
The DNA here is from genome assembly GCF_028878055.3 of Symphalangus syndactylus. NCBI lineage: Eukaryota > Metazoa > Chordata > Mammalia > Primates > Hylobatidae > Symphalangus > Symphalangus syndactylus. The sequence continues at coordinate 107,965,374 of NC_072423.2, read as the reverse complement.
TTATGTGATTATTACACATTGTATGTCTGTATCAAAACATCTCACATACCCCATAAATATATACACCTCTATGTAGCCATAAAAATTAAAATAAAAATTTTTTTAAAATAATAAAATGTTAAAGTGATTTTGATTTCTGCTTTATATCTTGTATTTCTGTGACTAGGCAAAACAGGTCATGGGTAAATCTGCTCAGTTAATTAGACTTTGATATTGAGATCTTGGTAATCAGTCTTAATGGGAACAAAAACTACTCCTTCCTCAGTATGTTTCCTTAAACTAACCAATAATTTTATAAAAGCAGATCATCTTTCAGAAGGAAAAACTAAGGGAAATCATAGGTGGGTTAGCACACTCCACAAGTAAAGGAAACAATAAATATACATTCCCATGCAGAATTCAATTCTCTCCCTTCAAAACTACCACAGCATTTTGTGGGACCCTCTAGGAGAGCATTTCACCTGGAGTGATTCAGGCCTACCTGTTCCTCAGGGTCTGGGCCCCACCTTCATCTTTCTCTGTGATTTTACACTGTGCCTGACAGTGGTGAGCTTGCAACTTCTGTCTGAATGAAACTGATCAGGAGTAGTTCTGGCAGCTATTTAGATAGAATTGGAGTCTCAACACATTATTTATCATACTTATCCTTTAATTTAAAAGAGGGCCAAGAAAACTAATTTAAAGATTTCTCAATTTCTGAAAATATAACGCTGTATTTTTTTTTAAACAGCTCAAAAAATAGCACATAGAGTGGGTAAAAAGGGTAGGAAAATTTTTTTTCTATGCAAAACCCTTAACATTTATAAACTTCAACCAAAACCCCATAAAAAACATGTAGTTTTTTGCACTGTGTAGTCCATATGCTAAATGGACATGTTTAGTTACATGTTTCTTGAGTAATACTTTTTATCTGTAGCAAAGCTATTACATCTTATACATTATATTACACGTAAAAGTCCATTTTAAACCAAATTACTTCAAAATTTGACCTATATTACATCTGGCACAGACTAGCTGTTCTGCTATACTGTTTAAATGCCTGCTATATTGGCAGCAGTTACTTTATAAAACACATAATCTTTATGTGCTAGCAGTAAATTTCTATACTGCTATTTTTAAGGGATAATTCTAGGCTAATCAATTAGTATACCAACCTTCCCTATCCCCGACCCCATTCATTCACTTGGCCCTGACAATGCTAAGCATCTGCTACATGTAACTCCTAGCAGGAGGTACAACTATGTAGAAACACTACAAAGTTACTGTGACAGTATTTAAAACAGATGCACTGACAGCCAAAAAAAGGGGGAAAAAATCCCATACAAAAATTCTGAAAACAGTTAAGATACAAAAGAAAAACAATAACAGTAAAATAGCAAGAGCTCAATATAATTTATGTCAATTTTGTAACTTTTCTTATTTATACACAAGATCAAGGAAAGAACAGAAAAATCCTTTTATAACAATAAAACAGTATAAGAGACAGAAGCATCATAAGTCAAAGCTAAAAAAAAAGCAACCGATTATCATATACTTATTACAAAATAATACACTGGGAAAAGGTCAAAATTGTAATTGGCTCTTATAAAGCAGTAATTCAGGATATATACAGTCTATGACTATAAAGCACATCTTTATAATACGAGTAGAACACTTTCATACAGTTTCCAACAGAAGGGTTTATTCATAAGCCATTACTGCAGAGGAAAACAACAACAGACAAATCCTCAACCTGCTAATAAGTTCAAACTGTTTGCCAATTCAACTGGGAAATAATGCATTAGAAAAAATACCTACTTGTTAACAAAGTCATTTCATTTGTAACTAAAGAGATCACACACAACTGTGCCATCTGGTCACAAAACAGAAGATAAGGAGAAGTTTCTTTTTATAAAAGTATTCCAGCTAATAAATGATGAAGGAATGACAGAATCTCCATTAAATTACTGGATCTAGGTGTTGACCATCAATAACAGAGACACATCAATCACAAGAGACAACCTGAAACATTATGTGCCTCTTAATGGAAGAACACAACACCAACTATTGAACTATCTTTCAAAAAAAAAAAACCAAACTTGAATCTGGTTGAGCTTCTAAACACCATACAGAAGTTAGAGGAACATGTTTGGTTGTTTGTTTGGTTGTTTTTTAAGACAGGGTCTCACTCTGTGGCCCAGGCTGGAATGTAGTGGGGCCATCTTGGCTCACCGCAATCTCTGCCTCCTGGATTCAAGCAATTCTCCGGCCTCAGCCTCCCAAGTAGCTGGGATTACAGGTGTGCACGATCACACCCAGCTAATTTTTATATTTTTAGTAGAGATGGGGTTTCACTGTGTTGGCTGGGCTGGTCTCAAACTCCTGACCTCAGGTGATCTGCCCACCTTGGCTTCCCAAAGTGCTGGGATTACAGGCATGAGCCACCGTGCCCCACCCAGAGGAACATGTTAAACACCACAATGGTGAGCCAATCAGCAAAATCAAACTCTGGAAAACACCGTTAGACAAACTACCTGGTTTTATCAAACAAATTGGAAAGAAAAAAAGAGCAAGAAATTGAGAAGGACACTATAGGTTAAAAGAGATTTAAAATGAAATTTTAAAAACAATTTGAAAAAAATCTATTCATTGTATCATCAAGAAAAGAAAGAAAGGAAAGAAAAGAAAGAAAGAAAGAAAGAAAGAAAGAAAGAAAGAAAGAAAGAAAGAAAGAGAAAGAAAGAAAAAAAAGAAAAGGAAAAGAAAAGCCTGTACACTGAAACTGGAAAATACGGCTTAGTTAACTAAAAAAATACCTAAATAAATGGAGAGGCATACCATATTCACGGACTAAAAGATCCAAAGATGCCAAAGGTAATTCAATGGAAATGGAAAAAGGATAGTATTTTCAACAAATGGTACAGAAACAATTGGATATCCTCATGGACAAAAATGAACCTCAACCTTACCCCATACCATACATAAAAACTCAAAATGGACCATAAATCTAAATGTAAGAGCCAATATTTTTTAATATCCAGAAAAAGAAAACAGAAAATCTTTCTGAGCTTGGACTGGCAAAGAATTTTTATTTTTATTTTGAGGCAGGGTCTTGCTCTGTCGCCAAGTTTGGAATGCAATGGGCACGATCACTGCTCACTGCAGCCTTGACCTCCTGGGCTCAAACAATCCTCCCATTCTCAGCCTACTGAGTAGCTAGGACTACAGGCATATGCCACCATGCCTTGCTAACTTTATGTTTTGTAGAGAAGTGGTCGAAGTTGGTCTCACTATGCTGCCAGGTTGGTCTCAAACTCCTAAACTCAAGCGATCCTTCTGCCTCAGCCTCCCAAAGTGCTGGGATTACAAGTGTAAGCTACTGCACCCAGCCTGGCAAATAACTTTAAAACATGACACCGGAAAAAGCACAAACAATAAACTGGGACTGTATCAAAGTTTAAAACGTTTGCTCTTCAGGCCGGGTTCCACCCCCCAGCTCACGCCTATAATCCTAGCACTTTGGGAGGCTGAGGCGCGTGGATCACCTCAGGTCAGGAGTTCGAGACCAGCCTGGCCAATATGGCGAAACCCCGTCTCTACTAAAAATACAAAAATTAGCCAGGACAGTGGTATGTGCCTGTAGTCCCAGTTACTTAGGTGGCTGAGGCAGGAGAATCACTTGAACCTGGGAGGCGGAGGTTGCGGTGAGCTAAGATGGCCCCACTACACTCTAGCCAGGGTGACAGGGTGAGACTCCATCTCAAAAAAGAAAACAAAACTTTTGCTCTTCAAAGACATAATGATGAAAAAAGACAAGCCAGAGGCTTAAAAAGAAAATTTTTTGCAAAACATATACCTAATATGGATTTATATCAAAAAGCTCTTAAAAAAAAAGATCCTTTTTTTTTTTTTTTTTTTTTTTTTGAGACAGGGTCTCCTTCTGGTCACTGGGCTGCAGTGCAGTAGCACCATCTTGGCTCACTGCAGCCTCAACCTCCTGGGTTCAAGTGATCCTCCTGCCTCAGACCTGCCAAGTACCTGGGACTACAGGTGCACACCACCACACCCAGCTAATTTTTTTATTTTTTTAGTAGAGACAGAGTTTCACCTGTTACCCAGGCTGGTTCGAGTTCCTGAGCTCAAGCGATCTGCCCACCTCAGCCTCCCAAAGTGCTAGGATTACAGGCATGAGCCACCACACCTGGACAACAATCCAATTTTTCAATCAAAAGATTTGAATAGGTACTTCAGCAAAGAAAACATATGAATGGCAAATAAGCACATGAAAAGATAATTAGTCACTGGGAAAATACAAATTGAAACCACAATGAAGTATCATTACACACCAACTAAAATGGCTAAAAGACGGACAATAGGAAATTTAATAAGGATGGAGAAGTGAGTCCTCATACAATGCTGGTGCAAATGTAAAACTGGTACAGCCACTTTGAAAATGGTTTGGCAATTTCTTAAAAAGCTAAACACAGGCCAGGCACAGTGGCTCACGCCTGCAATCCCAGCACTTTGGGAGGCTGAGACAGGCGGATCATGAGGTCAGGAGATTGAGACCATCCTGGCTAAAACGGTGAAACCCTGTCTCTACTGAAAATACAAAAAATTAGCCGGGCGTAGTGGTGGGCGCCTGTAGTTCCAGCTACTCTGGAGGCTGAGGTAGGAGAATGGCGTCAACCTGGAAGGCGGAGACTGCAGCGAGCCGAGATCGCGCCACTGCACTCCAGCCTGGGCGACTGAGCAAGACTCAGTCTCAAAAAAAACAAAAACAAAAACAAAAAAAAAGCTAAACAAAGACTTATCATACAACCCAGCAATTCCACTCTTGAGGATCACCAAAAAGAAATGAAAACAGCCACACAAAGACTTTAACACAAGTGTTCACTGTTAAGAACTAGAAATAACCCAAATGTCCATCAACTAGTGAATGGATAAACAAAATGTTTTACCTATTTATACAACGGAATTATTCTCCCAGCACTTTGGGAGGCCGAAGCGGGCGGATCACGAGGTCAGGAGATCGAGACCATCCCGGCTAACACTGTGAAACCCTGTCTCTACTAAAAACACAAAAAGTTAGTCTGGTGTGGTGGTGGGCACCTGTAGTCCCAGCTACTCGGGAGGCTGAGGCAGGAGAATGGCGTGAACCCGGGAGGCAGAGCTTGTAGTGAGCCGAGATCATGCCACTGCACTCCAGCCTGGGCGACAGAGCGAGAGTCCATCTCAAAAAAAAAAAAAAGAAAAAAAAAAAGGAATTATTCTCAGCAATAAAAACAAACTACTGATACATGCAGTAACAAGGATAAATCTCAAAAACTTCATGCCATATGAAACATGCCAGACACAAAAGACTACATATTGGATGATTCTATTTATGTGAAATTTCTAGAAAAGGCAAAATTGTATAGAAAATACATCAGTGGTTTCCCAGAATCGGGATGCATTGTCTGTAAATGACCACATTTTGGGGGTGATGAAATGTTCTAAAACTAAATGGTGATGATGGTTGCATAACTCTATACAATTACTAAAATTCATCAAGCAGGTCACTTACAATATAAAACATGCTTCAATAAAACATTTTTTAAACAGAAGATATCAACACAACGTGTTGGTCATTTGGATCCTATAAACAATATTTTTTAAATTTATTTTTGTTATTGTAAAATACACATAAAACTTACCATTCTAATCACCTTAAATGTATAGTTCTGTGGCATTAAGGACATTCACAATGTTGTACAAGAAAATTTTTTAAATTACAGCATGTGTAACAATGGGAACTGAGCTCTGCATAAATTCTAGTGCTCATAAGAAAAAATGTAGATCAGGCCGGGCACGGTGGCTCATGCCTGTAATCCCAGCACTTTGGGAGGCCAAGGCGGGCGGATCACGAGGCTAACACGGAGAAACCCCGTCTCTACTAAACAATACAAAAAATTAGCCGGGCGTGGTGGCGGGCGCCCGTAGTCCCAGCTACTCCGGAGGCTGAGGCAGAAGAATGGCGTGAACCCAGGAGGTGAAGCTTGCAGTGAGCCGAGATCACGCCAACTGCACTCTAGCCTAGGCGACAGAGCGAGACTCCGTCTCAAAAAAGGAAAAGAAAGAAAAGAAAAAATGTAGATCAATAACATTATTTTGCTGACGCATTGGAGAAAGTAAAGGCTGGGTGCAGCTTCAAGCTGAGGGCCACCCACCATGCCCCCCCCATCGTGGTGGTTTCCCTAGGTGCTGAAGGGCCCAGCCATAGCTCTCGCTCTCGCAGGGTCCCTCCAGGGTCTCTGCTGTTTCCTACCTCGGGGTGGCTGCAGCCATGACTAAGAAAACGCCAGCGCCCACCCACCTGGGCCAAGGGACTGGTTCTGCTCATGCTACACTGGTTCTGCTCCTCGCCATCTCGGCGGTTCAGGAAGAACTCCAACGAGCTTGTGATCTCCTGGGCCCTGTGGGCGTATGAACAGGGGGCCAGCCCTGTCCCTCAACCCTGGGGAGCTGGTGCTGCCGGTCGACCTGACTGGCCCACAACGTCTTCAGCTACGACCGCAAGGGCCTGCAGGGTGACGGCTGTGCAGCGCTGCTCGCCTGGCTGTTGATGGCCTGGCACCCGCAGAGCTGTCCTGCCGGCCACCGACCACCATGGAGGGCGCATTCGGCTGGTGCGCGAGCTGGGTACTAAGCTGGCTCTACTGTGAGCCGCCCTCGGCCCCTCCATCTCCTCTTACCCCTCGTCCTCCATGCGTAAGCCGGGGACGCCCGAGGACATGCTCTTCGCCCAAGGCCTGCGCCGGCGTCTGCTGATCAAGGGCCCAGTACAAAGGCCGTCATGGAGATCCAGGCTTTCGCCAACGGCGGCCTGCTCTGGTGCCAGGGCCAGCCGGGCAGCACAAGGACCTCACGACTGGCTGCTGGGTCAAGGCGTTCCCGGGGTGAAGGTGGATAAGCAGACCACCAAGGGCTTCTGGAACCCTACGTGAAAGAGGCCAAGCACAGCCGTGGACACCGGCCTGCAGGCTGGAAAAGGAGCCGACGCTCCACCTCCTCTGACCAGGCCTGCGGGGAGGAGCCACCCACGCGCCACAGCAAGTCCTGGACCTGGCCCTGCATTCCAGGGTGGGGCAGGGAAGCTGGATTCTGGGAGAGCTGCTTCCAGACTGTGTTGGGGTAGTCAAGGAGCTCGGGACATCGCAGGGGAGGCAAAAAGCCTTGGCCAGTGCTCTTTTGGTGTATCCCTCCAGCTTCCAGAGGGGAAGCCACACCCTGATTCTATGTTCAAAGGCTCCAGAAGACAGGAGTTCGTGTCCTTGCCCCTAACCACTGCTGTGGGTGTCACTGGCCAAAGGTCATGAGGGGAGTGGGCCACATGAGTGGCCACTTGCCATGACTCCCTGAGGAGGGTGAGCCCCCACTCATCCTGTGCCATGTTATGTTTCCACCCAAGCAGCAGGGTGGGAGGCACAGTGAGTGCCCACCCCTCTGCCTGATGGGCCCCCCAAGCTCTACAGACCAAGCAAGGAGACCCCATGACCCATGGCATGAAAGCATCTTGAAGTTTTTACTTTTTTTTTAGAGACAGAGTCTCGCTCTGTCGCCCAGGCTGGAATGCAGTGGCACAATCTCTGCTCACTGCAACCTCCGCCTCCCGGGTTCAAGCAATTCTCCTGCCTCAGCCTCGTGAGTGGCTGGGACTGCAGGCATGTGCCACCACATTAGCCCTGCTAATTTTTTGTATTTTTAGTAGAGACGGGGTTTCACCGTGTTAGCCAGGATGGTCTCGATCTCCTGACGTCGTGATCCGCCCGCCCCAGCCTCCTAAAGTGCTGGGATTACAGGCGTGAGCCACCGCGCCCAGCCTACTCTTAAATTTTTTTAGGTTTTTATTTACTCACTGCTTTAAGCATACATGACACTTTGGTTTTATTCCTCCCTTTGTAATGTTTTTTCTCTTAAGCCACTTTTTTTTTTTTTTTTGCAATGGCTTCCTCTTTGAAAGCATTAAAAAAACAGTATTTGTTTATGTTTCAACAACAACAAAGAGACCTTAATGTTTGGCATGCTATAATATTTACCAATAAAACAAACTGATATTTGGAATTTTTTTAAGTTTTAAAAGTGTGGTTCACTGTATTGTGATCACACAATTACATTAGGAAAATGTCTTATTCTTAGAGATGTACACTAAAGTATTAAGAGTACTGAGTCATAATGTCTGCAACAGAGCCTCAAATGTTTCACAGGGGACTATATAAATACATATATATGCCTATATATACATATGTTACATATATACACATATATAAAAGACAGAGAGAAAGCAAACAGTGATTCTAGGTGAAAGACAAGTGAGAACTTAGCAAAAACGTAAATTAGTACAGGTTTGTTGGAAAGCAATGTGATGACATCTCAAAATTGGAAGAAATTTACAAAAACTAAAACATGCCTAATGCATGCTCTTTGACCCAACACTCCTTCCAGGAATTTATCTTTAAAAAACTCACACAAGACCACAAAGCAAGAAAGGGTATTAATTACAATATTTTTTAATGGTTTAATACTCAAATATCTACCAATAGGTGGTTGGGTAAATAAGTTATTGCAAATGCTTAAAATGAAAAAAATAATAAGAAAAAAAGAAAGGGGTGTGGGTACAGATGAAACCGCATTGGCTGTGAGTTTATTACAGAAGCAATCTTTGAATAGTGGATATTTGGATATTCATCTCACTGTTTAGTCTACTTTTATATATGTTTGACGTTCTCCCTAACAAGTCAAAACCAAAAAAGAACCACACAAAATTCCAAGGGCACAATTCTTTACAAGTGATCATCGACCCCCTTTCTTTCCCAAATTAATAATATCAACATGGGAGGGAAGGTTCTACACTACATAAAAAAGTACACATAAACATTAAAGTTCTTTCAGCCTGGGCAACATAGTGAGACCCTGTCTCTTAAAAAAAGATTTTCTTTTAGTTAGCTAGGTGTGGTGATTCACATCTGTAGTCCTAGCTACTAGAGAGACTGAGACAGAAGGACTGCTTGAGCCCAGGAGTTCAAGGCTGCAGTGAGCCATGATCGTGTGTCACTTTAGTTTGTGTGACACAGACTCCAACTCTTCAAACAAGAAAAAGTTCCATCACTCTTAATTGTTCTTACATCCTCAGATCATCCCTGAACAGAAGAGTTTTGCTTTCAAGCATCTTGAATCCAGTAGTAAGTAGATGGCAGCTCACATTTACTGTGCTCCCACCAGCAAGCAGGTCTTCATTTCTAATAGAGGAACCCCACTGCTCTAGCTAAGGAAAGAAACAAGTGCAGAAAAAGCCAGGCACGGTGGCCACGCATGTAAATTTTAGCACTTTAGAAGGCCAAAGCAGGAGGACCACTTGAGCCCAGGAGTTTGAGACCAGCCTGGACAACACACGGAAATGGGAGATCCCATCTCTACCAAAAAAAAAAATTGTAAAAAATTTGCCAGGCATGGTGGCTCATGACTGTGGTCCCAACTACCTGGGGAGGCTGAGGCTGGAGGATCACGTAAGCCCAGGAGGTCAAGGCTGCGGTGAGCACTGATCCTGCCACTGCATTCCAGCCTGGGCAACAGAGCAAGACCCAGTCTCAAACACACACACACACACACACACAAATGAAAGATTATTGCCTGTTTTAAACTTTGTTTTCTATGGAGTTGTTCAGATTTTCCTATTAAAAGTTCAAATATGTGTACTACATATTGTGCCATTTCTGAATTATAACAAAAGCAAGAGAGCTTAGAAATCACCCAGCCCAGTTGGGCGCAGTGGCTCACACCTGTAATCCCAGCACTTTGGGAGGCCAAGGCGGGCAGATCACAGGGTCAGGAGATTGAGCCCATCCTGGCTAACACGGTGAACCCCGTCTCTACTAAAAATACAAAAAATCAGCTGGGCGTGGTGGCGAGCACCTGTAGTCCCAGCTACTTGGGAGGCTGAGGCAGGAGAATGGCGTGAACCTAGGAGGCGAAGCTTGCAGTGAGCCGAGATCGCGCCACTGCACTCCAGCCTGGGCGACAGAGCGAGACTCCATCTCAAAAAAAAAAAAAAAAAAAAAGAAAGAAATCACCCAGCCCAGTATCTTGAATTAACAAATAAGCAAAACTATCCAGGCCCAAAGTTATTATTTCAAATTATAATAACTTCAGTATTCTGTAGTTAGGAGGTATTCTCTTTAGTCTAATTTGAATAAACTAAGTGCTCACTGAACACCTGCCGCAGCGAACTGTAATGAATAACGAGCAAAAATTGGAAGTCTGTCTTGAGGGTGCTAAACTCACAGTCCAAGGCCACTGACTACCATCCAAAACCCTACAGTCATTGGGCTCAAGAGCCCACAAACTCAACACCTGCTCAGCGCCAGCCTGCTTAAACTTGAAGCAGGAATTTTCACAACAGCCTCCTCTTTCTTTCAGCAAGTCATATGATATTCATTAACTTTCAAAGCAATGAGAAAATATAATGTAAGTTAAAATTAACCAAGACTGATAGTTATATGAAGATGTCTAGTTATTGGGTGTTTTTCCCCCCCTCTCTGGTCCTGGCTGAGGCAAGCAGATCACTTGAAGTCAGGAGTTTGAGGGTAAAACCCTGTCACTACTCAAAATATAAAAATTAGCCAGGTATGGTAGCACATGCTTGTAATCCCAGCTACCTGGGAGGCTGAGGCAGGAGGATCACTTGAACCCAGGAGGCAGAGGCTGCAGTGAGCTGAGATAGTGTCACTGCACTCCAGCCTGGGTGATAGAGTGGGACTCCATCTCAAAAAAAAAAGATGATGGTGTTTAAATTTTCATTCCAGAAACAGGGTTATTCTTTTTATACTCCAATTTCAAAAGAAAAACTCTCTTTATGTTCTGCATCAAGCTAATACCACAATTAAAACATATTCTTCACATGATAGAGAATTTAAAATAATGATGACACAACTAGATACTTGATAATATTAAGGAATTATTCATTTTACATGTGATAAAGGTATTATGGCTTAAAAAGTCATCATTTTAGAGATACTGAATTATTTATGAAGTGATATAATACTTGAGATTTGCTATAAAACAATGCAATGAGGGACGCAAAATTGTGAATGTGCATGAGAGCAAAGTATAGATAAAACAAGTGGGCCACGTGTTGACAATTGTGGGAACCAAGTAACATGATATTCTCTGTTTTTCCGTATGCTCAAATACCTCCATAATAAAAAGTAAGCCAAAAAATAAAATTATAGTAACAAATCAGCCTTCTCAGAGGGCATACCACAGAAGCAGTAGCATCATAATTAGTTGTTGTAAACACAGGTATTAAAGAGCACATAGTGACTGACAGCATTATATTCATGGATGCTACTACTTTGCTGAAGAAACTGCTGCATTTCAGTCAATACCACAGAAAGATCAAAAAAAAAAAAAAGAAACTGCTGCATTTCAGCAGCGTGAGAGGTGATTCCCATGACTAATATCCAAAATTACATGACATTACATCCAAAATACATTTTATATCTTAGAAATCTTTCTGAGAAATCAACAATACTTAACAAGTATGGAATGACTATAAGATTATCACCATTAGCTAGATATTTCCAATTCCTAACCATTCTTTTCCTCAACAACCTACTCCTTCAACAATGAGTGCTGAAGCTAGAATGGTAAGGGAGAAACAATGGTCACTGGAAACTCATCTTTTAAAGTTATAGATATGAGGTTTTAACTCAAAAAGAAGGAATTTCGTCAAGTATTAGATCATATTCAGTTACTGAAACAAATTCATATTTCCTCGTTTCATGTTCTCACGGCACAAAATACTTTACCTTCATGGTACTCAGGAGCATTTCCTTCCTTCCTTCTTCCCTTCCTTTCTCCCTCCCTCCCTCCCTCCCTCTTCCTCCTTCCCTCCTTCCCTTCTTTCTTTCTCTCTCTCTCTCTCTCCTCCTCTCTCTGTCTTTTAGATAGAGTCTCGCTCTGTAGCCAGGCTGGAGTGCAGTGGCGTGATCTCGGCTCACTGAAAGCTCCACCTCCTGGGTTCAAGCGATTCTCCTGCCTCAGCCTCCCAAGCAGCTGGAACTACAGGCACGTGCTACCACGCCCAGTTAATTTTTGAATTTTTAGTAGAGAAGGGGTTTCACCATGTTGGCCAGGATGGTCTTGATCTCTTGTGATCCCCCTGCCTTGGCCTCCCAGAGTGCTGGGATTACAGGTGTGAGCCACCGCGCCTGGCCATTCTTTCTTTTTTAAAGAAAGAATTGCATTTAATGACCTAGGTGGCTTTATTCTGATTTTCACTTTTAATTATGGTAGACAACCAAATGATAGAGCTCTGAAATTCTGAGACACAACTTCTTGTGTACAAAGAGAAATGCAGGGTTCTCCATCTTAAGCCCCTAAAGCCTTCAGGAGCCTTCATTCATGTGTGTAACGTGGGGCCTCCACCTTGATGCCAGCCAACACACACATGTGCTAAGCCGAAGCAGCCATCCCTGGAACCGGAAAGAATGAGAAGGGAACATGATTGTCTCAAGTTTGAGGCTTCCTTCTTGACAACAATATTCACAGTACAAAAGTGATTATCTTCTGCTGAGAGGAGACACAAATCAGATAAGCTGTAACTTTTCACAAAATGCACAATTAATATAAAGTTTAATAATTTTTTTTCTTCCAGTGTAAATTCAGTTTGTTTATTGCTTTGTAGTTTTGAAAAGTCAGGAGTTCTTTTTAAATTCTTGGGAGCTGGTCTGAATGTAGTCAGGTCACTTTTCTTATCAACAGCAAAAACTTATTCAAGATTACATAAAAATGGGAAATATAAACACATGTTACATACAGTCCGTACACTTTGAGAGCATGTTACGCCAGTTGGAAAAACCTAACAGCAACTTTACGATGGTAAATGATGACTACCAAATGCTCTGAATAGGCTGTACGAATGATGGGAGTAAAGTGAAGAGGGGGTTTAAGCCATGTGGTTTTTTTGTTTGTTTAAGAGACAGGATCTCACTCTGTCACCTAGGCCAAAGTGCAGTGGTACAATCATAGCTCACTACAGCCTTAAACTCCTGGGCCCAAATGATCCTCCTACCTTATCCTGCCATACAGTAGCTAGGACTACAGGTGCATGCCAGCACATCCTGCTAATTGTTTTTGTAGAAACAGGATTGGGTCTCACTGTGTTGCCCAGGCTGGTCTCAAACTCCTGGCCTCAAATGATCCTCCCACCTTGGCCTTCCAAAGTGTTGGGATTACAGGCAGGAGCCACAGCGCCCTGCTGGGATTTAATTTTGAAAAACAGAGAAGAGGAAGAGAATTCTAGGCAGGAGGATAAAAGCAAAAACTAGAGATGACAACACACAATATGTGTTTCAGGCACAGTGACTAGACCAATTTGGCTGGGGTATTTTTTCTCCTTTGTGTCATCTTTATTTTTCTACCTGGGATGTAAACGATGTGAACATGGGTCAGAAAAATCAGCTGCATAGAAACAACTCAGCCAATTGTAAGACAGAGAGAGGGTGGACATGCTTGAAGGGGCAGTAGCAATTCCAGACCAGCCTTCGGAAAGAGTTTGTGGTCCAAGCCGGCAACCAGAAGGGCACTCTGGGTGGGGCAGGCAGGACCATGCAGTGCAGGTTCTTGGGAGGAGGGATGAGGAGGAGCAGTCACAGCAGATGCTGTGGCTGAGCTCCAACAAGTTTATTGGACTCTGCCTTCAAACTGCTGCCTGAAAAAGTTGATTAGCCCATTGGCAGAAGCATAGTGAGAGGTCACTTCAAGGCAAGTAACAAAAGACTGGAAAGCTAGGTTGGAGTTAGCCTGGAGGCCTTATATATCAAGAGTTTGAACTTCAGACTGAAGGCTTCTGAATGGGATTAAAATGACAGGAAAGTAAGCAGCAGTGCACATATAGAGAGATCAGAGACTGATGATGTTCAGGATGGAGTGGGGAGGAAGAGCCTGGAGGTTAGTTCTGAGGGGATGTTTACTCTAGCAATCATGAAAAGAGTCCAGGCCCGGCGCGGTGGCTCACACCTGTAATCCCAGCACTTTGGGAGGCCAAGGTGGGCAGATCACCAGGTCAGGAGTTCAAGACCAGCCTGACCAACATGGTGAAATCCCGTCTCTACTAAAAATACAAAAATTAGCCAGGCGTGTTGGCACATGCCTGTAACCCTAGCTACTCAGGAGGCTGAAGCAGGAAAATCGCTTGAACCCGGGAGGCAGAGGTTGTAGTGAGCCGAGATCCTGCCACTGCACTCCAGCCTGGGCGACAGAGCAAAACTCCACCTCAAAAAAAAAAAAAAAAGTATACAGGAGGATGTGTGTAGATTATATCCAAATATTACATCATTTTATATAAGGGTCTTGAGCATCTATGAATTTTGCATATGGAGGGGTCCTGGAACCAATCCCCTGCAAACACCAAGGGAAGACTGTACTTCATTTATGTAACCTTCCACAGTTTACAAAGGACTTTTGCTTACATAATCTCATTTTACCTTCAGAACAATTTGTAAAGTAGAACATTTGCTATATTTCACAAGTGAGGAATTGCTGCTCCGGGCAGTTCCTTTTATGACCACCATTCCATGTTTCATTTTATGGCTCTGTCTCTTAACCAGTAGACTGTAAGCTCCATGTGGGTATGCAAGGACCACACTGAATTTTGTTTGGCTTTGTAGCCCTGGCTGCCTCATGAAGAGCCATGGTCCCTGATCCCAGTAGACACATGCTCACTAAGTATGTGACAGATGGGTGAGGAGCACATCCCCTCTCCCACTCTTGTTTCAATGATACTGAAATGCTTTATCAATCAAAAGTGTTTGGGGGCTTTTTGTGTTTGTTTTAAATTATTGTTCTGACAATTAAAAGGCTTTGACAATTTTAATACCCCTACTTAGCACTTCCTAAACAAGACCTCTTTTCCCCTGCTAGGTAGGAAAAAGGAAAAATACACAGAAAAGGAATATCAGGCTGCCTGCCACCTTCACAGTTGTATCAAAAAGTCACTCTAAGTGATATATTAGACTAACGACCAAAAAAAGTCAATATTTGCTAATTATTTTTTCAAATATCTTCTATTTCTTTGCAGAATGGAATGTATGCTGAAACAAATAACCACACATATGAGTACGTACAGTGCCAGAGTTGAGAAATTCTGGCCTAGAACACTTGTGCCAGAAAACAAGAAAATGATCCAAGAATAATGGAGACATGTCAAAAGGGCAAAGCAGCAGCTTGAAGGGCCTCCCACTGGCCAAATCTGAGACAATTTAAGCATCAATACAAACAATAAAAGATTATAGCTCTAAAAAACATGAGTTCATATTATATAATAAATCAATAAATTGAAAATATGATGAAGAATGAGACAGTTAACATAATTTGGAAGTACTTATCCATAAAATATCCACTATAAATGGAAGAATAATTCAGCAGTGGAAAAATGCAAAAAATTGAAATTGTATGTCACCTATTAGGAGGCAATGAGACATAGCATCATTTCTGCCATATTCCTGCCAAAGATATGCAACCTGAGTTTAATCATGAGAAAACATCAGACAAACCCAAATTGAAGGACAGGCTACAAAATAACTGGCTTATAATTTCCAACTCATCAAGACCATGAAAATCAAAAGAAGGCTGAGAAAGACTCGGCAACTAAAAGCAAAGCATGTGAATCTGAACTGAATCCTTTTGCTTGTCCCAAAAAAAAAAAAGGGCGGTGGGGAAAGGAGTTGGAAGGTCTTTATTGGGACTAGGACTATTGGTCAAAGTTGAATGGGGAATGGGGGGGTCTGAGGAGTATTTGATGGTAATATAATGTATCAATGTTAATTTCCTGCTTTTGTTATGTTGTACTTATGTAGAAGAATGTCCTTACCATTGGAAACATACACACACTAGGGTAATTCCAGAGTGATGAAGCATCAGGCGGACAACTTATTGCCAAAGGTTCTGGAGAAGAAAACACAAGTTTTCTCTACTGTACTTGTAACTTTTCTGTTTTGGGCTGTTTCAAAAGTTTTCAAAAACATTTTAAATGATTAGTATCTCTCCAAAACGAAAGTAATGGATACAATCTTAATACATACACACACATTCTTTCCAACAAGAATGTTCTCTTTGTAAAAGTACTAAATAAGTCTTCCATTTGGTCACTAGGGAAGTAGTATAAAATAGTGTTGCATAACAAAAAAGAAAAACCAGGCTTTACATATAGTAACATTGACTTCAAACTCCAGTTCATCACAAACAAATTTCATGACCCTAGGTAGATCTTTTTTTTTTTTTTGAGACAGAGTCTCGCTCTGTCGCCCAGGCTGGAGTGCAGTGGCGGGATCTAGGCTCACCGCAAGCTCCACCTCCCGGGTTTACTTACACCATTCTCCTGCCTCAGCCTCCTGAGTAGCTGGGACTACAGGCGCCTGCCACCACGACTGGCTAATTTTTTGTATTTTTAGTAGAGACGGGGTTTCACTGTGTTAGCCAGGATGGTCTCCATCTCCTGACCTCATGATCTGCCCACCTCGGCCTCCCAAAGTGCTGGGATTACAGGCGTGAGCCACCATGCCGGACCGGAAGATTTTGTTTACCCTTCCGGGTCTTGATATCCTACTCTGTAAAGTGAGAATACCAGCCAGGCATGGTGGCTCACGCCTGTAATCCCAACTACTCGGAAGGCTTGAGGTAGGAGGATCACTTAAGCCCAGGAGTTGGAGATCAATCTGGGCAACATAGCAAGACCCTGTGTCTATAAAAATGAAGAAAATGAAAAAAGAAAAAACAGGAAGTGAGAATACCACTTTTGGCTGGGCATAGTGGCTTATGCCTGTAATCCTGGCATTTTGGGAGGCCGAGGTGGGCAGATCACTTGAGGTCAGAGTTCAAGACCAGCCAGGCCAACATGGTAAAACCCCGTCTCTACTAAAAATACAAAAATTAGCCTGGTGCATGGTGACACATGCCTGTAATCCCAGCTACTCGGGAGGCTGAGGCAGGAGAATCGCTTGAACCCGGGAGGCAGAGATTGCAGTGAGCCGAGATCACGCCACTGCACTCCAGAGACTCCATCTCAAAAAAAAAAAAAAGAATCCCGCATTTTGAACAACAAAAGTTGTTAATCTGCTGAGAATACAGGAGAATACAAGGGTGGGAGGAAATCTGGTGCTAGGTAATATAATCCCTCACTCTTTCAGTAAGTTTGGTTTTTAAACAGATGAATCACTTATTCATTCAACAAATATTTACAGTTGACCCTTGAACAACACAAGCATCAGGATTACCAACTGCCCTCGCAGGAAAAAATCTGCATATAACTTTTGACTCCCCAAAACTTTGCTAATAGCCTACAGCTGACCAGAAGCCTTACTGATAACATAAACTGTGGATTAGCATGTTTTGCATATGTATTATACACTGTATTCTTACAATAAAATAAGCTAGAGAAAAGAAAATATTAGAAAAATTATAAGGAAGAGAAAATATATTTACTATTCACTAAGTGGAATGGATTATCATAAAGGTTTTCATCCTCATGGTCTTCACACTGAGTAGGCTGAGAAGGAAGAGGATGGGTTGTCTTGCTGTCTCAGGGGTGGCAGAGGCAGAAGAAAATCCACATAAAGTGGACCCATGTGATTTGACCTGTGCTGTTCAAGGTCAAATATATTTGGTTTCTATACTATGCTCTACTATGTAGCAGCTACAGAGATTTAAAACATGATCTCTTTGCCTCAAGCCAATAGGAAACAAGCTAAAAGCAAGCAATCATAATGAAAAGGAAGGATGTTTTAAGTAGTAAAGGAGAAAGAAAAAGGAAACTCAAATGGATTCTCTCATTCTCAACAAACAAGCAAGTGAAACTTCTTTGGGTAAAGAAAGAACAACCAGAAAGCTATTCTGACTCTTCAATGCTCCTACTGCAAGGAGTGCAAGGGGGTGTGGTGCAGGAAGCCTGAGCTACCTATCCCAGGGAAGGACAAAGAGAGACAAAGGCATCGAGAGAGCAACTGGGCAGTGACCGAACATGGCTGCCAGGCCAGGGGAAAGTAGCACGTGGGTCCTGACTGAACCCTCTGTGGGGCTGGTAAGCCCTTTCTAGTCCAGAGATGCTTTTGGGAGGAGGAGGTGAGTGGCAGAAAGAAAATTATACAAGAAATTTTCTTAATGTTCTTTACACAATATAGACGGGGAAAATGCACAAGGAGGTAATTGTGGAGCCATGTTTCAAAGTGAGATGACATTCACTTAATTTGTACAACCAAAATACACTGTGTTTTTCTGTAATGATATGTTATTTATAGCCTAGTACTTGTTTTACAGTAGCTGACTGAGAAAGTGACAAACATCTCTGTATATATAGAACTTAACTTATAACACATGCTTAAATAAGGTAATTTGCCCAAACCTTCTCCATTGAATTTTAATTCCACAATATATGTTATATCACATCAACAAAATGACACCAGATAAAAAAGACCACTAAGCTCAGAAACATCTATTTGGTATCTGTATCTTCAGAACTGTCTTCCAGTCAGTATTTACCAACACAGTTAAAAACCAGCATATTTACAATGCTTCTTTACCAGCCTGCTAGCAACTTGTCTCCATCTACTACTGAGCACCTCCTTTGTTCTTGGTACTTCCCAGGGGATGATGGGGGAGCCCAATAAGAAGCTCAGTCTTGCCCTAAAGGATTTTACAGTTACAGACAGAATCACTAGGGAAATTTCTGAAATGCAAGGCTTTTCAAAATTAGCTGCCAAAAAAGGGAGAGTTAACTGTGGGTCAAAATAGCTGCAAACAGCTTTACCAAAAGAAAGGCATAAATTTCATCTTCAAGGACAGACAGAATCTTGGAAAGGTAGAGGAAAGGGTGGAAGGCATTCCCAGCAGGCCAAGCAGCACGCAAAGGGTACCAAGGCGGGCATCAGGCTGGCACCAGGTCAGCAAGGGGCAGGGTGGAAAGTATGCTCGTGTGTAAGGTGGCAGGAGGGATCAATCTGCTGGCATAGATAACAAGGCTCCACAGAAGAGTACATATAATACATAGAAGTTCTATAGTACACAAATAGCACCAAACAGGAAAGACTTGAGGAGTGCTACAACTTATAGCTGCCAAGTGACATATACTCAGTTAAAGGGCAGTTAGGACCAGCGGCGGACCAGCAGGAAGGTGGTGGACTAGCCCAGAGATCAAAAGCTGTGGGCTTAAAGCAGAGAAGCGGCCATCAGAATGGTGTCAAAGGATTGAGCCTAAGAGACATTTCAAAGTAGGAAATGACAGAAAAATCAAAGATGACTCCAAATTCTAGCATGTGAAAAGGAAAATAAATACTGGTGCCACTGAAAATACTGGGATAGTAGTTAAGAAGAACTGAGGTTTGGGAGTGAGGGAAGTGTAAAAGACTGGTGTGTTCACCATGACTAGTGAACTCTGGGGTAATGAGAGTGGCCACCCAGGTGAAGAAGTCCTGGAATCAGCTACAAACCAGGCTGTTGTCAGATGACAAAGTATAAGAAAGGTTGGATTGTAGGTTTACAGGTCAACCGGCATGCTGAAGGTAACTACTAATCAGAAAATCTCAAGGAGAAATGAACAGAGAATGAAGGAGAGACCACAAAAAAGGAGAGAAAGGAACTAACACTTTTTAAGTATCTATGTGCCAGCCACTACATGAGCCACTTTGTATAAATTAAATACAGAAAAAATTGAGAGGTAGGAAACCTAGAAAGTTTCCTCTCACAAAGAGGAGTGCACCAATGACAAAGCCAAACATGAAAGGAAATTCAAGAGAATAAAGGCTGAGAAAAGAAAGGACACTGGCCTTGCCACTACAAAGGTCACTGGCACCCTCTGGGAGAGATTTCCAGTTGTGTGGTGGAAGCCGAGGCTACGATGTGGGTGGCTGAGAAGAGAAAGACAGACACAAACTGAAGGCAGTGAATAAGAAGTAGGCATTTAAGTCACTGGGCAGCAAATGGACAAGATTCAGTGGCTGCTAAAAAGGACAGAAGTGCCTTGCAGTGAGTGCTCTTAATCCTTTGCTTATTTTAGTAATAGGAAAACACTGACCAACAAACCCAAAAGTCAAAGGTTAGGGCCTACATATCATATGATTCAAGGTAATGCAATTACGGGAAAATGGAAGACACACTTTAGTTTTTGCAGGCTAAATTTCCATCACCAACAAATCTAGTTCAGCTATAAATATAACAAATTAACATATACTGATTGGAGCATATTTCACCTGCTTTATAGTTGAAAAGCTAACATCTCTCAAAACTCAATGCTAAAGAGACTAATAACAAAAATACAAAAAAAGCCATAAAAAATTATAAATATTTTATACTACCTTTCCCAAACCATAAACCATATTTTGAAAAATAAAGCATCTAAAAGACCAATCACAATCATCTGAAAATCTGCTTTAGGAATTGTGGAGCTACTGGATTTGATTATAATGTTGGCAAAAACACTTGCTGCTTCAATGGAAAATATTTTCATCAATATTTCCAATGATGGGCCCTAAGTTGAGATACTACAATTCATTCATGAAACTTGCTAAGTTATAATTTATGCACTAGTTTCTACTCAAAATGGTAAGGGTAATCATTCTTCAATCTTTCACCTAAAGAGTAAACTTTTTTAAGTGGACAACAGGGAACAAGTAAACTTAGAATTGGCAAAAGAATATTACATCTTGAGTATAACTCATAGTGGTATTGTATGGCTAAGTTGTCCAAAACAGACCAGAGGTGAGTTTTCTGCTAAATTCACTTTTCTATCCACTGCTAGCTGGAATCAACTTTTTTCACATTCTAGAAAATGATTATATTACTATATTTGCTCTTGCCAAAATGCTCTCGCCATTTTGTTACTATTAGATAATAATCCATTAATAGTAAATTTAATTACTTCAAGAGGGAACACAGTTTATTTATAAAGAATCTTTTTTTTTTTTTGAGACGGAGTCTGGCTCTGTCACCCAGGCTGGAGTGCAATGGCGCAATCTCAGCTCACTGCAACCTCCGCCTCCTGGGTTCAAGCGATTCTCCTGTCTCAGCCTCCTAAGTAGCTGGGATTATAGGCGCCCACCACCACACCCAGCTAATTTTTGTATTTTTAGTAGAGATGGGGTTTCACCATGTTGGTCAGGCTGGTCTCAATCTCCTGATCCCAGGTGATCTGCCCATCTCAGCCTCCCAAAGTGCTGGGATTATAGGCGTGAGCCACTGCTCCCGGCCAAGAATCATTTTATTTAAATAAACTGCCTTGCAGTCAGGGAGGAAGAGAGCTGACACTTAGTGCTTACTGCACTAGGCACCATGTCATATGATACCTCTTCCATCCCACCACCATTTGAAATATTCCCATTTTAAAGGTCAGGAAATAGAGACTCAAAGAAGTTATTTAACTTGTCCGGTATCACACAACTAGTAAATGACAGCCAAATCCATAACCTAAGTTATTTTGCCAACACACTGAGCTGCCTGCCACTCAAAAATAAAATCTTTACACGTAAGGCTTTTTCCAAAACGGATTTCCTCATCTTCTATCATTTCTTCTTAGGCATTTCACTGAATGTCCTAAAGCCTCAATTCAGGAAAGAATTGAGATCACTTCTTAGAAAGTTTTTAGGCCAGGCGCAGCAGCTCATGTCTGTAATGCCAGCACTTTGGGAGGCTGAGGCAGGAGAATCGCTTGAGCCCAGGAGGTCAAGTTCGCAGTGAGTCGTGATCACACCACTGCACTCCAGCCTGGGTGACAGAGTGAGAGACCCTGTATTAAAAAAAAAAAAAAAATAGTTTTTAGAACCACCACCCAATAAATCAACTGACAACAAGAAACCTATCTGAGAGCTTTTACTGATAACAGATCTTCATAAAAAGCTCTGGAGACCAACAGTATATCTAGTCTACCTTATAAACTGTACAACTATTTTTACAGTATTATTTATTTTTGCAACACAAAATCAGGTGTCACAGTCCCTGACAGGGGTGAGTCTTAGGCTCTCTTGGGACTAGACTCTAAAGGACAGGCCCTCAGTGTGTGATGGAGTGAGTGAATGAATACAGACACAGCCAGCATAAATGTTAATACAGCAGAGAGAAATTATGAATCTGGAGGACCCCCAAAATGAAAGTATAAAGCAACCTCCCTCAACAAATGTCATTTAAAAAGCCAGAATCATGTTTGAGTTATATAAAAAGTAACAGGACCAGGAGCAGTGGCTCACGCCTGTAATCCCAGCACTTTGGGAGGCTGGCACAGGCAGATCGCTTGAGCTCAGGAGTGGGAGGCCAGCCCGGTCAACACGGTGAAACCTCATCTCTACAAAACTTAGCTGGGCATGGTGGTGTACGCCTGTAGTCACAGCTACTGAGGAGGCTGAGTGGAAGGATCATTTGAACCCAAGAGGCAGAGGTTGCAGTGAGCCAAGATCATGCCACTGCACTCCAGCCTGGGTGACAGGTGAGAGAGACCCTGTCCCAAGAAAAAAAAAAAAAAAAAAACTCACTGTATTTTAATTTGCAATACCCCAATTAAAGCTACAAGAATGGTTATCATAAAAAAAAAAAAAGAGAGAATAACAAGTGCTGTCAAGGATGTGGAGAAACCAGAAAGTAAAATGGTATAGGCAATTTGAAAAAACAGTGTGGCAATTCTTCAGAAAGTTAAACATAAGAGTTACCATAGACCCAGCAATTCCACTCCTAGGTATACACCCAAGAGAAATGAAAACAAATGTTCACACAAAAACTTGTATAGCAATGTTCACAGCAGCATTACTGACAACAGCCAAAATGTACAAACAACCCAAATGTTCATCAACTGATGAGCAGATAAATAAGATGTGACACAGCCATACAGCAGACTATTATCTGGTAATAAAAACAAATGAAATACTGATACACACACAATATGGATGAACTTCAAAAACTTTATGCTAAATTAACACCAGGCCCAAAAGACCACATATTATATGATATCATTTACACAAAATGTCCACCACATGCAACTCTAGAGAGACAGAAAATAAACTAGTGGTTGCCTTAGGCTGAAAAAGCAGGGAAAGCGCATAACTGCTAATGGGTACAAGGTTTCTTTTCTGGAATAATGAAAATGTTCTAAAATTAGATTATCATGATGGTTACACCACCCTGTAAATATACTGAAAACCAATGAATTGTATACTTTAAGTAGGTGATTTTCCTCTTATTTTTTAAATAAAACTATTTTTAAAATAAGAAAAAGCTTACAATTGTTTGCTTCTCATTTTTCTTCTTCACACAGCAAGGCATGCAGTAGGGAAGACTTATTTCATCAAGAACAACATACTATGGTTTTTCTTTGATTTAGAATACTGTCTTTCTAGCACCCTACTTTTAGCAGTAAAAGAAAAGAAAGTTAAGAATTTCTAACATTTAGAAAATAATCATTAATAAATTTAAGGACGAAGTAAAAAAAAAAATAGAACTTTAAGCTTATACCTCTAACTCCAAAGCAGGAGGAATTTGTTTGGTCCAGCTCAGCACACCAGACACTACCACACCCTCTGAGCTCTAATAACACTTACCATCATAGCCTTGATCATGGATCATGGTGCGAACCTCCAGAGATTGCCTCAAGCCAAAGACATGTCAATCTAGCTGAGGTCAGGGTGAACATATACCCAACTTTCAAAGCATACAATCAATGTCCAACCTTCCCAATATGGTTGTATCAACACATATACCACAAGCGTGAATAACAGCTCCAGTGGCTCTACGTACTCAGTGACAGTGGGTTTTAAAATTCCTGCAAATCTAGTGAGTGTGTAATGATATATCCCTGTGTTTTAATTTGCATCCCCCAATTAAAGTGAGACAATGCCTTTTCTTATGTTTACTGACCACTGGATTCCCTCTTTTGAGAAGTGCCTTCTCAAGTCATTTTCCTACTGGGCTGTCTTCCTTATTTATTGATTTGAAGGAATTCCTCACATATTCTGACAGTTCTATGTGATTATTTATTCTCCCATTCTGTGGCTCATTTTTTTCACTCTATGTCGTCTGTTGATAATGGTTTTAATTTTAATGTAGTCATATTTATCAACCCTTTCCTTTACAGTTAGTGCTTTTTGCCTCTTGTTTTAAGAAATTCTTCCCCATTCTGAAGCCACAAAGATCTTCTCTTATATTTTTGCCTTTCACATTGGAAATTTCTATTTTGATTCATATTGGAAAGATCCAATTTCCTTTTTATTTTTCCCATCTGTAAAACTGATTATTGTTAACTAGATTTGTCTCCAGTGTCTAGACTTATATAACCACTAAGAAAAACAGGAACGAATGAGATCCTCCTTTTGCTGAGGATCTACTATGCTACTATGCTGAGTACTTTATATACAGTATACAAATATACAGTAATTCTGCAAAGTACATTATTACTAGTCCCATCTTAAAGAAAATGAAACCAAGACGAAGAAACACACCCAAGCTGTTAGAAGATAAAGATGGGATCCATGCCCGTCTAATCTAGTGCCCATAATATTTCTGCACACCATACTACTTTAGGTAAGAATGTGATCTCTGGATAAAAGAGGAAATATTTCCATTTTGAGGATGTTGCAGTCACTTTACTCTCCACGTCCACTAGTATAGTGACACTTATTTTTATTTAGCAGTTCTTTTACTAATTCACTCGACAGATATTTCTTGAGTTCCTATTACCTGCCAGGTACTATTCCAGGATCCAGGGATGAAATAGTGAGCAAAACAAAATCCCTACCCTCTTGGGGGTTTATAGTCTAATCAGATCAGAAGTGTAGTCTCCCATGTCTATTCTACATTAAGTCTTACACAGTTAATAAAGGAAACTTTCCTCCAACAGCAGAGTGACAGGACTGCAACATGAAGCACTCTCATGGAGCAAGAAGGAACTTAAAGAGCAACTTGGAGAAATACCAGTACTCATATGAAACAACGCCCATGAAATAAAGCATCCCATGCCTCTTCCCTTCTCCTGCAGCTTATACTTTCACTCTTCAAAAAAAGCAATAAAAAACCTTAACAAAATGAGCATGACTTCTTGTAAACATCTATATACACCTAGTGCTGTTTCTAAACTCTTTTCCTTCTCTATTTAAAAAAGATGCTTTTCAGTGTGTGGCAAGTAATAATAAACTGCTTTTTCATTTCTTTAATACCAACTGAAGTCTACGCATACTTAGAAAATTGAAGAATAGGCTGGGTGTGGTGGCTCACGCCTGTAATCCCAGCACTTTGAGAAGCCGAGGCAGGTGGATCACGAGGTCAGGAGATCGAGACCATCCTGGCTAACACGGTGAAACCCTGTCTCTACTAAAAATACAAAAATTACCTGGACATGGTGGTACAGGCTTGTAGTCCCAGCTACTTGGGAGGTTGAAGCAGGAGAATCGCTTGAACCAGGGGAGGTGGAGGTTGTAGTGAGCTGAGATCGCATCACTGCACTACAGCCTAGGTGACAGAGTGAGACTCCGTCTCAAAAAAAAAAAAAAAAAAAAAAAGAAAATTGAAGAATGCAAGAAGCAGGCAAGAAAAAAAGTTAGTTCTGCAGTACAATATGAAGGCCAAGAACTTCCTTTATTTTCCCACCACCTGACTGGATCTGTTTTCATCCTTCAGAGAAAGGAAAATCCTTTCCCTGAAGCTCAAGACACCACCCTGTTCCCATATTTACTCTGTAACCTAGAACCTTCAGTTAGACCTCATGTTCTACACGCATATCTACCATAACAGTCCCATAAGATTAGCACACAAACAGGCTCTCATGTTGCTATCTCAATAGTAAAAGAAAACCCCTTTGTGCCCTCCAAGCACTTCTCCATTTCTCTGCTTCCTCCTCACAGCAAGCTGTCTCATCTCAGAGGCTTGCCTTCATATGGCATATTTCCTCATTTCCTCCCCAGTCTGGCTACAGCCTCACCTAACTCACTGGTACTGCTCCTGTCCAGGTCATCAATGACCTTCCAATTGCTAAATCCAATGGTTTGCTCTCTTATCTTACCAGATCCCCTCCATTCTACACAGTAAACTGCCACTTCTCAGAGGATTTTCTTCTCTCAGGTACTGTGACACTACTCTCCTGGTTTTCCTTCTTCCTCTTTAGCCAATCCTGTCCCCTTTGCTGCCTCCTCCAGAATCACAAGCTCTAAAGCTTGGAATTCCTTGGGGTTTGGTGCTGTGTTCTCTTCTTTTTTTCCCATCCACACTGGAATTCTCTTCCTAGGTGATGTCATGCAAACTCATGGCTATAAATATTATCAACACTCATACCTGTAATCCCAGCACTTTGGGAGGCTGAGGTGGAAGGATTGCTTGAGCCCAGGAGCTTGGGACCAGCCTGGACAACATAGTGAGACTTCGTTTCTACAAAAAAAAATTTTTTTAATTAACTGGATGTGGTGGCCTGTATCTGTAGTCCCAGCTACTCGGGGGGCTGAGGTGGGAGGATCATGTGAGTCCAGGAGGTCAAGAGGGCTGCAGTGAGCTATGATTCTATCACTGCACTCCAGCCTGGGCAACAGAGAAAGACCTTGTCTCAAAAAACAAACAAAAAAAAGCACACGCACGTGCACGTGTGTGTGAAATCAATGACTAGGAGGACTCAGTCACTGGTGTGTGTGTGGTGGGGGGGAGGTGTGTGTGTATGTGTGAAATCAATGATTAGGACTCACTTACTGAGCTCCAGACTCACATATCCAACTACTCATTTGGAATTTCCATTTTAATGTTACATGGGCAACCAAAACTTTTTCCTTCTCAACCCAACTCTCCCCAGGTTTCCCCATCTCAATACTGCAGGACCAACCTAGTCAAAAACTTAGAAACCACTGTTGATGGCTTCCTCATCCTCACCCTGTCCATGAGCAAGTCCTATTGAGTCTAGTCACCATAAATTTTGAAATCGAACACTTCTCTCCATTTTTCACTGTCATCATCCTAGTCCATGCCACCTAGACTATTGCAGCGGCCTCCAAACTGTCTCCCTTTCCGCATTTGGAAGTCCATTCTCCATAAAGCATACAGGCATTTTTTAAAACACAAAGCAAATCATGACACAATCCTACTTAAAACCTTTCAGTAACTGCTTAAGTAGTAAAATCAAAACTCCTTACTGGGATATACGAGGCCCTGCAAGATCTGGTGTCCCCAGCTTCTTTCCATTCATACTCCCACTGTTGGTTCCTAGTTCACCACAGACTCCAATCTCACGGCCTCTGCAGGTGCTCTACCCCTCACCCAGCCTTCTTTATACATGACTGCTTCTTGCCTTCCACAGCTTAGTCTAAAACCAGTACATAAAGACTTTTTTTTTCTTGCCATGGCCAGTGAGTACCAAGAAAAAAAAGTAGGCCGGGCGTGATGTAATCCCAGCACTTTGGGAGGCCGAGGCAGGCGGATCACCTAAGGTCAGGAGTTCAAGACCAGTCTGGCCAACACGGTGAAACCCCGTCTCTACTAAAAACACAAAAATTGGCCAGGCGTGGTGGTGCATGCCTGTAATCCCAGCTACTCGGGAGGCTGAGACGGGAGAAAGGCTTGAACCTGGGAGGTGGAGGTTGCAGTGAGCCAAGATCGCACCACTGCACTCCCGCCGGGGTGACAGAATGAGACTCCATCTTAAAACAAACAAACAAAGAAAAACAAAAAAAAAAGAAAAAAGGAAAAAAGAGATTTTTCACTCTATTGAACACATTCCCATCTTATTTTCTAACATATCAGTCAGATTTCCTGCTAGCATTTATCACAATTACTAGATTTTACTTATTTCCTTACTGGTTTATTATCTCCCTACCTTCCTGCAATACAAGCTGTTGTCTTTTTTGGGTAGTATATTAAAGCCAATATATGTTTGTAGAATGAATGGCAGAAAAACAAGTCAAGGATGGAAGGAGGGAGAAGGGGAAACCAAGAACAGAGAACACATTTCCAATCTATACCCAGGCTTCCACCCAGAGTTTTGTAATACAGGTTTTTCCATACTAAGTGAAAGTAGAGGCCAGGCATGGTGGTTCACGCCTGTCATCTCAGCACTTTGGGAGGCTTAGGCGGGAGGATCACCTGAGGTCAGGAGGTTGAGACCAGCCTGGCCAACATGGAGAAACCCTGTCTCTACTAAAAATACAAAAAATTAGCCGGGCATGGTGGTGTGTCCCTGTAATCCTAGCTACATGAGAGGCCGAGGCAGGAGAATCGCTTGAACCCAGGAAGCAGAGGTTGCAGTGAGCTGAGATCGCGCCACTGCACTCCAGCCTGGGCAACAAGAGTGAGACTCTGTCTCAAAAAAAGAAAAAAGAAAAGAAAGTAGAGGTCCCCTATTGGCTAGCTGAGCCTAACAGTAATATATAATAAACTTAATCTATTCATAAAGGACATCTCTAACAACAATCTTTTTTACACTTAGTACATTTCTAATGAAAGATCAAATTCAGTTATCACTTCTCTACAACTAGTCTTGGGAGTAACTAGTGTGTACCTAAATTTGCTGAAGTAAATCTGGAGACAATTTTGCTTAAAACCTAACGTCAAGGGGAGGAAAAGGTAATATAAAACTCAAGTGCTTTATGCCTACCCTCATTAGAAAATGTCTCTAGGAAAGCAAAATGTTAAAGCCAGGTGATGTGTAAATTGGGGGTATACGATATTATCTCTACTTCTGTGTTATGTTTAAATTTTTCCATAATAAAGAGTTAAATAAATAAAAGTAAATGCCTCTATGAAGCCAAAAGACAGCAAGTATCTGTGGGTCACAGACATACTCCTGGCTCAAGTGCACTCTGTTGCCATTTGGAGATTTAATCTAAATCAGCTGATGGTTGCTAACAGCGTCTCCATAAGTCTTACGACCTAAGGCCTTCATCAGGGCCTTTTTGGGAGAATCGGAGGACACAAGGAAGCAGGACTCCCTTTTCACCTGCTCTGTGTCACAGCCTTCCAGCCCCAGCACCACCAGCCCAGCCCCTTTCTATGGGAGTTTCCAATAACCACAGCTCAAAAACAGCAACCGCAGGGAGAAATAAAATCATTTACAAGGGGAAAAGAGAAAAAGCACGCAGAAGGGGAACATATTAATACATTATTTTTGCTTAAATTCAAACCAACCATTTTCCCCTAGAATTCTGATGAGATAATATTTCTTCTAAAGCAGCACTTCAAATTCAGGAAGGGATTCATAGAAGACTAAACACAAAAACAGCAGAGGCCAGCAACCCCACCCAATAAAATTTCTTCTCTCAAAGATTCCTCACCACTCTCTAGGATTCGTCTATGGCATTAAATAAAAAGTGGTTAAGAGGTGAAAATTAAGGCCTCCCTTACCAGGTGAAACAAAGAACAGAAGAATCTAAGCTACTCTAGCAGGTGTTTGTTTTCTACTGTAGAAACAACCTAGCTGGACTGGGTGCGGTGGCTCACACCTGTAATCCCAGTGCTTTGGGAGGCCAAGGTGGGCAGACCACTTGAGCCCAGGAGTTGGAGACCAAACTGGGCAACATGGCGAAACCCCATCTCTAGTAAAAACACAAAAATTAGCTGAACATGGTGGCATGTGCCTGTAGTCCCAGCTACTTGGGAGGCTGAGGCAGGAGAATTGCTTGGGCCCAGGAGGTAGATGCTGCAGTCAGCCATGATCACACCACTGCACTCCAGCCTGGGTGACAGGGTGAGGTACTGTCTCAAAAAAAAAAAAAAAGGCAAACATAAGACCCTGTTTCTATAAAAAACAAACAAACAAATAAATAAATAAACCGGAATGAAGAAGCAAAATACACTATAGACATACAGTGGAATATTATTCAGTCTTTAAAATGAAGGCGATTCTGACACGTGTTACAATGTGGATGAACCTGGATACTATGCTAAGTGAAATAAGCCAGTCAGTCACAAAAAGACAAGTACATGACTCCACTTCTATGAGGTACCTAAAGTAGTCAATTTCATAGAACTGAAAAACAGAATGCTGGTTACCTGGGGCAGGGTGGAGCAGGAAATGGAAAGTTATTATTTAATGGGTATGGAGTTTAAGTTTTACAAGATGAAAAGAGTGATGGAGACGGACTGTGGTAATGGTTGCACAACACTATGAACATAGTCATACCACTGTACACTTAAAAGTAGTTAAGATGGTAAGCTTTATGAATGCATTTAATACCACTAAACTATACATTTAAAAATGGTTAAGATGCTAAATTTTATTTTGCCACAATAAAAAATTTAAAAAATGTCATCCCTAATAAATAGCTTATTAATAACTTCATATCATAAATCATGTCGTTACCAACCAAGTATGTTTAGATTTTGGTGTCCTTGTTCATAAAGTGAGAAGAGGAAAAAAAGAGGAGCAACCCGACCTTTAAATGACAGCAGGGCCCTGAGTAACAGATGACTCTAATCAGATCAGGAGAGGTCAATGTGATCCTTTACGTGACAGAGATCTAATCTGGGACACAGTTGGGCCTAAACACAGATTTACTGAACTCAAGGAAATGAGCACTTAATCACACTAAGAGATCAGGGCCACAGTGAAGATATGTTTCCTGTCTTGTTCCATTTCTAGAGGCTGAGTTCAGTTTTGTGGTTCAACACATGGATATGACTAGGCTAAACTGGGATTTAATTCTTAGCTTTCTTATATTTCAGTCATGGTCTAAGATCTCACTCTGTGTTATTATTTGGTGGCACAAACCAAACTACTCAGTTTAATTTGTTCTACATCTAAATTTATCTCCATACATGAATTAAATAAATACCATCTGTGCTGGATAGTGTATGCTGGTACTTAGTCCCACATCTACCCTTCCAGACTCTCCCAGCATCATCAGGCCTGAAATCTACATTTCCAAACCCCCCGTCAGCTGTGCTCCCATTAGGCTCTGGCAGCAGCACTGGCAGGAGTACAGGTTCCTGCTTGGCTGCAGCAAACTCCGGCAGCATCAGTGAGAAATAGGGGTCTGTGGGCTCTGGTTTGTGGGCACCTTCTCCCTTTTGTTCCTTCAGCCCTTCCTTTTTGTAAACAATTCCTAGAATTACATCCCTCTTGAATGAAACACCTGGAATGGTTTCCTGACTAGACATTCACTAATAGCCCTCCAAATTCAAAATTTACATAACTCATGGGCCAGGGTGGGGAGCTATGCTATGAAATATTGATTCATCCATTCATTCAACAAATTTTTAGTGAGCAACTACTATGGACCAGATGCTGTTCTAGGTACTGGAGATATAGTAGGAAACAACACAGACAAAAATCCTTGTCCTCAAGGAGCTTACATTCTAGTGAAGGAGAGGCAATACTCAGGACAAATAAATAAAACACATAGTGTGTAACACAAGTGCTAAGGAGAAAAAAAATTAATCAGGGGCAGGGATATGAAATGTTGGAGAAGGGTTGAAATTTTAGATATGTTGACTGTCTGCGTGTCGCAGTTGGGTGGTGTGCTTGCTTCCAAGTCTGGAGGTGGGTGGTTAGAGCCTGTTCTATGAAATTTTAGATACACAGGTCACTGAGATGATTGTGGGGTAAAAAACCCCAAAGAGGTAAGGGAGCTAGTTACTCACGTAACTGTAGGAAGAGCATTCCAGGCAAGTGCAAGAGTCCTAAGGAGGAAGTCTCCTCGGCATGTTCCTATGTGGAACAGAACAGGCAATGGGGAGGATATCTGAGAGATGGGGAGGGCCGGCCATGAGAGCCTTGTTGGCTATGATAAAGGCTTTAGCCACTGCAGTAAATTCTGAGCTGAGTAACATCATCTGACTTACTTGTTAACAGGGTCGTTGTGTGTCAACAACAGACCGCAAGCGGCAAAGGGAGAAGTAACAGGGAAGACAGCTAAGAGGCTCCAAGTCAAACTGAATGATCACTGGGACCAATGTGCTAGCACTACTTAGAGGATGCTAGGCAAATTCTGAATATATTTTGAACTCCCATCTGGGCCTTAAAAAGTCAGGGGCCGGTCCAACAATCTCGCTGGAAATCACACAACAGAAACTTCGAAGGGACTCCTACCAGGTGTAAGAATATAACGAATATGATAGAATTATTTAATTATCTTTGTCTAAACCCATTATATTGTTTATGTTTTGATATTTAACCAAATATAAGAATATAAAGGCTTTAACCATTATATATAAGAATATAAAGTATATAATAACTATAGTCAAAAATAAATAATTGCAAATTAACATTCTCCAATAGTTATTATAGGGGAAAACTAATTTATAACATGCCAGAGTTATAAAATTTTTAAGGCCGGGCGCGGTGGCTCACGCTTGTAATCCCAGCACTTTGGGAGGCCGAGGCGGGCGGATCACGAGGTCAGGAGATCGAGACCACAATAAAACCCCGTCTCTACTAAAAATACAAAAAATTAGCCGGGCATGGTGGCAGGCGCCTGTAGTCCCAGCTACTCGGAGGGGCTGAGGCAAGAGAATGGCATGAACCCGGGAGGCGGAGCTTGCAGTGAGCCGAGATTGCGCCACTGCACTCCAGCCTGGGCGACAGAGCAAGACTCCGTCTCAAAAAAATAAATAAATAAATAAAATTTTTAATATTTTTATATAAGTATTATAGAAACAGTACAGAAATATATAAGTACCTATAAATCCAGTTTTTATTAAACTGGTCAAGTTATAGAAAAAATATGACCTTCTTAACTGTATTTCCAAGAGGATATTTATCAAAATGTAAATTTTCTAGACAACCAATGAAGAAAGAAATTTAGAACTAGAAAAAATCTGGGAGTCCCATTCCCTTCGTTTTTGGACTAAGGTAATAAAGCCCAGATATAAATGAAGCCTGGTCATTCTTCAAGCATCAAAACATATTTCAGGCTGGGTGCAGTGGCTCACGCCTGTATCCTAACACTTTGGGAGGCTGAAGGGGAGGGATCTCTTTAATTCAGGAATTTGAGACCAGCCTGGGCAATGTTGGGAGACTTTGTCTCTACAGAAAATTTTTAAAATTTAAAAATTAGCCAGGCATGGTGGCACATGCTTATGGTCCCAGCTACTTGGGAAGCTGAGGTGAGAGGTCACTTGAGCCCAGGAGGTAGATGATTCAGTGAGCCATGATTGTGCCATTGCACTCCAGTCTGGGTGACAGAGTGAACTCCATCTTAAAAAAAAAAAAGAAAGAAATTCAATACTGTGATGGAAATATTTCTAGAATATATTTTTACTTCCCTATCTTCTTAAAACAGAGACTCCTAAACATACTTCATCTTTGCCTTGGTAACTCTAGCCTCTCTAAAGAGCAACTATACCCAGCCCGGGTGTGATGCTGGACTTTGCTAACTGCTGCCTCCACTATGCAGCCCTAACAATCTCTACTCATCTTGCTCCCAGCTGATGGTGTCTAATCTATATGGAAGGCTGGAAAACAGTTAACAACCATACATCAGCTTTGGTGCGGGAGTTTTATAACAAATATTGTCAGCACTTGAAAACTGATTTTGCTTGCTCTCAGTGTTGGGCTGTGTTTTGAAGAGCTAATATTACGTCCAAATGGATGGGTAAGTGATGTAAGCACATTGCTTTAGAAAAAGTTCTACCCCCAAATGCAACTGATCACTTTAAAGAAAGTGTAGTTTTACATTATTAAAAGCAAAATTAATTATCTGAAAAAATATTAACACCATAAACATCACTACATGAAAACGCAAACTGCCACAGTAATGCTTATGTCTCAAGTAACAGCTTACAAGTATCAACAGTAAAGTAATAAGCTGTAATAAAAAGGCACTTCATCTCTTCAAAACCTGCTATCCCACCAAAATTCTCCAGTAAGTTAACATGAACTAAATTTGTGGTCCGTTTCCTAGCATTCTACCAAAATCAGTTTAATTTTTAAAATAATAAAAATATTTTATTGTATTACAAAGGAAAGATTCTAAAAACACAAAACCGTTAAGTCAAGACAGCAAACGACTCGCACATAGCCACTCAGTAAGGATAGTAAGTCTTCCTTAGCAATTAAAGAGCAAATAGAGGAACTCAACAGAGAATACAAAGTAAAAAGGCTGAGGCCCTTTAAGGATATGCTTGAATTCCTGCCAGCTGCATGTTCATGGCCACAGGTTAACAGAGTTTACCCTCCCTCCCTGTGCCCCCACAGCTGGTCACTGCAGTTACAGGTGGGTCCTAGATATACAGTCCTAGATATAACAGCCCAGAGATCTGTGTGGTTGGTTCTTAGCCGCTTCTACTACTCTCAAAAAGGAAGAGTTGGCAAGAACCTCGCCAAAATTAAATAATAGCTTAAGAAGGAGGCAGCACTAAAGATAAAGATTTGAGAACGGATTTTTTTCTTCTTTTAGAGACAGCGTCTTGCTCTGTCCCTGGAGAGGCTGGAGTACAATGGTGCAATCACGGCTTACTGCAGCCTGGACCTCCTGGGTTCAGCCTCCCAAGTAGCTAAGACTACGCAATCGTGCCACCGCACCTGGCTAATTTTTCAATTTTTTGTAGAGATGGGGTCTCGCTAGGTTGCCCAAGCTGGTCTCAAACTCCTGGTCTCAAGTGATCCTCCCGCCTTGGCCTCCCAAAGTGCTAGGATTATAGGCGTGATCCACCATGCCCAACAGGGAAGGGAATTCAAAAGAAAATTTCAGGGTTACTTTCTTATTTTACACTAGATGTTTCCTCTATTAAGACCTGAAATTTTTAGCTTATTAAAATTCTTACACTAATAATACAATATATAAGTATTCACAAATCACTAACTCACTGCCCTTTACTCCTACAAAAAATACTTTCTCAAAACAAAACTCTACAAATGTTAGCCCATTCCCCCACCCCCATTAAAACACCTTCCATAGTAGACGCTTTACACTTTTTTGACAACACTTAAACACAAGTTCTGTATCATTTCCTATCCTGGTACTATAAGCTTCTCTAGGCCAGGGAACTTACTCAATTTTGCATTCCCTAAACCCCTGGCACCACTGCTTCATGTCACAGCTACTTAGAGTCTGCTAAATGAATTACTATGGTATCAGATCATGGCACCTCCAATTCACTAATGAGAAAATTCAACTTTTTAACACAGCAATAACATTTCTGCCTCCAGGAATACTGTCATTTTCACAGAAGAAGGAAATTCAGTGATTCAGTGCCTACCATCTGCCCCAGAGGTCAGCTATTTCTGACAAGTCCTAGTGTGCACATGAGCCAATCAGGCTGCAGCTGCCTTTTTTAACAGGCATGGATGGAAAAATGAGAAAGGTCACTAAAGCAGAGTCCATGTGTAAATTCGTTAGGCATCATCCACAGGAAATTTGCTTCCTCTTCAGTCCTCTTAAAATCCTGTGAAGTTAAAACATGCCTTTAAGCCATTGTTTCTTCCCCCTGTTCTTTACCCAATTTATGCTGGAGGTTGCAAATTTTTTTGTGTGAAAACTCAGACCTTGGTGATAACCTTGAGCACTATGATATAAATAACTCCCACAAGCTTAGCATTCCACTAATAGAACAGTAGGCATAAATGGGTTAAACTTTGGATAGTCCAACTTGCCAGGTTACCCCATTGTTTACAAAGCCTTTCACAGTACAAAAAACTTGATTAACCCTAATTGCCTGCTGACGTCTACGGTTACTTCTTTTTCTCAGACCACTTTTTCTGAGACAGGGTCTTGCTCTGTCATCCAGAGTGGAGTACAGTGGCTCAAACACGGCTCACTTGGAGCCAGATTCAAGTGACCTTCCTGCCTCAACCACCTGAGTAGCTGAGATTACAGGTGCACACCACCACACTCAACTAATTTTTGTATTTTTTGTAGAGACAGGGTTTTGTCATGTTGCCCAGGCTGGTCTCTAACTCCTGGGCTCAAGCAATCCACCTGCCTTGGCCTCCCAAAATGCTGGGATTACAGGCATGAGCCACCATGCCTGGCTTTCAGACCACTTCTTGAAGTCACCTTAGTTCCATTAAACTTGTGTTTTGACATCCAGTGTGATACTGTTTCTTTGCCACAAATTCAACTCTACAAGTCACATCTCTTTGTCTGCCTTCATGGGTCAAAACTACTTACTAGCTGGGCATGGTGGCACATGCTTGTACCACTAGTCCCAGCTACTCGGGAGGCTGAGATGGGAAGACAGCTTGAGCCCAGGAGTTGGAGGCTGTAATGTGCTATCATGATCGTATCTGTGTATGGCCACTGCATTCCAGTCTGGGTGACATAGCAAGACCCCAACTTAAAAAAAAATTACCTGCTAGAACACAGAATAAATGGCAGAAAGAAGGCCATAGCAGAACAAACACACCACTCAGAAACGCCCAGTCTAGCACTCGTGGCTGGAAACCCTTGCAGGGAAGTGCACAAGTACTCTCAAAGGGGACCTGCCTGCCTGTCACTGGCTCAGTGTGCACACTCTCTGAGCAAGTCACAAGAGTCATGGGCTAGGCCGGGCACGGTGGCTCATGCCTATAATCCCAGCACTTTAGGAGGCCGAGACAGGCAGATCACAAGGTCAGGAGCTTGAGAAGATCTTGGCTAACATGGTGAAACCCTGTCTCTTCTAAAAATACAAAAAATTAGCCAGGCGTGGCGGCGGGCACCTGTAGTCCCAGCTACTCGGGAGGCTGAGGCAGAAGAATGGCGCGAACCTGGGAGGCAGAGCTTGCAGTGAGCCAAGATGCACCACTGCACTCCAGCCTGGGCGACAGAGACAGACTCCGTCTCAAAAACAAAAGAGTCATGGGCTAGAAATGTACTACCATGGGGGAGAAAAAGAATAGACTACCACAAATTGTCACACTTTTTAGGAAAATATTTTACAGAAAATGGCAGTATGCAGAGAGTTATTGAAGGGGTATAAATATATTCTCTGAGGGGTATTCTGAAGTTCTTTTAATGAAGGATAATAACTAAGAGCTTGGACTACAAAGGCATATACAACACTGTAAGAGTCAACTACAGAATGCCTCAAGATTCCAAACTCGGTTTCTTTAAAAATTCTGCACCAGAACAGGAGCATCATGTTTAAAATTCCTTACCAAGTAGCCCAGGTAAAAACCAACTTTTAAAAACTTAGCTATATTTCTGCCAATGTACAAAAGAATACCACCCAAATCCAGAAATTGATATAATTTGTTAATCCTTGCTGCTGCAATTTTCTCAAAACGAAAATACAAAAGCAAACTATCTGAATTCACAATAAGCAGCACACATTCAGGCCTTAGGCTTCAAAAGCATGGTCAACACCTCAGTAGTCTAAAGACATCTTCAGATGCTTTAGTCTCCCAAGACTCAGCCGGGGATTCTGCCTATGCCATCCCTTCTGCAACATGTGGTGGGTGGAGGGTGGGGAGAATGGGGGTGGTAGAAGGCCTCTCCACGACTCCCTACCCCCAACTCCTCTTACTCCACTGCACCCAGTTCCTTTGCCTTCTGCATCTTGGGGCCAGGGAGGCTGGAGAACAGTCTACCCCCACAAATACACTACCTTAGAAAAAAAAACACTTTAAGTATTAGAAATACTAACTTAGAAAAAAAAAACACTTTAAGTATTAGAAAACTTTTCTTAATCCAAGCAAATTCAATTATCATTAGTCTATGGTACTGTTTGCAGCAGCAAAAAAAAAAAACCCAAAATATACATAAATATGGAAACAACTAAATAAATTATGGTGCATCCATGCAATAAACTACTAGGCAACCATTAAAAGAATGCAGCAGATCTATGTGTACTTGGATATATCTAAGGTATTTTCAGTGAAAAGAGCAAAGTGCAAAACAATGTCTAAAATATACCACCATTTGAGTTTTTTTAATGTGGATGCGGAAATATATGATCTACACACATAGAATGTTTCTGTAAAAATACAAAAGAAACTGGGAATAATAGTGGCCTACAGAAGGGACTGAGGAACTAGGGGTTTCAGTAAAAAGGAATACACTCTTTTTTGATATTCAAAAAAAAATTTTACCATGTACGTGTATCCCTGTTTAAAATGTTTTAAAGGTGTACTTAAGTCTGTGATTATGATTTTAAAAAATAAAGCAACAGAAGAAAAAGTAATGCCCATTAAAAGCAACCTCATTTTTCTTAACTATTTCTAAAGTCTTTGTGGCACAATTTGAATTCAGTAAAACAGGGGAGAGTGGAGTGATTCGGAGTTTGGAGAGGTCCCTTTCACCCTCCTCCTTTAAAATTACAGTAACTTTCAACTGGCCATAATGCTTAAAAAAAAAAAAAATCTACTTGCTTCTTCAACAAAAATATTTGGCTCCATTGTAACCAACATTTAAAAGATACAAATACATTAGCAAGTCTGTGACTAAAGTTCAATTACATTTTATATGCTAATATTAAATGCTAATCATATTTTTTATGAGTCAACAGTTTTACATAAGATTATTTTGTTTCTAAATTAACAAAGAACTTTAGAATTACTGAAGCATCCAAATTACCTAAACTCACTCCAGTTAAGCATCAGTTCAGTAAAAAACTAAAAGGTTTTCCCCCATAGCTTCAAAACTCCCAATCTTCTCCATTTCCAAGCACGATGGGGGGCAGGGGCAAGGGAGATGGCAGGCAAAGCCTAAGCCTGCCCAACTCTCTCCAGACTCTGTAGATGGCTCCTCCTGGTTTCAGGGATCCCAGTTCCTCATATAGATACAGCCATCATCAGCAATCCCACATGAAGTGCACTGATTCCATTAACAACAGTGGGAGGCAAGTGGCTCCACTGGCTTGGATTCTGAAGCTCAACCTGTGGCCCATGCACCTGCGAATAACAACAGGCTCTCTCATCAGTCACACAGGGCAAAGGAAGTGGAGCTGCCCCACCCCACACCCACACAGAACCAGGCTGATGGTTGCCTCTTTGTAACTACTGCCACAAAAAGTAAAGCAAATGCCCTGCAATTGGATTTTTACTAACGGAAATGCATTTGTTGAGAATCCAAAGATGCTCAGTTATCTTGGAAAAAAAGTTATAACATGATCTTCAAAAATGAAGATGAAGAAAGGAATTTTGCCAACTTAAAACATTCATCAAAATAGATATTTAAAGCAGCAAAATATGACAAAATACTAGTTTCTCATTTTTTAAAAACCTGAACATTCAGAACTAAAACTATAACACTATAAAAAAAAAGTGTCCAGGGATAGGAAAAAAATATTTCTTAATCATGTATAAATTGGTTATTTATTCATACCTCCATTCACATACACATATTTGCCAGGTGCTCAGTACCAGGATGCCATGGTGATTAAAAGACAGACACAGTCGCTACCTTCAGAGCTTACAATAGTAAATGAACACAAGGAATAATGCATTGGTGTATAGTTTATCTCTCCCACAAGGGACAATTAGGAAAAACATCCTGGAAGTAGGTTCACAGGTTTTAATAT
The DNA here is from genome assembly GCF_028878055.3 of Symphalangus syndactylus. NCBI lineage: Eukaryota > Metazoa > Chordata > Mammalia > Primates > Hylobatidae > Symphalangus > Symphalangus syndactylus. The sequence goes on along the minus strand of NC_072423.2, from coordinate 107,925,981 downwards.
TCTCTATAAAGTGGCTTTAAAGCATTTTATGATAAATTAAAATTAAAATATTAAAATGAGCTAAAAATAAAATGTTTCATATAGTGAAAAGTGTCACTAAGAAAATCAATGGTGAGAAAAAAGTGCCTCTGGAATGGAGGTAAGGATGTCTAGGGAAGGCTTACTGAGCTGAACCCTCCATGATTAAAAGGAACTAAATGTAACAAACTTGATGTCCGGCCAGCTGGATACAATGGCTCATGCCTGTAATCCCAGCACTTTCAGAGCCCAAGGCAGGTGGAATGTTTGAGGTCAGGGGTTCAAGACCAGCCTGGACAACATGGCAAAACCCCATCTCTACTAAAAATATAAAAAGTAGCTGAGCATGGTGGTGCATACCTATGGTCCCAGCTACTTGGGAGGCTGATGTGGGAGGATCTCCTGAGCCCAGGAGGCAGAGGCTGCAGTGAGCCGGGATCACAACACTGCACTCCAGCCTGGGTGACAGAGCGAGACCCTGTCTCAAAAAAAATAAATAAATAAAAATTGATATCCTTGGGATGGAGAGAAGACCCATATGGGAAAGCAAGTGGAAAAGTGGCAAAGGTGGGCAGCGAACAAGAAACAAAGAGTATTGTAGGCCACACAAGGAGTTTGGATTTTATTCTAATTACAATGGAAAGCCACTGGCAGCCTCTAAGCCTGGAAATGACAAGATGAGATCTCATTAAACATAATCATTTCTTGTTTAGAACATAATACATTTTCAAATAGGAATAACATTATAAGTGGATATGTTGCAGTATTGCTTCCATGCCTTCATTCAGCTATAATTTATTTAGTGTCTACTCTGTGCTAGGTTGTGTGCAAGGTACTAACTAGGAATAAAACAGCATCTCTGACCTTGAGCTCACAGTTTAGTAGAGATGAGAAACACTGAACAAATAATCACAATTGTAATATTTATAAGAGTGGAATATGTGGAATGCTGTGAGTGCCCAGAGCAAAGGCTGGCTAATGCAACCTGCGGGAGTCCAGGAGGGAAGGCTTCACAGAAGCCCTGGGCCTTAAAGGACAAACAGGGATTTCTTTTTTTTTTTTTTTTTGAGACGGAGTCTCGCTCTGTCGCCCAGGCTGGAGTGCAGCGGCGTGATCTCGGCTCACTGCAAGCTCCGCCTCCCGGGTTCACGCCATTCTCCTGCCTCAGCCTCCGGAGTAGCTGGGACTACAAGTGCCTGCCACCACGCCCGGCTAATTTTTTTGTATTCTTTGTAGAGACGGTGTTTCACCGTGTTAGTCAGGATGGTCTCGATCTCCTGACCTCATGATCCACCCATCTCGGCCTCCCAAAGTGCTGGGATTACAGGCGTGAGCCATCGCGCCTAGCCCAAACAGGGATTTCTTTAGCAGAGCATTCCCCCCACACCTAAGCCTCTGACAGAATACAAGAAAATTTGGGGCCTACCAAAGACTCTGCCTTTTGAAGTATTTACGGGCCAGGTGCAAGAGCTCATGCCTGTAATCCCAGTGCTTTGGGAAGCTGAGGCAGGAGGATCATTTGAGGCCAGGAGTTTGAGACCAGCCTGAGCAACAGAGCAAGACCCCGCCTCTACAAAATTTTTTAATAAAATTTGTTTGTTTTTTTTTTTTTTTTTTTGAGATGGAGTCTTGCTCTGTCGCCCAGGCTGGAGTACAGTGGCATGATCTTGGCTCACTGCAGCCTCCACCTCCCAGGTTCCAGCAATTCTCCTGTCTCAGCCTCCCAAGTAGCTGGGATTACAGGCACGCCCCACCACACCCAGCTAATTTTTGTATTTTTAGTAGAGACAGGGTTTCACCATGTTGGCCAGTCTGGTCTCAAATGCCTGACCTCAAGTGATCCACCCACCTCAGCCTCCCAAAGTGCTGGGATTACCGGTGTGAGCCACTGCACCTGGCCCAAAATTTTTTTAATATCAACTTTTTTTGCAGCCATTTTTACCCCCCTCAACTACAAGCTTTTATCAAAATTTTGAAACAGAGATTTTGAAAAAATTCCAAATACTCTCCACTTAGATTCAAAAATTTTAAATTTCCTGATTTTCTTTACCTTTCTACATACATAAAGATTTATACACACACACACATTTTATGAGCCATCTGAAAATGCTGAGGATATCATACATACCTTACCCTCTAAACTCTTCAGCTTGCATCTCCCAAGAATAAGCACATTCTCCTTTATGTATAACTACAATCACATTATCACACCAAAAAAGACAAAAAAAAAAAAAAAACCATTGCCCTGGCACAGTGGCTCACGCCTGTAAACCCAGCACTTTGAGAGGCCAAGGCAGGGGTCACCTGAGGTCGGGAGTTCGAGACCAGCCTGATAAACATGGAGAAACCCTGTCTCTACTAAAAATAAAAAAATTAGCGGGGTGTGGTGGCGCGTGCCTGTAATCCCAGCTACTTGGGAGGCTGAGGCAGGAGAACTGCTTGAACCCGGGAGGCAGAGGTTGCAGTAAGCCGAGATGGCACCATTGCACTCCAGCCTGGGCAACAAGAGCAAAACTCTGACTCAAAAAAAAAAAAAAATCAATAATTCCTTAATATCGTCTATTATCAGGTACTTCTTTTTTTTAAATACAAAGGACTTTGCTGAAAATTTTATTGAAGGAATGTGTTTTAATAAACTGGTTAGATTTATTACTTGCATTGCATTTTGACATTTTTAAAATGTAATAATACTTTATAAAATTTAAGTTAAGGAATCTTTCCTTGGCAAGATTCATTACCAGCGTGGGCATGGTGGCTCATGCCTATAATCCCAACACCGTGGGAGGCCCAGGCGGGCAGATCACTTGAGGTGAGGAGTTCGAGACCAGCCTGGCCAACATGGTGAAATCGCGTCTCTACTAAAACTACAAAAATTAGCCGGGTGTGGTGGTGCGTGCCTGTCTATAATTCCAGTTGCTCAGGAGGCTGAGGCAGGAGAATCACTTGAACAGGAGGCGGAGGTTGCAGTGAGCCAAGATCGCACCACTATACTCCAGACTGGGTGACACAGTCTGTTTCAAAAATAAATTAATTAATTAATTAAAAATAAATTTAAAAAATAAATAAAAATTAAAAACATATTAAAAGAATAATTGTGGGCCAGGCATAGTGGCTCATGCCTATAAACCCAGCATTTTGGGAGGCTGAGGCAGGCAGATCACTTGAGATCACGAGTTCGAGACCAGCTTGGCCAACACGGAGAAACCCCCATCGCTACTAAAAATATAAAAAATTAGCCAGGCGTGGTGGCGCGTGCCTGTAATCCCAGCTACTTGGGAGGCTGAGGCAGGAAAATCGCTTGAACCCAGGGGGCAGAGGCTGCAATGAACCAAGATCGAGCCACTGCACTCCAGTCTGGGTGACAGAGCAAGACTCCGTCTCAAAATAATAATAATAATAATAATAATTTTGGTAATCAAATATACCAAAAAGTGTGACAGCAGTCCATGCGAGACTGACATTTTGGGAGCACTGCCTTAGCAGAAGAACAACCTAAGCAGATGGAACATGGCAAGAAAGGATTTACAGGAGAGTGGGTTGGTGAGGCTGCAGAGGCCATGAGAGAAGGGAATAAGCTGGACAAATGGACTGGGCCCTAGTGCTTCAAGGATTCCACATGCCTTCCTGAGGAGTCTGGACTTTACCCGGCCAATTGTGGGATTTTATGTGACTAAAATCAAGTTTGTTTAGAGAGCTCTACTTGGCTTCAGTGTAGCTGGACGGATGGGAGAGGTGGGGAAAGTAGGGGGACTATTTGGAAGCAACAGAACAAGGTTTGTATTTTTCACTGGAAATATGTAACATTTTAGTTTTATGGGTTGAATAAGCCTACTACATTGATAAATGAACAAAACAAAAACAGTAAAACTAAACAAAGTTCATCTTGAAAATGTTCATGTTGGTAGAACACCAACTTTCAAAAGAGTCAGCAGAGACTTAAGTAAATCTTTTTTAAATGGAGTCTCACTCTGTTGCCCAGGCTGGAGTGCAGCAGTGCCATCTCACCTCACTGAAACCCCCGCCTCCCAGGTTCAAGTGATTCTCCTGCCTCAGCCTCCCCAGTAGCTGGTATTACAGGCACATGCCACCACGCCCAGCTAATTTTTTATTAAAACTGATGGGGTTTCACTATGTTGGCCAGGCTGGTCTCAAACTCCTGGCCTCAAGTGATCCGTCCACCTCAGCCTCCCAAAATACTGGGATTACAGGCGTGAGCAACCGCGCCCGGCCAGAAACGTTAAGTAAATTTTGAAAGGAGCCCTTCAGAACTTTTGACAGTCTCAGCATTTGATGAAGCTCTTTTTAATATCTAGTTTCACTTTCCAAGGTGTCTTTGCTTTTCCTTGGCAAGGTTCATCACTGGCACTAGTTTTACATTTATCAGTCACAATCAAAATTTAAATTTCCAAAGGAAAGAAGTGGGGTACAGAATAGGTAAAATGGTTTAAAACATAGAACATGCCCTCAAAGCAGTGCTGACAGCAACTCCGAGGAGCTCCATATATGCACAATCCACGGGGAAGGCTGCCCCAAGAGCCAGCCGCCAGTCCTGCCTGGGAGGAGAGGGAAGCAGAGAATGTCCAGCTATCCTGCCGTGGGACAGGATGCTGGCCCTTTACCCCTACTCCACTAAGAGGACTCTCATTTTATTTTACTTATTGAGCTTCCTAGAAAGATTTCATTTGAACAAAGGGTTCCACAACTTTAAAAACACTTGAAAACCAAGGAGTCAGAACTGTACGTTCTAACTCCAAGGTTGGCAATTGAAGAATAAGACCTCAAGTTCCACAGGAAAGCTGCCAGTGGACAAAACAAACACCATCGCTGAGGAGCAACGTAAAGAAAGAGACCTGGGCAAACAGGCCTACTAGAGGACTGGCATCTTTGGGGTAGAAGGAGAAATTATATTTTGGACCTGTGGATTCTGAGGTGCCAGTGTGGCATCCAACTTGGAAGCCCAACGGGCAGGGATGTAGGGGTCTTAGAGGAACACAGGAGCTAGACAAACTCTAAATGTGGACAACTTCATTGAGAGAAATGTAAATAGAAAAAAGGCAAGGTCTTAAAAGGTTACAGAAGGCAAAGACAGAAAGGTCTGCCTCAAGACAGGGCTTTCTGGAGAACCTGAATTCTCCTCCAAGGTAGTCTATATCCAGGAGCAGAGAGAGGCACTGGCTGGAAGGCTGCAGGTGGCTTATGGGGCCACAGAAGGGAAAGAGGGAAAGAACAAAGTAGTTTGGCTAGGGAGCAGCTCAAAGATTAGACAACGGGTCCAGGCCTGATGGGGCTGGGACTCTGGGAGAAAATGAAGGTCACAATGAGATAAAAGACAAGGCGCAGGGAGGACAGGGAAGCCTCTGAAGGAGGCTGTAGAGAATGCAACATTTCACCAGCACACTATTCCGGAAAGCACTCCTGTCACACAAAGTCAGTGGAAAGCCAAAAACAGGAGTAAAAGTCAATGGCTAGGAGAGGAGCTAGGGTGAGGGCAGTTGTGTCTTACCGCCCTGACTGGCTGCGGGATCATGCAGCCCACCTCAAGCACTTGCTGCAGAAAAGGAAGACTCTCCCTAGAAGGGGAGGCCAGAAGAGACCACCCAGCCCTCTGCTTCCCTTGTCATAGCCATTCCTGAGAATGGAGCCTGACAACAAAGAAAGTCATTTGAAGCTCTTCTCTGTTGATTGAGGAGCCCAACTGAATACTTACAGGAAAACTGGATACAGATAATGCCTAGGAGAAGATCTAAGCCTGTTTCCCAATTTGCATACGGTCTTATTCATATTAACGATAAAGAAAACTATGTATTTTTAAGTGCAACTATAACTTGATTGAGGACTGGACAACATTAAAAGAGAAATAAAATTAAACTAATATTAATTACATTAAGAGATCAAAGGATTCAGATGTTTTAATACCATCATAAACACCTATAACAACAATAATACACCCGAAGTTTCTCAAATTTCTATCTTTAGCTAGACCACCCAACCCTGTTCATTTTGCTCAATGATAAAAATGAAAACCAGGCTGGGCATAGTGGCTCATGCCTGTAATCCCAGCACTTTGGGAAGCTGAAGAATCGCTTGAGGCCAGGAGTTTTGAGACCAGCTTGGACAACACTGAGAGACCCCATCTCTACAGAAAATGTTTTAAAGGCCCGGCGCAGTGGCTGATGCCTGTAATCTCGGCACTTTAGGAGGCCAAGGCAGATGGATCGCCTGAGGTCAGGGGTTCAAGACCAGCCTGGCCAACATGAAGAAACCCTGTCTCTACTAAAAATGCAAAAAATTAGCCAGGCATGGTGGCAGGCAACTGTAATCCCAGCTACTCGGGAGGCTGAGGCAGGAGAATCACTTGAACCCGGGAGGTGGAGGTGGCCAAGATCGCACCGCTGCACTCCAGCCTGGGCAACAAGAGCAAAACTTTGTATAAAAAAAAAAAAGTTTTAAAAAATCAGCCAGGTGCTGTGGCATGCACCTGTAGTCCTAGTTACACAGGAGGCTGAGGCAGGAGAATTGCTTGAGCCCAGGCACGCCAGCTTAGACAACTGTCTCCTACCGTGTATCTCCTCCCCTAACCATTGACTTTTACTACCGTGGCTCTATGCCCTATTAGACAACATCATGCCAAAGAAACTGATACTTTCAGAAAAGCCTTACTAACTCTAGGAAACAACTAACCATTCTTAAGAATTGAATAGTTACATAAGGCACAATAAAAATCAGGCTTCATGACATTCACTGTCAATTCTTCAATGGTTTCCAGAAAGTCATGTTTTTGCCATGAAGAGAGGAGAGTAATTAAGAGAAGGCCTCCCCGCCGGTAACAAACAGTATTAGGAAACTCATCCCACATTTACTACATTAATACAGCCATTAAAATAATAATGGAGGAAAATAATAAAAGGAAAATATAACTCTTTAACCATTCTGAAAGTACATACCTGCTCAACTCTCTACTACCCTTAACTGTCAAACCTGCTTTCTCTCCAACCAGGATTGGACATCTATATTTCACAAATACAGAATTAAAGTGATATAGTAAATCTAAAACACAAAGCATTAATTAGGTGGTATCATTATTAGGTAAGTCATTAAGCCTCTTTAAACACCTACTAGTTTTCTATCAATACAGAAACAAGAGTGAAATATGGCAAAACCTCAACTAACCAGAACAGCTGGGGACTGAGTCACTGAATATGCCTTTCAGATAAGTGAAGGCTTATTTACAATTCTGAACACACTTTTTGGTTAACTGTTCTGGACGACATGCTTTGACATAGGCCAACATCACGAATGTCAGTGATCACACAGTAAGATGGCATCCTGAGACTCACAAGGCCTTACTCCTTATCAATGTGACCCCAGACTCCAGCAACCTTTGCTTTTATATTTTCCTTGTCTTCCACCCTGCTGTCACAATCTGCTCTGTTTCTTTTGTTCGAATAAGCAAGTGTGCCCAAACTGTATCTAAGGACAAGGTACCTGGTTCTCTCGGCTCTGCTGGGCACATACGGAGTTCTTCCAAGGGAGGTAAACAAATCCTAGCAAACAGTATTCTGTGACCTGACCTCCACTTTACCTGCTGTGGAGGTCTTTCAAATAATTTACTTCCTCAAAAAAAATTCTGACACATGCAACAATATGGATGATCCTTAAAGACATTATGTTAAGTGAACTAAGGCAATCACAAAAGGATAAATACTGTATGATTCCACTTAGATGAAGTACCTAGAATAGTCAAAATCATAAAGACAGAAAGTAGGACAGTGGCTGTCTAGGGTGGGAGGAGGGGAGTTGGGGAATCACTGTTTCATGGGTACAGAGTTCCAGTCTGGGAAGATTAAAAAAGTTCTAGAGATGGACGGTGGTAATGGTTACACAACAATGTGAATGTACTTAATGCCACTGTACATGTAAAAGTGGTTAAAATGGTAAAGTTCATGCCATATGTATATAACTTACCACAACCATAAGTTTGTTGTTTCTTTTTTGTTTGTTTGTTTTGTTTTTTTTTTTTTTTTTGAGACAGAGTCTCGCTCTGTCGCCCGGGCTGGAGTGCAGTGGCGCAATCTCGGCTCACTGCAAGCTCCGCCTCCCGGGTTCACGCCATTCTCCTGCCTCAGCCTCTCCGAGTAGCTGGGACTACAGGCGCCCGCCACCGCGCCCGGCTAATTTTTTTTTTTTGTATTTTTTAGTAGAGACGGGGTTTCACCGTGGTCTCGATCTCCTGACCTCGTGATCCGCCCGCCTCGGCCTCCCAAAGTGCTGGGATTACAAGCGTGAGCCACCGCGCCCGGCTTTTTTTTTGGAGACAGAGTCTCTCTGTTGCCCAAGCTGGAGTGCAGCAGTGGTGTCATCTCAGCTCACTGCAACCCCCACCTCCTGGGTTCAAGCAATTCTCCTGCCTCAGCTTCCCAAGCAGCTGGGACTACAGGCACCCACCACCACGCCTGGCTACTTTTGGTATACATTTTTTTTTAATTTGATTTCATTTTAAGTTCCAGGATACATGTGCAGGATGTGCAAGTTTGTTACATATAAACATTTTTAATAATAAAAATTTACATCCTCATTATATATCACTATGTTCTAGACAGACAATATGCTAAGTGCATCGGTGTGATCACCATCTAACCACTCCAAGAGGGTTATTTTATGACGCAAGTCAAAATGAGCCCAAAAGGTATCTTAAAGTTACAATTCAAAATTACCATATACTATTTTTAACACAGAAAGAGCATATTTTAGAGGAACTGATCCTTAAGAAAGAACACTAGAAAAAACTGAGAGACAGGAAAGCACTCTAGTCTGGGGAGCAAATTAATGTGAACAGAAATGAAGAACCAGTGACAACCCATGGGCAGCCTTACTACTGAGCAAATATTCCACAGTAGCCACCTCAAATGCTTTTGTAAAAACTCTACAGGGTATAAAAAATAATAATTTGGAATTCAAATCTGAGTACTTGTTGGTTAACACTTTAAATTGAGTATCAGCAAGAAAAACTCCTGAGGCATTTTAGTAATTGCTAAATTTCTCATCCCAGCTCATGTTGTCATTCCAAATGTGTGACTGTCCCACACTTTCAAATGCCAACAAACCACCTTCCATCTCTCATCCAAGATCCTCTCCAAATACCATCTCAGACAGAAGAACCCAACTTTCCCAGATAAACAGATACTGACACTTAACAACCCTATCTGCCCCACATCAGTTTAATAATTAACCTTTCTCTAGACTAAGCAAAAACATCAAAAAAGAACCAATGCACCAGACCAGTATGCCAGTTAAAAAAAAAAAAAAACAACAAAAGACCCAATGCACACAGCACTGTGCATCATGTTCAAAATATCACCTTATAGCCTCTCTCTGCATAGTGACATGCTTGGCTCACTGAAGTTACTCAACTGTTCAAACCACAGAGTTCAACAGGGACTTAACTCATCATTTAATACACAATATACAGACTACTTTGTTTTTGTTTTTATTTATTTTTTTGAGACAGGGTCTCGCTATGTCACCAGGCTGAAGGGGTGTGATCACAACCCACTGCAACGTCTGTCTCCCTGGCTCAAGAGATCTACCTGCCTCAGCCTCCCGAGCAGCTGAGACTACAGGCATGTACCAAGACACCTGAATTTTGTTGTTGTTGTTGTTGTTGTTTTTGTAGAGACAGGGCTTCCCTATGTTGTCCAGGCTGGTATCAAACTCCTGGACTCCAGAGATCTGCCTGCCTTGGTCTCCCAAAATGCTGGGATTACAGGTGTAAGTCACTGCGCCCAGCCTATTTTTTGTTTTTAAATAAATTCCTTGAGTTATTGCCTAAAGACAAAAGAGAGCTAAATAAGGTTATAAACATCCTCTTGAAAAAAAGAAAGAATAATTACACACACGTTTTCAGGTGTCTCTGAGTTAGAGAAAAAGGTTTACAATCAAATCATTAAAACTTATGCAGTGAAGTCATATTATTTTTCTATTAATAATGTGTCGTTGTTCTTATCCTTCCTCCCCCTTTTGAAAAGTTTAAACATGAATCTGCAACAACCTGACCACATTCTTTCTATTTTAAATCACTTTCCGCCAGGCGCGGTGGCTCACACCTGTAATCTCAGCACTTTGGGAGGCCAAGGAGGGTGGATCACCTGAGATCAGGAGTTCAAGGCTAGCCTGACCAACATGGTGAAACCCCATCTTTACTAAAAATACCAAAATTAGCCAGGCATGGTGGCGCATGCCCATAATCCCAGCTACTTTGGAGGCTGAGGCAGGAGAATTGCTTGAACCCGGGAGGCAGAGGTTGCACTGAGCCGAGATCGTGCCATTGCACTCCAGCCTGGGCAACAAGAGTAAAAGTCTGTCTCAAAAAAAAAAAAAAAAAAATTATTTTCCAATGAGGTTAGTATCCCCTGAAGAATGGGAGACTCCTATCAAAATCCCACTCCCCAAACTCTAATAGTTCAAAATCTCCCAGGTAACCAAAATCCCCACACACTTTTATCCCATTTAATAACTATGTATATACGGAAACATTATTTTCAAATACAAAATACCCCAGTTAGGTAACAAATGCTATATACTAAAAGAAAAATACTCTGCCGTAAGGAAGTTGTATCATTTATTCATTACAAGTTCTTTTATTTTATGTAATTATTCCAAAATACTGGTTATCAAATAATCCCAGAAAGCAAAATTTTGGAAAATTATGAGAAAAAATGTAACATTAAAAATATTAAAGATGTAAAATGTCTGTCTAAATAATGGCCTTCTGGTTTTTGGACTGTATCTATTTACTTAATGTGAACATAACATGAAGTCAAAATAAAAAGCCAATGAAGTTTGTATAGTTCATCTTTTCTACACACTTTAGAGTTAAATGATACCTGCTGCTACACCACCATTCCACAGCTAAACCCAGTCTAGGTATCACTGTGAAAGCAAAAGTATACTACAGAAGCAGTAGGATTATGGATAGGCAAATCATATTGGGTTGGTTGGTTTGTTTTTTGAGACAGTCTCACTCTGTTACCCAGGCTGGAGTGCAGCAGTGCAATCATAGCTCACTGCAACCTCAAACTCCTGGGCTCAAGGGACCCTCCTACCTCAGCCTCCTGAAGAGCTGGGACTATAGGTGCCCGCCACTGCGCCTGGCTAATTTTTTTATTTTTTGTAGACAGAGGGTCTCCCTTTACTTTCATCCAGGCTGGCCTCGAACTCCTGGTCTCAAGGGATCCTCTTGCCTAGCCTCCCAAAGTGCTGGGATTATAGGCGTGAGCCACTGTGCCTAGCCAGCAATCATTTTTAAAAGGAAAAATCTCAGTTTACAACAAAACAGCAAAAAAAGGAAATTCCCTTTCATTGTGTATTTTGTTTCTCATTGTGTATCTCTTTAGTTGCTTCTCTTAAAAATGTAATAGATTTTAAATTAAACAATCTGATCACATAAAAGCTAAGAAATTTAAAAAGAGCCACAAAAAGAAACAATGGATCAGTAATAGCAAAGTCATCAATTACTCTCTTGGCTAATGAGGCTGTGAATCTTGGGTGGAGTGACCAAATCCAGCTTAGTTGGCTGGTCAGTCAGTTGGCTGGCTAACTTAACACAGAAAGACAGAATTATTCAGCGAAATCATTTCACAAAAGAAAGCCTTTTAACTTTGTGGACTATTCCCCATGGATCCCTACACCACAGGCCTTAGAACATTCCCAACTTTTATCACACAGATATCTTTACAGTAAAAGACACAAGACTTTGTTATGAACTAACAAAATAAGAATTCACTTACAACATCTAACCCATCTCCTTTACAGTAGAAACAAGAAAAGGCACAAGAAGACATTGGTGAAGGAAATGCAAATTGTTGCGGCATTTGCTTCAGTGGAGAATATTTAAAAGTCCACCTTCCTAGAGAGAGGGTTAATAAAAAAAAAAGGTATCTTAGTCATGCTGATTTTTTTAATCACATCTGACATAATTTTAGTTAACCTTTTGTTTTTGCTTTCATTGTTGGACTTTAAATGATTTGATAAACCAGCTGACTACCCTGTACATATGTTAACTGCTGTCATTGAAAAGGTTGTTAAAGCTTTATACACACATTCTTAATTCACTTAACTTTAAAAAACCAATTTTCATTCAATTTTCTCAGCAAATTCTAGGCATTAAGAAACTGATTCATCTACTGACACCTTAAACTCTAACTTGTTGGAAAAATTCATGATTCATTCTTCAAATCTGTTGTCTACAAATATATAGTACCTATATTCTAAAAATGGGAAGTAACAGATTAATACCATTGTCTGTGAACATAAAGACTCCCAAGAACTACCAATCGTAACCTGCAAAGTATTGCCCCCACAGAAAAGTGACCTTCCAAGAAGTCTCTCAGGACAGAATTTTAAGTTATTCTGGATTATAAAAACCCTAAGAATCATTATAAAAGCAAAGGGTCATGGCTAACACGGCCATAACTCCAAGTTTACATACAAGCTATCCTCAATTTGTTAGCATTGCCCCTTTAACCCTCAAAAGGGTCCTGTTTTGAGGCAAAACTCATCTGTGGTGACAGAAGTCAGAATTGTGGTTGCCTTGGGGAGGGGGAATGTGTTTACTGAATGGAAAGGATACGAGGCCTGAAAATGTTCCATATCTTGATCTGAGTGTGGTTATCAGGGCATATACATATATAAAAAGTCATTGAATTGTACCCTTAAGATCTTTCGGTAGGTTATATACACCTCAATAAAAATACATATAATTTTTAAGCACATTGAAATACATTGTTAAAAATCTATTCAAATAATCATAGAAAACCATTCTGGATCTAGCTACCAAGATGTTTTTTCCAAATGAATTTTAATAAAGACACACATTGCGAGCACTTTTATGTAGAACCTCTCAAAATAAACTGTGATTTCTAAGAATCTTTCAGTTAAGAAAGCCACCGAATTTTCGAACTGAAAGCACCCCCAAAAATGATCTGTTTATCTTAATGTTGCAAATAAGGAAAATCAAAGCTACAATGGGTAAGAAAAGTGCCCAAGATAAGGCAGTTAGTCAATGACAACGGTAATAGCAGAACTGTTTCCTGATCTCTGGCCGTTTCTACCAGGCCGTTACTTTTCTGACATCGCAAACAAATCTTAACTCCGAATCTACCTGTGGCCTAGTTCAACAAATGCCTCAAAACGCTAGTCAACAGGCCTCAAAGTGTACACATCTTCCTTCATCTTCTCAAGCCAGTTGACAAATTAACAATTACATGTTCAGGCACTTTACCCAGATGCAATAAAATTAAGTATGACATCTTAGAAAATGTGGTTCACGAGAAGACATACGCGAGGATTGACAAAATCCATCTTACTTCCTTTCGAATCTCTTTGATGGTTACTTGGTTTTCAAACACAGATCACTGCTAACAGGACTCAAAAACACCACTTGGGACCATCAACCGGTGCTGCTTCGGGCGACCCGCTGGGAACACCCCCACCTGACCCTAGCGTCCACCACTCCTTGAGCATAAGCTCTGGGGGTGACCTGTGCCTGCCGGCTTAGTTTTAGACCCTACGGGAACAGCTGACATCTTGTGAAAAACTTAGCATAACGTACATCCTTTCCGCGGGAATTTATTTCTGTTCGCACAAGGCGTTTCTGCTCCGCACAGAGCAGGCCTTGCTTCCCAGGACGCCGCTCGCCCCTCCACAGCCTCCTTTTCAGCGTCCAAAATCGGACTTTAGGAACAGAAATCGAAACGGTCGCGGACCTCCCGAGCGGCAGGTCGGGGCGCTGCCGGGTCGGCGCGGGGTCCAGCGGCGGTGCCCGGCGGGCCGCGGCGCGGGAGAGGCCCGCTCACTTCACAACGGCGGCCCGGAGCCACCGGTTGCGGCGGCCACTAGACGCTCCGCCACCGCGCAGCGACCGCCCGGGCCCTCCGAAGTTCCGACCAGCCGCGCGCCCGGCCCCAGCTGCGGGTTCGCGCCCCGCCCGGAGCGAGCCCGGGGGGCGGGTCCGCGGGGGCTCGGCGGGCGGAGCGCGGAGCGCGCGCGGGGAGGGGCGCGCGGCGGGCCCGGCGCGCCGGGGAACTTGGGCGCCCGCCACTGCCGCCGCCCGGCCACTTTCCTTTCACGCCTCCCGCGGGCTGACGCGCGCAGCGCTGCCTGCCAGGGGCTGACGGCCACCGCAGCTCTCCGCCGCGGCGAGGCGCCCAGGCGCGCCCCTGCAGTCGGCCGGCCGGCGCGCGGGACCGCGGGGCCGCGCGCGGGCGCCGCGCTCCCCCCCGCCCCGCCCCCGCCCCCAACGTGCCGCCGCCGCCGCCCGTTGGCGCCTCAGCCCGCGCGCCCGCCGGCGCCCGGCGGTTTCCCGTTGGCAAAGTTGCGCGGCCGCTTCGAAGAGGACGTCGTACGGTCCCCCGCCCCGGCGCCGCCGCCGCCCCTCCAGGCCGCCGCGCGGGAAGGCCCAGCCGGCGGCCCCGCTTTTTTACCTGCCGGGAGTTTTCGCGCGCGCGCTCGCTCGATCGCTCGCTTTTCCCCCTCTCGCGCTCGTTTTCTTTCTTTCTTTCCTTCTTTTCGCTCCCTTGCGCGGGCGCTTTTTCCTCCCGCGCTGCCCGCGCTCGCCCGCTCGCGCCCTCCTTCCTGCTGGGTTCGGCGGAGCGGGGCGGCCGGCAGCTCTCCCCGCCCCCCTCCACCCGCGCTCCGGCGGAGGCGGCGGCGGCGCTCCGCGCTCCGACTCATTCCAATATGGCACGGACGCAGGGCGCATGCGCCCGCGCCCCCCCACCCCCAGCTCCGCGGTCCTCCCGGCAGCCTGCGCCCCTCGCGCCGCGCCCGTGGAGCTCCCGGGCCCCGCTGCCCCGCTCCCGCCCCAGCGCCATCCCTCCCGGCTGGGGCCGCGCGGGAGGCAAGGACTCCGCGGGCTGGTGTGCCGGGGGTCCGGCGCCGCGGGCCACCCACGCCCCCAGCCAGCAACTCGGCGCGGACGGCCCCAAGGCCGTGGCGCAGGACACGCGGCGGCGCCTCGGGCCCCCGACGGCGCTGTGGCCCCGAGCGGAATGGGCCGGAAGAGGAGACGGGTCCCCGGGAGCCCAGTGCCCGCCCTGGCCCGGCCCCGACCCAGCCTGCGCCTCACCTCAGGTTGTGGACAGAGCAGCGGGGATCCCAGAGGGGTTCGCGGGTCGGACCTGGAGTACCGGCCCGGCGAAGCGCGCCGCTGTCGCCCGCACGTGACTGGCTCGGACAAGATGGCATGAGCGGAGAAGCGGCCGGATCCCAGATGCGCGCGTGCCGCCGCCGCGGGGACTGCGCCCGTTTGCCTGCCCCTCGTCGGGGAGCGGGCGCGCCCTCTGAGACCTGAAAGGGCACCCAAGTGCCCCCTGTCTGCGAAGTCCGGCACGGGCCCTTCGGCGCCCCCGATGTCTCTAGGCTTCCGCAGGAGGCGCCCTGTAAATCTTGAGTCTTCCTGCAGCGAGGGGGCACAGGACAGCTGCGAATTGGGACGAACGAGCCCAGAGCCCCGGGAAGGATCAGAACCTCGAAGGCGGCTTCAAGTCGGCCCCGCAGCCCGAGGTGACCGTGGGCGGTTACGTTGCCCGAGCTCGCCCCCTCCTCCTGAGCGCAGGTGCGCGTTGGACATACACCCGCCCACCTGCTCCGGAAAGTTCCCTCCAGAAGGGAGTTCCCGCGCCACCGAGACACGGGAGCTCCCGATCAGACTCCCGGGCCCTGAAAGGAGTTCTCGGACAGGGCCCAAAGGCGCCCTCACCGCAAGAAGAAAGTCTGGGGTTCCCACCGTGTGCCAGGTGCGAGCTCAAGCCACCTCCCTCAACCGCTCTGAGAAATATCCCTCTTCACAAACTTGCTCAAAGTCACGCTGCTGGCTGGATTTGAATCCAGATTTTTTTTTTAGCACCACTGAAAAAACAATATGACAACGAGAGAGAGAAAGGAAAATCTAAAAAGAATACAATAATCCATATTGTTACAATGAAATGCAACTTTTCACGACATGAAACATATATATACTGTATATAGTTGCAACCACACTTTTTTTTGTTACTACTTTCACTACCATTTTTATTTTGTTCACATGATTGATTTTTAAGGTGTGCAGGTATCCTTAACTAGTCACTCAGCCCCCTAATGTTTTTGGTTATTTATGGTTGTTTGCTAACGTATCCTTGAATTCTGCACTTGGGACAAATACCTAGGAGTGGGAAGGCTCCCAGGTAGAAGGCTGTGAATGGCCAAGTGGTCTTGGCTTACAGCGTCATATTTTTCCCAAGAGCTGCCCCAATTGTTCTACCGCCTCCAAGGAACAAGTATAACGAGTTTAACACACTTATAAATATTGAGTGCCATTTCGCCCCTACTTTAATAGTCTATTGCTAGTTCAAGGTTACTTAGCATTTCTTAGGTGACACAACATTCAAAAATGAATGTTATTCCATGCATTTACTATATGCATTCCCTCTTCTGTGAATAAACTATTCATATCCGTCTTCTGGGGACTTGAACCTCTTCTAACTTTGAACAAGCATTTTTTTATATTATAGATACTACTCCTTTGTCGTCATTGATGCAAATATTTTCTAGCCTGTTGTTCTTTCTTGTTTTATTCTAATGTTCAATGTGTCATTCTAATGGTTTTTTAAATTGCTTCACTGCTGACAAAGTGAGCTTTCTGCTGCCCATCTGATACTTTTTTCTGCTAGTTTTGTAAAATTTCATTTCATATTTCGTTCTCTGATGACTATCCCGATTTTATTTTGGCTTATTTATTTGGAGTAAAGTATGGACATAACTCACTACCACTGTCATCGGTTGTTATTAGTTCTGCAGTTACCATTTATTAAATAATTTGACCAGACATGGTGACTTACACCTGTAGTCCTAGCATTTTGGGAGGTTGAGGCCGGAGGATCACTTTAGGCCAGGAGTTTTAGGCTGCAGTGAGCCGTGATTGTGCCAGTGCACTCCAACCTGGGTGACAGAGCAAGACTGCATCTCAAAAACAAAAACAAAACAAAAAAAAAGGTCGGGCGCCATGGCTCACGCCTGTAATCCCAGCACTTTGGGAGGCCAAGATGGGTAGATCACGAGGTCAGGAGATCGAGACCATCCTGGCTAACACAGTGAAACCCCGTCTCTACTAAAAATACAAAAAAATTAGCCAGTCGTGGTGGCGGGCGCCTGTAATCCCAGCTACTCAGGAGGCTGAGGCAGGAGAATGGCGTGAACCTGGGAGGCGGAGCTTGCAGTGAGCTGAGATCGCACCACTGCACTCCAGCCTGGGTGACAAAGCGAGACTCCGTCTCAAAAAAAAAAAAAAAAAAAAAAAAAAAATTTCCTTTGGTAAAATCTACTTTTACGCTAGACTTTTGATTTTGATTAATGTATTTCTGAATTCTCCATTTCCTTCCGTAGACCTAAGTTTGAGCAAATACTGTGTGAATCTAAATATTGGTTCTTTGGAATAGGTTCTAACATATGAAAAGGTTTGATTCCCTCTCATGCCCTTATGAGGTCTTCTTTATTCAGAATATCAGTTGATATCCACACTGGTTTATGTGTCTCTACACATCCTAGGATAATCATATAAGGGTTCAGAGGACTGGCTTTGAGGACGGACCATCCAGGTTCAACAACCAGCCCTGTGACCTTGGCAACTTATCTATCCCCTCTGGGCCTTCGGGTCTTGGTCTGTAAAATTAGGATAAGAGTAACAGCTGCCTCTGGCCTGGCGCAGTGGCTCACGCCTGTAATCCCAACACTTTGGGAAGCTGAGGTGGGCGGATCACAAGGTCAGGAGATTGAGACCATCCTGGCTAACACAGTGAAACTGTCTCTACTAAAAATACAAAAAAATTAGCCAGGCATAGTGGCAAGCACCTGTAGTCCCAGCTACTTGGGAGGCTGAGGCAGGAGAATGGCATGAACCGGGGAGACAGAACTTCCAGTGAGCCAAGATCGTGCCACTGCACTCCAGCCTGGGTGACAGAGCAAGACTCCATCTCAAAAAAAAAAAAAAAAAAAAAAGATTAACAGCTGCCTCACAAGCTCAACGCCTAGGACATAGTAAATGTTTTGTAAATGTTAGCTATTGTTAATGATTTTGTTGAGACAGAGTATCACTCTGTCATCTAGGCTGGAGTGCAGTGGTGCAATCTTGGCTCACTGCAACCTCTGCCTCCTGGGTGCAAGCGATTCTCCAGCCTCAGCCTCCTCAGTAGCTGGGATTACAGGCGCATGCTACCACACCTGGCTAATTTTTGTATTTTTAGTAGAGACGGGGTTTCACCATGTTGGTCAGTCTGGTCTCAAACTCCTGACCTCATGATCCACCTGCCTCAGCCTCACAAAGTGCTGGGATTACAGGTGTGAGCCACCGCACCCAGCCTTTTTTAAATTTTTTTTGAGAGAGGGTCTCACTCTGTCACTCAGGCTGCAGTGCAATGGTGCTATCATGGCTCACCGCAGCCTCTACCTCCCAGGCTCAAGCAATCCTCCCACCTCAGCCCCCTGAGTAGCTGGGACTACAGGTGTGCACTACCATGCCTGGCTAATTTTTGTATCTTTTGTAGAGACAGGATATTGCCATGTTGCCCAGGCTGGTCTTGAACTCTTGGGCTCAAGTGATCCACCCGCCTTGGCCTTCCAAAGTGCTGGCCACCACATCCAGTCCTACCTTTCAATTTATTCAAATATTGTAAAACTCTCTTGCCTTTCTCCAGTGCTCACCTTCATGACCCCTAAGGAAGAAGTACAGAGAACTCAAGGAACAGTTTAAAACCGTCTGCACATCTGACTTGTATCGGACACTGTGTAGATGTGGGTGTGAGTATGCACATGTGAAGTTGGACAGAATCTCCTTTAACTCTTGCAACATCCTTCAGGACAGGCCGTAACATCCCCTATGGACAAAGAGCAAACTGAGAGCTTCCAGGTCATCCTTAAAGAGAAGCAAAGCTTAGCCACGAACCAGGCATGCCAGCTTCTCAACCACTCTACTGGGAAATTCAAGTTGGGGATTGTTGACAGAAGATGCAGCCCCAGAGGAGCATGGAACGAGGGGTAACTTATGGAAAACTGACTTCTAGTCATGACTCACCCCAGCTAAAAAGCCTTTCAAGGTTCCCTATTGCACTTTGCAGAAGTCCAAAAGTCTCACTTTGGCCTATAAGGCACCAGGGCCAGGTGCAGTGGCTCACGCCTGTAAGCCCAGAAGTTTGGGAGCCCAAGGTGGGCGGATCATGAGGTCAGGAGTTCGAGACCAGCTTGGCTAACATGGCAAAACCCCATCTCTACTAAAGATACAAAAAATTAGCCGGGTGTGGTAGCACACGCCTGTAATCCCAGCTACTCGGGAGGCTGAGGCAGGAGAATCACTTGAACCTGGGAGGCAGAGGTTGCAGTGAGCCAAGATGGCGCCATTGCACTCCAGGCTGGGCGACAAGGTGAGACCCCATCTCAAAAAAAAAAAAAAAAAAAAAAGACTGGGCCTGGCCTGGTGCAGTGGTTGACACCTGTAATCCCAACACTTTGGGAGGCTGAGGTGGGCAGATCACGAGATCAGGAGTTCGAGACCAGACTGGCCAACATGGCGAAACCCCGTCTCTACTAAAAATACAAAAATTAGCTGGGCATGGTGGTGCGCGCCTGTAATCCCAGCTACATGGGAGGCTGAGGCAGGAGAATTGCTTGAAGCCAGGGGGTGGAGGTTGCAGTATGCCAAGATTGTGCCGTTGCACACCAGCCTGGGTGACAATAGTGAAACCCTGTCTCAAAAAAAAAAAAAAAAAAGACTGGCCTGGCCCACCTTCACCTGTCCCATTCAGCTGTCCTATTCACCTGCCTTGCTTGCTGTATTTTAGCTGCACCTGTCTCCTTTCCATTTCTTGGGTATGTCACTGTCCTTCCCACTGGCACACTCCCCATCCCACTTCCTGCACCCACCTTTACATAGGTGACACCTATTGTTCCAGTATCTGCTTAACAAGATGGTCTCCTCAGAGAGGCTTTCCCTGCCCACCCCATCTGAACAGGTTCTCTGTCTCCCCAGTGGTGATATTTCTAATTTATACCTGCATTTGTTTGTCATTTATTTGGGTTCTGCCCCCTTGTAATCCCACAAATAGACATCAGTTCCCTTGAGCAGAAAGACATGCCTGTCACCGTAACCACGAGGTCAGCCCTTTCCCCAAGAGGCAGTGGGAAGACAAGAGGGCGGCTAGTGGGTCATTTGGCAGCATCCAAGACCAGAGGCTGGCACACCCAGAAGGCATCCTGGCCATTCCCGACTTAGTCTCCACTTCCTGCTGGCTTCATGGGGTAGGGTTTGTAACCCTCTGTTATCATTGACCAAGGGGTCAGTGTTCAACTATTCTGTATGAACCCCCTATGCCCTGAAGCCTTGCCTGCCCATGAAGCAGGCCTGCTTTCTGTGGGTGGGCATCAACCTGGGGACTTGTACTGGATGAGAACCTGAGGGCCAGGCCTGGACCCTTGGGACTGGCAGAACCCTTGGCCAGGGCATCATGCTGTTTTAACCCATGAAGAACTGAATGAAATTCCACAAGCCAGCCAGGCCTGCTGTCAGTGATCAGCGGCCCTCCATTGCCACTGACCAGCCAGCTTCCTTCAGTCAGTCCAAATGAGGCCAGTCACTTAATGACTCCCTGTGGCTAATTACCCAAGCAATCAGGTGATCCCCACTATAGAGTCACTGCTCACCCCATGCCATTCTTCACTGAGGTCCAGCTGACTATGCTGGCCCTGCTGCCTCGGGAGCACAGACCATGACTCCACATTCTCTGTAACACCTGCCCTGCTTCCCTCCATGTCTTGGCTCCTGCAAACCCTGCTCCACCAGGTGTCCTTCTCACCTGCGCTGTGTTGTCAGGGAAAAAACAATGGGTGTGGAGGCAGACAGCTGGGGTCAAGTTGAGTTAGTCACTGCTTCTCTATGAGACCTTCTATGGGACCCTTCACCTCTCTGGGCTCAGTTTCCTCACCTTTGTAAAATGGAGAGGAAACCACCTACTTTGCTGGGTCATAGGATCCAAGAACAAAATGTGTATAAACATTCTTTGCAAACTGTAAAGCACAACAGAATGATGAGAAATAATTGTCCTGACCTCAAAGCCATCTCCTCCAGGAGGCCTCCCAAGATTGCTCCCCTTCTTTCTCTGTCTTCCTAAAGCACTTAGCTTGCTTTTCCTCAGTTGCTTACCACGGAAGAGGCACTGGCCCTCTTGACCCCTTTTTCTATCCTTGAGTGCCACAAGCCCAGGATTATGCCCCCATTCATCCCCAAAGACCGCTTCTCTTGGAGAAAATATATTAAAGGGCACAGTGTTCCAATTTTATGTTATTGAGCCATGCATTTTTCTTATTTTGCACCTTTAACTTCTTATCTGCTAATAAGAGGTCACAGGCACCAAATGAGCGACCAAGGACGCTCAGCAATACATGAAAAAACAGGGAGCAGTTCTTTGAGTTGGAGTGTCTTTTTTTTTTTTTTTTTTTTTTTTTGAGACGGAGTCTTGCCCTGTCTCCCTCTGTGGATCACTTGAGCTCATGAGTTTGAAACCAGCCTGGGCAACATGGTGAAACCCCATCTCTACAAAGAATACAAAAATTAGCCAGGTGTGGTGGTGCACACCTGTAGTCCCAGCTACTTGGGAGGCTGAGGTGGGAGGATGGCTTGAGCCTGGGAGGTGGAGGTTGCAGTGAGCTGAGATGATGCCACTGCACTCCAGCCTGGGCAATAGAGCCAGACCTTGTCTAAGAAAAAGAAAAAAAATTGTATGAGGAATGTATACGGTGACTGGGACAGAGGACACAAACTGGTAGGCCCTGTGTCAAATGTGGCCCGGATGGCGCTTTGCTTGACCAGCACAGTGAGGTGCTTTTTGTTGTTGTTGTTGTTGTTTTATTTTGTTGCTTTTTTTGTGAAATAGGCTCTTGCTCTGTCACCAAGGCTGGAGTGCAGTGGCACAATCATGGCTCCCTGCAGCCTTGATCTCCCAGGCTCTAGTGATCCCTCCACCTCAGACTCCCAAGTAGCTGAGACTACAGGTGCGTGCCACCATGCCTGGCTAATTTTCGTACTTTTTTAGAGATGGGGGTCTCACTATGTTGCCTAGGCTGGTCTCAAACTCCTAAGCTCAAGTGATCTTCCCCCCACTGGCCTTCCAAAGTGCTAGGATTACAGGCATGAGTGTGGCCGAGATTTTTTTTACAATTTTTTTTTTTAGGTATAATTTGCATACAATAAAATATACCCATTTTGGGCTGTGCGTGGTGGTTCACGCCTGTAATCCCAGCACTTTGGGAGGCTGAGGTGGGCAGATCACATGAGGTCGGGAGTTTGAGACCAGCCTGGCCAACATTGTGAAACCTCGTCTCTACTAAAAATACAACAATTAGCCAGTTGTGGTGGTGCACGCCTGTAATCCCAGCTACTCGGGAGGCTGAGCCATGAGAATTCCTTGAACCCAGGAGACGGAGGTTGCAGTGAGCCAAGATCACCCCAGTGCCCTCCAGCCTGGGCGATAGAATGAGGCTCTGTCTCAAAAAAAAAAAAAAAAAAAAATATATAAATATATATATATATATATACACATACCTATTTTATAAGCGTAGAGTTCTCTGAGTGCTCACAGAGGTGCAGCCCATGTAACCACCACCACGAAGACACAGAGACTTCTTTTTTTTTTTAAGGGAGTCTCTCTGTGTCACCCAGCTTGGAGTGCAGTGTTGTGATCTCAGCTCACTGCAGCCTCCGCCTCCCAGGTTCAAGCAATTCTTCTGCCTCAGCCTCCCAGGTAGCTGGGATCACAGGCACATGCCACAATGCCCGGCTAATTTTTGTATTTTTAGTAGATGGGGTTTCACCATGTTGGCCAGGCTGGTCTCGAACTCCTGGTCTCAGGTGATTTGCCAGCCTCGGCCTCCCAAAGTGCTAGGATTACAGGCGTGAGCCACTGCTCCTGGCCAACACAGAGCCTTCTAATGACTCCCCTCACCCATAGGCAAACATTGATCTGATTTCTAGTTTCAAGATTAGTTTTGCCTGTTTTTATAAACTTCATCATAGGCCAGGCATGGTGGCTCATGCCTGTAAACCCAGCACTTTAGGAGGCCAAGGTGGGAAGATTGATTGAGGCCAGGAGTTCGAGACCAGCCTGGGCAACATAGCAAGACCCCATCTCTACAGAAAATTTAAAAATTAGCCAGATGTGGTGGCCGAAGCCTGTAGTCCTAGCTACTCAGGAGGCTAAGGTGGGAGTATCACTTGAGCCTGGAGGTCAAGACTGCAGTGAGCTGTGATTATGCCACAGCACTCTAGCCTGGGTGACAGAGTGAGACTTTGCCTCAAAAAAAAAAATGAAAAAATGAAAAAAAAAAAAAAGAATAAAGAAAGAGATGAGAAAAAAATTTCATCATAGAGCAATACTCTCTTATGTCTGTTTTTTATTATTATTTTTTGTACAGCTCCTCCAAGTAGCAATCCCGTCTGGTTGCTTTTTTCTTTGTTGTTGTTGTTGTTGTTGTTGTTGTTGTTTTCGAGACGGTGTCTCAGTCTGTCGTCCAGGCTGGAATGCAGTGGTGCCATCTCAGCTCATTGCAACCACTGCCTCCCAGTTCAAGCAGTTCTCCTGCCTCAGCCTCCCGAGTAGCTGTGATTACATGTGTGAGCCACAGCGCTCAGCTAATTTGTGTGTGTGTGTGTATGTGTGTTTTCAATAGAGACAGGGTTTCTCATGTTGGCCAGGCTGGTTTTGAACTACTGGCCTCAAGTGATCCGCCCATCTCAGCCTCTCAAAGTGCTTGCATTACAGGCGTGAGCCCCAGTTCCTGTCTGGCTTTTTGTTTTGAGACAGGGTCTCACTTCATAGGTGCAATAAATGTGCACTGCAGCCTCTAACTCTTGGCTTCAAGTGATCCTCCTGCCTTAGCCTCCTGAGTAGCTGGGACTACAGGCATGTGTCATTACATCTTTTCTTATTTTTTGTACAAATGGGGTCTCACCATGTTGCCCAAGCTGGCCTTGAACTCTAGTCTCAAGTGATTCTACCACCTCAGCCTCCCAAAGTGCTGAGTTTACAAGTGTGACCTGCTGTGTCAGGCGTCCTGTTTGTTTCTGAGATTCATCCATGTTTCTACATGTATCAGATTATTCGTTTTCTTTTTTCTTTTTCTTTCTTTTTTTTTTTTTTTTTTGAGATGGAGTCTCGCCCTGTCACCCAGGCTGGAGTGCAGTGGCACAATCTCGGCTCACTGCAACCTCCACCTCTCGGGTTCAAGCGATTCTCCTGCCTCAGCCTCCGGAGTAACTAGGATTATAGGCGTGTGCCTGTAATTACCACCCCTGGTTAATTTTTGTATTTTTAGTAGAGATGGGATTTCACCATGTTGGCCAGGTTGGTCTTGAACTCCTGACCTCAAGTGATCTGCCCACTTCGGCGTCCCGAAGTGCTGAGATTACAGGTGTGAGCCACTGCACCCGGCCTCTTTTTTTCTTTAATGTTAAACTACTCCTTTATTGCAAGATAAATCATATTATTTCAATCATATAGAATGCCCAGGGGATGGAGATTCAAGAGTTCCCTTTTGTACTGGCCTTCAAAATATTGTACCCACATGAATGTATGCCTTCCAAAATACTTAAATCATATTATTTAATATATTTATACTAGTCTAATAAAACATTACATATATTGTAAAACACAAAATATAGAAATGTTAAAAAGAAGTAAAGAGGAGATAAATACTATTTTTAAATTATTTTGTTTGCCAAAGAAGTATAATCATTTTGCCCCTCATAAAATATTATATTAAATCATGTTGTTAAATGATATTAAAGACAATTATATTAAAATATTAATAGTATTTTAATGAAATGAATATGATTGAAAATGTTTCTGTTTTTCTATACTACTGAAGTATAGTTGAAGTACAAAAAGACACATATCTATAAAGTGATAGCCCCTCAGCCCTACCTGACCCCCAGGACTTGGAATTGACCTCTCTAGGGTGAAACCTGGGTGACAGCTTATTTTCAACATGGCATCCAGCACAGGCAAGAGCATTCTCCACGACCCTCTTGGCCCTTTTGGAGAGGCCAGGGCAGGAGGTTTGTGAAGAAGGCTGTTCATCTGGCCCTTGGAAGGGACTTGGCAAGGCAGGCCCAACCAGGGCAAGAGAGGATAAAGGGAGATACCACCAGGGACCCTCCTACACTCTCTCTCCATAGCCACCTGCTGGGCTTAGACAAGCACTGCCCGAATCCCTCTGCTGCCCAGAGTCCCTCATACCCCCCACCTTTTCACCATGAGTGGAGACCACAGTTCCTGCCTGTCCGATGCCCTCTGTCACAGTCCCTGCCTCTCCCTACTCTGCCATTCTTTCTTTCATATTAAGGTATAGCCTACATATTCAGGTTGATGCAAAAGCAATTGCAGTTGTTGCTATTACTTTTTTTTTTTTTTTTTTTTTTTGAGACGGAGTCTCGCTCTGTCGCCCAGGCTGGAGTGCAGTGGCGCAATCTCGGCTCACTGCAAGCTCCGCCTCCCGGGTTCACGCCATTCTCCTGCCTCAGCCTCTCCGAGTAGCTGGGACTACAGGCGCCCGCCACCACGCCCGGCTAATTTTTTGTATTTTTAGTAGAGACGGGGTTTCACTGTGGTCTCGATCTCCTGACCTCGTGATCCGCCCGCCTCGGCCTCCCAAAGTGCTATTACTTTTAATGGCAAAAACTGTGATTAGTTTTGCACCAGTGTAATACAATAACTGTCAGGATATTGCTGCGAAGCTACAAGATGTTCACAAGGACATTTCATGTGTTTGTTTGATGCCTGTTACAGCTACAGAGTAGTTTATTTTTTTATTTTTTATTTATTTTTTTGAGATGGAGTCTTGCTGTGTCACCCAGGCTGGAGTGCAATGCCACCATCTCGGCTCACTGCAATCTCTGCCTCCCAGGTTCAAGCGATTCTCCTGCCTCAGCCTCCCAGTAGCTGGGACTGCAGACATGCACCACCACACCCAGCTAATTTTTGTATTTTTAGTAGAGATGGGGTTTCATCACATTGGCCAGGCTGGTCTTGAACTCCTGACCTCAGGTGATCACCCACCTCGGCCTCCCAAAGTGTTGGGATTACAGACGTGAGCCACCACACCCAGCCTGGAGCGGTTAAATCTCCCTGGTTGGTAAGAGTCTCATAGTTTCCTGCCTGGGCTTACCAGCCAAATTGATGGTGCCACCTCTAGGCCCCCACTTGGTTCCCGCATGTTAGCACTAGATGGATTTGAGAAGAAAGAAATTTCTGCATAGTACAGACAAAATCGGGAAAATGCCCATAGATCTTGCTTTACCCGGTAGCTTTGTACAAAGTGAAGTGTGGCCAATTGAATCCTAATTTTCTCGTTACTTATTTTATAATACCTGGAATATATGATCTTCATTCCTGATGGAGCTTGTTTGTAAGGCCACCGGTTTTCATTTTCCACCATCTTTATCTAGTCATTCTGTCAGGTCTGGAGTTAAAAACCTGAGGTAGTCGGCCGGGTGCGGTGGCTCACGCCTGTAATCCCAGCACTTTGGGAGGCTGAGGCAGGTGGATCACAAGGTCAGGAGATTGAGACCATCCTGGCTAATACGGTGAAACCCTGTCTCTACTAAAAATACCAAAAAAAATTAGCCAGGTGTGGTGGCGGGCACCTGTAGTCCCAGCTACTCGGGAGGCTGAGGCAGGAGAATGGCGTGAACCCAGGAGGCGGAGCTTGCAGTTAGCCGAGATCGCACCACTGCACTCCAGCCTGGGCGACAGAGCAAGACTCCATCTCAAAAAAAAAAAAAAAAAAATGAGGTAGTCACTTTACCTCCTGATATAAATTATGTTCTTAAAATGCAGCTAGTACATGTGATCTATTGAAAGCAGAGCGCTGCACTCAAAGATGTCTGGAGGTTCTTTCAGCTGTAAGATTTGGGCTTGAGCTGTGAACAAACTTGTGAATATTTCAGAGGAGTTTTTGTTTTTTTTTTAAGTTACCACCATCTTTTATGTAAACTTTCTTGCACATACAAGTCTCAGGAAAAGTAATGTCATACAAGCACACTGGGAATTGTCACATACTCCAAAATGGGCGGCAAAAGGAACAAACATTACTAATTTTAAATACTAAGTACATACATAATACCTCAAAAATATAATTTGGTAAATAATTTTCTAACTCGTGTGGGTAATTTTTTCTCTTCCATTTGGAAGTGAACACTTGACTACTAGTTTAGTACAGAAGTAATCAATAGCACAAAAGCTGAATTCTTTCCAAATGGGCATTCTAAGCTCTAAAAAAAAAAAGTCTCCAGGAGCCATTGATTTCTGCCCCAGCTCAACCTATGGAGTTTACTTACCTATATAAAATGTTCATAATTCTCATCTCATGTAAAAACCTCTTTGTACAACACAAAGGACTTACACAAAGTGATCGGAAAAATGTCACTAAATGTGAAATACTAAACTATAATCATGTTTTTTTGTTTTTGTTTTGTTTTGTTTTTTGTTTTTTTTTTGAAATGGAGTCTCGCTCTGTTGCCCAGGCTGGAGTGCATTGGCGTAATCTCAGCTCACTGCAAGCTTCACCTCCCAGGTTCACGCCATTCTCCTGCCTCAGCCTCCCGAGTAGCTGGGACTACAGGCAGCCACCACCACACCCGGCTAATTTTTTGTATTTTTAGTAGAGACAGGGTTTCACCGTGCTAGCCAGGATGGTCTCGATCTCCTGACCTCGTGATCTGCACACCTCGGCTTCCCAAAGTGCTGGGATTACAGGCGTGAGCCACCTCGCCTGGCTGGTTTTTGTTTTTTTTTTGTTTTTTTTTTTTTAGACGGAGCCTTGCTTTGTCACCCAGGCTGGAGTGCAGTGGCGTGATCTCGGCTCACTGCAACCTCTGCCTCCTGGGTTCAAGCGATTCTCCTGCCTCAGCCTCCTGAGCAGCTGGGATTACAGGCATGTGCAACCACACCCAGCTAATTTTTGTATTTTTAGTAGAGACGGAATTTCACGATGTTGGCCAGGATGATATCCATCTCTTGACCTCATGATCTGCCCACCTTGGCCTCCCAAAGTGCTGGGATTACAGGCGTGAGCCACCATGCCTGGCCCCGATGTTCATATTTTCATCTGTGGCCAAAATCTTGATGGTTTTAACAATTTATATTCTAATCATTTCCTAAACTTAAGCTTCTCATGTTTAGATTACAAACTTGCTTTCTCTATTTTCTTGAAATTACCTACTTCCTCAGCCTGAAAGACTTATTTCAATCACTTCACATAACCTCCAAATTTGAACTTAAAAATCAAGGAAGATTTTAAGTTAGGAAACATGCCTAGAAGCACGCCTAAGGTAAAAGGTAATCCCAGGGCACAGCTAAGCCAAATGACAAGTTAGATTTCTGGAAAGCTGCCACTTACTATTAATCTCAACCTGACAATTGTCTTCCAAATGATATTGATAAATCATTTAATTACTATGGTCCAGTTCAAATATGTATCATTTTACTGCCTTGTTACCAGTTATGGCATACAAAGCACAGTAAATAATGAAGTTTCTGGGCTTTTCTTAGTTAACCTGAAGATCTGGCTTGCTTGTCAGTGTTCAGACTTGCTAAAACTTATTTACGTATTTATCTCAGTATAATCCAAATGTCTGGGTTAGAATCTATTTTCTAAGTGTTTACTTTCTTTAGAAAGTAGAATTGCATGCACCTGAGACCTCTGGAATTTGCTATAGCATTGGACTAGATGTCCACTAATATACCTGAACAATCTTACCTTTAAAGTCAACATCCGTTAGGTTCTAGCAACTAGGAAGTTTCTCATTCCTTTAAACCTTTCAATATTTATTGTTTCCTTCCACATACTAGTACTTTCCTAAAGACATATTAGGTTGGCGCAAAAGTAATTTCACCAATCTAGTATTTTCAAAATCCAGGACACATTTAGGCTTTGTATGCAACTCCCCATAACATTTTTCTATTTCAGTGCAACCATCTCTGGCAATTAGAAAAATAACAAAATTAGAATGAATGAATACTTAATATCCTCCATCCAAATCCCTACCAAAAACAAGCCCCAAATATATTGACAACCCTGGAAATGATGTGTTCTACTTTCATTTAAAAAATAAAACAGGGCCGGGTGCAGTGGCTCATGCCTGTAATCCTGGAACTTTGGGAGGCCGAGGCGGGCGGATCACGAGGTCAGGAGATCGAGACCATCCTGGCCAACATGGTGAAACCCTGTCTCTACTAAAAATACAAAAAATTAGCCGGGCGTGGTGGCGGGTGCCTCTAGTCCCAGCTACTCAGCAGGCTGAGGCAGGAGAATGGCGTGAACCCAGGAGGTGGAGCTTGCAGTGAGCCGAGATCGCACCACTGCACTCCAGCCTGGGTGACAGAGCGAGACTCCGTCTCAAAAAAAATAAAAATAAATAAAAATAAAATAAAACAGAGTAAAGGAACTAACTAGATGTATAATACCTGATGCCACATTTTTTTGAGACGGAGTTTTGCTCTTGTTGCCCAGTCTGGAGTGCAGTGGTACAATCTCAGCTCACCGCAACCTCCACCTCCCAGATTCAAGCGATTCTCTTGCCTCAGCCTCCCAAGTAACTGGGAGTACACGCCATCACACTCCTCTAATTTTTTGTATTTTTAGTAGAGACGAGGTTTCACCACGTTGTCCAGGCTGGTCTTGAACTCCCAATCTCAGGTGATCCACCTGCCTTGGCCTCCCAAAGTGCTGGGATTACAGGCGTGAGCCACTGCGCCTGGCCCCCTGGTGCCACCTTTTAAAAATCTTGCATAACTCCACAGTTCTCAAAATAGCTAATAAAGAAATATCATGTCTCCAATAATTTCAATACAAGCTGTAAGTGCCTTAAAAATTTCAGCTCTGGCATTACTTCTATTTAAAAGTGTCAAGATAAAAGTTCACTGAAACATCTGCTGCCACTATTACTTTAGGAATCTGTATCCATTTAGGGATTTTTTTCTTCTAGAGTATTATAGCCAGTTTGTCAATAAAAAGTAGCATTCAGTATGCTTAACTTTCACTATCAAAAAAGTGATCTGCTAAGAAGTGACAATTGGATTCAATCCAAGAAGTCCTTGTTTTCTATTTTTTATAAGAACTCAACTTTCCCAATTAAGTTGTTAGTCATTAAGATAGGTACCCTTTCCAAATGTGATTCAACAGCCTGGTTTTTAGCAAATAAAAACTCCATATAAAATTCAATTTAAAAATTAAATATAAGCACACAGGAGGCCAGGTGTGGTGGCTCACGCCTGTAAGCCTAGCACTTTGGGAGGCCAAGGCGGGTGGATCACCTGAGGTCGGGAGTTTGAGACCAGCCTGGCCAACACGGTGAAACCTCGTCTCTACCAAAAATACAAAAATTAGCTGGGCATGATGGTGCACGCCTGTAATCCCAGCTACTCTGGAGGCTGAGGAAGAAGAATCGCTTGAACCTGGGAGGTGGAGGTTGCAGTGAGCCGAGATGGTGCCACTGCACTCCAACCTGGGCAAGGGGAGCGAGACTCCATCTCAAAAAAAAAAAAAACAATGCACATGGGGGTGTGCACACAGTTCAGAAACCAGGAAACGCATGACGATAAACAGGATCCTATTTGATTGTCTTTATGACTTTTAAGAAGTGAGCATGATGCCGGATGCGGTGGCTCACGCCTGTAATCCCAGCACTTTGGGAGGCCGAGGTGGGTGGATCACCTGAGGTCAGGAGTTCAAGATCAGTCTGGCCAACATGGTGAAACTCCGTCTTTACTAACAATACAAAAATTAGCCGGGGTGGTGGCGTGTACTCCTAGCTACTCTGGAGGCTGAGGCAAGAGAATCGCTTGAACCTGGGAGGCGCAGGTTGCAGTGAGCTGAGATCGCACCACTGCACTCCAGCCTGGGTGACAGAGCGAGACTCCATCTCAATAAAAAAAAAAAAAAAAAAAAAAAAAGAAGTGAGCATGAAAATAAATCTTTATTTTCAGTTATTACCCACCAGTAAGAGAAAGTTAGGTTCACAGTTTTAGCTCTTGACACAAAGTGAACTAGGAGGCAAATTTATATCCATCAGATACAACTAATGGACCAACTTTTAAAGTTCTGGCTATCTTGAAAACTTGCAACATACCAGGTATTGCTGTGTTGTCTCTCAAGATAGCAATGGGTGACACTGAGTAGAAGTTGTGAAGTGTTTTTAATAGCAGGTGTTTTCTATAGTATGCTGCTGGAAATCAGAGGTTTATAAACATGGTACATGTTCAGAAATGAGTTAGATACTTGAAAAGTCTAAACACACTGATTTAGGAGTGTGTATGTTGCAGTCTCAAGAGGGGTCAATAGTCCATATGGACTAAATTAATCTCTGGGTAGCAGATATATTAGACATTAGCATCAGTGCAGAACATGCTCAGCATAAGATCCAAAACACCAGCACAAGTTTATCCATCATTAAAAACAATTACCTCCTTCCTAAAATGTCAGAATAGTAGGTAACTGAGATTAATAAATCTAATCCAAATAAGTAACTCTTGTAATCTGCAATTTCTCTTTTAGAAGTATGTGTGAGAACAATCAGCTAAATAGAAATGTTTAAGATTGAAGATGTCCAATATTTTAAAAACTGGACATTACCATATACAGGTAGAACATTTCTAAAAATGAAGGGATGAATGATTCTTAAAACTTTTTTAAAAATTCCTTCCCTGTTTAACAATAAATGTGGCAGAATAAAAGAGAATCCTAGAAAACTTTTCTTATTCATCATTCTCTCCATGGATGTTTTAATACGTGGTGATGCTCCCATTAAAGGAATCCATTATTAACCTAATTTTCTAATGGAGGAAGAGGGAAAAGATAATTATCACTTTCTGTGGAACAAATACTCAACTTAGGACCAAATAATAACAATCTAGGAAATTTAGAAACAGTAAAGATTTTAGGTTTATATTTAATGGATGGTGCTGCTGTTCTAACCTTATAAAGTAAAGCTGTTTGCTTCCCAAATTCCAAAAATTAAAGTACTCCCCAACCTCATCCTACCAACCAGTGCCCTTTGGATTTTTTTGTTTGTTTTAGAACAAGGAAAGGTTAAATGGTTGCTGATTATGGATATACCATTTTGATTTTAGAAACTTTCACACACAGAAATCATACCAAATGGCCAGACACTTACTTTACAGAACACTTTAAATATTACACATTGGCCAAATCAACTTATTCCACCCACCTTGGTGGAGGCGGGGCGGGAAAACCCATACCTATAAAGCTACTTCACTTGACAGGATGTGTCTACCAACAATAAGTAGCTTAAACAACTTTCACCAATAAGATGTCTAGTTTAGATTTTAAAGTCACGCATTTAAAAAGTAAATATAGTTGAAAATGTGAATCAGTTATAATTTGAACCTGATGAACCATGCAAGTAGCAAGGGTTAATAAACCAATGTGCTTTGAATTTGTTCAAGTACTGATATTTCTGTATATCAAGATTTAGCATATATATATAAATATATATATATATAAAACAGCTATCATGGGAAGTGAAAAAAGATTTTTCCCCAAAAATGAAAATATTAAAACTAAGTTAAAATACATATAGTTAGTATCCCACACAGCATAAAATTTGACAAATCAAAGTTTAACATGTCCCAGTTGACCATGTGTGAAAACGCAAAGCAGATATTAAAACCAGTATGTCCAATATTTAAAACCAGTTTGTAATTGTGGAACTTCTAAATCCTTAATTAAAAAACACAAATGAAGTGAAAGCTTTAAACTGGTACACACTGTTCACACCTATATTTCAGGTTTGGAAATGCATATTTGCAAGTAGCAATACAAAAGTATTCATGAAGAATGCATAATCTCTGAAAATTATGAAAACATCCCTGCTACCATTACCTTTTTTTTCTTTCTTTCTTTCTTTCTTTTTTTTTTTTTTTTTTTTTTTTTTGAGATGGAGTCTCCTCTGTCACCCAGGCTGGAATAGAGTGGCACAATCGTGGCTCACTGCAACCTCCGCCTCCCAGGTTCAGTTGATTCTCTTGCCTCAGCCTCCCAAGTAGCTGGGACCACAGGCAAGTGCCTCCACACCTGGCTAATTTTTTGTATTTTTAGTGCAGATGGGGTTTCACCATGTTAGCCAGGATGGTCTTGATCTCCTGACCTCTTGATCTGCCCACCTCGGCCTCCTAAGCACCCAGCCACCAACACATTTCTAAATACAAAACTATCGTATTTGTTACTTCTGTGTAGCAAGAGATGCTCATTTCTAAAACAGATAAAACTCAGTCTTTAGGTGTGAATGGTATGAATGACTTTTTTTTTAAATTTCTTAGTTGTTTGGAATCCTTAAGCATGCAAAAGCTTTGAACAGAAGAGTTCACAAAGGAACCAGTGTTGTCTTACGGCACCAGTTACGCCAGAGCTGGGAATGCCTCTGGGTCACCCACATCAGGAGCAGAAGCATTTGTTGGTCCTGCTGCCACGGTTTGGGCGCCCACCATGCCCTCCCCTGCCACCACATCCTGGGCGGCCAAGGTCTCCAAAATTGATCTCCAGCTGAGATGTTATATCATTTGCTGGCTTCTGGAAATGATGGTCCATAACCAATTCTTCAGCATGAGCCTCTTCACTTTTTGATTTATGAAGAACAAATCCCTTCTTCCACTGCCCATCGGCACCTTCATTTGGTTTTCAGATATTAAATTTTACTTTTGCCCAATCTTTATTTTGAATAGCCTTCCACTCATCCAAAGTCATCTGTTTCGGACCCTCCTCTTTTACCTCTTCCACTTCATTCTCGTTATTTTCAGTGACTGCCACTGGATCATGTTCCTCACCTTCAGGTGTTTCCTCAGTCACATTTGATGGATCCAAGTCAGTTAATTCATCTTTGACAGTTCCCCAGCGGTAAGATCCGCTACCTCCACGTTTGTCCTCATGCTTCAGGCCACTGTAATGTGAAAAAGAAGATCACTTCCACGATGCCTATCAAATTCACGTTTGCCACAAGAATCAGATCCATCTCCTCAGCCCATTCCACATCCACGACCTCAAATAGGTTGGTCAATAATCGATCTATCTAGTGAAAATTCACCTCCTTCACCCTTTTCTTCAATGGGTTTTTCAAATCTTCGTTCATGAGGTGGTTGCCTTTCTGGTCTTCTATCAGTTATTTTCCGTTCACCCTGAAGTTGTTGATCAGGTCTTCGTCCAACTCCTCGTCTTATTCTTCCTTCCTTCTCTCCCTCTTTTTTTTTTTGGCGGAGTCTTGCTCTGTCACCCAGGCTAGAGTGCAGTGGTGAGATATCGGCTCATTGTAAGCTCCGCCTCCCGGGTTCACGCCATTCTCCTGTCTCAGCGTCCTGAGTAGCTGGGACTACAGATGCCCGCCACCACGCCCGGCTAATTTTTTGTATTTTTAGTAGACACAGGGTTTCACCGTGTTAGCCAGGATGGTCTCGATCTCCTGACCTTGTGAACCGCCCACCTTGGCCTCCCAAAGTGCTGAGATTACAGGCGTGAGCCACAGCTCCCGGCCTCTCTCTTTTTCCTTTCTTTCCTTTCTTTCCTTCCCTTCCTTCCTTCCTTCCTTTCTCTTTTTCTTTTCTTTTTTTTCTTTCTCTCTTTCCTTTTCTCTCTCCCTCTCCCCCTCTCTCTTTCTTTCTTTCTTTCTTTCTTTCTTTCTTTCTTTCTTTCTTTCTTTCATTCCTTCCTTTCTCTTTCTTTTCTTTCTTTCTTCTTTTTCTTTCTTTCGACAGAGTCTTGCTCTGTAGCCCAGGCTGGAGTGCAATGGCGTGATCTTGGCTCACTGGAAGCTCTGCCTCCCAGGTTCAAGCGATTCTCCTCCCTCGGCCTCCCAAGTAGATGGGACTACAGACGCATGCCACCATGCCCAGCTAATTTTTTGTAATTTTAGTAGAGATGAGGTTTCGCCCTGTTGGCCAGGCTGGTTTCAAACTCCTGACTTCAAGTGATCTGACCCACCTCGGCCTCCCAAAGTGCTAGGATTACAAGCATGAGCCACTGCGCCCGGCCTCTTCCTTCCTTTCATTGATGCCTGCTGTGTGCCTGCACTGGCTGGGCTGGCTGCTACCACTAGGCAGGACTGTGACACACACCCCCCTAGCAGTGCTCCCAGATGAGTGAAGCCCTCTCTAAGGTTGATTTGATGAGAAAGGAGCATAGAAAAGGACTGTCTCTAAGAGAGGAGGCCTGATTTTCTCTCCTGAGCTGGGAGCAGAAAAGTTGAGTTGTTTCCCAGCTCTGCTTATAACCATGGGGCCAAACTCTCTTCTCTCCCTGGGCCTTGCTCTGGGCAGTGGGGTAATGGAGAGAAGCTCTACAGACCTTCTCAGTGCCTTTGTGCTGGGTCATGTGATAGATCTAATATGATGGCCAGGGAGGGGCTGCTGGGGATGGGCAGCCTTGGCAGGTGGAGGCAGGGCAGTCTGCAGGCACTAAATATTTTGTCTGCCATTGCTGGCAAGACTCCAGCACATAGAGGATTAAATAGGGCATACAAATAACAGCCTTACTGTGGTGACTGACTCATAACTGGTGCTTACCAAATGGAGCTAGCTCCCTGAGGGTGTAACTGGCACCTGCACACATCAGCCAGATCCCTCCCTTGCAGCAAGATTTTGGGTTCCTGGAGGATGCCTGCCATCCGCTACAGCCAGGCCCACCTCCAGATGGGATGACAGGTGGGCTCTTTAAGGAAACTGAAGGTCTGGGGCAGAGAAACCTCAAAAGAAGAGGAGCAACTGGAATGCTCATCCATTGCCGTTGGCAGTTTCTTATGACATCAGACGCTCTTACCTTCTGAGGCAGCTACTCCATTCTGAAGATTTACTCAAGAGAAATAAAAACATATTCTCACACAAACGTGCACAGGACTATTCATAGCAGCTTTGTTCATAGTAGCCAAAAACTGGAAACAACCCAAATATCCATCAATAGGAGAATAAATAAACCAGTGTGGCCTATCCATCCATACAATGGAGACGACTACTCAATGATAAAAAAGAAAGAACAACTGTTACACAGGGCAGCATGGAGGAATCTGGAAAACATTATATTGGCTGGGCGCAGTGGCTCACGCCTGTAATCCCAGCACTTTGGGAGGCCGAGGCGGGCGGAGCGCTTGAGCGTAGGAGTTAGAGACCAGCCTGGGTAACATAGTGAAACCCTGTCTCTAAAAACAAACAAAAAAAAAATAGAAAAAATTAGCCGGGCATGGTGGAGCATGTCTGTAGTCCCAGCTACAACTTGGGAGGCTGAGGTGGGAGAATCACTTGAGCCTGGGAGTTGGAGGCTGCAGTGAGCCGTGATGGCGCCACTGCACTACGGAAGGAGAACAGAGCAAGACCCTGTCTCAAAAAATATACAAAAATAAAAAACATTATATTGAGGAAACGAGGCCACACACAGAAGAAAACACATGTATGATGACATTTGGGTGAAATTCTAGGACAGCAAAACTGATCTCTGATGATGGAGGTCAGAACACTGGTTACTTCTGGGCTAGGGGACACTGGCGGGGAAGGGGCACAAGGGAATTTCCTAGGGTGAGGAAGTTTGCTCGGGGTCGTGGTTACACGGGTGTCCATCTATGTAAAAGTCATTGAGCTGTATTATACATTCATGATTGGTGTAGTGTACCGAATCTAAGTTACTCCTCAGTAAGAAAATAAGCCTCCAGGGTACGCTCGATACGAGGAGTCTCTTGGGAGGGAGCAGCTGCAAGGAGGAGCAGGCAGTGGCCCTGGGCCTGCATATTAGTGCTTCCTTTTTTCAACTCACCCTGCAGGCCCCTGGCTGAGAATTGAGCCTCCTGGACAGTGACAATGGGAATACCTAGCCGACTGGCTGGGGAATCAGGTCATAGACATGTAAATGGCAGTTTATAGTAGGGTGATTTTGGAGGCTTTTATCACCAGTACGTCAGTGCCTTTTATGGCAACTCATAAATATACCTCCTATTAGTTTCAGCAGATTACAGCCAAGGCCAAGTCATGCCTTCAAGTGGGCCGGACCACATGTCACCTCCAAAGGGCTTTTCTGAGGCCCCAGGACTGTCTGGCAGGAGTGGGACCAGAGGGTCAGCTGTAGCCAGCTTGGCTGGAGGAAGTCAGCCCAACACTTTCCTTTGGGGATCCTGATGCGGGAGGGGACAGGGCTTGACCTTAGTAGACCCTCACAACTGCACCCAATATGAGCCAACCCTGCGGTGTCTTCTCCCTAAGCTCAGCCCATCCACTTCTCCCTTTCTCCAAGCACCAGCCCTGTCTCAGACTGTCCCCCATCCATGCTAAACTTCTGAGCACTGGCTCTGCAGGAGAGACCCCCCCCCACCAAGGGAACCACATACACTCACTGGGCACAGAGACCACAGTCATCGTTTATCGGGCACCTACTTGACACGGTGCCTCCTGCCCAGCAGTTGTCCATCTCACATGTATGTGGCACTCATCAGATGACCTGTCCATGGGTGGGTTCCTTTCATCCTCACCACAACCCTGCATGGTAGGCAGTATTCTGCCCACTTTACAGGTGACAGAACAGAGGCTTTCGGAAAAGTCACCTGGCCATGGTCTCTCCACCTAGCCAGGGTTAGACATTTTCCAACATAACATCCAAGAGCTGCAGCCAGGCAGAAAGCCTGGTCCCGGCCCTGTCCCCTGCACTCCCTCTAGAGTCAACCTCTCCATGTGGGGCAAAGGGAAGCAAGAAAATACAACGAAGGATTTAAATCCAGAATATACAGATGGTCCCTGACTTACATGGCTCAACTTGGGATTTTTTTTTTACTTTACAATGGTGCAAAAGTCTTATACATTTAGTAAAAATCATACTTCAAGTATCCATATGACCATTCTGGTTTTCACTTTGAGCACAATATTTGATCATTACATGAGATATTCAACACTTTATTATAAAACAGGCTTTGTGTTAGGTGACTTTGTTTTTTTGTTGTTTGTTTTTGTTTTTGAGATGGAGTTTCACTTTTGTTGCCCAGGCTGGAGTGCAATGGCACAATCTCAGCTCATTGCAACCTACGCCTCCCAGGTTCATGCGATTCTCCTGCCTCAGCTTCCTGAGTAGCTGGGACTACAGGCATGTGCCACCACGCCTGGCTAATTTTTGTATTTTTAGTAGAAACGGGGTTTCACCATGTTGGCGAGGCTGGTCTCGAACTTCTGACCTCAAGTGCTCCGCCCTCAGCCTCCCAAAGTGCTGGGATTATAGGTGTGAGCCACTGTGCCCAGACTGTATTAGGTGACTTTGACCAACTGTAGGCTAATGTCAGTGTTGGGGGCATGTTTAAGGCAGGCTGGGCTAAGCTATGATGTTCAGTA
Organism: Symphalangus syndactylus; assembly: GCF_028878055.3. Taxonomy (NCBI): domain Eukaryota; kingdom Metazoa; phylum Chordata; class Mammalia; order Primates; family Hylobatidae; genus Symphalangus; species Symphalangus syndactylus. The sequence goes on along the minus strand of NC_072423.2, from coordinate 107,887,525 downwards.
GGTTAGGCATATTAAATACATTTTCATTTTACCGTATTTTTAACTTGTAAAGGGTTTATTGGGATGAAACTCCATAGCGGGTTGAAGAGCATCTGTATAAAGATCTATAAGTGAATAAGGAAAAGATAAAAACCATAGTGGAAAAATGGGGAAAGGATATAAGCAGATTCTTCATGGAAAAAGGAAATAAATAAAATTCAGAGAGGTGAGGGGGAAAAAGAAAAAAAGGAAATAAAAATGATCACTCAGTAAGAAAAGATAAGCAAACTCATAAGTAATGAGATTAATTCCCATTGAAGAGAGAGGTTTTAGCAAAGTGTTAGTACAACAAGTGCCTATGCTGGGGGTGGGCACAGGCTTTTTGGAGGGTGACTTAGCCCCTGCCCCCCAGCTCAGCAATTCCACTTCCCAGCGCCTCCCCGTAGAGAGCCTGGCAGAGACCTGCACTGTGGCGGCCACTGCAGTGAGCTGTAACAGCACTGCTGAAAACAGCCTGGATGTTCAGCAATAGGGGATGAGGTAAACCCTGTGGGTTTCCCATATATGCACAGCCTAGTGGCAATTACAAGGACTGAGGAGGGAAATGTTTGGCTTTGGGATGCTGTGTGTCTATGGAGACAGACTACTCCCCACTGTCCCCTGCAGCAGAGCAGGCTCTCCGGGAAGCACCCTAGCTGTGGATTGGGGAAGATGGGGCTGGCTAGATGTTTCCTGCCCTGCTTGGAGGTTGGCTTCCCCCATCTCCCACCTGCCCCCATCCCAACCCAAACCTAACTGCAGTGGTTGGGGATAAAGGAGAAAAATAAGTCTGGGTGTGATAGCTCATGCCTGAAAATCTAAAACTCTGGGAAGCAGAAGCAGGAGGATAGCTTGAGCCCAGAAGTTCAAGACCAGTGTGGGCAACATAGTGAGACCTCATCTCTTGAAAAAAATCAAAACAGGCTGGGCACGGTGGCTGACACCTGTAATCCCAGCACTTTGGGAGGCCAAGGTGGGAGGATTGCCTGAGCCCAGAAGTATGCTGGGATTATAAATGTGAGCCACCATGACCAGCCCTGTATTACGGTTTTGTTGTTTTTTTTTGAGATGGAGTCTCACTCTGTCGCCCAGGCTGGAGTGCAGTGGCACGATCTTGGCTTATCGCAACCTCCGCCTCCCGAGTTCAAGCAATTCTCCTGCCTCAGCCTCCTGAGTAGCTGGGATTACAGGCGCCTGCCACCAAGCCCAGCTAATTTTTGTATTTTTAGTAGAGACAAGGTTCCACCATGTTGACCAGGCTGGTCTCGAACTCCTGACCTCAGGTGATCCACCTGCCTCAGCCTCCCAAAGTGCTGGGTGTATTATGTTTTTAAAGTAAAAATGTATTCATGTATTTCTTATATAATAAGCCACTAAATAATTTTAAAAGTTTCTTTTTTTTGGCCAGGTATGGTGGCTCACAGCTGTAATCCTAGCACTTTGGAAGGCTGAGGTGGGCAGATCACCTGAGGTTAGGAATTCAAGACCAGCCTGGCTCAGCCTTCCAAGGAGCTGGGATTACAGGCACATGCCACCACGCCTGGCTAATTTGTATTTTTAGTAGAGACAGGGTTTCACCATGTTGGCCAGGCTGGTCTAGAACTCCTGATTCAGATAATCCACCCACTTTGGCCTCCCAAAGTGCTAGGATTACAGGCATGAGCCCATGCCCAGCCAAAATGTTTAAATTAGTAAAAAAAAAGAAAATTCTGGAATTTTTTGTAGAGGTGGGGTCTCACTAAGTTGCCCAGGCTGGTCTCAAACCCCTAGGCTCAAGCAATCCACCCAAAGTGCTGGGATTACAGGCAGGAGTCACTACACCCAGCCTAAAAAATTTTTTTGAAAGCTTAAAACAAGGAAGGAAAAGGGAAAACAGAAGCTAAGGAGACCAGTGAAGAAGCTGTTGGCAAAGGGTGGTAAGACCTGAGCCTGGGTCTCCTCATCTGTGAAATGGGTACACCGATCCCTATGGTCACTGAAGCTGTTGAGAGGACCCCTGCGCTAATGAGAGTGAACTCTGCGGTCTGTGAGGTTGGTGCCCCAGATACTTAGCTGGAGGACAGGACTCTGCCCAAGTCCCTTTTATGGGCCTACCTATGAGGCCGCCCTACCCGCTATGCCTGATCCTCACAGGTTTCAGCACACTGGCCCCAGGTCACAGGGGCCGACCTGGGACATAGAGAAAGATCCGGCCATAGGGCTACCTCCCAGAGCAGACACCAGCCCTTGACGGGCCCAGCAGCCACGTTGGGTCTCCATGCAATTTAGTCTTATGAGCCACAGCTCAGCTTAGACTCAGGCTCCAGGAATAGGTCCCCAACACACTCTCATTCCCCAGTGGTTCCCAGCAGTATTGGGACAACCAAAATCAGCCTCAAACTGCTCAGGCCTTCCCCAGGGATATGACACTTAGCAGCTCCTGGGGCTGCCCAGGCTGAGAACTACCTATCCCCAGCCCCAGGCAGAGAGCCCCAAGCCTGGTTGAAAGAACAAGGTGAAGCCAAAGATTCAAAAGCAGGTCCTTGCCTCCTGTGACTGCAGGCACAGCCCAGGGAGGAGCAGCAGGGCTGCCAATGGTACCCTGAATTGGCACCCACTTCCTGGGTTTAGCACCACTGTGGCCTCAAAAGGCCCTAAAGGAGGGTTGTCATGGCATGGACCATGGGTTCCTCACATAGTTCCTCTGGCCCAGGGGAACACGTGTCCTAGAGGCAGCTGCTCCTGGCATCACTGTTGGTAGGTCCAGATGAAGGACAGGCCTCTGCCTGGGAGTGTCAGGATGCAGAGAGGCCGCCTCATTCCTACTGCGGCAACCAGGGTCCCCACACACTCACACTCATGTCAGCGAGGTCACAGGAGGTTGTCTCTACATGAGGCTGTGATAAGGCTGCATGGGAGCCTGCATGCAGGCTCAGCATCATCCTGCCCGGGCGGGAACCCTGGTCCACCCTTGCTGTGGCACTTCAGTCAAATGACAGCCTCTCTGACCTTCAGTTTCCTCAACTGCAAAAGTAGCACCCGACGATGTGCACTGACCCCCCAGGGCTGCCGTGTGTGCTTGGCTAATGGTTTACTCTCAGAAGTATCTGTCCCTACCCACCTCATAGGTGCCGTCAGGTGAGTTCTTCTCTGCCTCTGTTTCCTCATCGCACCTGGAAGAAGCTGGAGGACCTGCTCTCCTAATTGCTCCTCTACCACTGGTGTTCTAAGAAGGGGACACTGACTTGTCACTCTGCCAATGTAGGAGCCAGGCACTGTCCCTGTTGGCTCAGGGCTGGGCTCCCAGGAAGTAAAAGCCTAAAGGCTCAGGGAGGTCATTTAAGGTCTAGGGTCCAGTGGACTTTTGGACGCATCGCAGCCTCCGCTGAGCCTTTCTAGCGGGCTTGTGGTGACTGCGCCCTGGGGCGGCTGCTCCATTGTCTCCTGTCAGTCCTGCTCATCTGCTCAACAACCCTTTGGAGGAAACACACAGGAGGGTCCTGCCCTCTAGTGGCCGCCGGCGGCCAGGCCTCTCCTCACAGGGCTCTGCCCGCGACCTCAGAGGAGCCCACTGCCCTCTCTGCCTGCTCTAGTGCCTGCCGCATAGCAACAAGCAAGCATTTCCTGGGGGTGAAGCCGAGGCTGGCCCCATGAGCTGGCACCCAGCAATCTTCATCTCCGAGCACCTTTGAGTCCTGAGGGGCCCTGCTTCCAGATGTGAGCCCCCAGTCCATGGGGCTGGGTGGTCCTGGGCTGTGCCACAAGGTTTCAGTCCACTGCGAAGGAGGCCTGACGGTGTCCAGGTCAAGGGCACCTGTGGGCAATGATTGACATTAACACTGCAGAGAGACAGCCTGGTGGGTCACCGTCCTCTGCCCAGGCTGGGGTCTGGGGCCTTCCCCCATGTGCCCACATGCCATGCTTCCCCCATTACAGCCTCTGCCGTCAGACTGCCCACCAGCATCTGTGGGTAGGGAGAGAACCTGGGCTGGGGCTTGACACAAAAGGCGCTTTGCCTCTGGACACCCCCACCTCTGCCCCAAGTGGAGGGGGCAGGGAACACGGGGAGGAGGGAAACTAATGGGAAGTCCCGCCTCTCTAGAAGCGCCTCTGCACCCTTTGTCCCCCAAGGGAAGCACGGTTGTGTGGCCAGTCAGATAAAGCAGGCCTTTCCTTGCCTTTATGGAGCCACGGGCTGAGGCTGGGACCAAGGGTCAGTGAGGGTTTCAGGAGGCCCCCTCTGCGCCTCTTCCCCAGGTCCTGAGCCCATCATCCCTTCGTTCTTAGAGTGAAACTGTGAAGAGCGGCAGCTCTGTGCCAGGCGAGGAGGATTTGGCAGTGAAAAGGGTGAGTTTGCCCTGCCCTGGGGACAACTGGCACCTGGGGTAAGAGGTGGCCGGTGAGAGCCTGAGCCCTCTGGAGACCAGAGGCCCCGTTGTGCACAGAATCAGTACACCCAATGCTCGGGGAGCTCCCAACAACGCCCCCCAGCCCTGTGGGAGACCACAAAGCTCTAGGGAAGAGCCTGTCCCAGGAAGCACAGGGCCTCGAAGTTCTGACAAGGACATCGGAGTTCCAGGCCCACCCCACACATGCACACACTTCCTGCTTCCAATTAGCACTAATTGGATGACTGGGAAAACCCACAGACCATGAAGCAGAAGCAGTTAGGTCCGTAGGGCCCCAGTGAGGCAGGCCCTGTGAGGGCCCAGGTGAGCTGGGCTCTGGGGGATGGGCCCTGGGGTCTCTGTCTCTCTGAGAGGGGATCAGGCGATAGGGCCACATCTGCCAGGGTCCCTAGTGGCCCCTCTGGAAGATGGGAGTTGTCCCAGGGCCAGGGCAGAAGTGGGGTGTGGGGGAGCCTGAAAAATACCCCCCTCTCAGCCTGGCATTTAAGGCTCCCCTAAACCTGGCCCTACCATCATCCCCCCTCCCAACCTGGTCTCTTTCATTTCTTCTGCTCCTAGTTCTCACTGCCTAAGTCACCCACTGATTAATTCTTTATTTCACTCCATTTATTCATGTATTACGTGTCCAGGAGCCCTCCTGTGGCCAGATCCTGGGACCACAGAGATGGATGTGCCAGGCTTGGCTGGTCAGGTGGGCCTTGGAGCCAGGACCTTTTCCAGGGTCCCCAGAGCACTAGATGGTCAGAATCAAAACAGGGCTAAGGCAGGTCCAGGGGCAGGGGAGGGTCCCGATGCTCACCTCCTTCCTACTTGAGCAGCCCTCTCTCCTGCCACCTATCCAGCCAGGCCTGGCCCAGGTTGGCAGAGACCACATTGCAGGGCAACCCCTCTGCTGGCTCCACTTCATTCTTGGTGGGAAGGAGGAGGCCAGGCTGAGCACTGCGTGCTTATGAATAAAAGTATCAGCTTTGCTTGGCACTCTCTGGGTGAGGCTATGGGTCCCTTGATCCTTCAGACCGCACTCAGGGTATGTGCCAGGCTGTGTCCACATCTATGGCCAAGCTCAAGACAGAAGCTCTGCCAGGAACAGCTAGGACAAGGGGGCAAGAAGAGAAGCAGGCATCAAATCTGAGCTGCTCTGGGGTGGGTCTAGCCTGTGGGGAGAAGCAGGGACTGGCCCTTAGCAAGAGGCTGGCTCTGGCACTTGCATGCTTGAGTAGTCTGGGCCCCAGCCCCACAGTGAGGGCCCCGAGTCAACCCTTTATATAACACTGCACGGCTCAGGCCCTCAGCCCTGAGCAGGGGTACTGAGAACCAGGCCCCTCGCCCCACAGGTGTGTGTCCGGCCTGACCCCTGGGCCCCATTCTCCAGAACATCACCACCACAGAGACAGAGGCTCAGCTCCACTCCCTTCCCTTCCCCTGCCTAGAGACCAACCTGGTCCTGGGCAATTTGGTGTTGCCATGACAACCACGTACTTTCTTCTTCCCTGTTTAGCCGATTGAATCTGAGTTGCAGATGAAATCCTGGTGAGTTGTGTGTTTAGAAAGCATGCGGCCATTTGGAGTGCTCCATGCATCTTTCATTTCCCAGGCACCTCTGACACCCATCCCTTGTCTCTTGATGGCTGAGGGAGAGGATATGCACCCTGTACTCTCACCCTATGGGTGGGGTAGTCCTGGCCCAATGGCACAGCCTACTTGAGGTACAGCCTCTGGCATGCAGGAACACATGGACGACATTCTCATGGGCAGCCTCTGTGGTGAGTGGGCCCTGTGAGCTGGATGGCAGTCACGAGGAGCCTCCGACAATGCATATCCTCTCCATTGTGAGGCATGTGGTGTCTGGGCAAGAGCTCTTGACTCAGGAGGCTGTCTCTGTCCCCTTCAGGAATTGTGCTGCCCTTAAGGACTTGGGCCACTAAGACTGGGAGTTGCTGGCCAGGGGCCCCCAGCATCATCTTAACCTTCATGCATTCCCTTGGGCTGACTTTAGCCTCCTCTGACCAGCAATGAAGAGTCACCTGCAGTGCAAAGCTCACTGGGAGCAGGCTCAGAGCTCAGCCCCGAGATGGGGGAGACGAGACATGGGGAATAAAAGTGGCCCCATCTGTGATGAGCAGGGTGCTGGTGGCCCTGGGAGGCGACTTCAGCTTGGCAGTTGGGTAGGGCTGGTTTAGCAAGTTTAAGGGGAAGTTAACATGGGGCGGTCAGAGAAAAGTGGGGCTGGCTCTTTCTCCGATCTGCCTGGGTGGGGGATGGAAATCAGCATGGGGCATCTTACCAGGAATGGTCACTGAGGATGGACAGGGAGACCTGCCTCTGTCCTCTACACTCAGGACCAGAGGCCCCTGCCCCACACTGCAGATGTTAAACCCACCAAGTGGTCCCATTTGTGTGGCTGCCGCCCCACTGGGCTGCAGCATCCTCGGCAGGAGGTTGGCCCTTGAGCATAACTGTACCTCCTTATCTAGGCCTGCATTTCCACCCGGATCCTACTACCTCTCTGAGCCTCAATGTCTTCACTCTGGGGAAGGGAGGCAGGGGCAAACAGATAGGTCGGTAAGAGTGGAATAAGTAGTGAGGGGTTCCTGGAGCAATGTCTCCAGGGAAAGCACACCTGCTGGGTGTATTTGGTCAGATTTTTATGATTTTGTAGGGAAGAACATAAAGTACAAATATAAAAAAGCAAACAAAAAAGAGAGATAATTATAGCTTGAGGAAAAACAAAGAATTATAGCAGAAAGGAAATAGAATACTACTTGGTTTAGCAAAAAACAATGTTTGCATAGCGTTAAACATGTAAACACTGAATATCAACTTATGCCAAATCATAGCATTGGAAGGATGGGGAGGAAATGTATGGAGAGGTGGCTATCAGCTCATTTTCCATAGTAGGAAGTCAATGTTCTAAGGGTGAAAGAGGCAGGTTGCAGTGGCTCATGCTTGTAATCCCAACAATTTGGGCCAAGGCAGGAGGATCGCTTGAGGCCAGGAGTTCAAGACCAGCCTGGGCAACATAGTGTGACTCCATCTCTACAAATCATTTTAAAATTAGGCGGGCATGGTAGCGCACACCTGTAGTCCCAGAGACTCAGGAGGCTGAAGTGGGAGGATTGCTTGACCCCAGGAGTTTGAGGCTGCAGTGAGCTGTGATTGTGCCACTGCTCTCCAGCTCAGCCTGGGCAACAGAGGGAGACCTCATCTCAAAAAAAAAAAAAAAAAAAAGAGTGAAAGAGTCAAAAGAACTGAAAGCAATGGGTCAAGAAGAGGGGAATTAGTATTCCCAGCCTTGCAGTATTGTTCAACCTTTAAAACTATGTACCATAAACGTATTGTTTTGATCAAAAGAAATTAAATATAAAAGCAGGTAGGATTAATATAAAACCTCTTAAACACTGAGGCTTGAGAGGTTTAGTAAACTGCCCAAGGTCATGCTGTAAAGAACACAGTGGAGCTGGAACCTACACTAGGGTCTGTCTGTGCCAGAGCCCACAGCAGGCATGAGCGTGGAGTGGGCTTGTCAAAACCTTAGAATCCACCCTTGGACCAGGCAGCTCAAAGACCTTCCCCAAGCACCCATGCGGGCTACAAAGATGAGCCTCCAGCATAAGGGGCTGCACCCCATGTCTGTGGGTAGGGAAATAAGGCCCTTGAGAAAACACCTTCCAAAGCCACTAGCCCACAGAGGCCCTGTCACCCACGGAAGGAGCCAGAGCAGTCGGCAGAGCCCCTTCCTCGGCTGTTCCACTTCTATTTACTGGGTGGCTTTTGTTCCCTAGCTTCCCATCCAGCTAGGCTGGTTAATCAGATTCTCTGAGGGAAGGGCTGGGGCATCAGTGACTTTACTGACACCCAGAGGAATTGCTTCTTGGGAAGCAATTACTTGTGACAGGTACACACTTTCAGCGGCTGAGCTTGTCTGTGGCTGAGGATGCTGTGGAGCTTGGGGGGCCAGGTCCTTGTTGCTGGCTTGTGCTCAGTAGGGACACCAAGGTCCACTGCTCCTCCATGGTTTTCTTGGCCTCTGCAGGAGGAAAGACTGTCAGCTGAATGACCAAGTGACAGGTTGCCACGATGTCACAATTAATACAGACCATTGACTGGGCGGCTGGCATCGTGCAAAGCCCTTTTCAGATGTGGAACCCAGGCGATCTGAACGGTTTGGCCCACTGACCTACAGGTCCTGAGTCTCAGGCTTCAGGCTGGCTGGTCATCAACTCAATATGACCTGGGCAGGCTCCCTTCCATCCTACGCTCCCTAGGAACTTCACTGAGAGGCAGTGAAGTTCACTCTCAGGGTTCATCAGCAGGCAAAATGGAGAAGGAGACCAGGCTCTTGGAGGACACTGTGTCAGGATATTCACTTAACAGTTTACAACATAGAAAGTGCTGGGAATAACCTGCAATGGCATATTATAGTAAAAAAGGACGCTGTGCAGGACAGTGTGAGCAAGGCACAGGTGCATATCACGGGCAAAGTCAGGACTGGCCTCGGGCAGGACATGGGCCCAGTGTTTCTGTGACTATCTGCAGGGCACTGGTTGCTCTCAGGATAATTTGTAATTTAATAGCAAGAAATACGTAAAATACATAATATCAGGAGATAAAATCACTTATCGGGAAAAATAACACACGGTATAGAATATTTTAAACTTGGCCAGGCACAGTGGCTCACGCCTGTAATCCCAGTACTTTAGGAGGTCGAGGTGGGAGGATCAAGAGTGTGAGACTAGCCTGGGCCACATAGTGAGACCCCATCTCTACTAATAATTTTTTAAAAATTAGGCGGGTATGGTGGCTCATGCCTGTGGTCCCAGCTACTCCAGAGGCTGAGGCTAGAGGATCACTTGAGCCCTGGAGATTGAGGCTGCAGTAAGCTATGATTGCATCACCGCACTCCAGCCCAGGCAGCAGCTCCAGATCCTGTTTCAAAAAAAGGAATATTTTAATCTCCACCGTGACCTCTGTGCTGGACTAGCTCCCCTGCAGGACCCAGGCTCCAGCCTTGGTATGCACAGGCCCACTGGCTCCCCAACTCTCCATTTCACCCCAAAGAACTGCTGAACCCCAACTTTTCCTTGGCCCCACAATGGCCCTGGAGCAAGAGTGAGCAGGGATTAGAACCTTCTGCAGATGGAGAAAAGGCAAAGCCACCTGCTAGGATCTCACAAGGAGTAAAAGGCAGGGCTGGGATCGGAATACAGTTCCAGGCTCTCCAGCTCTGTTGATTGTCTGGATCGACAGCAGGTCCTCTGGCCCAGTGGGCAGTGGGGATGTGGTAAAACATCCTTTCCAAGCTGCAAAGGCAACCAGGGCCCCTGCAGAATTGAAGGGAATGTCCCACAGAGGCTGATAGAAATGAGGGAGGCCTTTAGCAGTGGGCTGTTGGATCAGAACCAGTTACGCTCAGGTCATGGCTCTTTGACAAGGAGAATGAGGAAGAGGAAGGCCTGATGGATCCCCACTACTCAGATATGACCCACACTCCAAATGTCCATGGCCTCACACCTTCCCCAAGGATCAGCACTGGGCCCAGACACATCTGGTGTCTCCCTGATGTCCACAAGTCTGTAGGCAGAACACACTTCCCTTCTCAGGAAAACTCTACCTTATCAATAGTGTTCAGGACAGCACCCTAGGCTGGGCACGGTGGCTCACACGTGTAATCCCAGCAATTTGGGAGGCCGAGACGAGTGGATTACCCAAGGTCAGGAGTTCAAGACCAGTCTGGCCAACAGGGCAAAACCCTGTCTCTAGTAAAAATAGAAAAATTAGCTGGGCGTGGTGGTGGGCGCCTGTAATCCCAGCTACTTGAGAGGCTGAGGCAGGAGAATCGCAGAGGTTGCAGTGAGCCTAGATCGCACTACTGCACACCAGCCTGGGCAACAGACCAAGACTCCGTCAAAAGAAAAAGACAGCACCCTCTGGGCATCCTACATTCAAAGCTGCTTCTGGCAGGAGAAACCAGTCCATCTTAACCTGGCATCCTACATCCCAGTAAAGTGAAAAAAACAACAAAGCAAATCAGTGTTTGCAACAAAACAAAACTCAGCAAGGTTCTGGATCAGCCTGTGATGAGTGGGTTCAAGGTGAGGACATTGGCAATTGGTGGGTGAGGCCATGTGGGGGTGCAGGGGTGTCCTCGTGGGCCACCGTGGCCCGGGCCTTGGAAAGCCGAGACCAGGAGAGCTCATGCCTGTGGCCACCCAACACATGGCAGGGCCCATTCATGCCTTTCCACTTTCTTCAGAAACTGCCCACAGCAGCTGTCCCTCCCTGGACAAAGCCACCTTCTCTCCTGACGCCAGGGCCCCATTTTCTTTCTGTCTTAATCTAAGGCTGATGGGAACTCTAAACAACTAGCTGAGGCAATTTCTGAAATTGATGGAAATCATTTAACAAGCTTCTGGAGCATCCCTTCTTGTCCTGGGGAGGTGTGCGGAATGTGCATCTGAGAGCGTTTGCTGGCAGCCATGGCGTTTCTTCCCCAGGCCTGGTTGCTGGGGTTTCCAAGGCTAAGGACACCTCAAATCCACATCCAGATGCCTGGCTCTGCACAGTCTCCCTGCCTGACACCCTTACCCCCCAAAGCTCCTGCAGGGCCAGCTGGGTCTAAAAGGAGTTTTCATTTCTTCTTCACCTGCAGCTTCGTCTTTCAGGAGAGGGTAAAGCAATGTTTCCATTGAAATTTTAAAAGATGCTCCACCACCACATGCACTTCTGTGGACTGGGGTTAGGTGGGAGGAGGAAGCAGTAGTGGGGAGACAAACATTCCCAGGGACCACGGTCCCTCTGTAACCTTGTGTTGGGCAGATTTAAAATTCCACTCGTTGAAGTCCACTAGGCTAGAGCTAGGCATCCCTGTCTAGTGCTTTACCTACATCCTCTCACTCCTTGCTACACCCTATGAGGCAAGTGCTATTGTGCCCATTTTTAGATGAGTAAACTGAGGCACAGGGGGATCAAGCACTTTGCTCAAAGATTTACAGCTTGAAGGGGGTAGGGTAGCAGGGTAGATGGGCTGGGTCCAGTGACTAGGCCTGGGGAAGCAAAGCCACAGCTGCCTCAAAACCCCTCTCTGGACACGTTTCCCTCCCTGCCAAACTCCCAGCCCCACCACACACACCTGCCTTTCTAATTCTCAAGGGAGAAAGAATATAGGGCTGTTGTAAGAAAGGACGACGAGCCTGATGGGGACAGGCCAGCCTGGGGGGTCATAAGAACAGGGCCACCAGGCCTGACACAGGCGAGTGCCTCCCTGGCTGGGGCATGGGGAGAGGTGTGAGGATGAGGCTGGGCAGTGCTGGTTCCAGGGCTCCTGAGGACATCATAAGAACCAGCCCAAATGAAGCCAAGGGAAAGAAACGGTGACCTGGGTTCATCAACGCCATGCATTCTGGGCCAGGTGCCTTCTGCAGGTAATGGGGCTAAAGGAAAAGCCATTAAATCATGAGTATTTATAATGCCCTCGACCTCCCTCCTTTGCTGGCTCAGCCACAGCAGGCCTTTGAGCTGGATCAATAGGGGTGAGGGTGGAGGGGAGCAGGGCCTGGCACAGCCATAGAGGTGAGGTGCAGGGTGTAGGGAGAGAACTACCTCGGCACGGGGACCAGAAGAGGAAAGAAGGGCGGATGTGGGTCAAGTGGACACCTAGGAAGCCTTGCTGTGGCTTGGGGTTTCCAATGCTTTTGGAGCTGAATTTGCCTCCCATTTCTGCTCTCCTTTCATCTTTCCTGGACCACATAAGGTGGGTGACAGATGAGGAAACTGAGGCACAGAGAGGCAAGATCTCCTGCCCATGGTTCCAAAGTGAGGAATTAGACCCAAGAGGCCAAAAGTGAGGTGCCTTCCCACTCCTTGGTGGTGCTGCCCAGGGTCAAGGCCCCAACAGACAGGGACCCTGGGATATACAAAACCTTTTCTTTGTAATGTACCATAATTTTTTTTGGCCAGATTTATTTCTCCCAAATATTTTTTATCATGCCAACGTTTGTGCGAAACAATTACCCTAAATTCCTTAAGATGGGATGAAGACAGAGGCAGGGGAGGAACTGTAGAGAAAAATAAGCCATGGAAGGTCAGGGATGGATTGAAAACAATCAAATCCTGTGGGTTCCAAACTTGCTGTTTTTTTGGTTTTGTTTTGTTTTTGAAACACAGTCTCACTCTGTCACCCAGGCTGGAGTGCAGCGGTGTGATCACGGCTTACTGCAGCCTCGACTTCCTGGGCTCCAGTGATCTTCCCGCCTCAGCCTCCTGAGTAGCTGGGACCACAGGTGTGAGCCACCGCACCTAGCTAATTTTTTATTATTTATAGAAACAGAATCTCCCTATGTGGCCCAGGCTAGTCTCAAACTCCTGGGCTCTAATAGAGGGAGGAACTTGGCCGGCCATGGTGGCTCACGCCTGTAATTCCAGCACTTTGGGAGACCAAAGTGGGTGGGTTGCTTGAGGCCAGGAGTTCAAAACCAGCCTGACCAACATGCAAAACCCCATCTCTACTAAACATACAAAAATTAGTTGGGTGTGGTGGTGCACACCTGTACTACTCAGGAGGCCAAGGCAGGAGAATTGCTTGAACCTGGGAGGTAGAGGTTGCAGTGAGCTGAGATCGTGCCACTGCACTCCAGCCTGGGTGATAGAGCAAGACTGTCTCAAAAACAGTAAAATGAAATACTACTACTACTACTACTACTACTACTAATAATAATAATAATAGAGGGGGAAAATTAGCCCAGAGCTAAAGGGGGCTCTGTAATCAGACAGTCCAGGGGTTGACCCCAGCTGTGCCATATTCTTCCTAGCTGTGTGGCTCAGGGAAAATAGAGTCACTTCTCTGTGCCTCAGTTTCCTCACCTGTAGCCCATAGATAATAGATGGAGTCTGTTGTGAAGATCTCACAGGTAACACCTGTAAAATGTGTCTCCACACAAACCTGGCACATGCTCAGGGCTCTGTAACTGCTGGAGTGAGGGAGACTTGTTCAAGGCCACCCACGAATTTGAGAAGGGCAGTTGGGTGGGGGTGGGGAAGTATAACAGAAGGCATGGATGCAACATGCTGTGCCATTTAGAAGACGAAATACACATGAAGCAAAACCCTGTTTGTGTACTTCAAAAGACAGACACAGGGCTGAGCATGGTGGCTCATGCCTGTAATCCCAGCACTTTGGGAGGCTAAGGTGGGAGGATCACTTGAAGTCAGGAGTTCAAGACCAGCCTTGCCAAAATGGTGAAACCCCATCTCTAATAAAAATAATTTTTAAAAAATTAGCTGGGTGTGGTGGTGGGCACCTGTAATCCCAACTATTTGGGAGGCTGAGGCAGGAGAGTCACTTGAGCCTGGGAGGCAGAGGTTGCAGTGTCCTGAGATTGCGCCACTGCACCCCAGCCTGGATGACAGAGTGAGACTCCGTCTCAAAAAAAAAAAAAAAAGACACAGGCTGGGAGCAGTGGCTCACACCTGTAATCCTAGCAATTTGGGAGGCCAAGCTGGGAGGATCACTTGAGCTTAGGAGTGTAAGACCAGTCTGGGCAACATAGTGAGACTCTGTCCGTACTAAAAATTAAAAAAAAAAAAAAAATTAGGCAGGTACTCAGGAGGCTGAGGAGGGAGGATCACTTGAACCCAGGAGATTAAGGCTGCAGGGAGCTATGATCATGCCACTGCACTCCAACCTGGGCAACAGAGCAAGACCCTATCTAAAAAAAAAAAAAGTAAATAAATAAAAGACATGGTCGCAGGTGGATTTCTCCAGTGATGGTGCAGATGGAAGAAGTGCTGAAGACAGGGCACCCCTGGGGTCCTTCCACCCAGAGCCTGGCGCTTGGCCCTGTGCTTGTAGATTTGTGGCAGGCAGAGCTGAGAGCAGGCAAAGACAAGTCACCACTGTGCTTGGGCATCCTGCCTACCAGCCCCACCGGGCAGCCAGAGCTCCACATGGTTTCCATCATGGTTACAAAAGAAAAAAATTAAAGTCACTCTGTCCCTTCTGTGGCCCCCCACAGCCCGACATCTGCACACCTGCAAGAACATTCTCTTGTCATTAAAGAGACGCCACTTGGGGATCTCAGAAGCCATGCGGGGAAGACAGAAACCTTCAGCTCTAGTTCAGGAACATTAAACGCACTATGCTATCCCAGTTTGTTCATAAAATTCTTGTGTTAATGTCCTAGGGGAAACAAAAAGGATAGCTATTTTAGCAGCATTCTCTAGTTTGGTTGGGATTCTGTGTGGAGGAGAAGAGCTCTGTTTTTCTTCTGGCTGCAATGTCCTGATTCTCTGGGTCTTTGTGGTTCTCCCTGCATGGCCCTGCCGGGCTCTGGCGAGGGAAGGTAAGAGTGTGCTCCAAGGCTGGCGAGGCTGGGGTTTTCGTCTGCACCTGGTGAAAGGACTGGCTCCTAAATCACCAGCTCCCCTCTGAATATTCTCAGAATTCTCCTGGGAACAGTGGTAGAAAACAAAAGCCTTCTGAAAGAGGTCCTCTGGCACCCCTTATGCCATTCCCCTGGTGTCACCTTTCGTGATTTTCAACTGAAAGGGCAAAGAAGTGAGGAGCAGATGAGCCGGGAACAAAACCACGCTGCCCGCAGAGAGTCATGCTTTCATTTCAGGCTCCCCCTGCTCTCCCACCCCACATGGCCACGTGGAAGCCGCACACTATTAGTTCCACATAATTGGAAAGTGTGTCAGGATCTCCCAGACACAAACCAGAAACATGCTGCTCAGTTGTCACTTCCAATGTGACTAATGCAGCCGTGTCTTAATTAGTCACTGCTCACTGACTGCGATGACAGCTCCTGAGCCTGTTCCAAGGCCCCAACCTGTGATGGGGCACTGCAGAGGAGATTAAAGGTGAGAGGCCGCTGGGAAGGAAGGATCAGGAGTTGCCAGTTTTTCAGGTCTCTTTCCCACTGAGCACTGTGAACCCAGGTGGCTTCTGCCAAACCCCTTGGTCAACATTGTGACAGTAGAGTCAATAGGGTCATAACATTGGGACATATTTATTGGAGGGAGAGAAGAAACGTGGCAGGGAAATGGTCTAGAAGATTTCTTCACAAGTCAGCTGTTATGTCACGGGTCCCCATGCAGCTCCCCTGGGAAGGGGCAATGAGGGATGAACCGTGCCACTCTGGCTGGCCTACACCTAGCAAATGCTGCTCAGGCCAGGGTAGCCCATCTACTGGCTAATGTATGACCTGTGATCTATAGTGGCCGTCTTATAAAGAAAATCTGAGCCAGTTCCATTTCTCCTGCAGGGGCTTTGCACTCAGAAGCAAAGAGGAGGGAGGGGGCTGGAGGCTGGAAGTAAAAGGTAAGAGACTGCCCCCTCAGTGGAAGCGCCTAGGCCTCTACCCTGAGAGCAGTAGCCATGTCTGGGTCCTCCTCCTCTCACTGCCCACCAGCCTGAGGGCTGGCCTGCTGTCTGGGTCCCAGGAAAAATGAGAATCACCCCAGGGTGAAGCCAGGAGAAGCAGAGAGGGCTGGGAGCTGCCCCAGAGCCTGGCCCCTGCCAGCCTCACAGCGAGGCAGCCTCCAGGCACCACCTCCCTGCTCCTGGAATCCCCTTCCCTCCTTCCTAAGCGCCCAAGGCCCAGTGTCCATTCGGCCTCACAGGTGGAGCACTCAGGGCCCTTTAACTCTTCAGGCCCCTCAGAAATGAGATGAAGACAAAATTTACTGGCTCCAAAATAGAACGTTTCAAAATTGCTTTTTCAATGCTTTTTCAATTGCTACAGAACATACCACCATATCAGTTAGGCAGCCACCACTCTTGTGTCCTTATCCTTATATACGATTGTGTTCAACGTGGGACATGATATATTGCAGTAGGTTCCACAAGCTGGGGGTGGAGTCTCCAAACATGTGTGTGGAGCCTGCAGAGGTAGGGACAGAGTTCCAGGCACGCTTACTTTGCCGAGGATCTATGACTTGCAAGGAAAGACCTAATTCTCTACATCTCACCTGCAGCACTTTCCTTTTAAGCAGCACTTCCCAAGAAGAATGGAGAAGTCAACTGGTGAAGAATCGACTGCACTGGAACAGGGGCTAACAGCAACTGCTGCTAATTCATCTGAAGGATAATTAAGAAGTATTTATAAGTCCTCCTTCATTAGGCCCCTAAAGGAGGCTGAACTACATTAAGAGCCCATCTTCCCAGTTGTGCTGTGATACACCCAGACAGTTCTGATTAAAAATGAGTAACACTAAATATTGGGACTGATTATGCCAAGGTAATTGGGGACTGACTGATAATGCAAATCAATGGTCTTCCCTCTCCTCAAATTCTTCAAGTAAAACACCTTTTCTGCTACCTTGAAAGTTAGTTAGCAAATGAAATACTTACAACATTAAGGACCAATTCACTCAGGTAAGTAAATAATAGTGAAGCAAATAATTTTTCATCTGCATCTGATTGTCTCAGAAGTCTCATTTCCAAATTAAATACACAAGTCTCAGTTACTATCTGGACACTCATGGAATATTCAGTAAATAAATTTTAGAGTAGTGATCTTGTTCAGTTGCTTTTTTTTTTTCTTTTTTACTTATTTTTTTGGAGACAGAGTCTCGCTCTGTCACCCAGGTTGGAGTGCAGTGGCACGATCTTGGCTCACTGCAACCTCTGCCTCCTGGGTTCCAGTGACCCTCCTGCCTCAGCCTCCTGAGTAGCTGGAATTACAAGCACCTGCCACCATGCCCAGCTAATTTTTGCATTTTTAGTAGTAACGGGGTTTCACCATGTTGGCCAGACTGGTCTCAAACTCCTGACCTCAGGTGATCTACCTGCCTCGGCCTCCCAAAGTGCTGGGATTATAGGCATGAGCCACTGCACCCAGCCTTCAGTTGCTTTTTCTAGTTTGCTGTGTTTCATTGTCTTTGAGAAATTTCTAGGGGACCTCTGATACTTGAGCCTTAGCTCACCTTCTTTCCAAATCTGGTCCTTTCTGACAGGCTCCACAGGCCTCCCGGCTTCCAGTGTGCCTTCCAGAACCCTTCCTTAGGGCCACTGAGAACCTTGTGCAAGCAGTTTCATGAGTCCGTGGGTCAGCTCCCAAAGGTGCTCAGGATCGAGCTGCTGGTGGAAGCTGTCCTCACTAGCAAGCCCCCTGCACACCCGTCTCACTTGCCATCGGTGCCTGGCCCCCATAAACTGCAGGAGTGTGTAAATATGTGAAGGAGGCCAGGCGCGGTGGCTCACGCCTGTAATCCCAGCACTTTGGGAGGCGGAGGCAGGCAGATCACTTGAGGTCAGGAGTTCCAGACCAGCCTGGCCAACATGGTGAAACCCCGTCTCTACTAAAAATACAAAAATTAGCCAGGTGTGGTGGTGCATGCCTGCAGTCCCAGCTACTGGGAGGCTGAGGCACGAGAATTGCTTGCACCTGGGAGGCAGAAGTTGCCGTGAGCTGAGATCGCGCCACTGCACTCCAGCCCGGGCAACAGAGCGAGACTCTCTCAAAAAATAAATAAATAAAATATGTGAAGGGTGTCCCCTGTTCGGATTCTTTCTCTTCTTTAGTCCCCACCCCGTTTTCAGCCATGGCTCTTCTAAGACTAGGCCAGGGATCATGCTGCCCCTGATTTCCCACTGGGAACTGAACTCCATCCATCCCAGAGGCCACACAGCAACACTCACAGCTCCCACCTTCCGGGCCTGCCCAGCCTCTCACCTGAGCCCCTTCTCCTCATCAAAAGCTGCTCAGGAAATAATTCCTTTTTTTGGGGGGGGCGGGGACAGGGTCTTGCTCTGTCATCCAGGTTGGAGCGCGAACATGCTCACTGCAGCCTCGAAATCCTGGGCTCAAGCAATCCTTTGCACCTCAGCCTCCTGTGTAGGGACTACAGGTGTGTGCCACCACGCCCAGCTAGTTTTTAAATTTTTTTGTAGAGATGGGGTCTCCCTGTGTTGCCCAGGTTGGTCTCAAAATCCTGGGCTCAAGCAATCCTCCTGCTTCAGCCTCCCAAAGTGTTGAGATTATAGGCGCAAGCCACGGTGCCTGGCCCGGCAAAGAATTCTTTTTTCTTTTTTCTTCCCACCAGAGAACAAAAGGAAATAAATCTTGATGGGGTTATTTTACATCTTAGTGTGAATGAGTCACTGAGTTCTCTGTGGAATCTGAATTTCCAGTATCCTCTCTAATTCTGGAATAACAGCCTTTGAACTAGGTGAAAGGAAAATTCTATCACCTGATGGAGGAGGATATGAGAGTGAAGGGGCTGTCCTAGACCCCCTGAAATCACACACTTGCCCTGCTCTGTGCTGAAACTAGTCCTGACTTCTCAAGGAATGGCTGTTTAACAGAAAAACAAAACAAGGACCAGGCCAGACGGAGAAGACAGGAGAGAAGTCCCGCAAACAACGGGAAATACAGCTTAAGACGGGATGGGGAGAGGAGCAAAGGAGACAGCAGGCCTTTCAGTCCCAGACACAGGAGGTTCTGTGGCACAGGCCAGGACACCATGTCTCTTCCAAAGTCAAGAAGTCCAGTCCCAGCTACAACGTCAATGGAGAAACGTTCCAGCTGAGGAACACCAAAGGTTCACATCCTCAAGTTACTTACCTACCCTCCTTATGAAATTAAAGAATTTTTGTCCCTTTTGGAGGGAGGAGGGGTGTGAAAGAAGAAAGGTCTTTACAAAAGTGTGAAGAAAATATTTTATTTCTTATTAAACCAGGGGACTGATGCGAAACTAGCAACAGGTATGCATGATTAAAGAAAAAAATGGCTGGTCTGGAATCCCAGCACTTTGGGAGGCTGAGGCAGGAGGATCACTTGAGCCCAGGAGTTCAAGGCAACAGTGAGATCCAGTCTCTACAAAAAAAATTAGAAATTAGCTCGGTAAGGTAGCACACACCTGTGATCCCAGCTACTCAGGAGGCTGAGGTGGGAGGATTGCTTGAGCCCAGGAGTTTGAGGCTGCAATGAGCTATGATGACACCACTGCACTCCAGCCTGGGTGAGAGGACAGAGTGAGACCTTGTCTCTGAAAAGAAAAGAATAGGCCAGGCGTGGTGGCTCATGCTTGTAATCCCAGCACTTTGGGAGGCCGAGGCAGGCGGATCACGAGGTCAGGAGTGCAAGAACAGCCTGGCCAATACGGTGAAACCCCGTCTCTACTAAAAATACAAAAACTAGCCGGGTGTGGTGGCGGGCGCCTGTAGTCCCAGCTACTCAGGAGGCTGAGGCAAGAGAATCGCTTGAACCCAGGAGGCAGAGCTCGCAGTGAGCCGAGATCGTGGCTACTGCACTCCAGCCTGGGCGACAGAGTGAGACTCTGTCTCAAAAAAGAAAAAAAAATAAAATAAATAAAGACAGGAGGAAGGAGAGGCCCTGCCTGAATCAGATTGGGAAGTGGCTGGGAACAGGGCAGAGTAGCGGTTCCAGAGCCAGGAGTTGCCATCAGGTAAGCATTAAACAGCGCAGCAGCAGCTCCTCACTGAGAGACCCCAAGCCAAGTCTGAAGTGACCAACAGTTACCTGTGGCCAGATGAGCACAGGAAGTCAGCGATACTGTTCTTCTCACCAACGAAGCCTCCTTTCTTTCATAAAGGTTGTGCCTCAGAGACTTGTTTCCATGGAGAAGTAGCCTCACTATATTTTAAGTGGTATTGAAAGCCAAAGGTATGATTTCTGCTCCCCAAATCCGCTTGGGTAAAGTGAGGCAGGCTGGCCCCCATGTATGCAAGCTCCCTGAGGCACAGGTGTGGCTCTAGGGGGTCCAGCAGGGGAAATGCCAGAGGCCTGGTCAGGTCCAGCTGAGCTTTAGGGAGGCGCCAGAGGCAGAGAACCACAGAGGACCTGCTGCCAAAGTGCTGACAGCCCAGGCGGCAGGTGCTAGTCCTGGGAAAACACGCAGCCACATGCACGACTCTCCCTAGACACAGGGAAGCAGGACACCGGAAGAAGCCCTGGGCTGCCTTCTCAGCTGGCTGTCTTTCAAGAGGAGCTGGCCCTGACAGCAGCACTAGGCGAACAGCAGGGGAGGGATGAGAGAGTGAGCACTGCCTTCAGACATAGAGCTTCTCTCAAGCTGAGCGAGCACAAGCCTGGGGAGTCCTGCTCCCAGGGGCCCCGGAGTCACAAGGCTGCTCGTGGAACAGCAGCTCTGTTCCCGGAGCAGAGAACAGGCACCGTGAGCATGAGCATGATGGTCCTGGGCCTGTCGTGAAGGAAGACAATGGGGCGTGCCAACCTTGGTGGCATCAAAGCCACGTGGGCTTGCCAGAAAAGCCAATCTCAGAGCCCTCCTCCTGGGAGACACAGACCCTGAAGGCCTGGAGTGGGTCCTGGGAAGCCACGTTCTGACTTGCAATCCAGGTGATTCCGAGGCAGGTATGTTTGAGTCTGGGGTCAGGTGGGCACAGGATAGGTGCAGGGTTCTGGGAGGGTGATCAGCAGCTGCAGAGAAGTAGCTCTTGAGGACTCAAGGTCCCTTTCTGTGGATGCCAGGGACAGAGAAAGGACATGGGAGGGAAGGAGGACTGCCTTCTGTGTGTGCTCCACTTGACCCTATGGGACCATCCATTTTTCTGAGCTGGCCTGACCTTGCCCTATGAAGGCATGACTGAGGCCATGCTTTGGAGGTCCTCTAATTGCTCAGGACACCTTGCATTTAGCTGCTTTTCTCCCACTTAGTGCAAAGCATTCTCCCTCTGAGTAGATAAAAACCTGCAGGGTGACTGGGCCCCAGTCTTGGTGTACTGACAGGTCTTGATCCTTAGCTTCTGGGTACTGGCTCTGGGCAAGCAGATTTAAATACATGCATTTTAATGCATGATAGGAGTTGCCCTTACTGGCCCTCTCTCTAGGTGTAGACACAGAAGGTTTGGGGCACTGAGTGACAGGACTATTAACATCCAAGTTATAGTTTGTGCATGTAGTTCTGAGGGGGGTTAAGATCTAAAAGGAATTAATACATTAACGAAAAAAGAAAAACACTTCACTTCACACTCCAGAACACTGCTCATGATCTCACCTGCAGGGCGCAGGCTGCAAGGTGCAGAACGCCTGGGCTCACACCGTAGCCTGGAGCACCAGGCCCCCATGCCTGCCACTCTTGTCCTGGGCCTGGAATTTGGTTGTATTGATCTGTGCTGGAATTAATGGGTCAGCGGGAGGGACCTGACTCAGTAATACTTGCCATATAGAGTTCGCCCTGTCTTATTCTGAAGATAAAAAAATACATCTGTTAAACCTTATCTGTCGACAGTGCAATTCCCATGTGAGAAGTTACAGAAAGGTGCAAAGCAGCATTCCCCTAGGGACAAAGTTGCTCAACTGGATCACAGTTTTCTTCAAAGTCTGCCTCTTGCAGATGGCCAGGCCAGGAGTCTCCAGCCAGCTTTCACCCACCCTTCAATCAACAAATCCTGAGAGCCCACTCTGGGTCAAGTACGTGCTGACCCGGGGTGGCGGGGAACAGTGTGATCATGACAGGCAAGATTCTCCTGAACGCACTCTGGGAAATGTGATCTGAAAACCTTCCTGGTTTCATTTCCTGGATTTCTCACTGAGTAGCATTTTTCCTTCTCTAAAAACTCAGACCACAGTGTTGACACAGAGAAAGCCACAACTTCAGGGCCACACTCTGTTTTCATGTGGTGCATGAAAAAGAGAGGTTTCTCTCTCTCTTTTACAGAAGAAGTTCAATATTCCTGTGAAGGGTAAAATCACTGCATCTCTTTTTCTGGGCCAGATAATTATTAACAATTAACAATTAAGATATAGTTTGTTGGAGCATGTAGCTCCAAAGGCCAATCATACTCAAAAGGAATGAGTACATTAGTAACAGAGAAAATGCTGATTACTATAAAATGATGAAAAAACTATTATTTTTAAAGGGCTTTTTGGTCTTCATTAAAAATGAAACTCCTCCCCCACATTTCAGACTTTGAATGGTCACAGGTGTCTCATGCAGTGGCTCTCTCTGGTGCCTCACCTCTGGGGTTGCTGTCACTCCGCTGCAGAGCCCTCAGTGGGGCTCTTACACAGAATATGTGTTCCACCCACAGAACTGCCCATAGCTGGTCCAGGTGCCTCAGGTGTCCAGGCTTCCCTGAAGTCACGTCATTTTGTCAGTGCGTCTGGGCACACCTAACTGAGTCCTGAGGAAATGGATCAGCTTGGTCTCTGTGAGGAATGCTGTCCCAAGAGTTGCTCCCAGACAGAAGGCCCCCACAGCAGTGTGTGCCAGTCTGGCTGGCCAGCCCTGCTCACAGCAGAGGAGTACCTGGGGAAAGAAACCATTGTCAGTGCCCGTTCCTCAGTCTATACCTCCTTCCTCTGGGACCAGCCAGGGAAGACAACTGTGGTTCCAGCTTCTAAGTCAGATAAAAGGCATAACAGCCATACTGCAGGTCCATTCTCTCCCCACTGGCAACATTCTCTTGTCACATCTATCAGAAGATGCTGCCCTAGAGGCCTAGGGACGGGACAGGAGGAGGCAAACACTTGTCCAGTTGGTTCAGGCAGGGCGGGAAGGGGAGGCCTAGCGGGAGGCACAGCGGGGCAGCTGCAGAAGCATGTGGCATGATGGCTCAGGAAGTCTCACCTCTGAAACAGCAGTAACCCCACCGCTGAGGGCAAATGTCCCGAGCAGGACCGGCGATAGGTGCAGGCCAGCAAGGGGCCTGTGGAGGCTCCTTCGGTAGTAGCGGTGGATGAAGCAAAGGCTCTGTGTGATCCGAATGCCCATGTTAAAGCAGTTGGCCAAGATGAAGCCCACGCTGCCACACCAACGGGTCAAGAGATAGGATAACACCAGGAATGAGGAGGACAGGGCCAGCATCACAAAATTGTACCTGGGGAGGAGACAGGAAAAGGAGGGCAGTGGGGACCTCGCCCGGGACAAGGCTGCTCCCAAAACAGCAGCCATGAACATCAACTCATAGAAAGAACCTGAGTTCCCAGAATCCAGGTTTTCATAACATCGAATGCTACACGGAGAGCATGGGAATGTCCCTGTCCCCTTACCCTGAACAGAAAGGTAAGAAACAACTCAAGAGATGTATGTTTTTTGAAGACAATAATTAGTTAGTTAAGTGACACTTTGTGATCAAAACATAAAAACCCTGTTCAGCCCAAGTCCTCAATGTGAGATACAAGAATGTGACCTGGGTAATAATTAGACATTGGATGCTAACTCTGTGACAGGCCCTGTGAGGAGTGCTGGGGACACACTGGTGAATGAACACACATGGGCCTTGCCCTGCAGAGTTTGGATTTATTTCATAGACAAGGGAAGCAGCACAGAGAAGTTGAGTAATTTGCCTCACGAGTGAGGTAACACTCAGCTGGACTTCTGACCCCTAAGCTTCAGTACCTCACACCACTGTCCTTGGGAAATGCAGCACCCAGTAACCTTGGGCAGTAGACCCCATTCAAAGCAAATGACTGGCCTCCAAAATGAAATGGGAACTGAAACCAAAGCCTGGATCACCTTTGCTATTTTCCAGACTCTCACATATCCTCACTCCCACTCTCTGTATCTCTAGAGCTCTTTGGATCCTGGCGCTTCTTGCACTTCTCTGATTTCAAAGTGGCACATCACTTAGTTATCTTCAGTTCTCCAAAAAGAAAACAGATTCTCAGCAAACACAAAATAGCTGCGATAGTCCTCCAAAAGGCTTGTACAGCCAAGAACAAAATCCCCTAGCCTCTGGTTTCCGCCTAGCACCAGGCAGGCACTCTAAGTATATAGCTGTTGAAGGAACCAAACTTTTGACATCCTCAAGCCGTGTCTGCTGGGTTAGAAAACCTCAGAGGCCACCACCCAGGTTGTGCACATGAGGGGTGGTAAGAAAGCAGAATCCCAGTGCTTTGAGAGGCTGAGGTGGTGGGAGGATTGCTTGAGGCCAGGAGTTCGAGATCAGCCTGGACAACATAGCTAGTAGACCCCTGTCTCTACAAAAACCAGTAAAAATTACCCAGGGATGGTGGCACACACCTGCAGTCCTAGCTACTCGGGAGGTTGAAGTGGGAGGATCGCTTGAGCCTAAGAGTTTCAGATCAGCCTGGGCAACATCATGAGACCCTGTCTCTACAAAAAATTAAAAAATTAGCCGTGATACACACCTGTTGTCCCAGCTACTTGGGAGGCTGAGAGAGGAGGAAGGCTGGAGCACAGGAGTTCAAGGCTATGGTGAGCTATGATCATGCCACTGCACTCCAGCCTCGGCAACCGAGCAACACCCTGTCTCAAAATATAACGATGACTTAAAAATGCATATGGCTGGCCCTCACCACCAGAGTTCCTGATTCTGCAGGTGTGGGAGGAGGTCCTAGAACTTGGCCAGTACCCTAGAACTATGCTTGTAATCCCAGCACATTGGGAGGTTGAGGCAGGAGAATTGATTGAGGCCAAGAGTTTGAGACCAGCTTGGACAACATAGTGAGACCATGTCTCTACCAAAAAGAAAAAAGAAGGCAAGTCACTGTATCCCTCAAATGCCCAGGTATGGGTCCTTGGCTGATTCAGGCCAAGGTGCTGTGTGCTGTGGAGATAAGCTTTATCAAAGTGGGTGGTAAAAATACTACACACACACACACACACACACACACACACACACACACAATACTATACTCCAATAGGAGAGATGTGCTTTCCTCTGGAGTTCCAGAGAGGGAGTTTATTTGCTTTTCAGTCCAGAGAGAGTCTCTTTTAATGCAGTACAAGAGCCTGTACCTCACAGGGGAAGTTTTCTCACTACTAATCAGTGATCAGAAAGATCAACTTCAGAATAAGCCACTCAAATGGGACCCATCATAGATCAGTACTTTGACTTCTTTTCCACAAAGCAGCAGAGATATGTAACCTGTTTTTCAGAAACTATCTCAGAAAGGTCTACTATACCAATCCTTGGAGTTTAAGTCATAGATTCACAAACTTTTAGCCATCCTTCCCCAACTCCGAGTAAAATAACAATAATGAATAAAACCAATAGTTAATTCATGCTAATTCAAGCAGAGACGCATTCAACAGCACAGCCTCTTTGATATGGCCATCTGAGAGGAGCTGATGATGGGGGTCCGTTGTCTGCCACTAGAAGAGGGCTCTGCAGCTGCTGAACTTTCCAGAATTCACAAATCTATAGCCTTAAAGGCATAATCCACTTCAGGAAAAAATGAGAATTTAAAAAATGCAATAAAATATCACTTTTTTGGCCAGGCATGATGGCTCATGCCTGTAATCCCAGCACTTTGGGAGGCTGAGGCGGGTAGATCGCGAGGTCAAGAGATCGAGACCGTCCTGGCCAACATGTTTCTTCCTCCACAAAGGGGAGGCAAAGAGTAGTTGCTGCCTCCCAGCCCTACAGTGGGGAGCACTTGCTGAACCATGCTAGTGCCACAGAGTTCCCAGGGGAGCACCACACTGGTGGACTAAGTGTTGCCTCTAAAACAGCCATCTGTAAATGCGTGTTCAGAATGAAAAGCAAAAAGCTTGACAAGTTACTTCATTTTGGCTGAAGGCCATGACTAAAGGTGTACTTGTCAGGTTACCCACCTGTCGACCTCCTCTTTGCTCATGGCAGCAAATGTGAAACACTCTGTCACTCCATTGATGGCAAGCAGGAGAACATAGAGGCAGTAGGAACGCAGCAAAACAGGACCTACAAGGAAACAACTCACTGAGACTCCAGAGCCCAATCAGAAGGCCCACATGTACCCTCAGTGCTGCTGAGTACCCAGAGAACCAGAACCAGACTATGAGGTCTGCTGGTATCAGCAATGGGCAGACTGCATGCTAGAGCCCAGGGTCTTAATTATCTAGAAGGATTCCCAGCATTCTACGGCATTGACTAAATAATCAGCAAAAAACAAAAGGACAGGTTGGGAACGGTGGCTCATGCCTGTAATCCTAGCACTTTGGGAGGCCCAAGGCTGGCAGACTGCTAGAGCCCAGAGGTTCAAGAACAGCCTGGGCAACATGATGAAACCCCATGTCTACCAAAAATACAAAAGTTAGCTGTGTGTGGTGGGCACACCTGTAGTCCCAGCTACTCGGGAGGTTGAGGTAGGAGGATCACCTGAGTCTGGGGAGGTCAGAGCTGCAGTGAGCCATGATAGTGCCACTGAACTCCAGCCTGGGTAACAGAACAAGACCTTATCACATACACAAAAAAGAACAATTATGACTAAATGTACAGATCTCTTGCTGGACAACTAAAAGCTTATCTGGCTAGCAAGCAAGTCTGTTCCCTTTTTTCATCAGCATGAATAGGCCTGCTGGTTTGAACTCAAAGTCACTAGTGACCCTGCATGTTAAGGGAATCTCAGTTTGGCAGGTCCTGAAGAAAAGATCTTTAACAAAAGCCCAGGGCCCAGGACTAGCAGAAAATTACACAAATCCAAAGTGAGAACCAGTGCCCATATGGTATTTTCTTCTAAAACAAAGTAATGCAGTTCTATAGCTAACAAGCTTTGGGAAAATCTTCTAACCAGAGAACAGGAGGCTTACAAATGGGATTGATTCCCCCCTTTTAAGAGGGCCATAATCAAGCACCTAATAAAATAAACATACACCTAACCTACGACCCGGCAATTGCACCCCTAGGTATATATCCAACAGAAATGAACACACATGTTCACAAAAACACTTACACAAAAACATCTGTAGCAGTTTGATTCATAATAGCCAAAACTGACCATCAACAGAAGAAAGAATAAACAAAACGTGGGCCATCCACACAAAGGAATACTTAGCAAGAACAGATAACAAAAATCACTGATCCATGCGAAACCATGGAAGAATCTCAAAAACTGTATATTGAAGGAAATATGCCAAATGCAAGAGTGCACATGCCGCATTTCATTGATATGAAATTATTTTTAAAAGAAATACTGATCCATGGTGATAGAAATCAGATTTCTTCTGATTTCTCTTTGTCTCTGAGGTGGAGTGGGGTGGTTGACTAGAAAGGGTCCCAAAAGAACTTTCTGGGGAAATGGAGATATTCTATGTCTGAATCTGTTTGGTTAGTTACGTGGGATTTTTTGTACATATTTGTCAAAACTTAGCAAACTGTACTCTTAAGAGAACAGCATTTTACTTTATGTAAATTATACCTCAACAAAGGAAAAAAAAAATGTAACCACTAAAAGAAAAGCAGCGGGGACTGAAGTTCCAGAGTCTCAGAATCTGGAACTCATTCAGGGTTTATGAAAGCTGTTTAACAGAAAAGATCTCCATGCTGTGGGACCCCTAAACAGTTTTATGGCAGTCACAAAATTGTAAAAGGAATACTAACAGGGCAGCCCTGACGCCCAACAAAAAACCGTTTTCCACGGCCCTGTCTCAGATTCCATGTTTATCACCTCAAATTGCATTTTGCTTGTCAAGCTGCTCCAGGAAGTAGCCTGGCCCCCACCCTAGCTGACGGTGACTCCAGGAAGGGAGGTGGGGACCAGGCTTTGCACCCGGGAGGCTCAAGGCTATGCTCAAGTGTGCCTCCTGCTTCTCCTCATCCTCCTCTCCCTGGCAGAAGCAGAGAGGAGTGGGGGGCCTCCTTACCTGGTAACTGAACGCTAATGGCACAGGAGAGCCCATCAGTAGGTGAACAGTGGGCTGTTGTGAGGCATGGAGAACAACACAAACTCTGGCACCAAGCAGTGACTCACATAAAGGGTTTTGTGTCCATTTGGGGAATTCAAGAATGGAACCAACCTTTGATTGTAGACTGAATTAAGGGGTGTTTTAGGTTGAACTGTCCCCCTAAAATAGACATGTTGATGTCCTGACCAGTGGTACCTGAGAATCTGTCCTTATTTGGAAACAGGGTGTTCATGAAGAAAACTGAGTTAAAATGAGGTCATTAGGGCAGGCCCTGATCCAATATGACAGGTGTCCTTATAAAAAGGGGAAACTTGGCCAAGGTGCAGTGGCTCATGCTTGCAATCCCAGCACTTTGGGAGGCCGAAGGGGGGCAGATCACCTGAGGTCAGGAGTTTGAGACCAGCCTGGCCAACATAGTGAAACCCCGTCTCTACTAAATATACAAAAACTTAGTCAGGTGTGGTAGGGTGTGCCTGTAATCCCGGCTACTCGGGAGGCTGAGGCGGGAGTCTCTTGAACCCGGGAGGTGGAGGTTGCAGTGAGCCGAGATCGCACCACTGCACTCCAGCCTGGGTGACAGAGTGAGACTTCATCTCATGAAAAAAAAAAAAAAAAATGGGGGAAATTTGCACACTGAGGCAGACATGCGCAGGGAGATGACGACGTGAAGAGCGCAGGGGGATGACGATGTGAAGACAGAGAGAACACAGCCGTGTGACCACAGGGCTGCAGCTGCAAGTCAAGGAATGCCAGGATGCCAGCAACCACTAGAAACTAGAAGAGGTAGGAAGGGGCCTCTCCTCAAGCCTTCAGAGAGAACACGGCCCTGGCCATAGCTTCATTGTGCACTTCTGGCCTCCACAACTGACGGACAGTATGTTCTGCTGTTTAAAGCCATGCGGTCTGTGGTACTTTGTCATGGCAGCCCTAGTTCATTAAGACAAGGGGATAGAGAAGGAAAAAAGTAAAAGGCAGAGGGGCAAGAGAGAAGCACCTAAGAGAGAAATGTGAGAAATCTTGGGGAAATTCTGTGAATGTTTGGGTTTTGCTTAAGGATAGAAAAGCTAGGTGTTGTTCTGTGAGTTACCAAGAAAAAAGAAAAGAAAAAGCAAAGCAAAGCTAGGTGTGAGAAAGATTTCTAAGAAAAGCCCCCAGAACACTTACAAAGACCCTAATTAAATACAGTGCTAATCCCAAACAATGGAAAAGAAGCCACACTCCTACACAAAAGCCTGTCTGTGCTGTGTCCGAGTCCCACACCTGGAAATGGCCAGTACAGCTCACAAGTAAGTAGTTCACTTCCAGGGCGAAGACAAAGACAAGTACACAACTGGGGACAGCAGTGTTGCGAGTTCCACTTTCAAAACTAAGATGATGGGCTGAGTCATGACAATGATGGGACAGCCCCCTCCTTGAGGCAACGCCCTGTGATTGTGTGGCATTAAAGGCTGCTCCTTGGTGATTGCTTTCTAAAGGGGAAGAGCTGCTACAGAATAGTTGAGTTCCCAATCTCTGCCCATAAACTTACTAATACCTTCCTAATGAGGCCTCCCTGCAGCTGCCTGATGGAAATATACTTCTCATAGCACAAGCCCCAGGGAGCTGCAAACCACTTCATTGGTTTCACAGCAGGTGTTTCTCCAAACCTAATGACCTTTGCTCTAGTACAGAAACCTGGCCCTTCTTCCCCTAACACCAAAAGTTTGGGCCCTATTGTAGTGGAGACTAAAACATGCTAGTGAACTTGTAAAATGGCATTTGACAAAGCCCTTTATATTGAGATGGGACAGCAGAAAGAAGTCCTCAGGGTTCTTGTCCAGTGACCTGAGAAATTAAAAACATCTTTGCTAAACCCAAGATGAAGCACTGCAAATGGACTGCCAGCTTACAGCCCAGCACATTTTGAAATTGGTGAAGTCCCCAAGGCCTAACAAGTGCTGTGAGATCCTCAGCGGCCTGGTGTTTCAAAATTAGACGACACATTCAATACTTTCCTTCTTCAAAAACTGAGAGTCACTGGATTAAATATACCATTTTATTTGCAGAGATCAATTTTATTCTCTGCAAATGGCTTTGGGTTATCCTTCAGAGGCTTTTATGCACCAGGCTGGGAGATTTATGTGGCATTTACTATCTTCAGATGTGTTTAGTACCAAGTGGAGACTCATTACTGCCTGCCCTCTGCCTTCCTCCCTCACCCCAGAGGGAGCACAGGGAAGCGCTTGGCAAAACACATTCTAGGCCCGAGAGGAAAGCCAACAGCAAGGAGAAGTCCTAATAAATTCTCCAAGTGAGGCTGGGGAAGCTGATCGTCCTGGGGCCAACGCCCCTGCCTATACCTTGAGTGTGTGTCTGGAGTTGAATAAGAGGAACAGTCCCACAGCCCCCGCCACCAGACAGTTTTCCCTACACTGACACAGATAACAACTGTGTGTGCACAAGTTCTTGAATTTTGTGACTCTTCTATTTCTGTTGGGAAATCAGAAAAAATCCAGAAAAACTCTTGTGCGTACCATATCCTGAGCTAAGCATGGCCCCTCCGTAGATATCCAGAGCCAGTTGAGAATAGGCAAAGCCAAAAACAGTGATGGTCAGGCCGGCTAGCAGGGCCAGCTTGAGCAGGGACTCCAAGACTGCAGCGGCCACAGCAACGTCCTCCTGGGGCCAGGGAAGAGGGAAGGAAGTTGGATGAATCATGAGCTGAAGAAAACCTTCATCCTTCATGTCTGGCCTTCTCTCTTCACTGTTTTACAGTTCACTCTTCCAACAGCGTGATGGATATCACTATTTTTTTATAGTGTGTTTGTTTTCACGTCAATTAGCAAACGAAGGAAAAAGTGTGTGTCTCCTTAGGTAGTAAGGGGGAGGGTTAGTTTTCAATTCACTTGGGATAAATTGTTTCAAATATTGCTTAGGAAACACTCACTTTCCCCTCTTATTTATTATTCTTTTTTTTTTTTTAATAGAAATAGAGAAGGGATTCTCACTATGTTGACCAGGCGAATCTCAAACTCCTGGCCTCAAGCAATCCTCCTGCCTTGGCCTCCCAAAGCGTGAGGCTTACAGGCATGAGCCACTGTACCAGGCCACTAATATTTATTCTTAAATGTGCAGCAAGTTTTCATATACACTAGCCAGCTCTGTGCTTCTCCTGCTAAACATTCCAAAATTATGATGATACTGTGAATGTACTCTTAGGAAAATATTCCTACATCAGACTGAGTACCAGATTAGCTCATTTTGAGATATTGTGCATAAACTGTATTTTACTAAATTTCTTCTAAGACATGCAAGAGGCTGAACTAGCTTGCTATTCTTAGAAAAGTCAGACATTTTCAGTGGTTTGGGAAAAAGTGAAGCTCTTACAACAAATACTCCTAGATTAAAATCTCTTCTTCTGTATTTACCAACCCGAGTGTATAGAATCTTACAGTCAGAGTGTAGCTCTGGGCACGTCCCAGTTGTAAGAAGCTTAAACAATTTGTGTGGTGAGTGAAAGCCAACAACCACATCCTCTCCTCCCTATGTCCTCGATTAGCCTGGCTCCAACTTCTGCGTCCTTTGGCTCTTGAGACTCTGAGGATAAAGGAGGCATTCTTATGCCTAAGACTAGCCCATGGCTGGGCATCTGCAGGGCAGTGGGGACAGCTTTAGAGTCCTGAGAGGGCTAGATCAAGAGTAAGGTCACATGGCTGGGTATGGGGGCTCACACCTGTAATCTTAGCACTTTGGGACGCTGAGGTGGGCAGATTGCCTGAGGTCAGGAGTTCAAGACCAGCCTGGCCAACATGGCAAAACCCCATCTCTACTAAAAATACAAAAATTAGCTGGGTGTGGTGGCGCATGCCTGTAGTCCCAGCTACTCAGGAGGCTGAGGCAGGAAAATCATTTGAACCTGGGAGGTGGAGGTTGCAGTGAGCCGAGGTCATGCCCCTGCACTCCAGGCTGGATGTCAGAGCAAGACTCTATCTCAAAAAAAAAAAAAAAAAAAAAAAAAAAGAGTAAGGTCACAAAGAATAACAAAGGGGTGAGAAGGAAGGGACAGCCAAGAGCAAAAGGAGAATGCCACCAAAGAAGAGGTGAGCCCTCAGTCCCACTATCACACAGAATGTAATAGAAGAATGACATCTATAAGAAAATTCCTGATCAAACAGAAGAGAAACAGACTGCTTCACATTCCTGTCTGTCTTGCAATTAAAGGGAGAATTCACTTGAGAGATGACATAAGAACCAACATTACCTGCTTCTGAAGTGTGGCATCCTTTTCCCTCTCCAGTACCTTAGCAAAAAATATATAAAAACTTTCCTCTATGGGCTGGAAAATTAATCTGGCCACAAGGGAGCCAAGATTATTCACTATATCATACACACCTACAAGACAAAAGAGAAGAAACAACAATCATGTTGGTTTTTCTACTTTAATTTTTGTAGCACTATTAAAATTATTTAATATTTTCATTAAAGTTTGTTTAGCTTGAGGTAATTATAGATTCACACAGAGTTATAAGAAGTAGTAGTGGCCAGGCACGGTGGCTCATACCTGTAATCCCAGCACTTTGGGAGGCCAGGGTGGGTGGACTGCTTGAGCCCGGGAGTTTGAGATGAGCCTGGGAAACATGGAAAAACCCTGTCTCTACAAAAATGGAAAAAATTAGCCAGGCGTGGTGGTGTACATTTGTAGTCCCAGTTATTTGGGAAGCTGAGGTGGGAGGATCACCCAAGCCCAGGAGGTTGAGGCTGCAGTGAGCTGTGATGGTACCACTGCACTCCAGCCTGGGAAAGAAAATGAGACCCTGTCTCAAAAAAAAAAAAAAAAAGACAAAAAAATAGGAAGTAATAGAGGGATCCCATATATATACCCTTTACCCAGTGGTAACATTTTGTAAAACTATATAGTACAATATCACAACCAGGATACCAACATTGATACAGTCAAGATACAGAATGCTTCCATCAACAGTGCTTTCTTATACAGGTCATTAATGCAAAGTTGATGTTTTTCTATTTGATTTCCATTACTTTGGGATTACATTAAAAGATAAAAATGAAAATACTGAAAGACTATCTAGCCACACAAACATGGGGCAGATTCTTGTGGCTGTGACAGTGAGTTCCCTTTTCTCCTCTCTTGGCACCTCCCACCCCCCAAAATGAACACCAGAGCTCTCAGGAGGCGAACTAGAGGGCCGGGGTCTCACCAGAACACCTGCCACCAAAGTCATATTGGAGGGCACAGTCAGTACAAAGACCTACAATTTACAATATTCAGGATTTTCTTTAATCTTCAGGTTCATCTTTCATTAAATATATCAGAGAAAAATATTAGGGAGTATCTATTAATAGTATTCACCTTTAATTAAAACACTACACAATTTCATCTTACCCTGATCACCAAAATTCAATACATTCAAAAATGTCATCACATATCGCTCGCCTATAAACAAAAAAGCAAAATAATTAGCAAGGTCAAATACACATTACTTTATTGTTTCCTTTCTTTTACCAGCTATCAACTTTTCCAGCTAACAAATAAAGGAGAAATATTAGATAATCAGTTAAAAGACATGTCCTTGTCCTAATGTTGATTTCAAATAATCTCAAAGTAACAATTTGGAAAGTGCTGAGGACTTTATTGACAGCAAATCTCCAAGCCAGTTAAATTAAAAATTAAAAAAATTAATAAAAGAATTCTAAAAATAAGTGTTTTTTTTGTTGTTTTTGAGA
Source organism: Symphalangus syndactylus (assembly GCF_028878055.3). Lineage (NCBI taxonomy): Eukaryota > Metazoa > Chordata > Mammalia > Primates > Hylobatidae > Symphalangus > Symphalangus syndactylus. The sequence goes on along the minus strand of NC_072423.2, from coordinate 107,853,839 downwards.
TGGAGTCTCGCTCTGTTTCCCAGGCTGGAGTACAGTGGCACGATTTTGGCTCACTGCAAGCTCTGCCTCCTGGGTTCATGCCATTCTCCTGCCTCAGCCTCCTGAGCAGCTGGGACTATAGGCGCCCGCCACCACACCCGGCTAATTTTTTTTGTATCTTTAGTAGAGACGGGGTTTCACTGTGTTAGCCAGGATGGTTTCGATCTCCTGACCTCATGATCCACCCGCCTCAGCCTCCCAAAGTGCTGGGATTACAGGTGTGAGCCACCGCGCCCGGCCCTAAAAATAAGTTTTTTAAAAAGTATGTGGAGATTATTAAACATTAACAATGAAAATGATGGTCCCAAGTTTTAAGGGGAGGTCAGATCATCTGAGCGTAAATTATCTGTGAAGAGTCCATGATTATATGCACAAGCTTATCCAAAGGTTCCTCGGGGTGGAGACAGCTCCCTGGGGCTGGCAGACCTGAGTTCATGATTCAAATCTAAGACAGTCTAATGCCTTCAAGGTGAAGACACCAGCCAGAGCCCCCATCCCCCTGGCTTTCATGAAGTTTCTCATCTATAAGGAAAAAGAGTTGACCACTATGGAAAAGGAGCACTAAACAGTGCCCATGCCCTGAAGGGCAAATTCTCACCTTCTAGTAACTTGCTCAAAAAGGAAAGCATCAAGAGGCTGGAAGCAGTGAGAATCTTCTCTCAAGACTTTCTCCCACCCTGACTCTCCAAGCCCCTGCCACTGTGTTTGTGGTAGGGACCACTGCAGGTCCTCACAGGCCTGTGTCTCTGTGCTGCTTGGATCCACCCTCACTGCTTACAGTTCCAGCTTCTGCAAATACAGTTTTGTTTTGTTGTTGTTGTTGTTATTTTGAGACAGAGTCTTGTTCTGTCGCCCAGGCTGGAGTGCAGTGGCGCGATCTCAGCTCACTGCAACCTCCGCCTCCCAGACATAAGAGATTCTCCTGCCTCAGCCTCCTGAGTAGCTGGGATTACAGGTGCCCACCACCACGCCCAGCACTTTTTTTTTTTTGTATTTTTAGTAGATGGGTTTCACCATGTTGGCCAGGCCAGTTTCGAACTCCGGACCTCAAGTGATTCACCTGCCTTGGCCTCCCAAAGTGCTGGGATTACAGATGTGAGCCACTGTGCCTGGCCTTAAACACAGCTCTTAAATCAGTCTCTGCTTTCGTATCTTTTTTTTTTTTTCGAAACCTAGTCTTGATCTGTCACCCAGACTGGAGTGTAGTGGCGCGATCTTGTTCACTGCAACTTCTGCTTCCTGGGTTCAAGCGATTCTTCTGCCTCAGCCTCCTGAGTAGCTGGGATTACAGGCGCCTGCCACCACGCCCAGCTAATTTTTTTTTTTATTTTTTAGTGGAGACGGGGTTTTGCCATGTTGGCCAGACTGGTCTTGCACTCCTGACCTCCTGCCTCGGCCTCCCAAAGTGCTGGGATTACAGGCATGAGCCAACGCACCCGGCTTGCTTTCATATCTTTAAATGTTTTTTTTGTTTGTTTTGGTTTTTTTTGAGACAGAGTTTCGCTCTTGTCACCCAAGCTGGAGTGCAATGGTGCTATCTGAGCTCACTGCAACCTCTGCCTCCCGAGTAGCTGGGATTACAGGCGCCTGCCACCATGCCCAGCTAATTTTTGTATTTTTAGTAGAGATGGGGTTCCACTATGCTAGCCAGGCTGGTCTTGAACTCCTGACCCCAGGTGATCCGCCCACCTTGGCTTCCCACAGTGCTGGGATTACAGGTGTGAGCCACCGTGCCTGGCCAAAATGACTCTTTAATGTTTGAAAAAGTCCAGGCTCCTTAATTCTGTATTTGTGGGTTTTTATACAGTGACCCCAAGCTATCATTTTGGATTGCCTTCATCAACCTCACCCTCATCACCCTGTCATTTTCTGCTGCACCCTACCTCCCAGGTTTTAGCCCTCCAGCTCCTTTGAGTCATGCTGGGCCCACTTGGCTCTTGTCATTCTCACCACCTAGAGTGTCTTTTTTGCAGGGCCCTCCCTGTCTTTTGGCAGAACAGGCCTCTCCTTCCTACATTCTGTAAACTCCCTGAGGGCAGGAGCCCCTCTCAGTCATCTCTATGACCCTGGTTTCCTAGCAAAGCTCTAGGAAATGAGTTTCCAAGTACTACACCCCTCACAGCCCAGTAACAGTTAACCACACAAATGTCTGTGTCTTTGGTGAAAGAATGAAATGCTTGAGGCCATGGCCTGTTACTCATTCATCTCAGTATTCTCAGCACCTGGCATAGTGTTCAGGAAATGTGGGGGCAGAAGCACATACATTTTTGCTACTACAGAAAGTGATTTCAGGCTGAGCTCAGTGGCTCATGCCTGTACCAGCACTTTGGGAGGCCGAGGCAGGAGGATCGCTTGAGTCCAGGAGTTCAAGACCAGTCTGGGCAACATCACAAGACCCTGTCTCTACAAAAAAATTAAAATATTAGCTAGGCATAATGGTAGGTGCCTTGCCTGTAGTCCCAGCTACTTGGCAGGCTGAGGTGGGAGGATCACTTGAGCCCTAGAGGTCAAGGCTACAGTGAGCTGTGTTTGCACCACTGCACTCCAGCCTGGGTGACAGAGTGAGACTCTATCTACAAACAAACAAACAAACAACAACAAAAACAAACAAAAAAAAACCAAAAAAACCACACCAGAGATTTCAACTTTTTTAGAGCTGTAGTTTTAAAAATATATCGAATCTGAGGATCTCAGTCAGGCAACTTCCTTATTTCACAGCCATGGAGCTGGAGGCCCCAAGAAGTTCCTAATGGCACTCTGCCAGTCAGGGAGTCAGGCTAGGGGGATCCAACCATGGAGCAGGCTCCTGGCACCACATTCAGGTTGAGCTCCGGAGGCTTTAGTTTGCAGTAAACTTAAACCACATGTCTAGAGACATGTGTTGTCTGCAATCCAGAAAACCAATTTAGGGCCATCACTTGGACTGGATCCATTCCTTCAAACTCATTAAAACTGCTCTTAAAACCTTGGAAGGAAAAAAGTGCGTATGAGCAACCGTCCTTTCCAAAACTCCCTCCACCGATTTTCCTGTTCTTACAAGAACGTGAACTATCAACATACACCATTTCACAACAGTTCCCTTGTTGCTTTTCTTACCCCATTCACAAATACGTGCTGAATAGCCCGCCTGTGCCAGGCCACAGGGAGGCAGTGGTGAACGGCACAGTCTCTGCTCTCCAGGAGCTAAGTGCTCAGGCCCTTCACTCAGCTCTTCTGAGGCTTCTGACTCTCCCTTCCCTAAGAAGGCCTCGGAACGGTTTCATTTTTGTAATAGCAAAGTTATCAGGTTAGGCTAGAAACGTGTGCACTCTCAAAGATCAGAGAGCCCTCAGACACTGCCTGGTCCTATCCCTTGTTCACAGATGGGGAAAGCGAGGCATAGGGGAAGTTGCTTTCCTTTGGAGACATAATGAACAAAAATACAGATGGGGGGGAATCAAATAACAAGATAATAACAGTTGTATTATAATACTAGTATTTTTTTTTCTATTTTCTTATTTTTTTCTAATGGGACTATATTTTATAATTAAAAGATATAATTAAAAGAATTTTTGAAAAGATTAAAAATACATTCAGTAATAGGTATATGGATATGAAATATACATGGAGAAACAACTACCTTCAGCAACTTATAGCTGCCTTAAATCTCACTTTTTTAATTAAAGCTGGGTACAAATAAACCAACACATATACATACAAAAACTAAATATGCTTCCAGCCCCTTGCTGGCCCTCCACATTGAGAGGTCTGTCATAGGTAAAATGAAAAGACCAAAGTCTGACCAAACTCTCATACAAGTGCATTTTGTTGTTTAAGAAAATAAATCCAGGATTAGGGAATTGACATAATTTTTAAGAAGAAGAAGAAAATAAAATGATATAAATAAATGATATAAATGATAAAAAGGCTGGGCGCGGTGGCTCACGCCTATAATCCCAGCACTCTGAGGCAGGCAGATCACGAGGTCAGGAGATCGAGACCATCCTGGCTAACATGGTGAAACTCCATCTCTACTAAAAATACAAAAACATTAGCCGGGTGTTGTGGCGGGCACCTGTAGTCCCAGCTACTCGGGAGGCTGAGGCAGGAGAATCGCATGAACCTGGGAGGTGGAGCTTGCAGTGAGCTGAGATAGTGCCACTGCACTCCAGCTTAGGCAACCGAGCAAGACTCCATCTCAAAAAAAAAATGATAAAAATACTTTTATGTAACTGATATAATACTTTTATAATAAATTCATAAAAATCATATAACATGGGGTTTTGGAGTTAGACCTGGATCCCAGTTAAGCTGTTCCTTCTTACTATAAAACCCTGAAGAAGTTCTGCAACCTCACTGACCCTCAGTTTCCTTGTCCATGATGAAGGGGAACAATATGTTTCTTACAAGGCTGTGGAGAGATTTAAATTAGACCACCTAGGTAAAGCATAAAACTAAACAGACGTTGGTTTCTCTCTCCGTATTAAGCCCCCTCCTCCCATTTCTGAAATTCTTCTGCCCCAGAGGCTCTAGACAGGTGGTCTGGACCCAGGTAATTGGCAGTCCTATGAAATCCCCTTCTACTATGGTCTCCCGACCATTCAGAGTGACCGTCTATTTACCTTCTGTCAAAATCTGTTTCAAGAAAGACTGTTTGAAAAAACTCCAAGTCAGTTTAGCCTCTTTCCAGTTTATAAATGCCTAGAAGAGAAAACAAAACAAAACAAAACAAAAACATCACAGGCATTGCAAGTCTAAGAATGCAATGCTACGTGAGAGGCAAATGCAATCTGGTCCCTAAATCCCAACTTGGATAGTCTCCACTGAATCCTCATTCAATGCTAGGCACACAGAAGGCATCTCACAAACACTGGAGAAGAATTTACATCACTAAACACAAAGTCAAAGTCTATAAGGGCCTGCCCAAGACTCATATACTGAGACCCCTAAAGAATTGCTGCTGTCCCTTGGGGGACCACACAGTACACTGACCACAGCTAACACGTACAGCTCACAGTTTATTCTTTCCTTAAAAACTGTCTAAAGCATGCCAGGCTGCAGAACAAATTCTGCTCCATATACTGCACATTGTAATGCTATGTTCAGCCATCCAGGGCCCTTTTACACAAAGTATAGGAGCTGCCCTTCTGTATTACAAAAGAAATTTAGCCTTCAAAGGTCAGGCAAACCACTCAGAATGGGTATGACAGAGGAACAGAGAAAATAAAATTTCTGATATGACTCTTCTAAAACTCCAGGCCAGGTGAGGTGGCTCACGCCTATGATCACAACACTTTGGGAGGCTGAGGTGGGTGGATCACTTGAGGCCAGGAGCTTGAGACCAGCCTGGCCAACATGGCAAAAACCCCATCTCTACTAAAAATACAAAAATTAGCTGGGCATGGTAGTATGTGGCTGTAATCTCAACTACTTGGGAGGCTGTGGCACAAGAATCACTTGAACCTGGAAGGCGGAGGTTGCAGTGAGCCGAGATGGCACCACTGCACTCCAGCCTGGGTGACAGAGCGAAAATCTGGCTCAAAAATAAATAAATAAATAAATAAAACTCCCAGCAGCACCAAATGACCCATTTCCTAAGGACAAGGAAACACTTAGGTAGGGTAGAGGTCAACCTATTAAGAGACAGGTGGCCTCAAAGCCAGGGAGCTGAGCACAAAATGGAAGAGCAAGGCAGCCAGGGAGCTCAGTATCCTCCGACTCCTGTTTTTCTACCTCCCACAGTTCTCTCTGGAGCCCCCTCCTCTATCTTGTAGGCACCCTGGGATCCCAGAATATTTAGACTAGGTGTTTGGTTTTTTGTTGTTTGTTTTGTTTTAGAAACAGGGTCTCACTCTATCACCCAGTTGGAATGCAGTGGCATGATCACAGCTCACTATAACCTGAAACTCCTGGGCTCAAGCCATCTTCCCCCCTCAGCCTCCAGAATAGCTGGGACTACAGGTGTGTGCCACCATGCCTAGCTCATTTTTTAAATTTTTGTAGAGATGAGGGTCTTGCTGCATTGCCCAGGCTGGTCTCAAACTCCTGGCCTCAAGCAATCCTCCCACCTCGGCTCCCAAAGTACTGGGATTCCAGGCGTGAGCCACCATGCCTGGTTGATATTAGGTTCTTAATCCTAGGGTACTTGCATTTTGAAAAGTTGTGATTACCCAAAGTGATGACTTCTGAATGGTAGGATTTCAGAGGGCTCTTGGGGAGGGGAGGGCTGAATTACAAAGGCTAAGCCCACTCTACCTCTCCAAAAGGTCAGCCACAGCTCTGGAAGTGGGCCCAAGGGCAGGCCTGGAACCTGTCTCAGTCATGTGGGCCCCGGTTTTGGGCAGAAAGCCCATCCGTAAAGAGCAATGCTATCCAGTAGAAATGTAATGTTAAATTTTCTAGCAGCCACAGTGCACAGGAAAAAGAAACAAGTGAAATTAATTTTAATATATTTTATTTAACCAAAATATTATCATTTCAACAAGTAATCCCTGTAAAAAATACTTTTTTCATATTAAGACTTTGAAATCCAATATGTATTTTGCATTTATGACTCATCTGAATTCAGACTAGCCATATTCCAGAATGCTCTATAGCCACATGTGGCTGGTGGCTAACATTTAGGACAGGGCAAGCCTAGAGCACCTCTGAAAGCAAGGATCACTTCTAGCCCCCATTATCTTTACTCCTTGGTTTCTGAGACTTTTTTCCAGACACAGGGAGCACAAGTGTGAATCCTCCCAAACAGTGCTGCCCTCAGGGAATCAGAGAACCTAGAGCAGATGCCAGGTTATCTCTTTAGCCCAGGAGTAAATCTTCCCTGATGAGAAGGAAATTGGGCCACAAGATGTTTAAAACAGGCCATCTCCTTTCCCTGGAACAGAGCACCAGACAACTTCCCACCACTAGGGGGCACTGGGGACCACGTCATCTTCAGACTTGGATTCTGACCACAGCCCGCTTAAGCACCTTCTCTCTCTCACACTGCTCCTCACCCCTTGCCATGCTGTGGTGGTCCTCCCGGGGGTCAGCAAAGTAGGACCTGTCCCCTTTTAAAAGGAAACGAAGGCTGCTGCTTGCCATGAGGCTCTGGTGACGCCTGCTTGCCTGCAGGTTGTGAATGGATTTGGGAAGATGATTGAGCTCTTTAAAGACAAAGTTCTTTGGGAGAATGAAATCATGACGGTGTACCTAATCTGAGAGCTCATACTTGATTTTCCTAATGCCTTTGGTTTAAATGGGCTTGTGGTTCAGAAGGAATGGCGACACCACTTACTAAAGTGCTCATTAAGGACTTTAGTAAGGCAGGAAATCCAATCTGAGATGTGGCTTCTCCAGGCAGGGGCTGAGTGGTGGGAGAGAGGAAGCATGTGGTGGACTTTTACCATTCTATTCAGAATGGAGGTGTCATTTGGGGCAGTCAAAAGAGGCCTATTTCGCAATAGCTGGGTTGGTACTGATGAGCTGATCTAAATAGCCGGGAATTTCCCCGGAATACCCTGACCAACAAGCCATTCCACTGCCTCACTGTACTAATGGAGAAACAGTGGCTGGGGTGGTAAAAGGTGATGGACGGTAACTCCAGGGAAGGTCCGGAATCAGAACTCAGAGGCTCATCACACTTTCACCTGAGTCACTCGTCCACTTCCCAAACTGTTCTGACTCAGGATGATCTGATCAGCCACATCCTTACCACAATGACAAGAGTCACTGGGGAGTGTGGGGCTACCATCCTGTCCACTGCCCTCCATCACCTCCTCCACCCTACAGAGCACTCCTTCCTCTCCCTCTTGCTCCACCTATCCCAGTCACTCTGGGGCTATCGACGTTGCCCCAGCTTTATCCGTCCTCCCACTTTCATCCATCCTTCCCCTGTCCTTACTCCTCACCTGGACAATTGCCACAGGCTCCCAATGAGCTTTTTTTGCTTCTTACTCTTTCTCTAGCCTATCCTTCTCATTGCAGGTTCAGGCTTTGGAGTCAAGCTTGGAGACTGGGGCTCGACCTGCAGTTCCTTGAGTTATTAGTGTAAATGTCGCCGTGAACAAGATACTTAACTTTGCTAAGCCTTGGCTTTCTCATCTGCAAAATGGGATAAGAAGTCCTGTCTCATGGAGCCGGTATGAGGGTTGAATGAAAAAAAATAAGACACTGTAACTCTGTAAGAGACGGCAAGCTCCTCAATACAGACAGTTTGATCATGGTGCTGTTCAAAAATTAAACCCAAGCTCCATAGCACTGAGGCCACTGCCACCTGACCCTAGCCTGGCAGCCAGGTTTACTTCCCTTCATAACTTCCTGCCACCTTTTCCTTTCTCTCCCTTCCCCCATTGTTCAGCCAACCTAAGTACCCCAGTCATCTCTACATTCCCAGTTCCAACACGATGATGGGCAGATAACAAGCACTGAGCAAATTTTCTTTCCTTCTGTGGTCACGAATGCCCATCTCTACCACACATATACATTTAACCTCTGCCCACCCATGTGTCAAAGTCTGGCACAAAAGAAGCTTCCTCCATGAAGCCTTCCTTGATGTTCCTAGATGGAATTCAGCAGTCCTTCCCCTGTGCTTCTATTTTGATAACGCTAGACACACACTGTCCTATAGCATAGTTGAGTACAGATCCTATCTCTCCATCACCATGCAAGTTCTGAGGGTAGGGGCCTCACTCACGGCACCTGGTACAGTGCCTAACATATAATAATGTTTAATACATGCTTGCTGAGTCAAATTCCTCAGCTTTACTTAAATATTAGCATACCTCTCATATTAAATCCCTCAGAAATGTCAATGAATATAAACGGAAGCCATTATGTGAAGTTTCATTAATTTATTATAAGGTTAAATAAGTATCTTTAAAGAAGATGGAATCCTACAAGAACGGGAAGGGAAATCTCACAATTAGGTCAAATTGATAGTAAATATAATTATTTGACCAGCTTCCATTAAGGAAGTCCCCATTGCAGAAAGCTGCTCTGGGGAGTCAAGTCAGGCATGCTGCCCATGGTAAACTCATACACTGTATTCATGCATTCAGAATCATCTCATTTCTTTTCTTTTCTTTTCTTTTTTTTTTTGTTTTGAGACGAGGTTTCGCTCTGTTGCCCAGGCTAAAGTGCAGTAGCATGAACACAGCTTACTGCAGCCTCAGCCTCCAGGGCTCAAGTGCTCCTCCTGCCTCAGCCTCTTGAGCAGCTGGGATCACAGGCATGTGCCACCATGCCCAGCTAATTTTTATATGTTTTGTAGAGACGGGTTCTTACTACGTTTCCCAGGCTGGTCTCAAACTCCTGGGCTCAAGCAATCCTCCCACTTCAGTCTCCCAAAGTGCTGGGATTACAGGCTTGAGCCACCACACCCGGCCTCTTTTTTTCTTTTTCTTTTTACTTTTTTTTTTTTTTTTTTGAGACAGAGTCTTGCTCTGTCACCCACGCTGGAATGCAGTGGCACGATCTTGGCTCACTGCAACCTCCACCTCCTGGGTTCAAGCAGTTCTCCTGCCTCAGCCTCCCAAGTAGCCGGGATTACAGGCGCACGCCACCATGCCCAGCTAACTGTTTTGTATTTTTCATAGAGACAGGGTTTCATCATGTGGGCCAGGCTGGTTTCGAACTCCTGACCTCAAGTGATCTGTCCACTCAGCCTCCCAAAGTGCTGAGATTACAGGTGTGAGCCACCATGCCCTGCGTTCATTTTAAAATAATAAACCTGAATTATGAATTGTTCCACCTGGAACTTCCTAATCTCTATGTAAACAATAACTACTATGGGCAATAAGCCAATTTCTTTTGGAAGGCTACATAACATAGGGGTAGACCACAGCCTAAAGCTAGTCCCCAGCAAAAGGTGGAGAGAAGTGGGTCCAAAATCAGCTATGTGATTTTGGGTTAGTCACTTAACTCCTCTGAACCTCAGTTTTCTTGTCTGTAAAATGGAGCTAACAGTATTTATCTCATACGTTACTATGAGAATTAAACACAAAATCCATGTAAAGTGCTTGGTGTAGTGCATGGCACAAAACATGCAGTCAATGGCAGTTATTGTAAATGGCTCTTTATCAAGGTTCAAATACTTTCATGGAACTCCTGAAGTCTTCAGAGGGGCCTCACAGGTCATGCAGGCCAACAATCTCACTTTAAAAATGAAGACCCTGAAGTCTGGGGAGTGTCCCGCAGGCTTCAGATCTATATCAGGTGCCTCTCAAGCCCACAGGAACCTCCCTGAGACCCAGGAATCACCTCTCCTACATGTCTGTATCCCTGATGGCACCAAGCATGGTGCCATGTTCTTACTGTATGTCAGCGGGAACAGTATCACTATGTGTGACAGGTACACACAGCCTTCTCATGATCAGGGCTTGGGTCCTTGCAGTCTGGGCATGGGTACTTTCAGAGCATATTGCCAGATTAAACAGCTGAGCTCCCACACCAATACCATCAGAGCTGCCTAGCTAGGGTGCCCCTGCGGAGCCAGCTCTGCTCTCAGGGCTGCTCGGTGTGATGGTGGTGATATCAGCCGTCACTTAAGGATACCCACTTGTGCCAGGCCACAATGTTAAGACCTTTCATGCCCCAACTCATCAGGCCCTCAAAACAGCCTTAGGAAGGAGGTACTATTATTATTCCCATTTGACAGATAAAGAAACTAAGCTTAGAGTTCTGAGCCCATCACAGGTTTTACTTATTTAGTTATTTATTTGAGACAGGGTCTCACTCTGTTGCCCAGGCTGGAGTGCAGTGGCACAATCATGGCTCACTGCAGCCTTGACCTGTGCTCAAGCGACCCTCCCACCTCAGCCTCCTGAGTAGCTGGGACTACAGGTGCACACCATTATACCTGGCTAATAAAAAAAATTTTTTTTTGTAGAAACAGTTTTGCCATGTTGCTCAGGCTAGCCACCATGAAGTTTAATAAACACTTGGCAGACTCTTTCCTTTACCTCCTCTCTTTGCTTATACTAATGGTTCAAATGTTCCTTCCCAAAATACTGCTGGGGCACAGGGACAAGCCCAGTATGAAAATCTGCCAGGCTTGGTACAGGTGGGCACCAGGGGACACTAAGGGGAAGAAGAACTCTTCTGCACTCTCGGACCTGCTCTGGGGGCAGGTGGCAGAAGCTCTAGGCAAGAGAAGCGATCCTGAGTCCTAACCATCTAAGCCTCATCTAAGATGAGGCACAGTGGTATCCAAAACGTCCTGTTGGTTTAGGTTATAGGTGAAATCTAGCTGAGCAGAATGGAGAACTCTGAGCTCACAAAAGAGAACATATCTGGCTTTGACACATAGGATCTAGTTTTTCTTGAAAAGTTGTGTAACAGGATTCTGTAAATTCTGAGACTTAAGTCTCACATATTTTACTACTTTTTCAGGTATCACAAGAGGAATAAGGACAAATCCAGCATGTACCTTACCACAACCGAGTGTACTACATCTGGCAAGCAAACGAGCATGGAGAGAGGGGAAAGTGCCCAGAATGGAGGAGCTCACGAAGTGTCTTAGCAGAGACAACGTGGCAACATCATCACATGTGCAGCTCCAGTGGCATGGGCAGCAGCCCTGACCCCAGAAGAGCCAGAAAATGAAAGTCCAATGGCCTGAGTGTGAAGGAATTGAGTAGAAAAGATTATGCTCCACTCCACATGTCAGCTGTAGAATCCACAGTGCTCTAGATGGGAAAGTGTATCACCTGAAAGACTAGCCTGACAATCAGAAGGAGACCATGTGAGGCCGGGCGTGGTGGCTCATAATCCCAGCACTTTGGGAGGCCGAGGTGGGAGGATTGCTTAAACTCAGGAGTTCAACACTAGCCTGGACAACATAGTGAGACCCTGTCTCTACAAAACAAAATGTTTTAATTAGCTGGGCATGGTGGCACGTACCTGTAGTCCCACCTACTTGGGAGACTAAGGCAGGAGGATCACTTGAGCCCAGGAGGTCAAGGCTGTAGTGAGCTATGATCACGCCACTCTGGGCAACAGAATGAGACTGTCTCAAGGAGGAAAAAAAAAAAAGACCATTTTTGGTTCATCCCTACTTTCTCAGAACTCTCAACTATGTGTGCTAGAAGTCAACTGAGGAAGAAAACCAAAACCACAGCAGAATAGAGAGAGTGGAGCACAAGGGTGGAGCCTGTGCTCTGCTGGCATGTGAGCCCCTCCAGGCTGCTGTCCTCACTCTGACCCTCACCCAGGACAGGTTAGTTTCTCAACCCTAAAATAGAAACAGACAGTGTCAGCCTTTCAGAGTTGTTGTAAGCATTAAATAAGGCAGGTAAAGCATTCAGCATAGGGTCTAGCACAGTGGTTGTCAACTGGGGGCAATTTTATCCCCCAGCGGACATTTGGCAATGTCTGGAGACATTTTGGGGTGCTCCGCTGAGGGGTGGTTGCTACTGGCATCTAGTGATTTGAGGTCAGAGATGCTGTTAAACATCCTACAATGCACAGGACAGCCCCTACAACAAAGAATCGAGCAGCCCAAAATGTCTATAGTGCAAAGATTTAGAAACCCTGGCCTGGCACAGAGCAAGCACTCCATAAATATGAGCTATAAAATTCTATTTATGATTATAACAATAAACCAGTTGCAGTTTCTTTCTCTCAAGGATAAGCAGCACCTATGATTAAAATGATAAGAGATAAAATGTATTACTTACTCTATTTCTTGTAATATTAGGTAACAGATCTCTTATTCTGGAGACAGGAAGAGTTTGAAGCTTGGTTGATTCTGGGGAATCCAGTAACTTTGTGAAATAAATAACATAGCAGAGCACCAGAACTGTGGTATAGAAAAGCTGAGAAAAAAAAAAAACTGTTTTATTAAAGGCATAATTAAGATATGCCTATAAATTTGATCTCAAAGGCCAGTCAAGTAATACAACTCTCTTGATTAACTGCACTTTCTATTCAGCAATGCCTTACCCTCTGGGAAATGGCACTATTCACTTAGACCCAACTCCACTGCAGCATCTACCTGCAAAGTGTTCCCAACACTTCACTTAACTGGGAGAACATAATCGTCTTGGCAGGCAGAATGTAATTTCCCTAACAGATATACACTAGCTCAATTACCACAGCAATGTCCGATACATTCTCAAAAAGTGTGTATTTGGCCAAAGGAATGGCTCTTCCACCTAGCCAGCACACTGCAAAGATACATGTAACCTAACTGTGCTAATATCCAAGGACTTGCCATCATCAAGGACTGTGGGTTTTCCATAAACCCCGGAAACCTGTGCCATTAATGATTACAAAGCACAATTGAGCTGCTGACTCTCTCCTCTTCGCCAGGGCAAGAGCTACTACAGATTGGGGAAGAAAGGGTAGAGTGATAAAAGGGCCCACCCCTCCCTCCACCCATCCAGGACAAAAGAATGGCTTCTGGCCAGGAGCAGCCAGATGGGTTTTGTCTGCAAATTGAGGAGGAAAGTCCAAACAAGCCCCTGTTCACAAGCTCCCTTCGACCCTCTTTCCCTCCTGAGAACGGCAGTGCACACTGGTTCAAGAAAGACTGGGACCTCCAGACTTGCTTTCAACCTGGCAATATCAAGGCTGCTCCTGTAGTAAAGGCACAGGGCAAGGAAAAAGAAGAGTCTCAGTTTAGTAGGTGTGGGCCCCTCTGCTCTCCACTCCCAACCATGCCTGAGATGGAGCCCATCATCCATCAGCCTTCTTTCCTCATGCTCCAAGCCCTTAAAGCTCCAGCAGCACTGCTGTGAGCCACCCACCTGATGCCAATGTCCTCTGTGAGAAGTACCCTTCACATAAATCATGACTAAGAATCTTAATTTATCTTCCTAAACATTAATGAAAACTACAACTGCTTTGCACTGTAAAATGTTCTGGTAACTATCTGATCTTAAATTTCATTTTTAAAAATAGCATCTGTACTCTAGTTATATTTTTATTAGAACTAGAAATATGAACTAGAACTAGGAAATAATGAGATGGAAATGAAGCCTAAGTTGCTAAAACTGAACATATACCTACTCTGACTTGATTCATGCCCTCTGAATTATGTGAGATTTCAATCTAAGTTTAAAACAGGCTTAGCAGAGTTTCCACCTATTCTGCAAAAAACTGATGGAAATCCAGGGAAAATAATACACATGCAATTTGATTCCCACCCCACCCCCCACTGGTTTTTTTCTCCTTTACGAGACTATCAGACGACCAAAGATCAGTTTGAAACAGGCTTGCCCACTGAATGTCTAAAAGGGGTTTTTGATGTTTGACAATGAAGTCCAGTGTGTGGCCCTCACCAGGTCCCTAGAAACACCTACGGTCTCAGTGTATGGAACACAATGGACCTGGCAGCCAGAGAAGCAGTGCCAAGGCCATCCTTCTGGTGCTTCCACCTCCTGCACAGGCATGGGTACTGCGAATGCAGACCACACGGCGGTGGGAACAAGAAGAAAAACCAGTTGGAGAAACAAAGATCATATAAAAAGTTAAAAGCCACGAGTCTTACCTGGGCCAAAGAGAAAATGTATAATCCCCAGTGAGGCAACCACAGCACGAGAAAAGCTGTCAGAATGCTCTTAAGAATTACCGACAGGCTCTCAGCAATCACCTGCAAACATGTGGTTAAGGTGCAGTTTACAAATATCATCAAAAAGTCAAGATGTAACGGAATGATAGACAGAAAATCTAGGGCAGTGGTGACCCTGGCTGTGGCGGCAGGGCACACAGCTGGACATAAGTATCAGTAATGTTTTACTTCTTGGGTAGGGTAGGTTCATGGATCTTTCAGTATATTATGCTTTAAGATTTACATTATATATATATATTCTTTTGTAATCTATTATAAAAGATGAAGAGAGAAAAGTTAATATTAGTATACAACTAAATATAACCACTAGAAAAATCTGAAAAACCTTTACAGTCCTTCTAAATTCTGACTTGAACTAATAAATTATTAGCAAATCTGTTTTTTATTTATGGTAAAACAGAGGTGAATTTTAGCCTAGCCTATCTGACAAATTTCAAGTGGAAGAACTTAACTGACCATGTTATCTTTTTCTAAATACATTTTTAGGTGCAAATCTGGAAAAATCATTCATTCTCTCCTGTAAAAGCATTTTAAAAAAACAATGCTTTTTCTTATTCTTCCCATTTCCCATTCACAGCAGAAGGCGCACTGACCTTGAGCTTCACAAACATATGTGCTTGTGCCAAGACCCAAAAGGGCTCTCCTAGAAGCTCCACCACTGCCGAGAGACCAAACAGCACCACTCCAGTTGCATAGTGAGGGACAACATTAGGATCAGGCACTTCAAGCAGCTGCAACCAGATCCAGCCCAGGAATAAGGACCAAAACACACCCAGGGGGACTCTGGAAGAGGAGAAAAAAATAATTCACTAAATTTTAAAATAAATATAAATATATATTAAAATAGTAACACTGAACAGAAAAAAATAGTTATAATACAAACAGCTACCATTTATTTATTAAGATACTAACTACATGCCAGGCACTACGATTCACGCCCCTTATCTCACTGACACCTCACAATGATCCTCTGTCATTATCTCCATTAAAAAAATGAGGAAACTGAGGCTGACAGGCACTGGGCAATTTGGCCAAGCTCATGAACAGCTAATCAAGAGCAGAAGCAAGACCCAATCCTGCTATAACTCCAAAGCCTAAACTTCTATCCACTGGGTTACACATACTGACCCCATAAGCAAAATTCCCAGAAGGAAGATGCCTGTTGTCAGAATGACTGACAGACTGTATACAGCTGTTCCTTGCATCCCAAATAACCAACAGAGCAGTGCTCAGTATCCTTTCACATGTTGCACATGTGTACCATGGGGTACTTAAATATGACTGGGTGGTTAACAGTTGTTCCGCTAATAAAATGAACACCTACCAGCCCTCATGACAGTCACTTCTGTGAGGCAATAAGGAATTATGCAAGGGCAGCACTGGGAAATAACCTCAAACTCCAGCCCTCCCTGCAGGGACCTAGCTGGAGAAAAGCCATTGCAATTTGAAGTTAATGTATTTGATCTTCAAGAATATCCTAAAAGACTCAGAACTGAAGTCACATAACAAAATTGAAGAAAAATGTAATGAAACCCATAAGAGGCTTTCAGGAAATACTAAATCTAAGTGGCTGTTAAAAGCTCAAAAGATGTTATAGAGCAAAAAGATTAGGAATAAAAAAGATGGCACAGGCCAAGTGGAGCTCACAGTGGTGATCAGAAACAGCAAGAAACCACCTCCAAAGAGGATGAAACCAGGGCTAGAAACCTGGCCCAGAAACCCCAACCCAGAACCTCTTCCTGGCTCCTGGACATCCAGAGAGAAAATGAGCCAAGGAGTTCCTTTTACACAAACACTCTCCCCTTCTTGTTGTATGCCTGCTCCCAGAAACCCATGTCGAAACTGAATCTGGAGGCAATTTAGCTTTAGGCACATGTTACTGTTTCATTTCCAATGCTCACTACACCTGCCTTCCTGAAACGTGTCTCCTGCCAAAGCACAACTCACGTTAGCCACAGCAGGTTGAGCGTCTGGCTCCAATCTCGCTGGGTGCCCCCACTGAGACATGCTCTGCGGAAGGCCTCTCTGGCCAGGAAGAGGGTGGTTGAGTAAAGCAGCGTTAATCTGGAAATGAAAGGGAGAAATAAATAAGGTCTCGAGTTTTTTCATAGACAGAACTTCTGGGATTTTTCCAGCAACAGGGAGGAGATAAAGTCTTGGTCATAAACCACTGGTGGTGATGTGGAGGGCAGTGGGCTCTTACAGGACCCCCTACCAGTCTGATCCATGAGAACTAATAAGTTGGGAACCAAACAAAAGACACCTGAGGGTGTGTGCCTACAGTTAAGTGAAGGATAGAAGCTGCTGCAGTGGCCTCAAAAGGCTTCAGCCTTCATGGCTACAGGCAGAGGTGTGGCCAGGACCACAAGGAGGAGTAGAAGATAAGATTATAACCCCACCCTTCTTGGTCACACTGACCCGAGTGACCAATAGCCCCTGTGAGAAAAGCTGAGCCTCTACCGAGTGGAGGCTCTGGCCAAAAGAATCTTAAGACAGGCAATAAGGCTGGCAACCATTACAGAGGCTGCTGCAACCCAGATCAGCAAGGCTTGCCTGGGTACCTCCAGGTGGGCAGCACCTGGGTGAGCCTTCCTGCACCTTAGCGAGGAGTAGCTGAGACTTCCCCTCCTCAATAGGCAGCCATCTGGGTGAAGCCAGAGTGGGGACAGCCCAGGGTTAAGGTCTCTGGGGTTGTCCAAGGATTATCCTGCTACCCAGTGCCTCTGTGGGACACTGCAAATAAGGAGATGGAACCAAACCTTAAGCAGGGGGGCAGGGCAGGCCAGACAAGGGCTGTCAAAGCAGGGACCTGCCAATCTCAGGAAGGCTGCCTGGGGAGAAAAATCTGAGCCCCTATGAGGATTTGCCCCTCTTCCTTCCTGCTTTTAAAACAATATTACTTAGGGCCAAGTGCCTATATTTCTCAGGCTCATGCCTATAATCCCAGCACTTTGGGAGACTAAGATGGGAGGATTGCTTGAGCCCAGGAGTTCCAGACCAGCCTGGGCAACACAGTAAGACCTCATCTCTACAAAAAATACAAAAATTATTCAGGTGTGGTGGTGCACACCTGTAGTCCCAGCTGCTCAGGAGGTTGATATGGGAGCATCGCTTAAGCCCAAGAGGTCAAGGCTGCAGTGATCCATGATGGCGCCACTACACTCCAGCCTGGGTGACAGGGCAAAAGCCTGTCTCGAAAGAAGAAGAAGGTGAAGAAGAGGAAAAGAAAACAGTATTTCTCAAAGAATGGTCCCTGTTTCAAAATCACCTAAGGAGCTTATAAAAATTCAGATTCCTGGGCCCTTGTTCAGCACTACATAATGCAAAACTCCACAGATGATTCCTTTGCTCAAAGCTTGAGTCCTGCCACTAAGCTCTGAGACCAGAGCCAAGAGTATATGTTTGGTAAGTATTAGACATGAAATGCTGTCTGGAACATATTGTCTTATCTATCAGGACATGAAGACACACCTGAGAAGCTGAGCTATTCTGAGCACTCAAATCATTTCATATACTTTATGTCATTTGTGAAGACAAAATATGCGTGGGTGTCCTTGAACAGAAAGGAGGCGAGGAGAAGAAACAAGCTGAGTCTAAAAGACAAAGAAGTCACCTTTCCAAGAGCCTCCAAGAAACTAATGACAAAGACTCAAGCTCGAATCCCAGTTGCCATATCCCAATTATAAAATCACTGAGGAGGGAAGGAAGGTGGCTGCTCCAGCCCTGCAATTATGAAGCGCATCCTCACAAACTGCCGAATTTCTGTTTCCTTTGCTGTCAGCAGGACAAGAACATAGGATTATACCTGAGAGAGAGTTTTTAATGAATTACTCCCACTCTTCTCCTTCCTGACTTCCAAGAGCAGGAAAACCAGAACAGCTGGCAAAGAAATGTGCATTTGGAGGCTGCTAATGGAAAACAATCCATGGGTCCATTAAAAGCAACATCGCCTGTGCGTCCCTCCACTCCTGCACGCTTCTCCTCAGCCCACTGCTAAGACATTCTGCTTCTGGTAAAGGTCCACACTTCTAGAATCCAAGGATGACACACAGGTACAGGGTTTGAAGAAAGCCTGGCTAGAAAGGTGAACTCTGACGGTGCCAGAGTGCGTCTCCTCCTACCTTACATTTACTACGCCAACGATTTCCTTTGACAGGAAGCGAAGAATAAATGCATTCAAGACAAAGGTGATCAACCGAAACAACACCTATAGAAAAAGAGGAAAAATACGTAAGAATAAATGACGTTAGGAGTGTTTACTTAGCTGAAATTAGAACAATGTGGCTGTTCTTCCTAACGTGATGTAATGACATACAGCAGCTTGGTCACGGAGACTCTCCTCTAAGACGCCCAACCTGTCTGCATTTCTCCTGAAATTTCATCCCTTGGGATCTCTCAGCACTCCTGTGCAGTAGTCAAAGAACCCAGGAAGGCACTTGGAAGGCTCCCTAATTTATTAATAACAAGAAAGAGGCCCCAACAGACTGAGTTTCTTCAGGTTCAAAGTCAAGCCCTTGAGGAAGCAGAAAGATAATTCTAGTTAGTGGTTCACCTTGCCGAGCCCTAGCCACACTCCCCCACCCCAGCCTGTTTAGAAATAGCATACATTTAGCAAGTGGGAGCCTTAAGGGTATAGCAGACTCACCAGAAATCACGGGGACTAATTTCTCTTTTATTCTCTGCCTCATAATATCTAGGAATTTCAATAATGCCATTTATATCATTCTGAACTTCAGTTTTCTCAATTAGAACACAGAAAATGTATTTCTTTACTGTATACTTGTCTCTTTCCAGGGAGAAGTTGAAATACCTTTTAAATGATGCTGCAAAAATAAGATAACGTAATGTAACGGGGGAAGGGAAAGAGAGTCCAGTTATTGCCGCTTGAAAGGGACATATCCTGAGACTTTCCAATCTGTCAATTCAAGAAAACCATCTAAGCAAAAAACTTCTCCCATGAGACACAGAGAACAAGAAGACTGTAATTAAACAGGGTTGCTAAATGGGGATGCTGGGAAGAGTGCAAACCTCATTCACTAAATGACTCCCTTCTGCATCCCAGCAGCAAATGAAAATCACTTCTGTGTTAAGCACCCTCAGAGTTATCTGTGAAGAGGTGCAATTTGGAAGATTTGATCTAAGCATATCAATGGACTACTGTGGTCTGAAAATCTCTGGGGACAGCTATGACCAAAAAGGGACATTGTGTAACACTGTACCTAAAGTGTCACAGAGCAGCAAGGTCTCCAAAGCCAAGGAATCACCATCTTAACCGTTACGGAGTCAAAGGTGGTCTTTTGAGTCTGATGACAGCTCTGTAGCTGCTCCTTAGAAACATGCAGATATGGCTGGGCATGGTGGCTCATGCCTGTAATCCCAGCACTTTGGGAGGCTGAGGCGGGTGGATCAGCTGAGGTCAGGAGTTCGAGACCAGCCTGACTAACATGGTGAAATGCCATCTCTACTAAAAATACAATTCACCATTTAGCTCTTCTATCTCTTAACTTCTAATTGTTATAAGCCTCAATTTCCTCGGTCAAATGAGGTTACCTATCACATAGGGTTGATTAAAAGGATCAAAAGAGATTGTAGGGCTGGGTACAGTGGCTCATGCCTGTAATCCCAACACTTAGCTGGGCGCAGTGGCTCACGCCTGTAATCCCACCACTTTGGGAGGCCGAGGCAGGTGGATCATGAGGTCAGGAGATCGAGACCATCCTGGCTCACACGGTGAAACCCCGTCTCTACTAAAAATACAAAAAATTAGCCGGGCATGGTGGCGGGCACCTGTAGTCCCAGCTACTCGGAAGGCTGAGGCAGGAGAATGGCATGAAGCCTGGGCGACAGAGCTAGACTCCATCTTAAAAAAAAAACAAAACTCAACACTTTGGGAGGCTGAAAGGTAGGAGGATCACTTGAAGCCAGGAATTTGAGACCAGCCTGGGCAACACAGTGAGACCTCATCTCTACAAGAAATATTTTTAAAAGAAATGAGACTGTAGAAGTGAAAGCATTTTTTAAGTGCATACAAATGAAAGGCATTAATACTTTCGGCATAGGTGGCTTAGAATTAAGATAGAACAAGCTCTCAAATTCTTGCAGAATAAAATGTAACCACACAGCTACCTGAAGTGTCTACAGTGTAATTCGAGAAAGCATACAAGAATGAAAACACTCAAGAAACCATATAAAAATATGGTTATTAAAAAAAAAAAATCCGAGCGCAGTAGCTCACACCTGTAATCCCAGCACTTCAGGAGGCTGAGGCAGGTGGATCACTTGAGGTCAGAAGTTCGAGACCAGCCTGTCCAACATGGTGAAACCCTATCTCTACTAAAAATACAAAAATTAGCCAGGTGTGGTGGCAGGTACCTATAATCCCAGCTACTTGGGAGGCTGAGGCCTGAGAATCACTTGAGCCTGAGAGGCGGATGTCGCAGTGAGCCGAGATAGTGCCACCACACTCCAGCCTGGGCAACAGAGCGAGACTCCATCTCGAAAACAAAAAACAAAACACCATGTGTACACACTTAAGTCAACCTCAAAGTTATCACTGTCTAAGAAACTTAATGTTCCAGGCCATATCCATATCTCCTAATTGGTTTGAATAAAGGTTGCAGCTAATGAAACTGAGGTTGCTTATGCCACCCAGTATTTGCTACACACTGTAGCCCTTATTAGCAACACAGCCTTCATTTACTTCTGCAAAGGACTTTACAGCTTTTGTTTTAAGACAGGGTCTCACTCTGTTGCTCAGGCTGGAGTGCAGTGGCATAATCACAGCTCACTGCGGCCTCAACCTCCCAGGCTTGAGATCATCCCACCTCAGCCTCCTGAGTAGCTGGGACTACAGGTGCATGCCACCACACCCATCTAATTTTTGTATTTTTTGTAAAGACAAGGTTTCACCATGTTGCCCAGGCTGGTCTTTAACTCCTGAGCTCAAGCAATCTTCCTGCCTTGGCCTCCCAAAGTGCTGGGATGACAGGCATGAGCCACCGTGTCCAGCCAACTTTACAGCTTAAAAAAAAAGGCTCTCTCACATCTGTTAAATTATTTGACACTAAAAACAACCAGGTAAATATACAGGAAGCAAGACTGGGGGTTAAGTGATTTCCTCAATGTCACACGGCAAGCAAATGACACAGCTTGACCTTACAGGTAGGCCACGTGACTCATAGTCCAGTGTGTTTTCCGCTATAATTTGTTTTCGTTTTATGGAGCCTATCTGAGTAGTAAGATATTATCAAAGGCTGAAAAAAACCAACATTGTGGATAAAACAATAAACTCAGTTATTTATGTAGTGAAACAGAAAAAAAAAAAAACCCTAGGTAAACTTAGAATGGCTAACATTTACTAAGCACATATCACATGCAAGGCACTCGTCAACACGCTTTCCATAGGTTATCTCATTTCATTCCTACATTGACTATTTTAAAAATACTTATTACCCTAATAAAAATAGCTACATTTATTAAGTACTTGTATTGTGCCAGGCACTTAAGAGGCATGATTTCATCTAATCTTCCTAATGACCCTGTGAGGTTGCACTATGCTTCTCATTTAAGATGAAGAAACTGATACTCACAGAAGTCATGGGATTTATCCCGAAGGCAGGTATCTAGCAAGTGACAAGGCCCAAACTCAAGCCCCATTCTGCTTGGTTCTTTCTTCTGCCCTCCATGTGCCTCTCTAAGATAAGGGGTAGGGTAGATTCAGGACTTGTGTGAAGTAGGGTTGATTGGCTCAAGAGTGATACAGAGAGATACTGAGCCACTTGACTTAAGAGGTTCAGCTCCTGGGGTTGAAAGAATCTTCAGATACCATTTGGACTAACTGGCATGTATCATATCTGACAGATGACAAAAATTAGGGCCAAGAAGGGAAGTGACTTGTCCAAGATCACATAAACAGAAGATGCAGCCAACATGTATTAAATGCATACTAAGAGCCGGGTACTGTGTTAAGTACGTTTATTTGAATGATCCCAATCAATCCTTGCTTATGAGCTAGGTATTATTACCCCCATTTTACTAGTGAGGAACTCAGGCTCTGCAGGTGAAGTCACTTGTCCTGGGTCATGGAGCAATCCAAGCCTGTCTAACTCCAGATTTCTGTTCTTAGCTATGCCATATGGTCTCTCGGAACTCAGTGGGACTCAAAGTTTGAGGAAGGTGTTTGATGAAGGAAATGAACCCCTTGCCTGAAAAATATCAGATTCTCGAGCACGAAATACCAGTCCCTTACCCCTGCCACCTGATCTAATTCACTCCTACTGCCATATGGGAAACAGAATGCTCAGAAGGAAAGCGGCTTGTCTGCAGTCACCCAGCCTAGACTTTAAAGGCAGGCTCCCATCTCCGGGCCAGGGTCCCCCCTCATCAATGCCACCGTCTCCGGCCGACCCCCCACCCCCTCCATTGCGGGGTCCACCTCGGGACTGGGTCGGCCCTGGGGCAGGATCTCAAGGGCCCGAGGGCTGCCATCCAGCGAATCCCGGCTGCAGTACAAGCTGGAACCTGACGGGCAGAGAGTACCTGCAGGAGGAGACCGGAGGAGGCCAGCCGGGCCGCCTGGCCCAGCACCTCCTGGCTGCCCATAGCCTCCGCGCCGGGCTCAGACACCAGGAAATGCCGCCGCCACTCCGCTTAGTCGCGATAAGATGGCGTCACGGAGCGTCTCGCTCTCTAATTGATGGCCTTGAGACGGGGGGCGGGACACGAGAAGTTCTGGCCCTTTAAGTGGGCCTGGCTCGGGCCGTCTGTTATGGCGCCTGGCTCTTCCTGTTTCGGTAGGTCCTGCGCTGTCTGTCGCTTGTGCGCTGTCTGTCCCTCTCTTCCTCGTATAAACGAAATAGTGTGGCGAGTACTAAGAGATACCGTTAAAGAATCCAAAGTTCCTTCTCTGAGGCTTTCAGCCACCAACCAAGAAGCACTAACTTTCCCGGCCTCATCTGCCAAAAGGGGAACAAACTTCTCACTGGCCTGTTGAGAAGATTCTTACCATTGACTTTTGCTTACAGAATCACAGCCACAGCCCCTCTGAATTAGGCTGGACAGGAATTGTCCTCATTTAACAGAGAAAGAACTGAGGACCAGAAAATATAGCACTGTCACGTGTATGGTTTTGTGAAACCCTTCCGAAAGCTCTGATAATTGGCCCCTGTGGTTAGAGATGAGTAAAGCCTTGGAGATGGGAAGTGACTTGTTCGAATCTACACAACTTGTTTCCTGACTAAGTGGATACCAGGCTCCTGATCCTAAACTTATCACTCTTGCCTGTATGCTAGAAATTATGAGGGCAGAGTGGAAGAAGGACTGGAAGTGCTTTGTAAAATGTAAAACGCCCAACATACACAATCAGCTGTTGCTCTGTCAGTGTTCTTATTATCTACCACGCAGGCTCTAGGAAGCCCAGTCTTTCCCCAATCTCTTTTAGGCCTCACATGATTTGGCCCCAACCTATCTTCTACTACCTTTCACACGATCATTGCCCTTCCCAACACTATCTAGGCCATAGCCATTCCGAGTCCTTACCTGTCCTCAAACAGGCGGTGACTCACTGGCCTTTGCTCCTCCACCCTCTTTGTCCAAAGTGTCTTCCCTGACAGCACCCCTTGCCCTCCTAGACCACACTGTCCTGACTTTCCTGGCCAGCCACAGCTGGTACCTGGTGTGGACTAAATGTTTGTGTCGCCTCAAAATTCATATGTTGAAGCCTAATCCCCAGTGTGATAGTATTAGGAGGTAAGGCCTTTGGGAAGTAATTAGGTCTTGAAAGTGGAGCCCTCGTAATGGGATTCGTGTCCTTATAAAAAGAGATGTCAGAAAAATGATCTCTGTGTCTACCAGTTGAGGATACAGCAAGAATGTAGCTGTCTGCAACCAGGAAGAAGGCTTTGTAAAATGTAAGGCGGCCAACATACACTTAACAGGAACCAGACTGGCTAGCACCTTGATCTTGGGCTTCCAGCCTCCAGAACTGTGAGAGAAATTTCTGTTTTTGACTTACACAGTCTATGGTATTTTGTTACAGCAGCCCAAGCAAATTAAGACAGTACCCCTAAAATACTCTGTACCCCTTTATAGTTCCTAGTGCAACCTGCATTATAGCAGAAATACTAGAATATATGTCTCTATATAATCAGCCCATGAGCTCCAAGAGGGCAGAAGTGCAGCCTGCCTGGTTTTGCCTCCTGAAGTAGTGGTACAGAACATTCTTAGGGCTCCCATAAATGTCTCCAATGTCCCCTGACACATGACTGCTGCTACTGCTGCTAGAAGCAGACTGTGGAACTCAAAGCCTATCACTCCCATCTTGCCAGGTGAAATGAGCTCTGTCTTAGTGTGGAGGCCCAGAATGTGAGCTTTTATTTTTCTTTTTTTTTTTCTTTTTTTTCTTTTTTTTTTTTTTGAGACAGGGTCTCACTCTGTCTCCCAGGCTAGGGTGCAGTGGTATAGTCTTGGTTCACTGCAGCTTCCACCTCCTGCGCTCAGGTAATCCTCCCACCTCAGCCTTCCGATTAGCTGGGACTACAGGTGTGCAGCACCAGACCTGGCTAATTTTTTCTGTGATTTTTGTAGAGATGGGTTTTTCCCACGTTGCTCAGGCTGGTCTCCAACTCCTGGACTCAAGTGATCTGCCCACCTCAGCCTCTCAAAGTGCCGGGATTACAGGCATGAGCCACCGCACCGCACCCGGCCCAAGAATGTGAGCTTTTGTCTGTCAGAGAGAACTGGCCTTGAATCCTCATTCTGCCACTCACTGACTGGGTGACCTCAGTATGCTCAGCTACTAAATAGGGATATCATCTGTCCTGTAAAAATAGTCATAAGGATTATATCAGGCAAGTCTGGCCCTCAGAGAGCTTAAATTCTAGTGAAAGGGAAACTGAAAAAAACTCAAACAAATAAAATTTCACATAGGGCTAAGTGCTACGAAAGAATGAAACCAGGTAAGATCATAGAGGCTTTGGAAGAGAGAGAGGGGTGCTGTTTTAGGATGAGTCGGGCACCCACCTGGGGAGGAGTGTACTTGGAGAATAGAGAAAGTGCTGGAGGGTCCAGGTATCTGGCATAATGGCTGAGATGCTAAAGACCTTGACCTGGGCAGCCTTCCCACCCCCATGGACTGTGGGCCAGCAGGTGAGATGGCCTCCCACTTCCTTTATTCCCAGCTAAGCGGTCTCCTCTCCACAGCTCATCCCCAGAGAAGAACCAGCCAAGAGTTCATCAGGTGCACACACTCCTAAGCCTGGCATCCATGTAAGCTGCTTTGGGAGGGAAGAAGTGATCATTTTGCTAGGAGCAAAGAAGCCACAGGGGAAATGCTCCAAGCTAAGTCTAAAGGGCAAAGCATTCTAGGACCCCAAGGTATGGACTCTGTGGGGCTCCTGGGTGAGGAATCCAGGGACTTTTTCTCTTATTCTGGAAGTTAACACTTGGCAAGGAGGGACTGAGCAGAGCCCAGAGCCATGCTGGGTTCTGGGGTGGGTGGGGAAAAAGGAACTGTGAGGAGAATCCACAAACATTGACAACTGACTCCATGTCAGGCACCTGTCTGAGCACTGTACATGCGTGTACTCCATCCTCTCAATAACCTATGAGAGAAGGACTGCAGATCAGGAAACTGAAGCACAGGGATGTGAAGTAACTCATCCAAGGTCATTCAGCAAAGGAATGGTCAAGGAGGTATTTGAACTCGGGTCCCTTCTGATTCCAAATGTGTGAACAGTAATGTTCCTCCCCTCAAAAAAAGTTTATGATTGTAAAGGAGACCTAAGAGTCCCTATATGTAAGCCACAGAGAACATATGTGGCATTGAGAGAGTAGAGTCTGGGAGGGCTGCAGTGGTCAAGCTGTGGTAGGCTTGGAGGCATCCCCTCTCCCCAGTGAGGCTCTCCGAAGGTCTTGACCCTGTTGGAGATACTGGCCTGCACGCTCCACTGGGAGTTGCATACTCCATGGTCTTGCCCACAGAGTACTCAGCTTAGGGCTGGCAAGTAATGGCCCACTGGACGTTGCATTTTGTATGGCCTACAAGCTAAGAATAGTTTTTACATTTGTAAATGGTTGGAAAAAAATCAAAAGAATATTTCATGACACATGAAAATGGTATAAAATTCAAATTTCAGTGTCCACCGGGTACAGTGGCTCACACCTGTAATCCCAGCACTTTGGGAGGCCAAGGTGAGTGGATTGCTTGAGGTCAGGAGCTCAAGACCAGCTTGGGCAACATGGTGAAACCCCATCTCTACAAAAAAATACAAAAATTAGCCAGGCTTAGCCGGGCGTGGTGGCGGGCGCCTGTAATCCCAGCTACTCGGGAGGCTGAGGCAGGAGAATGGCGTGAACCCGGGAGGCGGAGCTTGCAGTGAGCCGAGATTGCGCCAGTGCACTCTAGCCTGGGGGACAGAGAAAGACTCCGTCTCAAAAAAAAAAAAAAAAAAAAAAAAAAAAAAAAAAAAATTAGCCAGGCATGGTGGTGCGTGCCTGTAGACCCAGCTACTGAGGAGGCTGAGGTGGGAGGATCATTTGAGTTTGGAGAGATCAAGGCTGCAGTGGGCTATGATCGTGCCACTGCACTCCAGCCTAGGCAACAGGGTGAGACCCTTGTCTCAAAAAAAAAAAAAAAATTCAGTGTCCACAAATAAAGTTTCACTGGAACACAGCACACATACCCACTTGTTTACATATTATCAATAGCTACTTTCTTGCTACAACAGCAGAATAGGTTGGTCCACAAAGCTGAAAATATTTGCTAGCCAGCCCTTTACAGAAACACTTTGCCAATTCCTGGTGATCACCATTGAGCACCTGGGATATAGTAAACATTTCAATATTGAATGAATGAGTGCATGTGTAAGTGCATTGGAATAAATGAATGATGAAGGACTAGGAAAGGAAGAAAGACAAGCACACAGGGCTCTTGTACTCTTGTTCCTCTTGGAGAGGAAGTGACCCCTTGAGAATACCAGGCTGTAATTGGTGGTCATTGAAGGAGCCGTTTTCCCCAGTCTTCCTCCCCGCCTCCTGCGTCTGTGCTAGGTAGCCTCCCTGCCAGGGAAATCTGACCCAAGCCACCTATTTTATTACAAAGCTGGAGGGAAGTGCCAGAGCTGGTGCCAAGCCAATTAGGCTCCCAGGGCAGAGGAGCAGGGAGGGAGGCTGCCGGTGGGCCAGGAGACAGGGTGGAACCTCTGGCCAGCTGGGCCATGGATCTCAGCTAGGTGGAGGCAGGAGAATTGGGCATGGTCCCACACACCAGCCACTAGGTGGCAGATGGTCCTGGATGAGGGCACTGCCTGGCCAAGGCTTCTGCGTCCCAGAGCACCTCTATCAGGGCCCCTTCCAGAAGCAGGACCTCAAGGCTCTGCCTCTCTCAAAGTCCCAGGGCATGAGAATGCGGCTGTGATACTAGTTGTCCACATCTGTCTATGTAAGCACTGTGCTGGACACCTCACTTTCATGATCTCATTTAATTCCCATAGCAGCCCTACAGTGTAGGCACCATTATTATCCCCATTTTACAGGCCAAGAAACTGAGGCTTGGCAGTTAAGAGACTTGCCTAAATACTAGTGAATGGTAGTGCCAAAATTTGAACTGGGCAGTGTGGCTTTCAGTCCCTTAACCAGACCTAACCCAGAGAGTTTATTGTTA
Organism: Symphalangus syndactylus; assembly: GCF_028878055.3. NCBI lineage: Eukaryota > Metazoa > Chordata > Mammalia > Primates > Hylobatidae > Symphalangus > Symphalangus syndactylus. The sequence continues at coordinate 107,825,610 of NC_072423.2, read as the reverse complement.
ATGCTGATTCCTGGGCTCCACCTCAGCAATTCTGGGGTAAGCTCAGGAATCTGCATTTACCAACACTCTGGGGGCTTCTTCTTTTTCTTCGTTTTCTCCTTCTCCTTCTTCCTTTTTTTTTTTTTTTGAGACAGTTTCACTCTTGTTGCCCAGGCTGGAGTGCAATGGTGTGATCTTGTGTCCGGAATTGGTGGGTTCTTGGTCTCACTGACTTCAAGAATGAAGCCGCGGACCCTTGCAGTGAGTGTTACAGATCTTAAGGTGGCACGTCTGGAGTTGTTCGTTCCTTCTGATGTTCAGATGTGTTTGGAGTTTCTTCCTTCTGGTGGGTTCGTGGTCTTGCTGGCTCAGGAGTGAAGCTGCAGACCTTCGTGGTGAGTGTTACAGCTCGTAAGGCGGCATGTCTGGAGTTGTTCGTTCCTCCCGGTGGGCTCGTGGTCTCGCTGGCTCAGGAGTGAAGCTGCAGACCTTTGCAGTGAGTGTTACAGCTCATAAAAGCAGTGTGGACCCAAAGAGTGAGCAGTAGCAAGATTTATTGCAAAGAGCAAAAGAACAAACCTTCCACAGTGTGGAAGGGGAACCGAGCGGGTTGCCACTGCTGGCTCGGGCAGCCTGCTTTTATTCTCTTATCTGGCCCCACCCACGTCCTGCTGATTGGTAGAGCCGAGTGGTCTGTTTTGACAGGGCACTGATTGGTGCGTTTACAATCCCTGAGCTAGACATAAAGGTTCTCCACGTCCCCATCAGATCAGTTAGATACAGAGTATCGACACAAAGGTTCTCCAAGGCCCCACTGGAGCAGCCAGATACAGAGTGTCCATTGGTGCACTCACAAACCCTGAGCTAGACACAGGGTGCTGATTGGTGTGTTTACAAACCTTGAGCTAGATACAGAGTGCCGATTGGTGTATTTACAATCCCTGAGCTAGACATAAAGGTTCTCCAAGGCCCCACCAGACTCAGGAGCCCAGCTGGCTTCACCCAGTGGATCCCACACTGGGGCTGCAGGTGGAGCTGCCTGCCAGTCCTGCGCCGTGTGCTCACACTCCTCAGTCCTTGGGTGGTCGATGGGACTGGGCGCCGTGGAGCAGGGGGTGGCGATCGTTGGGGAGGCTGGGGCGGCACAGGAGCCCATGGAGGGGGTGGGAGGCTCAGGCATGGCGGGCTGCAGGTCCCGAGCCCTGCCCCGTGGGAAGGCAGCTAAAACCCGGTGAGAAATCGAGCGCAGCGCCAGTGGGCTGGCACTGCTGGGGGACCCGGTACACCCTCCACAGCCACTGGCCTGGGTGCTAAGCCCCTTATTTCCCAGGGCCGTCGGGGCCAGCTGGCTGCTCTGAGTGCGGGGCCTGCCAAGCCCACGCACACCCGGAATTCCGCACTGACCCGCAAGCACTGCGCGCAGCCCCGGTTCCCACTTGTGCCTCTCCCTCCACACCTCCCTGCAAGCTGAGGGAGCCAGCTCTGGCCTTGGCCAGCCCAGAAAGGGGCTCCCACAATGCAGCGGTGGGCTGAAGGGCTCCTCAAGTGCCACCAAAGTGGGAGCCCAGGCAGAGGAGGCGCCAACAGCGAGCGAGGGCTGTGAGGACTGCCAGCATGCTGTCACCTCTCAATCTCGGCTCATTGCAACCTCTGCCTCCCAGGTTCAAGTGATTCTCCTGCCTCAGCCTCCCAAGTAGCTGGGATTACAGGCGTGTGCCACCACTCCCAGCTAATTTTGTATTTTTGGTAGAGACAGGTTTTTACTATGTTGGTCAGGCTGGTCTTGAATTCTGACCCCAAGTGACCCACCTGCCTCGGCCTCCCAAAGTGCTGGGATTACAGGCATGAGCCACTGTGCCCGGCCAGCCACCATGCCCAGCCTCTGGGGGTTCTGATACAATGACCTAGGCTCTGAGAAGCACTGCCTGAGGGCGGATCTTCAGGCACCTTGGAAAAGCTGCCTCCTTCAGTGAACTAGAAAAGTCTCTCTGCCTCAAAAAGCAAAGCAAGTTCTGAGATCTGCCTCCAGGCTGGACAAGCCTTAGCACTGGGCCCAGGGCCAGAGGTCAGAGCAGTAGGGGCTGGAGGCAGTGCGTACATGAGGGCCTTGGGAGAATTCGGTGCCAGGAAGACTATACAGGGCAGCCCCTGGGACCCGGGGTCTGCCCATGGGTTGCAATGAGCAGTCATGGGGCTTTGGCTTTGCCTGCTCCTCTGGGCATTGATTTGGGCACAGGGAAGAGAGTAACCTGCAAAACTCACACATCAGTATGTTTCATTCCATTCAGCACTCTGTGCTGGGCGTCGGAAGGGGGCACACGGGCGAGTAAGCCACAGTCACTGCTCTCTCAGGCAGCAGTGCTTTCTCCTCCTGAGAGGAACACAAGAGTGATACCAGGTGTGTTGAGGTGATAAAAACTGGCAAGGGGAACTCAGGAGTCAGGGGACAGATATTTTTGGCTGGGGAATCAGGGAAGCTTTCCTGGAGGGGATGTTTTTGAAGTGAATCTTGAAGGGCAAAAGGGCTTAGTCAAAAAGAGGGACATGCCAGGCTGAGAGCACAGTAACGATGAAGGCTCACAGGTGGGAACTTTCCGAGCCTGTTGGAGGACCCAGGAGTTGGCTGTGGCTGCTCCGGAGTGCAGAGGTTCTTCCACTCACCAGTCAGTGGCCAGTGGTGAGCTGGTGGTCCTGAGAGGAGCAGGCTCATGGGTGTGGATGTGTGTATGTGAATGAATACAAATTCAGGTGCATATGTTCCCCCGCGCATGGGGGAAAGTGAGTGTGCATTTGCTTGTGTGTACAGGCCCATTCGCCAGTCTGCTTTCAGATAGACAGTGTCCATGTGTGGGTGCATGTCTACCTGCATATGAATGGACATGCTTGTGAGTTTACCTGCAAGCGTGGATGTGAAAGCAGGAATGCAAGGTCACGTGCAGCACATGTAGTGTGGGGGGTGGGTATGAAGGTGTGCATGGCTGCAAGTACACAAATATGTGTGCTGGTTTAGGGTCAGCCTTCAGGCTGTCTGATTCTGGGTCTGTGGGCCCCATAACGGTAATCGTGGTTGATATCGTAGAGTCTTTTCCCCTGAGTCAGGCCTCCACCTTCCATGTATCACTCCAATTAATCTCGTTGATCTTATGAGGTGGGATTACAGTAATATACTGTTGGCATTCAGAGGCCCTCTTTGCCATTTTTTACAAGCTGCTCCTCAGCAATTGAAAAAGCTCCTGGTGAGGAAGTGCCCCTGGCGTACTCAGGGCTGGCCTGGATCAGGGGTTTTCATGCGCTGGGTGGGAACGGACATTCCCTGGGGCCTGGATCTTGGGACCCAGAGCTACACACATAGAAAGGTCACACAGAGGTGAAACGAGGTAGCCCTTATTTATCCAAACACCCAAAGAATTTGGGCCAGAGCCAGCTGAGGCCCCCTGCATGAGCACCTGTTTTGTTTCCTGCCCCTTAAAACAACAGCTCAGCTTGGAGATTTGTCCCAGATTCTCCTGGGCCAGTTTCTCAAAAGCTACTCACAAGCACCTGCTCCTGAAGAGGGCTGGGGTCCCAGCCTGGAGACCTGCATATTGCTGGGAACCAGGATGTCCCTCCCTGAGTCCTGAGCACCTGTCAGATGCAGCGGCACCACCAGCTTTCCTTTTGTATTGAGGATGTGGGTTGCCATGTAAAAAACAAAACAAAACAAAACAAAAACAATGGCTGGCTGAGTGGCTCATGCCTGTAATCCCAACACTGGGAAGCCAAGGTGGGCAGATCGCATGAGCTCACGACTTTGAGACCAGCCTGGACAACATGGGGAAACCTCATCTCTATAAAAAATACAAAAATTAGCCGGGCGTGGTGTTGTGCACCTGCAGTCCCAGCTACTTAGGGGGCTGGGGTGGGAGGATGGCTTGAGCCCAGGAAACAGAGGTTACAGTGAGCCGAGATGGCACCACTGCATTCCAGCCTGGGTGACAGAGCCAGACCTTGTCTCAAAACAACAACAACCACCACTGGGTCACTCAGAACCATTTTCCCTACCATTTGGAGATGGACTAATCTAAGCTCAAATGCCTCTTGGGCAAGTCACTTCACCTCTCTGAGCTTCCACTTCCTCATCTGTAAAAATAAGGATAATAATAATACCACATGGGTTGTGGTGAGAAATGAATGAGATAATGCATGTGGAGGCATCCACACCATTGGGCACATGGAGTGAGTGTGCTTAACAAACAGGATCTGTTAGTGTCATTTTTATAGTATTTGCATCATCAGGGCTGACATCATTTCTCCGCGAGACCTTGGAAAAGCAGTTAATATTTCTGGACCTCCATCTCCATCCCCACAGAGATTCTTTTGACCTTCAATCCTTCCTTTCTCCCTTATTTCTTCCCTCCCTCCTCCTTCCTTCCTTCCTTTTCTTTTCTTTTTTCTTTTCTCTTTCTTTCTTTCTCTTTCTTTTCTCCCTCCCTTCTTTCTTTCTTTCTCTTTCTTTCTTTCTTTCTTTCTTTCTTTCTTTCTTTCTTTCTTTCTTTCTTTCTTTTCTTTCTTTCTTTCTTTCTTTCTTTCTTTTCTTTCTTCTTTCTTTCGTTCACTTTTTAAAAATAGACAATTTAGTGAGTTTTAGTGTATTTACAGAGTTGTATGACTATTACTACTATCTAACTCCAGAACATTTTTCATCACCCCCAAAAGAAACCCCATACTCATTAGGAGTCACTCCCCAAACTCTCTTCTTTCCAACTTCTGGCAACCACTAATCTACTTTGTGTCTATTTGGATTTGCCTATTCTGGACATTTTATATAAAAGGCATCATACAGAATGGGGTTGTCTCCATCTGGATTCTTTCACTTAGCGTGCTTTTCAAGGTTATCTATGTAGAAGCATATATCAGTACTTCATTCCTTTCTTAAGGCTGTATAATATTCCACTGTATGGATATACTGTATTTTGTTTTTCCATTCATCAGTTGATGGACATTTGGGTTGACTTTTATGAATAATGCTGCTGTGAACATTTGTATACAGGGTTTTGTGTGGACATGTGTTTTTAATTCTCTAGGAGTGGGATTGCTGGGTCTTGTGGTAACTCTATGTTAAACAGGCTGTTTTCCACAGTGGCTGTACCACTTTACATTCCCACTAGCAGTGTATAAGGGCTCCAATTTCTCCATGTCCTCACCAATACTTATTATTGTCCATCTTTTTGGTTATAGCCATCTTACTGGGTATGGAGTGGTATCTCATTGTGGTTTTGATTTGCATTTCCCTAATGACTAGTGATGTTGAACATCTTTTAATGAGCGTATTGGATGTTTCTGTATCTTTTTTGGAGATATGTCTGTTTAAATCTTCAGCCTACTTTTTTATTCTTTTGATTTTAGCTAACATTTACTGAGCATCTCGCGTGTGCCAACATACAGGGGGATAGGAAGGGGCACACAAAGCCAGGGACTCTGCCTGGGGCATGAAGGCCTACCCTCCCCTGCTCTGCCTCCCAGGGTTGTCACATGGGAGCATGTGCATAAAGGAAGGGACACTTGTCCTTAAGGGGAGGAGGTACGACCTGGGACAAAGGCTTCAGGTTTCAGAGTCTCTGTCTGTGCAATCCACCCTCCCAGAGGCCTGCCCTGCCATACCCAACACCAGTGTGATCAATACCTGGCAGCTAGAAGCTAAACACACATAGCAGCCACCCAGGCCACCAACAGAGCAGGCACCCCCTGGGTATGCACCCTTGGGAGTCCCAGTTTAAACCCACCACCCAGCCAAGGCCAGCCTCTTAGTCTCTGGTCACCTGCAGGCAACTCTGCAGGGTGAGTACTAGAGACAGTGAGGCTGCTGTGGCCTGAGCGACAGGAAGACAGAAGGACCCTGTTCTGCCCCCACTGCTCTGTGCCTTATGCGTGTCCCTTGACCTCTTTGAGCCTTGGTTTTCTTATTTATGAAGTGAATAGCACAACGCATAAGGTAGTTATGAGGCTGCAATGACATCTTGCATGCAATGGAAATGTTCACTGAATAGAACGCATTATTTTTCTTGTCACGTAAAAACTGAGAGCGACAAGATGATCTATAAAGGCTCTACTCTTTTATAGAAAAGAGCAGCAATAAGGAGCCAGGGGCACCCCCAGGTCAGATGGAAGAAGCAAAGAGGGAGGTCAGACTCCCTGAGACACAGTCACGTTTATGGGGAGCAGCTGCCCTGAACTCCAGAGTTACCCAAAAAGGACTTCAGAGGCAGTGGCCCTGGCTCGGGCTACCAGACCATCTTGGGAAGCCCTGCCGCCTCTGTGGCTTTCTGGCCTCCATCCTGACTTGGCCTCAGCCCTCCCAGCCAGGAGTCTTCTCACTGATCTGCCGAGCTCATGACTGAGAGGAAATATGTTTCCAGATAAGATGAAAATAGATCCTTCTCCAAATATGCTCATCATGGCTAAGAAAAATAAATAGAACCAAGAGGGAAAAGAAAGCAGGGAGCAGCCATCAGAGAAGGCCAGGCCTGGATAGCCTGGAAGGGCAATCTGCCCATGGGTGGGTGTTGAGTTTGTGCAACAGAAGGGGGTACGTGAGTGTGCATGTGTGCATGTGTGGTCAAATGAGTTTGCATGACTACATGAGTGTGCAGGTGGGACGGCAAATGTAAGTATGTAGATGAGTGTGAGTGAGTGGGTATGTGTACGTGTGTGAGGGTGTGTGTGCCTGTAGGAGGGTGTGTATGCTGGTTGAGCATGTGAGCATGTGTGTGAGAGACTGTGCTAGTGCATTTGTGAGGTGAAAGTGTGTGAGCATGTGCCAGCGTGAGTGATTGTGTAAGCATTGTGTGGGTGTGAGTGACACAAGTTAGTGCATATATGGCAGTGTGCAAATGAGTGTGTGTGTATGAGTACAAATGTGTGTGATCATATGCCTGTGTTCATGAGTGTGTAAGTGTGTGCATGTGTGAGAATGTGTGTGAGTGAGGATGTATAGGAGTACCTCTGTGTGTGTGTTCACCTGTGTTGTGTGGTGTGCTTGTGTGACCATATATGGGCAACTGTGTGCGGAGGGTGTGCATGCAGGTATAACTCTCTCTGTGTGTGAGTTAGAGAGAGTATGAGTGTGTGTGCATGAACTGAGCATGCATGTGCATGTGTTCCTGTGAGTGGTTGTGGTACTGTGTGTATGTGTGCCCTGAGTCACGTGCCAGGGTAGGTGGCCCCAAGGGAAGGGAGAAGGGAGAAATCTCTAGGATTACTCACTATGGCTCAGGCACAGCCAATCAGAAAATATTTCAAAATATACTTGCTTGCATTTATCATGGCAACTTCCTGCTACCCAGTGGCCAGAAGGCTTCCTAGAGTTGCAGCTTGTCAGGGACCTCTCAGAGGCACAGAATGTTGGAACTCAGAGGGTCTTGAAGCTCATCTCCCCAAAGACCTCATGTTATAGGTGGGGAAACTGAGACCCAGGGTCACATAGCTGTTGAGGGCAGAGCTAGGCTTGGAACTCAGGCCTTCTGTCTAGTGTGCTCGTGCCTCCCACCAACATAAACTTTCTGCCTCCCTGGCCATCATTCATTCATTCATTCATTCATTCAGCAAATGTTTACCAGTCCCTATTAAGTGCTGGGCTCCAGGGTACAAACCGTGCCTCAAGGAGCTTTCTTCTCAGTGCAGGGAGGTGGGCTGAGAATTCTAGATCCCGATAAGTACTCTGAAGACAGGAAGGCAGGGTGATGTGATGTCAAGGCCTGCTTCAGCTGGGGGTCAGGGAGGGCCTCTGCAGAGTGACACTGCGGCTGAAGCCAGGTGGATGGAGCCAGCACCTCACAACCAGGTAACTAGACCCATTTCCTAATCAGCCTTGTAGGAGCTGATGGAGCAGTCAGAAGTGCCCCAGGTCAGGAGGCCTCTGCCATTTCCCAATTGTGACGGGAAGTGATGGAGAAAAGCCTCTTCCTTGTGGGTGCTATAAGAATCCTCCTTCAGAGAAGGCCAAAGCTGGGAAGCAAGTGGGTCCTGAGGCTGCTGGGGACGTGGGGAAAGTGTCACCTTCAACTCATGCTCTGGAGCTCTGGTCCCACCCTCATGAAAATCATAGACACCACTGATGTTAAATAATTGTAACTGCTGATGTTAGTGAAGCCTGTAGCTTGTCTCAGACATGGGCTAGGGGCTTCAGAAGCATTATTGTTTTTAATCTCCTCAGTATACCTTAGGAAATGAGCAGACATCACCCCCATTTTATAGATGAGGAAAGTGAGGCCCTGCTGAAGTAACTTGCATGAGGTCATACCACCAGGAAGGAGCAGACCCTCAGGGCGTTTGTGACCCCAAAGACCAGAGCCTCTGAGCACATACCCAGCCCCTCCTGCCTACCTGACTTCATGTCTCACTGATATGGACACTCCTGGCTACGCTTGCCCTCACTGATCACCCTGCCTGCCCTTGGAGCTCCTACCAACTCAGCCTCATGACCTGCCACAAACCCTGAATATGCCTCCCTTTCCAAAGGCCGTGATCAACATCAGTGTCCTAACAGCACCTACTGCGCCCCAGGAGCATCGGGACCTTTACATGCACGATCTCATTCTTCAAGAGAACCCTCCAAGGTCAGGCTTATGTGTCTCATCTTACAGGCGAGAAGGTAAAGGAACTGGCCGAAGGTCATGCAACCATACGAGGGGATCAGGTAATCTGACGCCACAACCTCAGAGTGCCCCATGCCTTCCCCTGGGGGTGCTGGCCAAGGGCTCAGCCTGCTTCACCTTGCTTAAGCCCCCACATCAGTCACTCCCTCCTGCCACCAGCCTTGACCTACGCAGAGCTCAAATTCATGCCTCAGCAATGCTACAAATGACAGAAAATCCCCGATCTTTGAGGTCAGTCTCGAACACTTGTAACCCCAAATATTGAGACAGTAAATGCCGAAGCTTGTCCATGTCTACACTTCAGGGCAGTGAGAGAATACATCTAAAAGAGCACAGCCTCATCTTAGAATAGGGACCCTGGGCAAGTGACTTGACCCTGCAGAGCCTGTTTCCCCATCTATAAAATGGGGTTATACAACAATGCCCGCCTCCTAGATTCAGAGTCCGGTAAAACCAACATAACATAATGGTGTCTGGCACACAGCAGATGCTCAGTAAGGGTCCATCAGTTTGTTGAAAATTGGCCTCAAGTCCCTGAGGGGTTGGCGCTATTTGGAGTCTGGACAATGGGATGGAGATTTCAATTTCCTGGGTTTCTGGGCATTGCTTGGAGGACCTCTGTCCTCAGCTCTCTTCCCAATCACCTGGTAATTGGGCTCAGCAGGCACTGGGCTCTCCCTCTGGACACTGTAGAGGTGGAGGGGCAGCAGCACAGGCCCCAACCTCTCCAGCTTGCAGACAAACTGGGCAGGGGAAGCAGCGGGTTTTCTAGCCAGCTGTGCTCCCAGGCCTGCAGTCAGGGAGGGAAGTATGTGCTCAATGGGGAAGTTTCTGCCACAAACACCCGGTTGAGAAACATGGTGGGGAAAATCCAGCAGGCTGCTGATCTCCGGGTGGCTCATGCAAACGACTGCCTCCTTCCTTTGTCCCTCTAGCCTGGGGGTGGTGGTAGCTTCCTGCTGGTGCTACCCTCTGGACTGCCTTTCCATTCCCTTGATTGCTTCTCCACTTTTTCATCACTTGTATAATGGATTCCCTACATTCAATTCCCTCTATTTGAAATACCTAGAATGGCTTCTTTTGCTATTGGACCTTGAAGTCCAGAGAAGTGAAGTCGGCCCCCTGTTCCTTTGGAGATCTGCCGCCCTCACCCTGGCTCTGTGCTAACCTTTTTGCCAGCTGCCATATCCTTTGTGGAGTTCTGTCTGAGAATACAGTAAGCCTAAGGAACCTCATCAACTGATTGTCACTAAAGTATTACAGACTGATACTTGGGTCATGTGGAAGAAACCAGAACATCACGGGGCCTGTCCAGGGGAGTCTAAGGCCACAGAGGAGATGCAGCCACAGCTGGAAATACTGCCTAAGGTGTCTCTCTTCCTGCCTCCTTCCATTTTCCCCTACAGGCCAAACTAGGCCACACAGCATGGGAATACTGAAGAGGTTGGGCCTCTCTGCCATAGGCGAAGATTAGAGCAGGGGAAGGATGAAGAAGGATTTGAGGCAAACAGGCCCAGGATGGGCACATTCCCCTTCTGTGTACTGTGGCAGGGGATTGGACCAGATGGTTTTTGAGGACCTTGTTCTCTGAAAGTCTACAGATCTAGGACCCTTAGGGCAAGGACACAATTTCCCTGGATTCTGTCTCAACTCTGATCTCATGTGGCCTTCTGATCCCTCCTCTCTCTGGCCTCAGTATGCCTATTTGCTCCGTGGAGGAGTTGGCCAGCCTGGTCCAAGAGGGCCCTGGAAAAAGACCCAGGTGTGTAAGCTGATTGCTTATCCACGCTTCTCCAAGGAATCCGCTGCACTCACCATCCCTGACCACTGATGCCTTCTCCATTCTGCTGTCCCAGACTATAGTCCTGTGCCCGCTTCTCTCTATCTCTCTCTCTCTCTCTCTTTTTTTTTTTTTTTTTTTACAGAGTCTTGCTCTGTCACTTAGGCTGGAGTGCAGTGGTGTGATCTCAGCTCACTGCAACCTCCACCTCCCGGGTTCAAGCGATTCTCCTGCCTCAGCCTCCCTAGTAGCTGGGATTACCAGCATGCGCCACCAAACCCGGCTAATATTTGTATTTTTAGTAGAGACGGGGTTTTGCCGTGTTGGCCAAGCTGGTCGCAAACTCCTGACCTGAAATGATCCGCCCACCTCAGCCTCCCAAAGTGCTGGGATTATAGGCGTAAGCCACCGCGCCCTGCCATGTGCCCACTTCTCTCCATAGCTGTGAGCCCATCAGCCATGGGCCCAAATCTGCCAACCCTGTGAGGCCAGGAGTGACTCCAGATGTCCAGGCTCCGCCTTCTGCCTGGGGATAAGGAGCCCTTTCCCCCTTAGAGGACTAGGAGGCACCTCCTGGCCTTGGGCAGGAATCCCCTTGAGCCCTGCCCCATCTGTCCAGGACTCCTCCTTTCTTCCTCTCCAGAAAAGAAGAATGGACCAGTTTCTAGAAAAGTTTCTAGAAAGACTCCGAAAGAGGTGTAGACCATAAGAGACAACTGGTCGCCCTCCACAGAAGCAGAGGTCAGACCCTCCCAAAGCTTCTGCAGACTCTCAGCTCTCAACTCAAGTAAGTTAAAATGCACCCACTTCCCACATTATAACACTTTTGAATTACTTTGTATGAGTTAAGGCGTGCTACAGTTGACCGGTTGTCCTAATATTATATTTTGCAGATATTTAATTAAACATGCAGGAATTTCAAGCTTCCTGTGACTGAGCTCAGCTCAGGCCTTGTCCTGTGTCATCTCAATCTATTCTTCAAAATTGTATTATTATTAACCCCATTTTACCAGGGAGAAAACAAGATGCAAGAGGTCCAGCACTTTGTTGAAGGCCACACAGCTAGGGGCATGGTGGCATGGGCACTGGCTGCTCTTCCTCTGCCCTGGCAGGCCTCTCCCTTAGCCTGATGTCTGTCAGTGCCTCCCTGCCACCCCTCCAGTTCCTGGCTCTGCCCTGGGCTGACTGGGCCAGGGACTTCAGGCCCGTGGGGCTCAAGTCTCTCTAGGACAGTGAACTGCCTGACCTGCTGCCTGACCAGAGCCCTCCTCCTGGCCCAGTTAGGAGCATGGTGCCAGCACCCCAGGACACCTCCCTGGGGTGAGCTGCAGGGCACATAATTTACCTGCCAGGAGCCCAGAGGTAGGAAAGCAAACACCATAAATCATCAGGATGCCTGTGTAAATATTTTATAGCTGGGACAGTAAATAATGCAGCTCCCTGGACACGCCCCGCCCAGTTCATCTGTCCCACATCCAGCACCCAGGACAATCTGTCTGGGCCTCTCTCTTACCTTGTGTTTTTAAAACAAATGCTGTGGCCCAGTGCTGGACATTTTCACATGCACATCTTCACTGATTAGCCTTTGCTCGGGCGTGGAACAACTTTCTCCCTCCTCCTTCAGGAGTCACCTTCTCCTGGAAGCTTTCTTTGATTTCCTGAGTGGGGTCAAGGGTTCCTCTGGCTCTCAGTCCCTAGGCTTCCCCATCTGGGCCCTGCTCACTCTGTGTGATCATTTCTTGGCTCCTATTACGATTCCTGGTGACTAGTCTGCCCTCCCTCTGACTGTCAGCTCCAAGACAGCAATCATATCCCTAGAGCTGAGGGCAGAGGTTGGTGTACAGCAGGTGCTCAACAAATAATGTTGAAGGACAGAATAAATTATCTTGCTTAATCCTTAAATAAGTCTGTGGTAGAGGCATTATTATGTGTATTATTTCTATTATCCTTATTTTACAGACAAGAAAACAGGCCCAAGTGGCAGTACTGGGACTGACCTCAGTCTGTCTGGCCCTAAGTCTAATGCTTCCTCAATAGCCCATCTGGGAACTTGACTCTTTACCCTGAGGACCCCAAGTTCCTTGAGTCAGGGACCCTCCGTTTCTGCTCAGGGAAGCTCCTGACCCCTCCCTTGGGCTCTGTTACCCAGTGGGTGCCAATCCATGTGTTTGAATGGCTGGAAAGGGCAAGGGAGAAGTCACACTTTTGTCTTTGACCTGGGAAGGAATGCACAATGAGCACCTTGGGAGCAGAAGGCTGGGCAAGGGGACCTGTGATCCCTGGGCCCCAGAGCAGTTCTGAGAAGATGTGTGTCTGGGGAGGGTCTCAAGTCTTGGATGGAGGCGGGTGTGAAAGGTGCTCTGATGCAGCAGCCCAGAGGCCTTCCATCCAAAGGCACTACGCCGCTGTGGGGCCACGTCCCTAACTAGGCTATCGCAGCCTTGCAAAACCTGAGACAGAAGACAGATGATACTGTCTGCCTTCTCCCCATCCTGTGTCAGGCACTGAGAACGAGGACAAAGAAATCAGGGCATGGGCAGTGCAAGGGGGGGACAGGACAAGGACAGCTTTGCACAAGAAGCCCTGGCCTGACCCTGGCCTCAATCCTTGGCAGGAGGTGGGCTGCAAAGGGAGGGCCAATGGATTTCAACTGATGTATAAATTCCAGCTGATTGCCAATGGCTCCCTGGAGCTGTGTTGACAAGGATTCTGAACTATATCCCACCAGGCTCAGCAAGAAGCTCTGTGATCACTTAGCAATATCTGCCTCAAGCACAGAAGTGGGCACAGTAGCTCACCTAGGAATTTGCCACCCCCTCCTTCTACCTTTCCTCAGCTCTCAGCAGAGTAGGGATTTAATAAAGGTTTGTAGATTCATTGTTGACTAACAAGGTCAGCGCAGAAGTCATTTGGAGTTACCATTTTCTGTGTAGATGAGAAATACGAACACATGGCCTATTTACTATTGTCTGCAAGAACCAGAAAGGGAACCAGTGAGAAGAGAAAATGACAGACAGCAAGTGAGAAGCCAGTTAGATGCAAGTGAGAAGTCAGTTAGAACTTCCTAGTAGTATGGACTGAGACCTTAGCCCAGGGACAAGGGAAGTTGCAGCTCAGCCCTCACGAGTCAGCAGAGACTGGGAGTTTTTTAAGGCAAATTCCAGACAGCAAACTTGGCTAGGCCCAGGCAGTGAGTCTAGTGTGGCAGGAGATGGGGCGCATTAGACTCACACATCCCCACTGGGCCCAGGACAGTGCGAGGGGCACAAAGGGGTCCTGGGTGGAGCCCCTGCCCTCACACCACTTCCCACGCTGTAGGTGGTGAAGAGCAGGCAGGGACACACAGGTTCCCTCTAGGCTGAGAAGATCTGAGCAGGCTGCAGGGGAGATGGCATGGCCAAGAGTGCCGGCTGTGAGGCAGCCAGACTGTGTGCCTACCCTTGCCTTCCCCAGTCTCTTGTTTCCCCCCAGACACCCACCCGTGAGGCCACACAGGCTGACTGCACAGCCTTCACAGTTGGCAAATGAGCTTTCAGAAGGGAAACTCTGTCCTTCACCTGCCAGCTGCTGACGCCTCCACGCCAGTCACTTGTCTCACTCCACCCAGGCCGGTTACCCACTGTCTCACTCTCGCCTCTGTGGCTTTAGGGACAAGCTGGACTAGTGGTTGTGAAGTCTGGCCCAGAATCCAGGTACTGTGGGTAACCATAGGCATGTCACTTAGATTCCTCCGGCCTCAGTATCCCCTCCTGTAAAACGGGACTAATGATGGTACCCACATCATAGGGGCTTTGTGGGAGGCTTGTGAATTAGGGAACATCAAGTGTTAGTTCAGGGCCTGGTAGGTAGTGAGTGCTTGATATGTGGGGGCTGGAATTACTGTTCTTGTTATGATGTGAAGCTGAGACCAAGCTCTCTTCACACCCTCTGCAGAGTCTGGAATCCACCCAGACTCCCAGGGGACCACAACCAAGATCCGGAGGCCTGTAGGCTGATGGAGGGCCCTGGAGCTGGGACTTGGAACACTCTGCACTAGGCCTGGTGCAGAACAAGAGGGGCAGGGGTAGGGCTCCCTGCAGCCTGTGGCCCTGGGCATGCTGAGCTTAGGGCTATAGGCAGAGCTGGTCACCCCAGGCCACCTATAATTACCTTTTGGCAGAGCTCTGCAGTACTGGGCGGGGTAGCAATTTTCAGGTTTTATTTTGATGCCCAGACAGTGCCTTTGGGCAGCCTAGCACCAGTTGCTGCCAGACAGGGACAAAAATTGAGTTCTTCAGGGGGGAGGCCCTTCCAAGGAGGCTGACCTCTGAGTACAGGGTCTAGGGTTCAAGATCCCATGGTCTCCACCAGACACGGTAATAATCCCTGTATCCTGTAATCACGCCTGTAATCCCAGCACTTTGGGAGGCCAAGGTGGGCGGATCACCTGAGGTCAGGAGTTTTTGACCAGACTGGCCAACATGGTGAAACTCCATCTCCATTTAAAAATATAAAAATTAGCCGGGTGTGGTGGCACGTGCCTGTGGTTCCAGCTACCCAAGAGGCTGAGGCAGGAGAATTGCTTGAACCCAGAAGGCAGAGGTTGCAGTCAGCTGAGATCACGCCACTGCACTCCAGCCTAGGCGACAGAGCGAGACTCTATCTCAAAAAAAAAAAAAAAAAAAAAGAAAGAACAAAAAGATCCCATGCCCATGGTCTCCACAGACACCCCCAACCTTTTTTTTTTTTTTGAGATGGAGTCTCGGCAGGCTGAAGTGCAGTGGCATGATCTTGGGGCTCACTACAACCTCTGCCTCCCAGCCTCCCGAGTAGCTGGGATTACAGGCATGTGCCACCATGCCCAGCTAATTTTTTGTATTTTTATTGGAGGCAGGGTTTTACCACGTTTCCAGGCTGGTCTCAAACTCCTGGCCTTAAGTGATCCATCCACCTCAGCCTCCCTAAGTACTGGGATTACAGGCATGAGCCACTGTGCCCGGCCCACAGACTGCCTTTTGCCCAGTCCCTGGGGGCAGGAGCTGCGCCGGGGAGCCTGAGTAGCTGGGAGAGTCAATGGGAAGCAATGCAGGCCCTCTGGGACACGGAGTAGAGCACGCAGGAGGATCCAGGCAGGGAAGGCACAGGGGACTCTTTTCCTTGGTCTCCTCTGCTCTGTCCCCCTTCCCTCCTCCCCTCAGGAGGGAAGGCCTTGGTCTTATGTGGAAAGAGGTTGTCAAAACTTCCGCTGGGGTGGTGTGGAATGAGGGTGTCTCGGGGGCGGATCCTGAGCCTGAGCCATCTCTGGAGGCCACACACTCTTGCCTGCTTGCACCTGGCACCTCCTACCCTGCTGCCCCCACGCCATGCCTCTTAAGCATAAGAATGCATGCACATATGTGTCCTTGCACACTCCCCCAACAGCAACCAGGGTGATGATAAAGGAAGTGATGGTAGCTTCCCACCCAAAACTCCCTCAACCTGAAGCAGGGAGAGAAGGAAGTCAGGCTCCAGGTAGGAGAAACAACCCCGTGTGTGCCTGAGTACCTACAGACCCCACGGCCATTAGCATGGCAGGCCTGCCCCATGGTGCTTAATCATGCACTGCTGCTCCCTCTTCTCTTGGACACATTCTTGCCTGCTGCGTCTGACCCCCATGGCAGAGCCCATATTTCTCTGGATCCCATAGAGGCTTCCAGGGCAGGGCCTGACAGTGCTCCTGGGTGCAGGGAGCCCCAGAAGTCCAGGCCAACCCCACGCAGCTTAACTTTCAGCCCATGCCGTATGGAGGCGGGGGGCTGAGGAAGCCAAGAAACATGCAGTCACTAAGGTTGCTGAGTGCTGTCTCTGGGCACGGCGATGTCAACACAGGAAACCTGGTCTTCACTGAGTACCTGCTGTGTACCTGGCCCTCACAGGGTGGGAGTCATGTGTGTGCTGGCAGTGGGGAGTGATCAGGAGGAGAGGACATGGCACTCAAGGGGTGACCTTGCAGCTAGGGAAGGAACAAAAACATACAGGATCTAAGGCTCAATTGCCAAAAAGGATAGCTCCTGGAAGCCCAGAGACCTGTAGACTCAGGTTTTAGAATTGACAGTGAAGGAAAGGAAGGGTTCAAGGCGGCTCAGAAGCACCCTATACTCACCCCTGAGTAGGCTGGCCAGTGTCCCAGCAGCTCATCATATAAGGGCTGAGCCAGCCAAGTTTGCAGAGCAAAGGTCAGAAGGGCAAAGATTTATTGGAAAGTCTCCTTGCACTCATACGCATGAGTGCCCTTTCATGTGGGGACATTTTATGCTCCTGGAGCAGACTGCAGTTGGTCTTGGGTACTTCCTTGGGACAGGGAAGCTGGGCATGTGGGGTGGTGGAAGTCTTGGGCTCTGAATTCCCACCCCTACATTGGGCTTGGGCATGGCCAGCACTCTGGTTCCTACCCGATTGGCTCCCGAGACCCAGGAAGCATTCATATGAATCATATAGGTCATGGCTTCATTTTTCCACTCGTTTAAAGGTGCCTGGTGCACTCACACCTGCCTCCAGCCTTTGCTCTTACTGTTTCCTCTGCCTTGAGTGACCTTCCTCCAGATCTTCTCCCCTCCAGTTTCTGCCTGGAAAGCCCTCTTTCCAAGCTTCATTTCCCATGATCTTCACCACAAACCTAGCCTTTTGTATGGCACCCAAGGCCACTGTGAGTGTGAATCTTCAACTGGCCCCTGGGGCACCTGCCAGCAGTAACCAGTGCCCTGTGAATCCCACCCTGCAGCCCCTCAGCTTTCCCTAGAGTCAGCCTTGGATGCAGCGGGCTCATTACCTTCAAGCCTTTGCTCAGGCTGTTCCTTCTGCCTGGAGTGCTTTCTCTGCCTTCCCACCACTGCCCACTAAGGAATTCCTTCTTGCTCTTCCTGGCCCAGCACCAAGGACACCTTTTTGGTGAAGCCTTCCCTGCTTTGTTGGCCCTCGCACAGAAATTTTTTTTTTAGGCGGAGTCTCGCTCTTTCACCCAGGCTGGAATGCAGTGGCATGATATTGGCTCACTGCAACCTCTGCCTCCCGGGCTCTAGCGATTCTCGTGCCTCAGCCTCCCGAGTAGCTGAGATTACAGGCATGTGGCACCACGCCCAGCTAATTTTTTGTATTTAGTAGAGGTGGGGTTCCATCATGTTGGCCGGGCTGATCTCGGACTCCTGACCTCAAATGATCTGCCCTCTTCGGCCTCCCAAAGTGCTGGGAATACAGGCGTGAGCCACTGCTTGAAGCCATGCCTTAGATTTTATACAGAGGGCTTGAGGCATGCAAGCTTTCCTGTCCTACCCTAAAATACACCGTGAGGATAACAAATTAAATCATAATAACAAAGCTGGCAATAATCCACTGAGCACTCGCTCTGATCCAGGCACGGTGCTAGGCCCTCCTCTTGTTTACTCTCTATGAGCCTCTGTTAGCAGTGAGTGGAAGCCAGAGAGGGAAGGTGATGTGCCCAGGGCCACATACCTGAGTGGCTGACCTCCCTGCCAGAAGACCAGCCCCCAGTAGCCCCAGGACACTCCTGACCTTGGCCACCACTTTCAACACCTCCAGTAAGAATAGGCCCTTTAACTCATGCATTCTGACTCCCTCAGCGGACTCAGGCTCAGGGGCTTGGGCTGCCCCTCAGGCATGAGGAGAGGAAGAGGGGACCCTGGAGGGCAGTCACACAGGCATGCAACAGCAGGGAGGCTCCAGCCCAGAACCTCTGTGGCAGAGGAAAACAGATACTTGTGGGACTCTCTCCCTTCCTCTGGTGGGCCATGGGCCGAAGTCCAGGCCACCATCTGGTCCCCCGCAAGCAGATCTTGCAGAATGTCCGCCCCTGCTCCAGTTTCCTGAGACGTTGTCCTGGCCACGTCCCTGTCAGAACTGACTACCAGGCAGCAGAGCTGACTCCAGGGCAGCATCCATCTTCGACTAGGGAAGGGGCTGAGACCCTCCGCAGGACATGTGAACACACCAGGTCTTGGACTCCTGCCTCGGTGCCCTGCAACAACCTGTGTAGCCTTGGGCCGGGCTTCACCTGAGCCTCAGTTTCCTCATCTCTGGGATGGATGAGAATCCCTGCTTTACCCCAGGTGTAGGCAATTAGACAGCAATGAGGTGGCTGCCCACTCCTGTCCATCCTCCCATCAGACCCTGTGCTCAACCGGCAAGGAAGCCAGGCATCTTCTTCCTCCTCTCCCTTGCTCCATCAGTCAGTCCACGTGACCACTGACCGTTGGGTCTTTCATCATCCACCCATCGTGTTTCAGAGAAGCTGAGCCACCTGCCTGAGGTCACACAGTTAGAGTGGGCTGAGACAGGAGGAGAAGCCTGCAGCCTGGGCACACCTGCCTCTGAAGCCACCAGGTTTTCGTCCTGACCTTCGTCCAGCCTCGCACAGACGTGGGGCCTGACCCTGCCACCTGGCCTTGGGCTCGCCTCCCTGAGCCTTGACTTCCTCACCTGTAAACTGGGGTTGCTCTTACTCTGCAGGTTGTCCTGATAGGTGGTTTTTAATCACTCAGCCTCTTCCTGGTAGCAGGGATAAATTAGTATCTACTGTCCCATCACCTTTTCTGGGTAGCTGCAGCCACAGAGATCGAGAGGGGCAAGGCCCTGCCAGGATCCTGCAGCCAGTCAGAGTCATGGTTGAGCAGGCCTCTACCTGCGGGTCCAGCGTCTCCTCAGGCTCACTGGCATTGTGTGTGTCCACCGAGGGCCCGTGGAAGCCTCAGTGTTGCCACAACTCACTACCTGGACACAAATTCACTCACTAATGTTTGCCCAGGCCTACCCTAGCCTGGTAGGCACTTCAGCGCTTAGCCTTCTTCCAGAAGCTTCACCCTACACCCACCTGGGCCCCCCGTCAGACAAGACCCGGGAAGCTGGCCTCCCTCTCAGCTTCTAGGGTTCCCTCAAAGCTGGGGATAGACAGGAGACCTGGATCAGTGATGGTGTGGGGTCGAGGCAATTCAGGGGAGGCAGATTTGGGGGACAGTCAGTGGTACCAGCTCCCACGTGAAGGACAGGGCGGTAGGAGGCATCCCGATGCCCCCGGTCATCCCCTGCCCTCACTTCCTCCTGGTCACCCTATTCTCTCTTCCTCAGTGAACTGGAAGATGAAATGGAGCATCAGACTGTGGCTTGGCAGCCGCACATGGATGGGTGGGGAGGCAGAGGGAGGAAGGAGGTCTGGGATTGTGTTGTGGGATGAAAGGCACATATTGCCGTCATGTCTGAGCACTACCTAACCTGGCTTAAGAGGTTAGCCAGGGAGGCTTCCTGGAGGAGGAGGTAACTAAGCTAGAATCTACCAGAAGACTGAGAGGAATTAGCTAGGCATGGTGGGCTAAGCAGAGGGAAGGGCATGGGCAAAGGCCCAGGGGTGAGAAGTTGAAGGATGTTGTCTGGTAGGAACTGGAAGACATTCCTATTCCTGGAGCTCTGGGCTTGCAGGTGGACAGGAGGCAGAGGCTAAGTCACACTGGGCCAGGTGGCCACAGTAGAAGTTTGACCTTTATTCCGGGAGACCCATGGTCAGCCTCAGGGCTGGGGACTGAGTAGTCCTTGACACTTTAGGAGGATTGTGTGGCTGCTGTGAAGGAAAAGAATTGCTGGAGGTGGGGAGGTGGTATTCTGAACAGAGGAGACCATCACAGATGGCCAGACAAGAGACACTGGTAGCCCAGGCCAAGGGATGGCCTGGGGACAAACAAATGAATTCAGAAGTCAGGATGGGGAGCGTGAGGCACCAAGGGGAGAGAGATCTGTGCAAGGTTCTGCAGTGAACTGGGGCCTGGCTGGGGTGCAGAACATCGTGTGTGCAGAAGGTTGATAGTGGGTCCAGGGCAGAAGGCTGCCCAGTGCAGGCCCACTGGGATCCCGCCGAGGGGCTGGGAATCCTTTCCCCTCTCACCGTGTCTCGGAGAAAGGCTTCAGCCCGAGGGAAGAAAGTTCATTTTTTCTTCCTTTGCACCATGGCTATGCTGTGCACACCCACAGAGCACACCCACGGAGGCTGTGGTTCTGCTGCTGCCTGCCTTCTCCGGAGTCTGGGGAGTGGGGGAAGCTTCCTTGGGGCCTTCTCCTCCGGATTCCAGTGGCTTGGTGTGGGTGGCGTGGGAGGAGGGTGCTTGAGGAACAGGAGGGAAGACTTGGCATTTCCATTACCCCCCTTCTCTCCAAGCATCCCCTACCACTGACACACATACACGTCAGCTGGCACCTAGGAGCACACACCTGAACCCAAAGTCAGATTCCACAGAGCATTCCCGCCACAGCCCCTACAGCCCAGCACTCAAACCCACTGGCACTTCCCCTAAATCTCCCCATGCAGCCCTCCAGCTCTCCCTCCAGAGAGGTACCCTAGGGTTGGAGCAGCCCACACACCAGGGAGCCACCCTTGCCCTACAGCAGACAGACCAGCAGGTCTTCTCCAGCAACATGAGGGTGCTAGGACAGATGTCAGCATGAACTTCCCAGATATCCAGGTTGTAAAACATGAGGGCAAGTTGAAATTCTAGTTCATCATTTTCACAAGGCCCCCCGGCAGGGTCCCAGACCTCTTCCACACCTGGAGACCCCTGTGATCCTAGGCCTGGTACCTGAAGCTGAGGCCTCAGTTCCAGTGCCCACCCTGGCACAACTATTAATAAACGTCAAAAGCTGGCAGGAATCCCCACTCCCCTGGCCTAGAGTGGAGGTGTAAGAGGCCCCGCATGGGACCCACCTGAGGACTTAGATTCAGTACCCCAGCCCTTGACCCAAGTTCCACCGCTCACTCAGAAATCCCAGCCTTCTCCCTGCCCCCTACTGCCCTGGGATGCCTGCCCAGTACCCACGGGCCCTGCGGGGCTGCCCTGGGAACTGGCTGTGTTTCTGGCCCCAAGGCCTCACCATTACTGCTGCCCAGGACTGCCCAGTGGCCTGGCCGCCTGCCTAGCCACCGTGGCCAAGATGGCCACAGCCTGTGCCCGCAGAAGCCTGCAGGCAGAGGCAGGGCCCAGGCATGTGAAGGTGGTGGGGTGGGCAGAGCCTGAGGGAGAGACTCATCTCCCTGGGGAGGCTCCTCCCCTACCAATTTCTGCCTCTGCCCACTGCAGGCTGCTGGGCATCGGGGGAGGAGCTCCCCTGGCATGTCTCTGCCAGGGGAGCTCATGGTCTGGGGGAGATGGACATGAACAGCCCAGCTGCCTCTTTCTAGTACTGGGCACAGAAATGGGCACTCTGCTTCCAACATTTTAATTTATCTTCAGAGCAGCCCCAAGGGCTGGAGATTTTACAGATGAAGAAACTGAGGCTGAGAGAGGGCTGGCACTTGCTCCAGGTCACACAGCCAGTCAGCATGGGGGCTGCATGCTAGTTCTTCCCACTCTGAAGCCTCTGCCCTAGACAGTGTGGAGTTGGGGGGCTTACAGGAAGCAGAGGATGCCTCTGGTTAGGGGCAGGGATCTGGGAGCCTCCCTGGAGGAGGACAGTTTGCAGGAGGACCATTTGCATGGGACCTCATCAAATGGCTAGAGCTTAATGGAAAGGCATTCCAAGGCAAAGCACAACCTGAGCAGAGGCTTGGTGGGGAGGCTTCGATGGACAGTGGCGGGGGGAGTGTAGGCGGGTGGCAGAAGTGCCCTCATGCCCAGGGCCTCTCATATCACTGGAGGACCTGGGGTGGAGGGTGCTGGCTGCTCAGGCTCTGCCGGTCCAACTGGCCCAACCACTTCTCTCTGGCACTGCCCACTGTCCCTGCTCACAGTTCTGTCAAGAGTTGTTGGCAAACCCTGGGTGAAGTCTGGGTCAGGGGCCTAGGATTCCCCCAATCCCTGTCCCAGGGCAAGGATTAGGGAGTCCTGAGCCCCAGGCTGCTCTGCTCAGTCTCGGAAGGCTTCACAGCAACCCCCTTCACAAAGCCTGCCCGATGTGTCCTCAATAGACAATTTGTAGCATGCAATGACAGTATGGAGGGCAGGTCTGTCTGGGGAGATGAAATGACCTGTGCGATTACGGGAGATTCCTACTTTCCTCGGTAAACTTGTCTCTGTCTTCCTTGCTTTAATAGAAATGTATTACTTTTTATTTATTTATTTATTTATTTTTATCAGAACAACCAATGTGTGTGGCTACTTTTCTAGGTTTCGGTGACTCTACCCCTTCACCTCTCATCCCATATCCAGCCCCCAGTCCTCAAGGTCTTCTCAGAGGTTCCCACTAGGAGGCCGGCTGCAGTGCACTCGACGACCCTCACACCTAGGACCTCAGTTGCTCTATCGAGGGAATGGGCGAGCTCAGGTCTTCCTGACTTTCCTGGAGAACAAAGACGGTGAGGAGGCGAAGGCGCCTCCCGGCGTCTGGAGCCAGGTGGCTGCCGGACCCGGGAATAGAGCCGGGTGTTTTATAGCGGGGCTTGCGTCACGCGGCTGGGAGGGCGTCTCCGCCCCCGGCTCTGAAAGGCTTCCCTGGGGCGGGGCGGGCACGGGGAGGGTGGGGCCTGGGGGACTTCTCTGTGTGCACCGGAGTCGCGCCGACCGGCGTGTGCGTGGTGTGCGGTGGGTTTGGAGGTGTGTGCACGGCGCGGGGGACCCTGCTGTGCCTGCAGTCAGTCCTTCCCAGCCTGCCCACCTCGCGCGGCCGCCTTTCAGCTCAGGGCCACCCCCCACACTGTTTCCCATGGGCCAAGCTGGGTTTGGTGAGCTGTCCTCTGAGGATGTGGGGGATGGGGGGGTGAGAGGTGGGGGCGGGGAGCTGAGGCACCCTTAGGCCAGGGAGCGAAAGGAAAGGCAGGTGAGGCTCATAGCCCTCCCTGCCCTGCTAAGCCCCATGAGCCTCCCAGTAGGGACCCGGTAGATTAGAGCTAAATGGGTGCCGGGGATGGGGGCGGTGGAGGAGAGCTGGGAGGTCCCCTGGACTCCGTGCGAGGGGATAGCTCTTGCTGATGACTGTCCCAACACCAGTGCCCCTTCTCCCCACCTACACACATATTTGGGGGCAGGAGCAGAGGAGCCAGGAAGGGGGACTCAGGCTGGCAGGGGCTGTGCCATGGTCAGTACAGAGAAGGGACAGTCCAGGGTACACACCCCTGGGACAGCCACAGGAAAGCCCTGTGTTCTGCACTCCCAGGACGCACCTTCCCCTTGTCTACCTCCAAGTATGTCTCAGGTTTCACCCAAACACAAATGTGTTGAGGAAGGAACATGGAGGCGATTAGCCCAGCCTCACCAACTTTCTGCCTGGCAGGTAACACCAACGTGGGATGAACTTGAACTCTTCCATCCTCTCAGCCTCAGGAGGTTGATCTTACCAAGCACCACTCCGCAGATGCGGAAGCTGTGGCACATTTAAGTTGCAGTGCAGGGCAGAGCCAGGATGTGAACCAGCCCCTGGCCTGGCACTTCCCTGCTGTGCAGCACTACCCACAAAGCCACTGTCCCCCTCAGCCTGTCCTTGCTTGTCCTTAACCTAGTGCCTGAGGCTGACACTCCTGTTGATGACAGTCTTGGTGGCCGGAGGCATGGGCATGTCCCAAGTGTCCTTCCTACTACACTGTCGCCAGTGGGAACCTCCCAGGCTCTGCTGGCCCCAGCAATTGCCCAGGTACACTGTCGCTGTTGACTGTGTCTCCTGCTCCAGAAACACAAGCCCACTCTCTCGGCCAGGCCAGTGCTCTGGGTGTGATGGGGATTGCCATGGCAACCAAAGCTTCAGGGACAAGGATGGTGACACAGAGAGATGGAAACAGAGAGACGGTGCAAAAGGCAGAAACGCCAGGACAAGGACCAACTCTTGGCAGGGATCAAGTGAGGGACCCCATTTGCCTTCAGCTGTGTGGGCCTCAGGGACAGAGGGAGGCCTTTTCCAGGTTGCTTGGCCGAGTCTTGGACTTCAGGAGTGGAGGAGTCTGGAGGCCTCCCAGGGTTGATGGCCTTTGCTGGAGGCAGAGGTGGCAGGGGTCAAGCTGCTTCTCCTCTGGATAAATCCTCCAGGAGGCCCACAGAGGGAACAGCCCTGGGTGGATGCTGTGGGTGGGAGTCTGGAAGCTGCCTGGCACCACCCCTAGCCCATCTCCTTGGCTGCAAACCTGGAGGAGGAGGAAAGTATCACCTCTAGGCAGCTGCTATGAGTCTAGCCGTGCTCAGGGATTTACACCCCATGTCAGGAGAGGCCATTGAAGCCTCTTTCAAGGCTGACAGCCTGTGACTTGGCACATGACCTTGCCAAGTCACAGGCTGTAACCCTGGGCAATGTGTCTAGCCTGGCCGAGGCTCTGTATATGTCATCTCATTTAATTCTTATCATCTCATTCAACTCCTGACATGAGTCTGTCATCAGCGCTTTTCATAGGTGAGAACTCTGAAGCTGGGAGAGGCATGGTCACCTACTCAGGGACATACAGTTAGCATGCGACGCAGCCAAGGTTTGCTTTCAGGCTTCAGCAGGCCCTTCTCGTTGATGCAAGGCAGATCATGGGGACACAGATACCAGCTCATCTGGACCTGCCCTGGCCCACCGGTGTGGCACCCAGAAGCAGCTCCAAGATGCAGGGTGGTTCTAGTCAAGCTTGGCCTGGATTCTCTGGACCTCATGCAAACCTGTTCTCCCTGGAACCCTTGGACCTAAGGCCTGGAGGGAAGCCCACCTTCATCCCTTCTCTGCCCTCGCCACAGCATAGCTAGCACAGCCTTAGCCCCTCTGCCCCTCTCTGAGTACATCGCACTTCCCCCTTCTCCAGAGGAGAAAGATTGGCTGAAGCCAGTGTATGCTTGCAGCCCCTGAGCTCACAAGTCTGCCTATCCTGAGGATCAGGAAAGTGCTTCCTGTTGTCTAATGTAAATCTTGTTCCTGTAACACCAGTATATGTCAAAGCAGTGATTCTCAACAAGGGGTAATTTTGCCCTGCAGCGGACATTTGGCAATGTTTGGAGACATTTTTGTCTGTCACAAGTTAAAGCAGGGAGGTACTACTGGCATCCAGTAGGCAGAGGCCAGGGATGCTGCTAAACATCCTTACAGTGCACAGGGCAGCCCCCACAGCAAAGAATCATCTGTCCCAAAGGTCAGTGGTGTTGAAATTGAGATCCCTGAGGTAAACTATGGGCTTTGGAGCCAGACAGACCTCGGTCTGAATCTGCCTCTGCCACTGACTAACTGTGTACTCTGGGGCAAGTCGCTTCTCCTTTCTCTGAGTCTCAGTTTGCTCATTACCAAAACTGGCACTAACAGCAACCCTCACCTCTTGAGAACTGTTCAGACTGCCCACATCCAGCACCCAGCACACAGCCTGGTGCTGGGTAGCCCCTATCAGCGATAGCCATGATTATTCATTTCCTTCTTCCATGGTGAACCACACGGAGTGGGAACAAAGGTCTGGTGGCTGGACCAGGAGCTCCTCAAGGGTCAGTCCTCCCTCTGGCTGCAGTCCCTGGCACAGGGTGGGCCTATTGTTTATGTTGAGGGAGAGGCTGGGTTGGCTTACTGTGGACCTGAAGGAGAAGCCAGAAGGAAACCCGATCCCAAGTGGGCAAAGGTCACTTGAGGCTCACCTTGTGCACCCTTTCCTCCAGTCCAACCCCAGGGAAGCCATGGGGCATGATGGGTGGGGTGGGATGGGATCAGGACACAGAACATGCTAATGAATATGGTCCTTCGCTCAGGGAAGTGCTGGGCATTACAACTGGGCATCAGGGAGGAGGGACATTTGAATGGACACAACCAGGGCAGGTAGAGGTTTGGGGGTGGGGTGGGAAATGGCATTCAGGCCCAGAGAACAGCATGCCCAAGGCCTGGGTGTGAAGAGAAAATGTCTTTCCCAAAGGACAGTCCTTGAACCCACCTGGTCCGGCCTTTTCTCCCCATCCATCTTCCGCAATCTCAACCCAGAGTCTTCCCACCTGAACAACGTGGCAGCCCTTCTGTCCCCCATCCAGCCTCTCCTCTGCCCTGCTGTCCCTCTGCCCCATCTATCCCGCAGGAGCCCCCTTGAGCCTGTCGTCCTGCCTGGTTGTAATAGCTTTCACCACCTTCTCATTGCTCCGTGAGAAGACCAAAGTCCAATGGCCTGTCTCTGTCACAAGCCCCTTTCTCAGCTCAGGCCACCTCAGGGATTGTCCCCCACTTCCATCCCTTGTGTCTCAGCTGGGAAGAGCTGTCTAGACTTTCCCTATCCCTTCTAGGTGGTTCCCCAGGACCTGGAACCTTCTTTTTTGTCTCCTGGGAAGTGATACTTCTTTGGATGAGTATAAGGCTAATGTCTTGGTTTTCTGAGCTCTGGGGACAGGGGAATGGACTCCCTAGAACCCCAACTGGTCCCTAGACTTTGAGCCTAGGGGACACTCGGTGAATAGATGAATGAGTGAATGAATGAATGAATGAGTTATGGCTGACAACCAAGCTCCACGTCTGGAAAGGAGGCTCAGGCGCCTGCCAGGAGCAATAGAGACGTCTCGAAGGTGGGGGCAGGAAAGCAGAAGACTGCCAATCGGGATAGGGGCAACTGCCAGTCGGGGTAGGGGCAGCTCCCAGAACCGCCTGAGGAGCAGTGCAGCGCCCGACCAGCGAGAACCTCCGACCGTGGAGACTAACCAGCTCAGTCTTTGGGGCAGAGCCGGGACAGCGGGCTTGGCGGCGGGCACCGAGCCCGGCCGCGTCCGAGCTCCAGCCAACAGGAAGAGCAGGAGTGGGGCCAGGAGAGGCGGGCCAGCTGGCCAGTGGGGAGTCCCGGGCGTGGGTGTGGGGAGCGGGGGAACCCCCGCCGGCCCCTCCCAGGCCCCAGCGGGCGGGGGGCGCTTCCCCACCGGGCCTCAGGGTCCTCCTCTGTAAAATGGGCCCCTTCTGAGGGCTGGCTGCGCGCTAATGGCGGGAGGATGCGAAGCAGGCCAGGGAGGGCAGAGGGGCCGGGAGACTCGGTGTCCCGCGCAGACAGAGGCGGAGGGACGCTGTCCCCGGTTGCAGCTGGCGGGGCGGGGCCTGACGGGGGCGGGGCCTGACGGGGGCGGGGCTGGCGGCACCTGGGTGAGGTCTCTCGGCCCCGCCCCCTCGCACTTCCGTGTGCCGAGGCGCCGGAGCCCTAGGCGGCTGCAGCCCAGATTCCCGGAGCGACCCCCGGCGCCCGCTCGCCGCGCCGAGGCCCGGGCCACACCTCACTTGCCGCTGGGCCCATCCCAGTCAGCCCCGCGCCGAACCCCGTCCGCGCGCCGGGGAGCAGCGCCTCCGCCGCTGCCGCCGCGACCCTTGGCGCCTGCCCCTGCACCAGGAGGTAAGTGAGGGCCGGGTCCGGGCGCGGGATCGGGGCTACGCCGAGGGCGCGGCGCCTTTCCTTCCCCCTTCCCGCCCCAGTTCCCGTTTCTGAAACTGAGAAACTGAGCCGCGGTCAGCGAAAGTCCCGCCGCGCCGAGACCTGCCGGTGACTCCGTCCCCCTGTCCGTCTGTCTGTCCCTCCGCTAGACAGTGGGGGCTGAGGTCCTTCTGTCTGCCCGCTCCCGGCCCCTCCACCCGCCCGTGTGTCTCCCGCTCCTCCGAGGGGCCCGTCCGTCCCTCCCGACTCTCTCCCGGGCCCTGTGTCCGTCCGTCCGTCGCCACCTACTCTGTGTTCTCCCCCTGCGCGCCTCTCCGAGACCCGATCCTTCCGTCTCTCGCCACCCGATCCGTCCGTCCCTTGCCCTCCGCGTGCTCCATCGCCCCACCCCACCCCTACCCCCGCCCGCCGCCCCCTCGATCCCGTCCTCCCGGAGCCGCGCCCCCGGCCCACGCTCGCCGCCCCCTGCCGGTCCAGCCGCCTCTCCGCTCTACCGCGGGGCCCAGGCCAGGCCGCCCGCCGGGCCTCGCCTCCCGCCCCTGGGTCCCTGGAGGCCCGACCCGCGCGTCGCCTCCTCCTCGCTGTCTCTTCTTTCAGTCTCAAGAGTCTTTCTCGGTCCCTTCATCCGTCTCTGGGCTGGGCGTGGCTCCAGTCTCCACCATCGCCCTTCCCACCCCACCCCTCCGCCCCTCTGAGACCCCTCCCAGGGTGGCCCCTGCCCGGTGCGGTCTGTACTCGCCCCCAACCCAGATGCCACTCCCGTTGTGGGGGATCCGCCAGGTGAGGGGAGGAGGTGGGGGGGGTCCTCCTGGCTGGTGATGGAGAGGCAGAAGGAAAGCACCATCGGAACTGCTCCCACTTCCCCAATTCCCTCTCTCTTGGGACAGGGGAGAGCCCCACCGAGCCCCGCCTTAAACCTGGTCAGAAGGATCTGCTGTGAGTGGGCGGGGGGGTCCCCTTCTCTGACGCCTACCCTGTATGTTTGGACGCTGTCTTCTTGTGCTAAGTCACTGGTATCTGGGTGTGTGGGTATGTTGTGTGTCTGTGTCAGCTTCTGTGCTGTCACTGTGGGACTTGCCTGTGCATGTGTGTCCTTTTTCGCTTGTGTGACTTGCTTGTGTGTATGTGTGTATGTCTGTTTGTGTCCTGAGGCTCTGTGTGTGTCTTTTGCAACTGTGTGTACCATTCTTGGTGTGTTTGTTGTCACCAGACTCTTGTGTGTTGTGTGTCCTTGCCTGCTAGTGTGTGTGTCCCTGTGTGTCTGGAGGCTTCAGTGTTGCACACTGGGTATATCATGGTGACCAACTGGCCATGAGTACGTTAGATCTGTTAATTGTGGAAGCCCCTGGTGTTGGGTGCCTACCCACCAGGCTCATGTGTGTGTCTGTATAAGTGTGTGTATGTGTGTGTACTCACGTGTGGCTCTCCCTCTGCCACTGAGCTTCTGTGACCAGGCTCACCTGGTCACTAAGGGAGGGGACTGATCCCTGGGGTTTCCTCGTTCCTGCTGTGGAGTGAGCTGGGGCGTGGTGAGCAGGCCAGCAGAGGGAGGCTGTATGGTGCATGTGTGATGTGTGTGGTTGTGTGTGTGCGTGCGTGTGTGAGACAGGGAGGTGTGAGGTGTCTGGGCAGCTGTACCTGGCTGATGGGTGGTGTGAGGGCTATGTGATGGGACAGTGCTGGGGTAAGCCTGGCAGTGTGTGGCCACGGTAGGAGTGTGTGACTGGTGGGACACAGTCTATGAAACTGCCGGTGTATGCTTGGGGAATGACTGTGACTGTGGGGAACCGAGAGTGCCTGGGCGTGGGTGTTAGCGGCAGGAGGGGGTGTGACAAGGTGTGTGGTGACAGTGCTGGGAAGGAAGGTGAGAGCCCAGTGTGGGGGTGTGTGTGAGTGTGTGGGAGACCATGAGGATGTGGGTGTGCACATGGAGAGGGCTAGAGGGCAAGTCTTGGGGTTTGTAGTGTTGTGACCAAGACCTCGGGCTCTGTACCCAAGAATGATTTGGGCTCCAATACTTGCTTGTGCCTGTTAAGAGCAAGAGACCCAAGCTAGGCCTCTCAAGGCTGAGTGTTCTTATCTGCAGAATGGAGAAAGCTGTGAGGACAAAAGTTCCTATGTTAAAGGTCCTTTAACACAGTCTTGGCCCATAGTGAGAACACAGCACATGCGAAGTCTTTTGTTGTCCCCACCCCCAGCTATATGGTTCCCATTCTCCTTGGAGCTGGGGCTAAAGAAAGCCCAGACAGTATCCAACCCAATTTCCTGCCTGTCTGTTGCCTCTTCCCATCTCCTTGACCAAGCAGCTTGAGGGAGGGGGATGCCCCGACAGACCCCCCAGTACCTAGCCCTGTTCAGCCTGCATGACAGCCTCTCCCTCACCAGCCCTTAGTGTCAGTAGTAGCGATGGGGGAGACAGGGGTGGGGGGTGATTCAGAGCTGTAACTGCAGGGCGCTGACACCATTTAGCTGGCACAGTTTAGATTAAAATTAGAAATAATTTAAAGTACAGACAAAAAGATAAAGCCAAGGATGCCTCCGCCCCCAGGGAATGGTGATGGGGATCTCTAGTTGGGGGAGGGGTTCACATCTGGGGAGCAGAATCTTTCTTAGAGGCTTGAGCTGGCCTTCAGAGAAAAATGCTTAGGCCTTTCAGCCACGAGACAGAGTACCTTGCTACCTTTGCCATTTCTTCCTCCCAGGATATCTCCAGGCCTCAGTTTTTTCAGCTGTGTAATGGGCACAATAGTAATGTGAGAATCACCTGAACTATAAGGCACAAAACAAGAGATTAAAAAATGTCACTCTTCAGGCTGGGCACGGTGGCTCACACCTGTAATCCCAGCATTTTGGGAAGCCAAGGCAGGTGGATCACTTGGTCAGGAATTTGAGACCAGCCTGGCCAACATGGTGAAACCCCGTCTCTACCAAAAATACAAAAATTAGCTGGGCGTGGTGGTGCGCCCCTGTAATCTCAGCTGCTCAGGAGGCTGAGGCATGAGAATCACTTGAGACCAGGAGGCAGAGGTTGCAGTGAGCCAAGATCATGCCACTGCACTCCAGCCTGGGCAATAGAGCGAGACCCTGCCACATAAAAAAAAAAAAAGTCACTATTCATTTGGCATTCTCAACGTGAGTCCAGCACAGGAGCTGGCACGCCACATCATTGGAACCTCAGAACAACCTGGGGAGAGGGGGCTAGTAGTTTCCCCATTAAAAAAACTGAGGCTCAGGGGAATTGCCCCAGGACATAAAGTGGTGGTACTTTGTTGCACCCTAGGACTCCTAAACCTGCGGGGCAACCTCCCGCAGACAGGAGGGTCAGGAACAGGTTTTTGCTGTGTTATTGGCCTCCTCACCAGGCTGGAAATGTGCTGAGGGCAGGGACACAGTGTTCCAGCCCCTAACATGGAGTGGACAAATAGCGGTGCTCAGGAAAAGTTGGGCCCAGCACCATGTTTCAAGGAAGGGAAAGCCACATCCAGAGAGACCCGAGGTTTTAGGGCCAGGAGAGACTGAACTGGGCCTGTCAGCCATGCTGGGACTGGCGGATGGGGAGAGCCTCTTTGGCGGTGCCTACCGGCTCAGCTGTTTCCTCCTGTTCCTACAGGTCTGCAGGGAACTGGCCAGGCCAGGGGGCAGGCCCTTTTCTCCTGGTGGTTGGTGCGTTGCAGCAGCAGTGGGATCCAGGAGTAAAGACAAGCGGGAGCTGGGAGCCCCAGGTAGGACTGAGTTCTTTTAGGCAGATGGATGGTGGATGGTGCGCCGATGTAGCCTTCCTCTCTGGCCTGCTTGTCCTTTGCTGTGGGACTGGATGGGGTTGGGCAGGCGTGCAGAGTCCTTGATCTGGCTGTGGGCCCTGTGTGCCCAGGGGCTGCAGCTGTTTGCCCTATTAGGGGCTCTCTGCTCATGAGGAACTTCCTGCCTGGAACCTGGCTCTGGCCCCAGAATGTTCTCGCCTTGGAGCTCAGAGGCCTGGGGCCTACCATTAATTTGGGGCAAAAAGTAGTAACACTTTTTTGGTCAGTTAGAGAGAGGGTGGCTCGTGGGCCAAGGATTGAGGGTGGATGTATCAGCTTTTCCGTGGCCCTGTATCTGCCTCAAACTGTCCTCATCATCACACAAAGACACTGAGATTCCCCGTGGGCCCCACAGTGGGTTGGACACTGCATGGGGATGGAATGGGGTCTCCAGCTCCAGGTACAGCTGAGCTGTCTTCCACACCCCAGGCCCCTCCATTTTCCCCAGCTTCTCTGGAGCCCGAGCAGGGCTCAGCCCCTCTCTTCAGCTTCCAGATTCAAGGGGAGCTAGGCAGAGTCTGGAACAATGCCGGGAAGGCTGCAGTCTCTCTGAAGCCCCTCAGAAAGCTAGAAATTCCTTGTTTTGGGGCGAGCCTTGCCTCCTTCAGCCCTATTACCATGAAAACATCGCTGTGGGTGACTCCACACTCATTCCAGGCTGGTGACTGGGTGACCGGGCCCCAGTGAGCAGGGTTCTGGTGGTGAGTATGGGTGCTAATGAAGCTGGAGCCTGGGAGTAACAGTGGGGGGATAGCAAAGACCGTCTTTCCTCCAGGAGTGCTCCCTGAGCAGACCCCCACAGCCAACCCCACTGGCTGTTACGCACCTATAGGTCTGTGAGTAGAGCCATAAAGGCTGGCCTTCCGGGGCCTGACTCTGGGTTAGGGGGCAGAAAGTAGGTCAGGGCCTTCACTCCGGGGTGGGAGTTGGGGCAGAACAGGAGCAGTCTTCACTGGGCCTTCTGTGTATTGGACCTATCCCTAAACCTGGTGTGCTGCAGTGGGCACGCACACCCACAGACTCATGAGTTCCTGTACATGCACCACACATGTGGGCATGCAGGTACACAGGTGCTCACATGCAGCCACCCATGGCACACTCACACACACACAAATGCTCTCCCAGTTACCGTTGGCATCCATGCACTCAAATGCCTGCCCACACATACCACACTGTGCCCATTCTGGGGTCAGGAAGGGGGGCCCTCGTCAGAGTTACAGCCCAGCCAGGTCGCCTGCATCTGGCACCTGAGGGGGAAGTTCCAGGTGTGGCTGTGATCTCAGTAAGGGAGGCTGGGCCACCCTGGTAGGTGGGCTCTGCCCATGCATTCAGCAGCCACCCTGCCCACCTGGCCCCAGGCTCCAGGCCGACCAGGGATTGGCATGGGAGATGGGAGGCATGAATGCCGGGGAGAGGCTGTGTCAGCTGTGCCAGCACCGTGTGCCGGCTGCTACAGCAGAGGAAGTAGGCTGTCTGGCCACGGGGCCAAGGTGCTCACAGTGAGTGGGGGTCCTATCAACTCCTGTGTCCCCCACAGCGTCCATGCCTAGAGGGAGTGGAGTTGCTGGGCTCTAGGGACTGAGAGGTTGGCAGGGGCTGTCTGTTCACTTCCCAAAGCCTGGGCCTAGGGGAGAGGCTCATCTGTCCAAGGCGTTTCCGGAGGCTCACTTCCTCTGAGCTGCCCAGGAAGTGGTTTTGGAGTGGGACTGACCAGCCCTCCGTCCGCGGCTCTACGCCTTGCTCCACCCCTGCCTTGCCTGCCCAGGGGAGCAGCGTCTGGCCACCGGGTTAGGCTGACTGACCAGGCTTTTCACTGCCAGGGCTGCACAGGCCTTTTTGGGGGGCTCTAGGAGAAGGGCAAGGGGGCAGGTCACAAAGTCCCCTGCAGTCCCCACAACCGTGGCTCCTTTCTTGTTCTGAGCCTGTAAGCCGAGGCTCAAGAGCATCAACTCTGGTAGGCATGGCCCCCTTGAGAGAGGTGATGGCTGGGCTGCATCTCAGTGACTAGGCAGCTCCCAGCAGCTCTATGAATGAACGTGGGCAAGTGGCTTTGCCACTCAGTGCCTCAGTTTCCCCCTGACAGATGAGATAATGATAGCATCCATCTTGATGAGGTTGTGCGGAAATGACAGAAAACATATGCAAAGTAGCTAGCATCGTGCTTAGCGCATTGTCAGAGTTGAATGAGTAGAAACTGTAGTTATGTAAAGCATTTAGAGCCCAGTTCATGGGAACTATTCAAAAAATAGCAAGTGGGACTGATGAGGGGGTATTATTATCTAATGGGCTGGGCACTGGCCCAGTGTTACATGGCCAGGTGGCTATGGAGCCTGGCTGAGGAACCAGGTCTCTGACTCCCTCATCCCCCTCAATTCTGCCTCCAGTGGCAGCTCCACCCACTCAGCAGTCCAGCCCCTGCCTGCTCTTCTCCCCCTCACTCCCTTTCATAGGGAGAAAATAGATCTCATGACAAATGGATGCAGGGAGGGGAAAGGCAGTCTGCAGCTGCCTGCTGCCCCCTCAGGGCTCCCCTTGGCCCTCTCCGGCTCTGGCCTCCTGCAGGACACTAGGCTGGGAGAATTGGCTGGGAACGAGGGGGTGGACGTAAGTCCTCCTGCCAGCCTGCTTACCCTTCAGACCCCTGGAGTCAGCCTTTGGTCTGGGGCAGGGAGTGGGCATCTGGGACTGATGGAGGCTAGAAGAGTAGGGGGAGCTAGAAAACCCCCTACACCCATGGCAGCTGGGGGCAGGGCCCAGCCTGTCACAGGGACACGAAGAAGGTCAGCACAGTTATGTTTGGGCTAAGCACTGGCCTTCACTGTGTGGGGCCCAGAGGCTGGGGGTGAGGAGTGTTGAGGAGTGGTAAGGACAGTGATGCAAACAGCAGGGGCCTGAGGGCTGGAGAGCAAAAGATGGATGGGCCTGGGCGGGAAGTGTGGTTGAGGGTATCCTGAAGGCTTAGGAGCAGGACTTCTGCGGGCATCAGACAGACCCTGGTTGAATTCTTGCTCAGTATTTACTGGCTGTGCATCCTTGAGCCAGGGACTGGACTGCTCCCCACTTGCCTCATCTGTGAAATGGGCAGATCAGGGGGTGTGGTCTCCTGTGAGACTTGAACGATGGGAAAGAGCCACTGTGTGGGGTGGGGTGGAGCAGGAAGACGGAACAGCAAGCCCAGAGGCTCCTAAGCGGGAAGGAACTGGCTGCTTCAGGAACTGAAAAGGGTCAGCGTGGCTGGGGCACTGGAGTGAGGGAAAGGCAGCCGCCCGAGAGGTCGGGGAGGTAACGGCGATGGGGAGGGGGGTGGCGGGGGGCAGACTGCATGGAGCAGGCTGAGGGGAGGAGTCTGGGCTTGTCAGAGGGGCAATGGGAGGCACTGGGGGCTTGGGCAGGGGGTGACAAAATCTGTCTGAAAAGCCCTGTCTGGTGGCTGGAGCGGGGGGACCATTGGGGCCAGGGTAGAGGATGGAGAGCAGTCAGAAGGCAGGTGCAGAGCCTGGGGATGGTGGTGGTGGGAGGAGAGGATTTGAGACTTGAGGACAGGCTGCAATGGCAGACGGGATGGTCTTATTGTGTGGGGAGCAGGGGGAGCTGTCTGGCCTGAGCCACTGCTTGAGCTCGTGCACTCTTAGTGGATGAGGAGCGCTGGGAGGGGAACGGCGGGGGACTGGTGTGGGCAGGCTTGAGCTCTTCTGGAGTCATTCATGTGGTGAAGCCAGGGAGGCAGGTGGGGCCACAAGGCTGAAGTTCAGGAGGGTCTGGGCCCAGAGACAGGGAGCCTAAAGTCAGGATTGGGGAGGAGAGGGCTCAACAGGCCTTCTAAGGGGTGGGGGAGCATTTGAGAGGCCCAGGAACAGGACTGGGATGGCTGTCCCTCAAAGGTCTCTGCCAAGGCACCCAGGAGGGCAGGCTTGTGGTGGCTGAGCCGCTGTTTTCACAACAGCTCCGGAAGCTTTGGATCATGTCTATGGCCGTGTTGGGTAAACAGGCGGAGCAGAGCAGGCAGTGGCCAAGGCCTGAGGCTGGATCAGATGTCTGCGTGGTGTAGGTTGTGGGCTGGGGTTGTTGGGGCGGGAGGAGGATCTCAGGGTCCTCCAGTGTCAGGGCTGGAGAAAGCTTAGAGGTCTCCATTGTTGAGACAGGGAGGCTGGAGCCCGGGGAGGGACAGCTAGCTGGCCAGCCTCTGCCAGTGGACTCATGCTGCCTGTCTCAGCCCAGTTCTGCCCAGAGCCTCAGGCCAGAACAGGGCACCCTGCAGCTGGGGGGTTTAACAGAACCTCTTTTCCCACTGATCCAAGGAAGTCTGGAAGACACCAGAGCACTTGGGCCAAGATCACGGAGCACCCAGGCAGCAGATCTGAGCTAGGCCTGTCTAGGTCCAAGCTCGCCGGTTCCTCTGTCCGCTGCCTGCTGTGGGATGGTGCACCATGGGGATGGTCCTGCCTCTCTCCCAGCTTTCTCAAGATCCCCAAAGTGGGGAAGCATCATGTGGGTCCTGCCCAGATCCTGGGGATGACTGACAAAAGGCTTAGGTGGCCATCTTGCCTTCTCCCAAACACAAAACGATTGTTTCCAATGGTAAACCATCTGGAAAATCATGGGAACTCTGTGGGAGAAAGAAGGGCTAAGGAGTAAGGCTCTTGTACTGGGGGCTGATGGAGGAGCTGTTCCCACCTCCAAACACATACCTTCACCCCGTTGGAGGCCAGATGGGCAGTTCTAGGACTACAGCTGGAGGTTCTCTCCCCACTTCCCCCTGGGTCTGCCCCATTGGCTTTGTGGCTTTGGTTGAATTGCTCAACCTCTCTTTTGGTTTCTGCACAGTGAGCCTGGAGCTCATGGAACTTGTGCCTGGGGTGCCCGGCTTGCTGCCCTACCAGGACAGGTTCAAGCCCTCCCCTCCCCCTGTGTGCCAGGCCTGTGACTGCCACCTGTGACCTTCAACCTCCACCACAGCCTCAAGGTCCTGCAGGCAGGTGGGCGGGCAGGCGGAGGCCTGCCCAGTGATGTGCCTGACCAGCCCACTCCTTCCCTTACACACTTTAGACTTTGCTCTGGATCAAGAAGGACTTTCTTTGCCTCCCTGGGTGGAAAGGCCCAGCCTAGCCTGACACCAGCTGCCCTTCTGCCCCTCCTCCATTCCCCAGCCATTGTGCCTGGGGGCTGCTGTGGAAAAAGCTGCATTTGGACTTCATGGTGCCAGACTCTAGTCAGGGATGTGGGGTCCTTCCAGGCCTGTATGTTTGTTTCTTGTCTGCCTGGAGCATCTCTGTGCCAGTGTGTACATTACAGCTTGTGGCACCCCACGTGCATGTGGAGCCTATGTGGTCGGGTGTGGTCTGTGTGGGCCTGGGTGTCTGTTGAGATGTGAGAGCCGGTGAGTGGGGGTGTGTTTCTGTGTGTGTGTGTGCCCCTGAGTCATCATAGCAGTGTGTGTACGTACCTGTGGCTCCAACTGTGTGCACGTACCTGTGGCTCCAACTGTGTGCGTGTATGTCTGATGTCGAGTGGGGCTCCCTATGTGCTGTTTGGGTTGGTGAGTGTGCCTGTGTGCACACATGTGTGGTTATTCGTGGAGAGGCCCAGCTGCATCCCCCACCCTGGCTCTTCACAGAGGCCCCTTGTCCTCACAGGATCTGGCTCTCTGGCTCCTGCCATGAAGGGGCCTTTGTTCCTCTCTCAGGGGTACCTGGGGCACGCCCCTCTGACTGAGCCCAGGACTCCTCATATCCTAGGGCTGGCTGGTGACTGGAGGCCTGTGCCTGTTGGCCTTCTTCCAGGGAGGCCCTACCCCACACAAACTGGCAGGGGTGGATGTGAGCCGATGACAGCCAGGCTCCCAAGTCCTGCCCCTCTGACCCTTCCAGACCCTCTGGCAGGGCAGGCCATTATGCTCCTGCTGACCCCTCGGATCGAAGGCCCCCAGCCAACAGGTCCCTGCAGCCTCCATTCTCCTCCAGCCCCCCTCACTCCCTACTACTCACTGCCTGCGTGGCGCATCCTACAGAGGTCTTACCATCCTTTGTAACCACATATTTATGTGACTGGCTCCCACCAGGCTGTAAGTTCCATGGGCCTGGTGTGGCAGAGGTTACCAGTGGGAAAGCAGCTAGCTTCCTGAGAGGTGGGAAGGGTCCCCCAGGGCCAGCCTTCTGAGCTGCCTGGAAGGATCTGTGGGAATTCAGAAGGCCGTTCCAGCTGAGGGCACAGCATCTGCAAAAACATGGGGGCTGGGAAATGAGACACATGTTCACAGAGTAGCCAGAGCAGGGATTGAGGTAGAGAGCAGGACAGGGCCAGGGTGTGGGTAGCCTGGAAGACGTGGAGAGGTCTGGGCTTTCTCCAGGGGCAGTGAGAGCCTAGGAGGTTCCCAGCTGTGGGAAGAATGGGTAGGGGAGGGACCAGATATGGTGACAACCGGGAGGGAGCTGAGTAAAGGGAGGAGAGGCCACAGGCACTGGTTGGTCTGTGTGGGGTGAGGGAGGGGCCCAGGAGGAGCCCTGGCTGGGGGATGAGGCACCTGTCCTGGGAGGAGCAGGTATGGGGAGTATCCCTTGCTCTGGGACTTGGCTGTGAGCTGAGTCCATAGATCTGGTTCTTAGCACAGGGCTGAGCATGTGGAGGCTGGGGGATGGGCCCTGGTGGAGGAACCCTAAAGGGTCTTGCTAGCCCTTCCTCTCCCACCTCCTGTTCCTCTTGCTGAGCCCACTTCCTGGGTTGTGAAACCCACATGGCCTCCTTGCCTTGTTTCCGCTGGGAAGGCCATCTAGGCAGCCAGCCTCCCAGCCCAGCTACCACCCACCTGCCTACCCAACCTGGCAGGTCCACCATGCCCGGCCCCCTTGCACTGCCATGATTGCCGGGACCAGTCCTGCACCCTCCTGCTGATCACACTTCCTCTCACTGTCCTTCCTGCCCCTGCCTGGGCCTTGGTCTCCTCCGCCCTCCTTTATTCATCCACAAGGCTGTGGCAGGCTGCACTATGGACTACCCCAGGCAGAGTCTGCATCCTTAGGAGGGCCCCCACTTTGTGCCACCTGCCATGCAGTTGTGACTTCCGTGGCAGGTGTCAGGTGTGTGTGGGAGAGGGCTGCAGTAGGTGGCATGGGGGACATCCTCTGCTCCCCGGGGGTCTGTTCAAGGGAACCAGACCCCCCATACCCACCAGGGGCTGCAACTGGTCTTTCATTGTCCTGACCTCAGCCTGCCACCTCGTTTCTCCCATTGACATTTCTGAGGCAGCCTCCCTCTGCTCTCACACACCTTCCCCCAGCAGCTTGATCAAGCCTCTTTCCTCCAGCCCAGCTTACTCCTCTGACCAACAGGCATCGTCCTGTGGTCTGTGAGGCAGAATCGAACACCAGGGAAGGGATGGGGTGGAGGGGACCAGGCCGGATCTGGGAGCCAGGGGACCTCACTGCAGGACCTTGGCCTTAGTTTCCTCCTCTGTACAATGAGGAGATGGGCATGTCGGTCTCTGAAGACCTATCTCTTGTGGAGAGATTGGCTTGTTGGGGTTTTTCACCTTTGACAAAACCATTATCCAACAAGTGACATGTGATGTAGAAAAATTAGCAAATGCATTCCTGTTCCTGCTGGCACTCCTCAGGCCATGTCCCTCACCCCAGCCTCCTGTGCTGGTATACACCAGCACACGTGTGGATGTGCAGCACACATACTTGTCTGCTGGAGACAACCAGGAGTTCTGTGCCCGGGAGCTCCAAACCCAAGGTCGCTCTGATCACCTTGAGGCCAGCCTTGCCCACTGCCGGGTACTGGCTGGGAACAGGTTTCCATTTGTCCCAGAGGAGGTGACCTGCCTTCTCTGGCCTGACCTAGCTACTGCCTTTCCTTGCCTCTGGGCTGCTGATCTGGGGCTCACATTCCCTGGGGCTGGGATCCAGTGTGGCCAAGCCTTCCCTAGGTTTTGTTTTTGTTTTGTTTTATTTGTTTTTATTTTTTTTGAGACAGAGTGTCACTTTACTGCCCAGGCTGGAGTGCAGTGGCATGATCTCAGCTCACTGCAACCTCTACCTCCCGGGTTCAAACGATTCTTCTGCCTCAGCCTCCCAAGTAGGTGGGATTACAGGTGCCCGCCACCACACCTAGCTAATTTTTGTATTTTAGTAGAAACGGGGTTTCACTTGTTGGCCAGGCTGGTCTTGAACTCCTGACCTCAGGTGATCTGCCCACCTCGGCCTCCCAAAGTGTTGAGATTACAGGCATGAGCCACTGTGCCTGGCCCTTCCCTGGGTTTTGGAAATGGAGGCTAGTCCAAGTGGCGAGGTCAGGGGGGAAGACCACTGGTCAAGCATGGGGTACCTGTCTCTTGGAGCCCTTACCTCCCTGTTTTCTCTGTCTTCATGTGTGTTTGTGTGTGCTGATCCTGGCACATTTATCCATCTCCACCTCTACCCTCTTCTGTCCACCTCTACCCTTTTCTCTCTCTTTGTCTCTTTTTCCCAACATGGCATACTGGAAAGGACCTGGGCTGCAACATCAGGCAGGCCTGGATTTATTCTTCCACCACTTACTGGCTGTGTGACCTTTTGGAAAGTCACTTTGCTTCTCTGAGCTTCGGTTTCTTCATCAGTAAAATCCCTTCTGGACCCGCATAGGGATAAAGTGAGCTAATGTAATTACAGAGGTAATCTGCGACATTGTCGGCCTCAGAAAAGGACTGTCCTTCTTCTAAGTGGAGGAGCCAAGATTCATACCTAGACACTGACCCTTAGTCTGGTGCTTTCTGCTTCATAAAGCTGCCTCTGCTGTAGGCTGGAGAAGCAGAATAGAGACTAGGAGCCCTTAGGCAGCTGGGAAAGGCCTGGCTGGCCTCAGCTGGCTCCAAGGAACTTGTCCCGTGGAGGCTGTGTGGGGTCGAGCCCCTGGCACCCCCTGGCCCTGCAGAGTGGCCATGAGTCTGGGGCTGAGCCAGCGGCCTTCCTCTGGGGCCCCCATGGCCCAGGTCCTATTTGCATGGGGGCTATAAATAGCCAGCACACCTTGCTTTTGTGCTGCTGCTTCACCCCCTCCTCCCTGCCATACACTCTGAGAGGTAGGGGGCAGACTCTGACTCTGCTGTGCAGGGCAGGGACTTGTGGCCCAGAGAGGCCCAGGACCTCTCTCAGGGTCACGCAGTGATGGAAGAAGATGTGGGGCTCTGGGTAGTACAAATAGGGACAGAGGAGGTGGCAGAACCTGGCCAGATCCCATGCCCTGGTTTTAGTCCTAGGAGGCTGGGTCTGACCCTATGGTTACTGCTGGTTAATCTTGGGGCAGCCCACGAAGACCATGGCTCCCCAGTTTTCATGGCACTGCAGCCTGGCAGTGCAGGTTTAGGGCTGGGTCCTGCTGTGGTTGTGGTTTTCCCGCCAGTGGCTTCTAACTGTGAGCAGCAGCTGCTCTGAGTGTGGCCTGAGAGAGCTGGAGGGCCACCCTCGGGTGGGCAGGTCCTGGGCTCTGCCTCACCTTCCTGGGGCTTCTCTGACCCACTATCTCCTCCACCTTCCATGCAGTCCTGGGGTGGTCCCCACGCATACCTCCTGCTGGGCAGGCCAGGGGTAGGGGAAGCCATGGAGCCTGCAGGCTGTCAGGGCTGGGCCCCAAGGGTCGGTTGCTGGGAGGAGGACCTGGCTGGCCAGTGTTGGAGCATCTGGTGCTCCTGACTGAGTTGTATGTTCATGGAGACCTGGTTTCCCTTTCTGAGCAGTGGGGTCTGTAACCAGGACTGTCTTCCCAGGCTGCTGGGCAGGGGGAATGGATGTGGTGGGGGATGCGAGTGTGCTTTGTAAACTGTGAAGGGAGGTGCACAGTGAGGGATGGATACTGCAGTGAGAGGGGGCGATAGTGGTAAGAGGACCCCCCTCCCCGTGGCCTGTTGTGTTGATTGTGGCCCTCATCCTACATGAGTTCTCATTATCACCACAACCCTTAGCCAAGAGACTATTCCTCATCAGGAAATGGGGCTGAGGTTCAGAAAGGCCAAGTGACCTGCACAGAGTCCACAGCCAAGGCAATGTTGATGTCAGGGTGCAGCACCCAGGCGGCCTGGCCATCATTTTGCCACATATGCTGCCCTGAGCCTCTCTCCCCTAGGAGCCCAGGCCACCTGCAACACACTTGCTCCTCCTTTATCCCTGCGCCCCTGTCCCCTCAACCCTCATCATCCTCCGAGGCACTCAGAAGTTGCTTACTGCCCCAGCTGGGTCTCCAGGTTTTCCTAACAGCAGAGCTGCATCTGCTGGGATCAGGCCCTGGAAGTGTGGACCCAGACCTGCCAATCATTCCAGACCCAGGGAGCACTCACCTGGGTGCTGGATCTCTTGGACCCTCAGGGCCAAGCCAGGCAGCAAGAGGGGCAAGGTGTCCATCTTGCTTACGGGTTTGGGTTGCTCACCCAGACTCCTGCACATGTGCAAGGCCAGGCCCACGCAGCTTGCTATTCACTCCAGTATTAACTGAGTGCCCACCATGTGCCACCCACTCCCATGGCTGCATATAATCACATTCCTGTAGACTCGTGCAACCTCACACACACCGATTCATGCATGCTGCAGCCTGGGGAGCAGCCAGCAGCAGCCACCAGCTGGCCCTCTCTCCCTGGCCCACCAAGAGGTCAAGGGCAGCTGGCCTGGCACACAGGCCACCTGCTGGTGTCAGGCTGAAGGCTGCTGGACTTGGGCTCAGGTGTGAGCTTGCACACCCACTCTCACATCACTGAGTAGGAGCCAGGGCCGGGCAGGGAATGTGGTGGGGTCTGC
The DNA here is from genome assembly GCF_028878055.3 of Symphalangus syndactylus. Taxonomy (NCBI): domain Eukaryota; kingdom Metazoa; phylum Chordata; class Mammalia; order Primates; family Hylobatidae; genus Symphalangus; species Symphalangus syndactylus. Next base: position 107,783,386 of record NC_072423.2, on the reverse strand, counting down.
CCTACCTGGGTCCTGCTCTCCGCTCTGGCAGCTACTGGCCTCAGGGCTGCCTGGACTCACTGGGCTGGGCTGCAGGGTGAGGTCAGCATTTGCTGTGAGCTGGTCTGAGCTAGGAGCTCCCAGCAGAGCTGGCCGCTGCTCTGGCCACCTTGTGCAGGAGCTGGAGGAAGTCATCTGGGGCTGGGCAGCTGTTGTGTGTGCATGCACACATGTGTGTCTGAGTGTGCCCCTGTGTGCTGGCTTATGTTCAGGATGGAGTGAATACACGTGCATGTGCACAAAATCGAGTGAGTGCTCCCTCAACCAAGGCTATGGAGCAGCCTTGTGGGGCCTGGGCAGGAGCCAGTGTGCACATAGGTGCTTGCACACCTGAGTGTTCTTCACAAGTGGCAACCTGAGGAGCCCCTTGGGGTCACTTACTGTAGTGAACATTAACTTAGAGAATGGTGAGAAACCCAGGAGTGTGGGAAGCTGCTGTGTATGAATCTGCAAGGCACATTCAGCATTACATTCAACATTAAAATACAATTTGGGTTTTTTTGTTTGTTTGTTTTTTTCTGAGGCAGAGTCTCGCTCTGTTGTCCAGGCTGGAGTGCAATGGCGCAGTCTCAGCTCACTGCAACCTCTGCCTCCCAGGTTCCAGCCATTCTCCTGCCCTCAGCCTCCCAAGTAGCTGGGATTATAGGCATGTGCCACCACGCCTGGCTAGTTTTTGTATCTTTAGTAGAGATGCAGTTTCACTATGTTGGCCAGGCTGGTCTCGAACTCCTGACCTCAGGTGACTCGCCCGCCTTGGCCTCCCAAAGTGCTGAGATTACAGGCATGAGCCACGGTGCCTGGGCAGTTTGAGTTTTTTTTTTTTTTAAGAGACAGGGTCTCACTCTGCCGCCCATGCTGGAGTGCACTGGCACAATCATGGCACACCGGTGCCTTGAACTCTTAGCTTCAAGCGATCCTCTTACCTTGGCCTCCTGAAGTATCGAGATTATGGGAGTGAGCCACCATGCCCACCTGTTTTATATTTGGGGAAATAATTAGTTTGAAGATGCAGGCAACCTTCCAGGCAAGCAAGAGGCACTTGACCCCAAGGGGTCAAGTTAGCAGGGTCAGGCACACTGATGTAGGCAGAGCCTCTCACTGCCCTGATCCCTGAACAAAGTGGATGCCAAGTTAGTGGAATGTCAGCTTTTGGTTCTGATTCTGCCTTAGGGTTTTAGTTTCCCCATCTGAAAAGTGGGGGTGTTTATCTTGGCACTGCTTGTCTGCCTGGGTAGTTATGAAGAAAAAAACCCAAACTTAGAAAATTATGAAGGGCTGCATGGGGCAGAATGGGAGAAAGAGGCAATACTGTCCTGTCCCCTTACCAGGTGACAATGGCACATACCAGGTGTCTGGCATGGAGCAGGTGCCCAGCAATAGGGTACTTAGGGAGTCACTTAGTGACTTAGTGACTCCCTAAATGAATATCTTGGATTGACAGATGCAAATGCCACCAGGGCCCAGGTAGGTTTTGAGGAGGAGTGAAGAGAGTGTCCCTGGCCTGGGGTAGACTGATGGAGGGCAGCCATCCCAGTGCTAGCTGGCTGTTGCCCAGTGGGCCCAACATCACATTTTCCAGTTTTACCAGAGACGCCGCAAATCCAGACTTACATAAACCTCTCAATTTTTTTCTTTTTCTTTTTTTTTTGAGACAGAGTTTGGCTCTTGTCACCCAGGCTGGAGTGTAGTGGTGCGATCTCGGCTCACTGCAACCTCCGCCTCCCGGGTTCAAGTGATTCTCCTGCCTCAGCCTCCCGAGTAGCTGGAATTATAGGCATGCACCACCACACCCAGCTAATTTTTAGTAGAGATGGCTTTTCACCATGTCGGTCAGGCTGGTCTCAAACTCCTGACCTCAGGCCATCTGCCTACCTTGGCCTCCCAAAGTGCTGGGATTACAGGCGTGAGCCACCGTGCCTGGCAAACCTCTCAGTTTTTAACACTGGTAACTGAGACTAGTGTGTGTATGCATCATGTGGGCCAAGCCCAATCATGGGAGAGCCCTGGGGGAGTGGGTCCCTGAGTGCTGCCCGTGACTGTTCCCGCTAGTCCTACCCGGCCGCCTGGCATCACCCCTCTGTGTGCACAGCCCCACTGCAGGCCCCACCATGGCGCCGTTCCTGCGCATCGCCTTCAACTCCTATGAGCTGGGCTCCCTGCAGGCTGAGGACGAGGCGAACCAGCCCTTCTGTGCTGTGAAGATGAAGGAGGCGCTCAGCACAGGTAGGCCTGGAGGCTGGTCCCTGGAGAGGGGCTGGGAATCTGGGCCCAGCTGGAGGGACTGGAGGGGGCCTGGCCTTGTTCCCTGCAACCTCTGAAGGATTCTGCTCTTCCTCATCCTTGACTCCCTGCCCCACTCAGCTATGAAGGCAGAGGCCACTGAGTCTCTATAGGGCTGCAAACACTGGCCAAATTGAGCCCTCCTTGGAAGGCTTGGAGTTTCTGGTTCCTCCTTCACTGGTTGTTTTACCCAGCAATTTTTACATGTCCATCTGTGCCAGGGCCTGTTCTGGGCACTGAGGATACTGTCATGCTCCAGGACTAACCTGGCCCTGCCCTCATGGGGTTCATAGTCAGGTGGGGAAACCAGGCACATCAAAAAGCAGTGAGTCCTGCAATAGGGAAGCCCAGAGAAGGCACCCTCTGAACCTGAGGTCAGGGAGGACTTCCTGGAGGAAGCACATACCTCACATCATTCCCTCTTGCTTTTGCCCTGGCCTGGTGAACCCCTAGTTGTTCCTCAGGTCTCAGCTGAACTGTTCCTTCCTCTAGGAAATCTTCCCTGACCCTTAGGCTTGACCCTGTGGCCACTTGACCATAGGCAAGTCTAGCACTACCAGCCTTGCCCACTTCAGTCTCATCACAGCTGTGACTTAACAGTTACTTGAGGAAGGAGTTGGTGTATTCACCACCCGGACCTGGGGATCCAGGAGGACAGGCCCTGGATGTAGCTTTTCTTTCAGCTGTGTTCTGTGCCTCGAATATTATGGCTGGCATGCAGGAGCTGTCAGCCCATGTTCCCTGAGTGAATGCATAAGGGCAGGCGACATTTAAATGGAGCTGGAGCAAGAGGGTCAGAGGAAGAGGGAACAGCAGGAACAAAGGCCTGGAGGGAGGACCTAGCAGGGTTCCCGAGGTAGTTCTGTGCTCTAGAGGACACTGGGGGACCACAGCACGCCCTCAAGGCAGGAGAGTCGGGCAGATTCTGCCAGGGGAAGGCCGTGGAGGTCTAGGAGGGAGGGACAGAGGGGCCATGGCCCAACCTTCCCTGCCTGGCCTCGTTGCAGAGCGTGGGAAAACACTGGTGCAGAAGAAGCCAACCATGTATCCTGAGTGGAAGTCTACGTTCGATGCCCACATCTACGAGGGGCGCGTCATCCAGATCGTGCTAATGCGGGCAGCAGAGGAGCCGGTGTCTGAGGTGACCGTGGGTGTGTCAGTGCTGGCCGAGCGCTGCAAGAAGAACAACGGCAAGGCTGAGTTCTGGGTGAGGGGCGCACAAGCCATGCTGTGTGAGAGTGTGTGTGTGTGTGTGCGCGCGTGCATGCACACGTGGGCTTGGTCATTGAGCACAGCTGAAGGGCACTGGGCCCTGTGCTGGCCACCAGTCCAGCCCCGCGGCCAACGTGGCCTGGGTGTGAATCCTGGCTCTGCAATTCACCAGATTCCCAGCCTCTCTGAGCTTCTGCTTCCGCATCTGTTAAGGGAAGACGCTACTAAATGTGCCTACCTCAGGGTCAGTTGATCAAATGAAAGGAGCAGCTGGATGTACAGGGCTTATTGCAGAACCTGACACATAGCAGGTGCTAAAGATGGCCAACTTCCTTATTGTGACTGCTTTTTCCTTTTTAATTTTGGAAAGCTAGGATATGCACATAGTAAAACATTTTTAACTGCATGAAAGGGTGTGTCCCTGCCCCAACACCAGGCCACCAGGCCTCCTTGCCAGAGGCACCCGTTATTCCAGTTCTTTTTGGAATCCTCCCTTATATTCTAGGCCTTGGCAGCCATTGAGGGGGCAACATAGTGATCTTTAACAGCAAGGAGGTGTGGGAGAAGGGGAGGCTGACGGTCTCATCTAGTTACCTGCTGAAATGGAGCCTCTGCACAAGCATGTGGCCACCTGGCCATGTGCAGCTGTGTGTTCTGGGTGGCCACAGGATGCCAGTGCTGGCAGAAGTTCCCTGGGGTTACATGTGGGATATAACCAAGATGTCTCCACTAGGAAAGGCCCTGTGACCATTGGAGGCTCTGATCAACCTCCTGCAAGGGGTGAGGGGGCTGGGATGGGAGAGAGGTTGACACAGGGCTGTACTGACCCTTGGCCAGTCAGGCAGGGACACAGAGGGGCCTCTGGCTGTGCTGTCTCCACTGCCCCAAGGGAGGATATCAGTCACCAGGTCTAGGTCTTGGGGGAGGTGAGGGGATAGAGGCTCAGGCCCTCGGCACAGAGGGAGGAGCAGCGTGTGTGCACGAGGATGAGTGTGTCTGTCTCTCTCCCGATGTGCACACAGGTAGGGGCCTCCATTCTAAGATCCTTGCTAAGGGGGCTGCAGTGGGTAGGGGTGGGGAATTTCCCTTCCCGCTCTGTTCCCCAGCTATGTGTCTGGGCTGGGTGTGGGCTGGACCCTTTCACTTCCCTAAATGTAATAATACCCCTGGGTACAGGGTGGGGGTGGGGCTCAGGCAGGGCCCTGCCCACATTGGGCAGACAAGTATCTGGCTAGGCCTTGGGGGGCTGCCTTGGCCTTGGGGGACCAGCCATGGGGGCGGGTTCTGAGTTTGGCCTGGCCCAGGCCGCCCTCACTGACCTTGTTCTCCCCCGGCCTCTGGCCCCCAACAGCTGGACCTGCAGCCTCAGGCCAAGGTGTTGATGTCTGTTCAGTATTTCCTGGAGGACGTGGGTAAGAACTCCCTGGGGGTGGAGGGCTGCCTTGCCGGGTTCAGAGGCAGAGCCAGCACTGAGGTGTAGGGAAGCTGCTCCCTTCGACGGAGCTGTCCAGGACCACCCTGGGAGGGACTGCAGGGGTGCCACCCCTCCCAGATACCAGGGCTGATTTTCCTACTCCATGGTCACCAGATTGCAAACAGTCTATGCGCAGTGAGGACGAGGCCAAGTTCCCAACGATGAACCGCCGCGGAGCCATCAAACAGGCCAAAATCCACTACATCAAGAACCATGAGTTTATCGCCACCTTCTTTGGGCAACCCACCTTCTGTTCTGTGTGCAAAGACTTTGTCTGGTGAGAACTGGCCATGCCCGCTGGTGGTGGTGCAGGGTAGTGGGGGCCCATCCTGGTCCTCCCTCACTCACTTTGCCTGGGTTTTGCCTTTCAGGGGCCTCAACAAGCAAGGCTACAAATGCAGGCGTAAGTGTCTCCACAGGCCAGTTTGTACGTATGTACCCGTGTGTGCTCACGTGCGCCAGTGCCTGTGTGCGCTCAGAGAGTGTATGCATGTGAGTTTTCCCAGTGTAGATATAGCAGTTGAGTTCAGTGAGTGCTGGGGCTGGCTTGCTGCTGCTCTGGAAAACCAGTTCTGCGCGTCTCTTCCCAGCTCCGCATTCAGTGACAGGGAGTTGGTGGATGGCAATTGGGCACAGTAGAATATTCACGCAGAAACCAGCCCAGGCCATGCACCAGGCCTCTTTTCCCCGGAGAGGCAGTGATAGGTCCTTTACTAGCACACAGTGGCTGCATGTGCTTCTGTGTAGATGTGGGTGTCTCTGAGTACACAGGTGTGAGCACACTCTGTCCCTGAGGGTGCATACACGAGGCCCCGCAGGCTGGAGCCAGACTGCCTGGGTTTGAATCCCAGCTCTACCACTTCCTAGCTATAGGGCCTTAGGCAAAGTTACTTAACCTCTCTGTGCCTCAGTTTCCTCATCTATAATTTTTTTTTGAGACTGAGTCTTATTCCGTTGCCCAAGCTAGAGTGCAGTTGTGCGATCTCAGCTCATTGTAACCTCCCCTCTCCAAGGTTCAAGTGATTCTCTTGCCTTAGCCTCCTGAGTAGCTGGGATTACAGGTGTGCACCACCATGCCTGGCTAATTTTTGTATTTTTAGTAGAAATGGGGGCTTTGTCATGTTGGCCAGGCTGGTCTCAAACTCCTGACCTCAAGTGACTCACCCACCTCAGCCTCCCAAAGTGCTAGGATTATAGGCGTGAGCCATCGTGCCTGGCCCTCATCTATAAATTAGATATAACTATAATGTATAATAGGGTCATTTTGAAGATCAAATGGAATAAGATATGTAAAGCTGTATTTTAAGTGCCTTGCACTGGTAGCCGTTCTGTGTAAGAAGTCTGTTATCATTATTACACATGCTTTGTGTGTATGTACAGGTGTCTGTTTTGAGGCGTGTCCGTGTGCATGTGTAAGAGAGGGCATTTAGGAGCTGTTTGCTATCCCAGGGCTTGGAAGAACTGCCCCCGCTTCTCATATTGCGATGCCCTGTGCCCCCTAACTTCTGCCCACCTCCCTGCCCACTAGGACTCCTTCTTTCTAAGCCCCTGCAGATTGGCCTGTCCTCTCCGCCCCGTCCTCTCCAGGCTCCTCCTTCGAGGGCTGGCGGGAGGAAGACTCAAGCGCTGGGCCTCTGCGGGGTGAGGGTGTGGGCGGTCAGGAGAACGGTGGCTTTGTGTAGAGGGCTGGACTGGTCGGCAGGCACCAGCTCATAGACTCTGCCCCTCCCGGTGCTTTCCCTTCCCCCTCCTGGGCCTGTGCCTCTTCAAGAATGTAACGCTGCCATCCACAAGAAATGCATCGACAAGATCATCGGCAGATGCACTGGCACCGCGGCCAACAGCCGGGACACTATAGTGAGCCTGGGTCCGGGGCAGGGCTGGGGATCTGGGGGCTTGGCCAGATGGGAGGGATTTGCACCCTCTCCCCACCCTCCCTGGGGAGCTTACCCTCCCTCCCCATTTTTCTTAGTCTTTCCTTGCCTCTCCCAGTGGAGCTCTCTTGGGGTGTTGTTGTGCCCGGGGTTGGGGGAGAGCTAGGGGTTGAAGAAGGGGCTGGAGCTGGCACGTGACCCTCAGCCTGTGATACCCCCACCTCCAGTTCCAGAAAGAACGCTTCAACATCGACATGCCACACCGCTTCAAGGTTCACAACTACATGAGCCCCACCTTCTGTGACCACTGCGGCAGCCTGCTTTGGGGACTGGTGAAGCAGGGATTAAAGTGTGAAGGTGCGTGCCACCCCACCCCTGGGCTGCAGGAGGGGCACTCCCAGCTAGTGCTGCTGTGAATTCCAGCCACCTCACGCCACCCTCGCCTCCTCACATGGAGACGGGCACCTCATTCAGGGACCTGATGAGGGTGAGGCCTTGGTGGACCCTCCCCACTGGCCTGACTGGCTCTGCCACTTACCTGCTGTGTGACCACAGGTGGGCAGCTCCACCCCTCTGAGCCATTTGGAGGAGAAAAGCAGGACCTAGAGAGTCCCTGTGAGGGGCCAGTGGGCAGAGAGTGCTGAAGCCAGGCCTGATGCACACCGACAGGTGCCCAGACAGGCCTCCCCTGCCCTCTGCTTCACTTAGAGATGGAACAGAAGACCCTGGAGGGAAAGCAGCTTAAGTTGACCCAGATGTTCTTTAAAGGGTTTCGAATTAGGTCCCTTCCCATGTCTTCTGGTTTTTCCTTTTTCTTTAAATCATGAAAGATTGGCTGGGCATGGTGGCTCACGCCTGTAATCCCAGCACTTTGGGAGGCCGAGGCGGGCAGATCATGAGGTCAGGAGATCGAGACCATCCTGGCTAACATGGTGAAACCCTGTCTCTACTAAAAAAATACAAAAAAATTAGCCGGGTGTGGTGGCGGGCACCTGTAGTCCCAGCTGCTCGGGAGGCTGAGGCAGGAGAATGGCGTGAACCCAGGAGGCGGAGCTTGCAGTGAGCCAAAATCGTGCCACTGTATTCCAGCCTGGCTGACAGAGCGAGACTCCGTCTCAAAAACAACAACAACAACAACAACAAATCATGAAGGATTGAAGTGCTTGGCCAGGTGTGGTGGCTCACACCTGTAATCCCAGCACTTTGGGAGGCCGAGGCGGGTGGATCACCTGAGGTCGGGAGTTCGAGACCAGCCTGGCTATCATGGAGAAGCCCCATCTCTACTAAAAATACAAAATTAGCCGGATATGGTGGCGCATGCCTGTAATCCCAGCTATTCAGGGGCTGAGGCAGAAGAATCACTTGAACCCAGGAGGCAGAGGTTGCGGTGAGCCGAGATTGTACCATTGCACTCCAGCCTGGGCAACAAGAGGGAAACTCCATCTCAAAAAAAAAAAAAAAGAGAGAGAGATTGAAGTATTTATGATGGCTTCAGATCAATGTTTTCCTAGAAACTGGAGCCCAGCAGACCCCACTAAAGCCCTCCTTTCTCTTGCTCTCCTGCCCCTGTCCTACACTGCCCCCTGCCCTTGGCTGAGCTCCGAGACTGACAGCCCCGCTTCTCCCTCACCCCAGACTGCGGCATGAATGTGCACCATAAATGCCGGGAGAAGGTGGCCAACCTCTGCGGCATCAACCAGAAGCTCTTGGCTGAGGCCTTGAACCAAGTCACCCAGGTGGGCAGGTGCCATGGGGACCCTGGACACAGGGCAGTGGGGTCAGGGACAGTCAAGGCTTACAGCCACTGCTGGGAGCCACAGACAGCCAGGATATATTTAGACCCAGGACTCTACTTCGGGAAGATCCAACTCAAGAATTTAGGCAGCAGAGGGAGGGGGGCTTTTTTTCATGAGAAATTCATTATTCAGGCAGTTCTTTACTTGAGGGTGAACCTGGGGACCACAGGATTGGGTGTTGGAACACTTTGAACTAAGACTTTGGGTGTGGACGTTTGTATGTGGGTGGGGCTTGAGGGATGCCACAAAACCTAAAGGTAAAATTTTAGAATCAATCAGAAATGAAGCTAAATAGTCAAATAAAATCTATCGAGTGAGTGGTTGGGAAGGTAGGGTTCCGTTTACAAAACTTCTGTTTGTAATCAGAGCCTTTCAGACCACCGAGGCTTCTCTGGGCTCCTGGAAGAGTGTGTGTGTGTACACGCAGCCCGAGTAGGGGGCCTGGGCTGTGCCCCTGTTGTCTACTCTTGGTGTTAAGGGTGGAGTTATGCTTGAGGGTCTTCCTTCTGGGCTGGGAGTTCTGATAATGGTCTGATCATCTGGCCCCCCACCTCTGCTCCCTCCCCAGAGAGCCTCCCGGAGATCAGACTCGGCCTCCTCAGAGCCTGTTGGGATATATCAGGGTTTCGAGAAGAAGACCGGAGTTGCCGGGGAGGACTCGCAAGGTGAAGCTAGGTCCATTGCCCCTCTTACAGTTTTTATTCCCCCTGAGGCCAAAGAAAGGGGACAGTCCTCCCTTCCATTGTCAAGTGAGACATGGAAGGAACCACCGGCCCTGGGGAGCGAGCCCCTTCCTCTCTGAGGCCCCTTCCCCCAGCCTACCCCAGGCTCCGGGGGAGGGGAGTTGTGTAGACTGAGACCCCGATCTGAGGAGGTGCCATCTCTCGGGCAGACAACAGTGGGACCTACGGCAAGATCTGGGAGGGCAGCAGCAAATGCAACATCAACAACTTCATCTTCCACAAGGTCCTGGGCAAAGGCAGCTTCGGGAAGGTGAGGGCTGTGAGCCGGGCACCTGCTTCCCACCCCACCCTGGCTTCTTCCTGCTTAGGTGGCTGAGGCGGGAGTCTGTGAATCAGGCTGTGGCCCCCGCCCCGTCCTCACCTGCTCAGCACCCGTGTCTCCCCATCAGGTGCTGCTTGGAGAGCTGAAGGGCAGAGGAGAGTACTTTGCCATCAAGGCCCTCAAGAAGGATGTGGTCCTGATCGACGACGATGTGGAATGCACCCTGGTGGAGAAGCGGGTGCTGACACTCGCCGCAGAGAATCCCTTTCTCACCCACCTCATCTGCACCTTCCAGACCAAGGTGCCTGGGCCTCCCGCCATCACCGCCCCATGCCACAGCCATGTCCCACAGCCCCTCAGCCCCCCTCAGTCAGGGCTGTGTCTCCCCCTCAGGCCACTTGAGGCAGGACCATGCTTTCCCCCCTCATGCCTCCCAGGGCAGAGTTGTCCCCCTCAGCCAGGGCCTGTCCCTGCTGTTTCCTGTTGGGTCTTGGCCCCAGTGGCCCTCAGTGAGGGAGCCTCATGCCTATTCCTCACCCCTGCTCACCACCCTCCCCACCCCAGGACCACCTGTTCTTTGTGATGGAGTTCCTCAACGGGGGGGACCTGATGTACCACATCCAGGACAAAGGCCGCTTTGAACTCTACCGTGCCACGTACGTAAGGGCCATGGTGGGGAAGGGCCCAGTGTGCAGGAAGGGCCACTGGCTCAGAGCCCACTGCCAGTCTGCCCTCCATGCCTTCTTCCCTCTCCCTAGAAAAGCCAGCCTGGGCTAGAGCAGCAGCTGGGGAGATGTGGGGGTAGCCTGGGTCCACACCACACAGGAAGCCATGAGTGGCAAGTGAGCTGCGGCTGGGGGCACAGCGCAAATACTCTGGGTCCTGGCCCCTCTGTGGGCCACAGCCAGGGCAGCCTTGCAAATGGTGGTCCTGCATGACACAGGACACAGGACCCTGGTGCGTGGCCCCCAGACCTGCTTTTCCCCATTCACATGCCCCTTACCCCAAACTAACCATGTGTGTGTGTGTGTATGCATGCAAACACATACGTACGTGCATATAAATGCATACACTCTTAGAGAACTGGCTCACTGAGAGCTTTCCCTTCAGAACTTTCTGCCTGGGCTGCCAGCCCCCACTTGCCTGATGCAAGATGTACTTGATCATGCTCAGGTTGTCCATGGAGTTATTTGCAGCATTTCTTGCCCCTGGAAGTGGGGTTGAAGGCCCGAGGAGAAGCAGAGGCTGCTTGGCAGAGATCCCGGAACACTTTGTCCTTCTCTCTTGCCCAGGTTTTATGCCGCTGAGATAATGTGTGGACTGCAGTTTCTACACAGCAAGGGCATCATTTACAGGTGCGGGGGTTAGGGCAGCGGGGGCTCTTGGGAGGGGAGGCTCCAGCCCCATCATATCTTCTGAAATGCTCCAAGCAGGATCCCCCCAATTCCAGTTCCTTCTCTGCTGGAAATCAATTTTTAGCTGGGTATTTGCCTATGCCTTCCACCCTGGTCTTAGCATTCCTGTGGCCACCATTTGAGGCTGGCTCAGCTCCAGGGACTAGGAACTCACTGCCCATATTTGACACCATCGTCCCACCCATCCTTGGAGCCATCAGTCTCGCTCTGAAGCCCCATCGAGTCATCTAAGCTTCTGCCAGAAGGGACTGGTTCCATAAAGTCTCATCTAATAAGTTATGATTCCATCCTATGGTGGGAACTGTACACCCACCAAAAAGGCTGAGGTCAGGCTCTGTGTACTGATGTGGGATAATGCCAAGATATGTTGTTAAGTGGAAAAACAACCTGTGGGAGAGTGTATATCGAATATTAGCATTCAGGCTTTAAAATGTGGGAGGGAGGCTGAGCACGATGGCTCACGCCTGTAATCCCAGCACTTTGGGAGGCCAAGGTGGGCAGATCACCTGAGGTCAGGAGTTCAAGACCAGCCTGACCAACATGGTGAAACCCTGTCTCTACTAAAAAATACAAAAGTTAGCTGGGCATGGTGGTGGATGCCTGTAATCTCAGCTACTCAGAAGGCTGAGGCAGGAGAATTGCTTGAACCCGGGAGGCGGAGGTTGCAGTGAGCTGAGATCATGCCACCGCACTCCAGCCTGTGTGACAGAATGAGACTGTGTCTCAAAAAAAAAAAAAAAAAAAAGGTGGGAGCGAGCTGCATGCTGCCATATGCTTGTCCATGCCTAGAATTGCTCTAAGGAGAGCCTCATGATTGAGCTCAGTGGAAGGCAGACTTCGTACTGTTTGCCATTTCTAGTGCCCATATGCATTAAGTATCTACTCAAATGACTAATTACTAAATATAGACATGGTCTCTGCCTTTGGGAAGTAGACAAACCTGAACCTGGGGGTCACTTCTGCTGCTGACTGCTAGGGGACCCTCGGCAAGTGACATCACCTGTTTGAGCCCCATTTGGGCTTCAGGAAGTAGGGCAGTGTACGCCCAGCGTTTAGCACACAGTAGGGGACTTGCAAGAAGCACCTGTTTTTAGGATCTCTTTCTCCTTCTGCTTCCTCTTCTGTTTCTCATTCCCTTGTACCCTTGGGGACAGTCCTGGACTAATATGGCTGAAAATTAGGACATGGGGGGCAGGGTTGGGAAGGAGAAGAAATGTCCCCTGCTGACTCTTACCTGTCCCCTGTCCTTAGGGACCTCAAACTGGACAATGTGCTGCTGGACCGGGATGGCCACATCAAGATTGCCGACTTTGGGATGTGCAAAGAGAACATATTCGGGGAGAACCGGGCCAGCACCTTCTGCGGCACCCCTGACTATATCGCCCCTGAGGTGAGCCGATGCCCTTCCAGCCCCCCGCTCAGTCAGGCACCTTGCCTCCCCACGGTGGCCAGGGAAGGCTTCCCAAGGGCAGTGATGTCCAAGCCAAAGCCCATAGGCTGAGGCGGCCTGGCTAGGGTTCGTGCCCAGGGGCCCCTCTCAGCCCCAGCACCTCAGCTCCTGCTGACCTGCTGCTCCCCCCTAAGATCCTACAGGGCCTGAAGTACACATTCTCTGTGGACTGGTGGTCTTTCGGGGTCCTTCTGTACGAGATGCTCATTGGCCAGTCCCCCTTCCATGGTGATGATGAGGATGAACTCTTCGAGTCCATCCGTGTGGACACGCCACATTATCCCCGCTGGATCACCAAGGAGTCCAAGGACATCCTGGAGAAGGTAGAGGCCCTGGGCTGGGCTGGGCTGGGCTGGGCTGGGGCGGGGGCTGGGCTGGGGCAGGGGCTGGTAGACACTGGGCTTCGGGTGAGGAGCTTCCTGTCTCTGGAATGGCAGCCTCAGTGGTGCCACAGTCCTAACATAAGGGGTATTGCTCTCTCACCATGTTCCCAGGAACTCCTGTCTGAGTCCTGTGCATAGAATCAGCCTGACATGGTGACTAAGGGCCCAGGGTCAGGAGACAGACAGACCCGAGGCCAAACGCTGGCTCTGCCTGGGACTAGCTGGTCACTTAACCTCTCAGAGTTTGTCTCCTTATCTGTAAAATGGGGCTATGAGCAGACTTGCCTCACAGAGTTGTTGGGAAGAAAATAGAAACATATGATGCTCAGCTGTGGGCCAGGCAGATAGTAAATACTCAATAAAAAGTCCCACCAGCAGAGTCGCGGATGTCCAGCCCAGAGCCTGTGATCTCTGGGGGAACTGGGAGCACTGCAGGCCAGAGTGGCCTCCCTCAGCCCCACCATTCCCCAGGCTGACTGGGGCTGGGGCAAGCCTGGCTTTGCATCCCTGGGCCTGCTGGGGATTTGCTGAAGCTCCAATTTCCCATAGCCCTCGGGTGCTAACCAGGGTCCCTGCTGGGTTGCAGCTCTTTGAAAGGGAACCAACCAAGAGGCTGGGAGTGACTGGAAACATCAAAATCCACCCCTTCTTCAAGACCATAAACTGGACTCTGCTGGAAAAGCGGAGGTTGGAGCCACCCTTCAGGCCCAAAGTGGTATGTGATCCTGCCCTGCGCTGCCTTCGGCCTGGGCTGCTCCTCCCCTGCCCTCCCTCTCTCCTGCATCATTCACACGCTTTCCACCTCTCCCTTCTTCCAGCAAGTCTACTTCCCCGATCTCCACAGCATGTTCAGTCACAGCCGCTGCCCTTGTATTCTCATCCTCTCCCTCCTGACTCAGTCATTCAGCACACACTGGGGACTGTGGATCCCACTGTATGCAGAGGACGCTGTTTTGGGAAATAGAGTTAAGACCTCACTTTATCGCTCCATTCAATCCATTTTCCAATACATATGGGGAATCCTGAGTCCCTGTTGAATGCAGAGCACAGTGCTGGGCTGCACAGCAGAGTGGGAGACGCAGTCCCAGAACTGGAGGAGGTCTCAGCTAGTTGGAGAGATAAGAAACTTGCACACCGATGACAATTTGTGATATGAGATGACAGTATAAGAGATGCCCCAGGACACATGATCAGTTGCTATTGAGTGGGTCTGTCAGCAGGAGCCCAGGTGGCAGAGAAGAGGGTGGGTCTGAGAGGCCCCCTTGGAAGAAGTGAGACAAGGGACAGCTGGGAGGCATTCCAGGTGGAAGAGGGGATGGTTCACTCACAGGCCCAGAAGCTACAGGGCCACCAAGGAACCAGCCTGAGAGAAGAGGCAGGTGGGGCCACTAAGATAGTTGGGGCTGTGTGGCCCCTCTGTGACCACAGTTCTTCCTTCCCACTCCGTTTATCTCCTTTGGTTCCCCTCCTCCACCAGGGCACACAGTTCCCACTGGGCAGCCTGTGTAATGCGCCCCACATTTGTACTTTGAGGCTACAGAGCACTTCCCCTACACCAGGGACCTCAAACTCAGACGTGTCCTGGCTAAGCATGTAACTGACAGGCTAGGCCAGCTGCGAGAAAATCACACAGCCTGCTTTCGGTCTCGCTTTTGATAGATTTCCTTCTCTGCACTAAGAAACACAAAGCAGGTGTGATGTACCCCTTGTCAGTGGGGCAGGGGCTATCCAGGGGGCTCTCAGCACCAAGAGTGGGCAGGAAGTGGGCCCAGGGCTGCTTTAATCTGCCAGTTTTCAGAAGAAGCTGGAAATCTGGATTTTTATGCTGTATTGCTCAATTTTAAAATACAGGTTCAGGCCGGGCACAGTGGCCCACACCGGCACTTTGGGAGGCTGAGGCAGGCAGATCACCTGAGGTCAGGAGTTCGAGACTAGCCTGGCCAACATGGTGAAACCCCACCTCTACTACAAAAAATAAAAATAAAAATTAGCCGGGTACAGTGGCGCATGCCTGTAATCCCAGCTACTCAGGAGGCTGAGGCAGGAGAATCGCTTGAACCCAGGAGGCAGAGGTTGCAGTGAGCCGAGAGCGTGCCACTGCACTCCAGCCTGGGCAAGAGAGTGAGACTCCATCTCTAAATAAATAAATAAATAAATATAAATAAATAAATAAAATATAGGTTCAAATTCCATTAAAACCCAGTACAAGCCAAAATGATTGTACTTGCCAGTTCAGTTTGGCTGAAGGGCCACCAGCTTGTGATCTCTCTGTATTACCATCCCATCATATCCTCAGGAGCAGAGAATCAGCAAATTTCTCCTGTAAACAGCCTGATAGTATATATTTTGGGCTTTTCAGGCTTGATGGTCTCAAAGCAGGCATAGACAGTACGTCAACAAATGGGCATGGTTGTGTATTACAACAGCTTTATTTATGGAAAGTGAAATTTTGAATTTCACTTAATTTTCATGTCATGAAATATTTTTCTTTTGATTTTTTTTTTCCAACCATTTAAAAATGTGAAAGCCATTCTTAGCTTGTGGTCCCCACAAAAACAAGTGGTGAGTGAGCCTCCCTGGGCTGTGATTTGGTGGCCCCTGAGCAGGAGGCTACCACCTCTCCTAACCCAGGCCCAGAGCTCCCTGGTCACTTTCCTCATCCTCTTGGGGAAATGGCAGCCCCCTTCCCATGGGGCTCCTTTCAGGCTGCTAGGGGAGGCTCCATCTTCTGTTCTGGGTGAGGACAGCTCTGGCCTGGCCCAGCCCTGCAGGGACTCCAGCCTGGGGTGTCCGGAGGGCCATTCCCTAGGTCCTGTTCGCTCACCCCGCCCTCTGCTTGTAGAAGTCCCCCAGAGACTACAGCAACTTCGACCAGGAGTTCCTGAACGAGAAGGCGCGCCTCTCCTACAGCGACAAGAACCTCATCGACTCCATGGACCAGTCTGCATTCGCCGGCTTCTCCTTTGTGAACCCCAAATTCGAGCACCTCCTGGAAGATTGAGGTTCCTGGACAGAGCAGGCTAGCCCCGCCCTCCACCCACACCTGCCCGCTTCCCACGATAAGCACCAGTGGGACTGTGGTGACTTCTGCTGCTGGCCCCGCCCCTGCCCCCAGAGCATCCTTGGCTCCTGTCTGGCCGGGCTGTCATGGTACTTCCTCTGTGAACTGTGTGTGAATCTGCTTTTCCTCTGCCCTCGGAGGGAAATTGTAAATCCTGTGTTTCATTACTTGAATGTAGTTATCTATTGAAAATATATATTATATATATAGACATATATATAATAGGCTGTATATATTGCTTAGTAGAGAAAAACTATGGGGGACTGGTGATATGTTGATCTTTTTCAAAAAAATATATATATGACAAAAAAAAAAAAAAGGAGCACAAGCTGTTTGAACCACCAGGTTCTTTTATTTGTGTGTCTAAATAAACACCAAATGGTACCAACCTGGTTGTCAGGACAGATTTGTCCCAGGAAGCTGGTGGCGGCCACTCCCACTTTTGGCAGCACTGGCCCGGAAGCTAACTGCTGGGCCTTCATGCAAATGTGTTTGTATTTATGGGTTTCCTCTGGCCCCAGGACCCTGGGCCTAAGGCAGACAGCTTTTCTGGGTGGCGACAGGGAGCCCCAGATGTCTCTGTGGGGTGATGGGACCCGCTGTAGCTGTCTCTGGAAGGGCAGAGAAGTAGAAGGCATGAGCAGAGGCTTTGAGGCTGGCCCCAGATGAGGGAGGAGGACAAGGGAGAGGAAGAAAATACAGCTCAGGCTTCAGGCATATCTGGATTTAAATCACAGAGTAGCCAAAGGATGCGGGCACGTCACTTGATCATTTTAAGCCTCAGTATTGGGTGGGCGTGGTGGCTTACACCTATAATCCTAGCCCTTTGGGAGGCTGAGGTGGGAGGACTGCCTGAGCCCAGGAGTTTGAGACCAACCTGGACAACATAGCGAGACCCTGTCTCTTTAAAAAAAAAAAAAAGAAGAAGAGGGAGAAAAAGTCTCAGTTTCCTCTAAAATGGGGACAAGGCAAGGAGACCATAGCTGTAACTCCTCATCTCATTACCATTTATCCCTGCCTTTGCCGCAGAGGAGTCTGTATCTAAGTTCTAGAATCTATATCATAGCAGCTTTTGCCTACCTGGGGAAGGAGAGACAGGCAGGGTGGGAGAGAAAGGTGGAAAAATGCTGAGTGACTGGGCCAAGGTTGACAGACGTGCTCCAGTGTGCCTGTCGTGCAGGTGAGGAATGGCTCCAGGAGACCAGAAGGCGCTGGCACCCCCGAAGTGTGCGCAGCTGGAGACAGTGCGTCTGCTCTGCCCTCCTCCCCACCGTCTCCATGTCTCCCCCTCTCCTGGCTTTTCGTTGCTTCCGCCTCCCTCGCTACCTCTCCCTTTTTCTGTTCCCGCCCTGCTTTCTGGGGCACCGGTCTCAGGCAGAGCCTGCTCTTCAGCTCCTCTGGTCCAGCCCTGGCCCTCTGTCCCTAGAGGGGGGCGAGGCACTCCAAGCATCGGATTGGCTGGCCTGGGCAGGCAAGCAGCTGACTTCCAGCAAGTTCATTTTTCTGGGCTGAGGTACAAGTTTCCACAACCGGAGAGGGTGGGATGGTATGGGGCTGGTGCTGGCCCAGGGAGGGGGCTGCAGGGATGGGGGCCAAACTCTCCCCAAAGAGACCAAATGTCCCCTTCTCCTCCCCACCTGTCTTCTCAAGGAAACTTCCTCTTGAATTCCTGCTCTGCCTTGGGCCAGCCTGGGTGTCCAGGACAGCAGGGAAAACCTCAGAAGTGCTCATCCTGTCAGCACACAGGTGGAGGAACTGGCAGCATGGCATAGGCTCTGTTCTGGGACAGTGGGGCTGTAGGAGCCCAGAGGAGGTGCCTGGGGGCCCCCTGTTCCCTGCCTCTGCCACAACACACACATTCCCCAAGAACCCCCATGGAGCCATTCAGAGGGAGGTTAGAACAAAAACGTGGTTGGTGTCTGAACTCAGAGCCTCCCAGAGTCCTCCTGAAGCACCAAAGCGGAGCCTTGCACCTCGAGCCCAGTTTCCTCCTATGTGGAACCGGGGAATAGCTTGTTTATCAGCCAGAGGCAGTGGAGGCTGGTGGGAAGAACATGGTGCCTGGAATCAGAAGCCTGGGGTTTGAAATCCGCTCTGCTACCTACATAACATGCACTTGATGAATTCCTTCATGGGCCTCAGTTTCCTCATCTGTAAAACCAGACCATTAATCCCGCTGCCTCATGGAACTGACTCTGGCGGGCCCCTATAGGACTGTTGCTGATACTCAGTGGTGCGAGGCAGAGCCCAGGAAAGGACAGGGGCTGGGCCCGTGAGGTCCACCTCAAGCAGCCCAGGACAGGAAGCAGCTGCTGGGGACACTGCCAAACCGCCTGGGAGGCTACACCATTCCAGGCCCATTCCCAGCCATTGGGTGGGTGCCAGTCCTGACCCAGCAGCCTCAGGAAATGCCTCTTAAGGCTGGGCCCTGAACCACACTTTTGCTGGGACCTGGGTACCCTGAAGCAGGCAGACTGCCCTCTGCCTCCTACCTGCCAAGTAGGTATTCGAGCAGCAGCCAGCCTGCCCCCCGCCCTGCAAGGGCCAAACAGAGCTGAGTGCCCCATCAGTGCTGGGCCGAGCAGCATAGGTGCAGGAGGGCCTGGAGGCAGGAGCACGGGCTCGGCTACTAGACAGCCCTGGGTTCGAACTGTGCATATCCCTGGTTGTGTGACCTCAGTAAATGACTTAACCTCCCAGCGCCCTAACTTCTACTGTAAAATGGGGATTACCACGATGGCTGCTGTGGACTGTGATGATGTCTCTAAGTGCAGGGCATGAGCTCAGCATGCACTAGGTGCATAGGAAACAGCAGCCACTGTGACCCCGTGCCCCGGTGGGATGAAACATGCTCAGAAGAGCAGGCCTGTCCACTGCACACTGCACTTCGAGTGCAAGCCTTCTAACTGGACTGCAGGTGGGCAGTTAAATGCACCCACCTCATGACCCAGTGGTGCCTTTCAGGCAGAGCTACCTGGGAACTTCACCCAAGGGCCCCAGGAGGCTTGCCAGGAAGCCCACCACTGCATGGATTAATGGAAAAACTGGAAGCAAGCAGAAGGCCCAGCAGCCAGGGAACTGGTTTCTCCTGGTGTGGAAAGTGGTTCAGGGCCAAGTGATCGGCAAAAAGAGCCATTGAGGGAATCAAAGATGCAGCCAGATTCTACCCTGTGGTTCCACGGGCCAGCTCAGAGGGCACCCAAGGTCTCAGGCACAGGGAAGGGCTGCAGAGATGAAGGATGGATGGAAGGATGGATGGATGAATGAATGGGTGAATGAATGAATGAATGAATGGACTGCCCAGACCCCAAGTCCCTTTAAGGCAGTGGCTCCCAAATTCAGCGTGTGCTGGTCCTACGTCAAGTTCTAACCAGCGGGTCTCAGCCCTGGCTATCACTGGAAGCCGATGCCAGGCTGCCCTGGTTTGCTTACGTGGTGATCTGTGGAGGGCCGGGCATCAGTACTTTGAAAGCTACCCCTGCGGTCCCACCTGCGCCAAGATTCAGAGCCAGTTGGGGAATCTGCATTTTGCCCAGTCATCCTGGTGAAGCCAGAAAGTGCTACTCTGAACAGGCCACACCCTGGAAGGCGAAGTCACCTGCCTGTATGGCCCAGCCGTGGCCCGCAGAGGCCCGAGCAGCCCTCCGCAACCTGCGCCCCGCCTGCGCAAGGACCACGGGCGGAGGATTGGTGGCCAGGGAAGAACGGTGCGGAAAGCACGCAGCCCCAGCTGGGCTACAGCGCCCTCTGGCGGCCAGCTCGCGGGCGCTGAGGCCGCAGACCCCAGGAGGGGAGGACCCCCGAGGAAGGGAGCGCTGGCTTTCCCACTTCATGTCACTACTCCCTGGGGAAATATTTCAACAAAGAGGTACTGGGTGACCATTTTGGAGAGGCTCAGAGACGTGGAGGTTACAGCTAGACAGCTCCCTGGTATTTTTAGAATCTCCGGACGGCCCTAAATTCAACCATTCCGACGTCACAGCCATATCCCCCCATTTATTATTAATTAATTTACTTAGAGACAGGGTCTTGACCTGTCACCCAGGCTGGGGTGCAGTGGTGCCATCACAGCTCACTGCAGCCTCGACCTCCTGGGCTTGTCAAGCAATCCTCCTACCCTCAGCCTCCGGAGTAGCTAGGACCACAGGCATGTGCCACCCTGCCTGGCTAATTTTGTATTTTTGGTAGAGTTGGGGTTTCACCATGTTACCCAGACTGGTCTCAAATTCCTGAGCTCAAGCAATCCTCCCACCTCAACCTCCCAAAGTGCTGGGATTACAGGCGTGAGCCACTGTGCCCATGAACTCATCATGCACCTGCCTCTTCCTCGGCCTCCCTCAAAGCTGGATGGGATCTTCAGCTCCCTCCTGCACCCTGACTGTGCCCAGCACGTGGTCCCGGACGACTGTGATGTCAGAGGCTGGGGAGCTGGTTGTGGTTTCCTGAGTGCTGACCATCCTCCCAGGCACTTTATCTCCTTAAGCTGGGGCAGGGGGAGATACATGCAGCTGAAAATACAGGACCCGACAGCAAAGAAAAGGAGTGGGGACAAAGAAAGGCCCCCAAAGGTGAGAGCCAGGCCTGAGTCAGCACAGCCCAGATCAGGCCAAGACATGTAAGGTTTGGGGCACTCCTTGGGTCTGGTCGTCAGATTGAATCAGCCCTTCACATAGCCTCAGTGATTTAAGTCTTCAGAACTTGAACGCCAGTTCCTAAATCAGGCTTCTTAAGTGGGCCTTAGAAGATTGATATGGTTTGGCTGTGTCCTTACCTAAATCTCATCCTGAACTGTAGTTCCCATAATCCCCAGGTATCGTGGGAGGGACCCAGTGGGAGGTAATTGAATCATGGGGGCGGTTACCTCCATGCTGTTCTCATGATAGTCAGTGAGTTCTCACGAGATTGGATGGTTTTATAAGGGGCATCCCCACCACCCGCACTTCGTTCTGCACTTCTCCTTGCTGCCGCCACGTGGAGAACGTGTTTGCTTCACCTTCTGCCACAATTGTAAGTTTCCTGAGGCCTCCCCAGCCATGTAGAACTGTGAGTCAATTAAAACGCTTTCCTTTATAAATTATCCAGTTTCAGGTATGTCTTTATTTTATTTTTTATTTATTTTTTTTTTGAGATGGAGTCTCACTGTCACCAAGGCTGGAGTGCAATGGCACGATCTTGGCTCACTGCAACCTCCACCTCCCAGGTTCAAGCGATTCTCCTGCCTCAGCTTCCCGAGTAGCTGGGATTACAGGCATCTGCCACCATGCCCGGCTAATTTTTGTATTTTTGTAGAGATGGGGTTTCACCATATTGGCCAGGCTGGTCTTGAACTCCTGGCCTCAGGTGATCCTCACGCCATGGCCTCCCAAAGTGCTGGGATTACAGGCGTGAGCCACTGTGCCCAGCCTTATTTATTTATTTAGAGACAGAGTCTTGCTCTGTCGCCTAGGCTGGAGTGCAGTGGTGCAATCTTGGCTCACTGCAACCTCCTCCTCCCAGGTTCAAGCGATTCTCCTGCCTCAGCCTCCCAAGTAGATGGGATTACAGGCACCTGCCAGCACGTCTGGCTAATTTTTGTATTTTTAGTAGAGATGGGGTTTCACTATGTTGGCCAGGCTGGGCACGAATTCCTGACCTCAGGTGATCTGCCTGCCTCGGCCTCCCAAAGTGCTGGGATTACAGGCATGAGCCACTGAACCTGGCCGATATGTCTTTATTAGCAGTGTGAGAACAGACTAATACAAAGACTCCTAATTTCTTCTCTGTCTCTGTCCTGAAATACATAACTCCGAAGGCCCTGACATTTGCTGCTCAGCCCACATTAAGTACTGGACAAAGCTCAGAGCTTTGGGGAAGTTATTTTTCCTTTTTCTTCTTAGGAGAGGGGAGTTTAGCTTTCTATCAGTTTCACCTGGGGTGGTGGACGCAGGAGCTGTGAGTAGGGTGGGCAGTGCTGCGCTCTGTTCCCAAATTTGTATATTCCTTCATGGAACAGGTGGCTGCTGTGCGCCAGGACCTTGACGATCATCACTCAACAGGCATGACTGTGCCTGGCACTCATGGTGTGTGGCCTGAGAGCCCGTGTCAGAACACCCTGGGACAAGCACTGTGCTTGATGCTTTTCCTGCATGGTTGCCTGCAGTTCATCCTCACAACAGCCCCGTGAGGAAACGGCTGGGACTCTCCCCTTTTACCGGTGAGTAAACCAAGGCTCTGAGAGGTTCAGTGATGTGGCCTACAGCTCTGGAATGGGGGCTCCTTCTGTCCGCGAGTTGGTTCCCTTGTCATGTTTCCTGTAGAGACAACAGGACGTTCTTCTTTTCCTGGGCTTGCTCAGGAACTGTCAGAGAACACGAGGGCTCCCTACCCTGGTCCTGTCCTCAGAGGGTCCAATAAGAGAGGAGTGAGCCAGTGGCAGGCAGGGACAGCAGAGGGCAGCAACGATGGGCACCGGCAGGCTGACTTGGAGCTGGAAGGACCCTTGGAGATTATGGATCTCTAGTGAGGATCTCCATGGATTCACAGTGGGGAAGCTGAGGCCAGAGAGGAGAAGGGGTTGGGCCAGTGTTGCACAGGAAGGTAGTGGCAGGGATGCAGGGAGACCCTCAAAGAGAACAGCCAGCTGTGTCCCTAACACGCTACCTCCTAGAGGGCAGAATCCTGACTCAGTATCCCTTCTACCCACTGCAAGCCCACAGTGAGGCCAGCATGTGGTGTGTGACCAGTCAATGTTGAGGAGTGAGCACAGGTGAGTGAATGAATACTGAGTGTCCACTGAGTGCTCGCTCCACCCCAGCACAACCTGCCTCTCATTCTCTTTTCCCCTCAGCTGCTCTGGTATGAGGAGGGACAAGGATAAGAAGTAGGTAAGGTTAGGAGTGGCCTCTAGTGCTGCCTGTGGCACTAACGGTGGCAGATGACCAAAGCCCAGGGCCTTAGAGTTCACGTTCTCCAGCAGGTGGGTGGTGGAGGCCAGCTGCCCCAGCCGAGGGTGGGGACCCGGATCAAGAGCAGGGCAGCGGCCGGGCACAGTGGCTCATGCCTGTAATCCCAGCACTTTGGGAGGCCGAGGCGGGCGGATCACTGAGGTCGGGAGTTTTAAACCAGCCTGGCCAATATGGCAAAACCCCATCTCTACTAAAAATACAAAAAAAAATTAGCCAGGCATGGTGGCAGGCGCCTGTAATCCCAGCTACTTGGGAGGCTGAGGCAGGAGAATCCTTTGAACCCAGGAGGTGGAGATTGCAGTGAGCCGAGATCGTGTTACTGCACTCCAGCCTGGGCGACAGAGTGAGACTCTGTCTCAAAAAGGGCAGCGGCAGCAGGACCCAGCCCATTAGGCAGCCCATTGCCATCAGTAGCATTGGCAAGGCCTCTCCAAGCCACTTTGTGTTGTAAATCATGAGTTGAGAAACAGTTAAGCCAGTTTAGACACACTTTGCATGAATAATAAGTTAAAAATAATATGCTTCACAAAATATTTGCATTGAATCAAAAATGGATTTTGTTAGCTTAATTGTTCTTGAATACTCTGTGCGGAAAAAAAGGCATGTTTTGAAAAAAAAGTCTTTAAACCCTAGCTCTGGTTTGTGAATTGCTTGATATCAAATGCACCTGTTTATAATGGACCCATAGGCATACTCTGCCTGGCATGTGGCAGGAGGTGGCAGTGCTGATGGCCAAACCATAGGACGAGGGCTCAGAGTCAGATCTGGGTCTACACCTGCCTGCCCCATCCCAGTTGTGTGGCCCTGAGCAGGCTGTTCAGCCTCTCTTAGCCTCAGTTTCCTCATCTGCAGCATGTGCATAATAGTATATGGTTGTTAAGAGGTCAATGCATGGAAAACTCACACTGCAGCCAAGCACCCAGAAACGTAAGAATGTGATTCTTAACTCCATGAACATTTCACATGTCGTCATACGTTATCTCTTCATAACAGTGCTGTAAGCGTAAGGAATTCTGTAGGAAGGGGACACGCTTTTCCTAGCATGAGAGTGGGGTACAGAGCCCTGAGTCATGAGTCAGCAGTGCGCTCCAGTCCCTGAAACAGGGGCCTTCACTCCTCCTCTCACTATGCGCTTTGGGCCAGCAGCCAGCTCCACAGCAGAAAATGTGTCTAAGATTGGTAGGAATAGCAAGTGGGCCTCATGTGAGTTTAAATTGCGAGAAAGAAAATTTGAATGTCAAATACCCCAGTTCTTAGCACAAATTAAAATCAAACCCTAGGAAAGGCGGTAATTACCACTGTCACAAAATTCCATGGAAAGTTGCAGCAGCAGTAGAAAGAGCAGCTGACACCTGCGACATGGCCCCCTTCTCTGCCCCTGTTTGGTCTTACAGCCCATGCTGAGCTCCCTTGCCTCCACCCTCATGATCTTCCCCAGCCTATTCCGGAGGCTCAGCTGCAGAGCAACTTGGAGACCCCCAAATGTACCCCCTACTGGTAGCATCTGGGGCATGAATGTGCAGGTTGAGCTGATGTTTCTTGAGCAGCTACTAAGAGCAGATCTGGTACTGGAGGCTTTAGTGCATTAGTGGTCTTGACCTTGAAATGAAGGCTGGACTCATTAATTCACTCTGTGATGGCATGTTGGGGGCTCTGCAGGATGGTGGGAAGCTGACACAGTCAAGAAACAGAACTCATGCCCTCAGCAGGGAGGCAGGTGCGTAAAGACGATCACAGTGTGTGGGGATGAGGAGTGCCCACCCAGGCTGTGGGCATACAGAGGAGGTGCTGGCTCTTCCTGGGTGGGCCATGGCAACCAGGGAAGGTCTCCTGGAAGTGGGTAAAGTAGGAGGTGGGACTCAACTCTGGAGGTGGGACTCGGACACTGGACCAAATTGAGGACTAGCTAAAAGGGAGGGGGCAAGCAGTTTTCTGTAATATGCAACTGCTGGTGTGCCATGTCAGTTTACTGTTGCCACGACAACACCCAGATGTTACCACCCTTTTCCACGGCAGTGATCCAATGAGCTGGAAGTTACCACTCGTTTCCTAAAGTTTTCTGCATAATCCACCTCTTAATTTGCATGTAATTAAAAGTAGGTATAAATTTGACTGCAGAACGGCCTCTGAGTGGCTACTCAGGGCACAGTGCCTGTGGGGTACCCCTGCCCTGCAAGGAGCAGTGCCTCTGCTGCTGCTTCCATAGAAATAGCTGTCCGCCGGGTGCAGTGGCTCACACCCGTAATCCCGGCACTTTGGGAGGCAGAGGTGGGTGGATCACCTGAGGTCAGGAGTTCAAGACCAGCCTGCCAACATGGTGAAACTCTGTCTCTACTAAAAATACAAAAATACAAAAATTAGCCAGGCATGGTGGTGGGCACCTGTAATCCCAGCTACTCGGGAGGCTGAGGCAGGAGAACCACTTGAACCCAGGAGGCAGAGGTTGCAGTGAGCCAAGATTGTGCCACTACACTCCAGCCTGGGCAACAAAGGGAGACTGTCTCAAAAAAAAGAAATTGCTGTCCAACACCACTGCTTGGCCTTGGATTCTTTCTTGGGTAAAGCCAAGAACCCTCCCAGGCTAAGCCCCAGTTTTGAGGCTCACCTGCCCTGCATCAGGAGGAACATGTAATCCTGAGACCCAAAGAATGAGTAGCTCTCACAGTCAGTCTGGCAAAACTTTTCAAGTCTGATAATACCCAGTGCTGGTGGTAGGTGTAGGTGTTGGGCAGAGCGGGGGTAGGAGGGAGGCGCTATTTCGCAGCAGTGGGAATGCAAGTTGGCCCCATTCTCCTGGAAAGTCATTTGGCACTCTGTGAGCACTGAAGACCAGCAGTGTCCCCGCTGGGGACAGCCTTGGTGGCCTCAGGAGACACACAGATGAGGATGCTCGTTGTCTGTTTTAGTCTCTGTGCTTGTCTCTGTGTTCCAAATGAGCCACAGTTTTTTAAAGTGTCTTTTAAAGAACATGTAGGTGTTCTGACTCTTGATCTGATGGCTGGTTACCCAGGTGTCCTTTTATAATAATTTGTTATACTGTTCTTTTGTTCTATGTGCTTTTCTTTATGGATATGACATTTCACAGTTTTTAAAAGTTAGAAAGAATGAGTAGGCGAGATGCTGGGGTCAGGCAGTCCCAGGCAGAGGAACCAGCCTGAGCAAAGCCCGGGGAGCTGGGCAAAGGCAGGGGGTGTGCATGACCCTGGGAATCCTGGCCCAACAACCAGGCACCCTGGCCCAAGGACGTGCAGTCCCCTGAGGAACAGCCTCTCTGCTCCCACCTCTGGCCAGCCATTGGTGCAGCACCGGTACTGCCGAGGCCAAGGCTAATTTAGTCCTATTTCAGCCTGTGTGAGGCTGGATCAAAAGTGAGCTCTCAGTGAGGGGGAGCCAGTAGAGGTGAGATGATGGGTTTAATAAAGTAGTTTAACCACTGCCACTTGGTGCGCTAAGAGGCGGTTGCTGTGGCCAGCAGGTGAAGGTTATAATGAGCCTGGAATTTCTTGTTGGAGGCGGCAGGCAGTGGCTGTGCTGATGGGAGAATTCATGGCAGCGGCAGCTTAACAACCTGGCTGGGGAGAGAGGGCAGAGCAGCGGCCACCGGTGGAGGCATGGGGGCAGCTGTGCCCACAGGGGTACTGCTGATGGCTCCCCAACCAGCTCCACAGGCTTTTCCGGGGGCTTTTAGAAGGTTGGAGGAGATGGAATACAGGCAGGGGTGGCAGGAAAGTTGAGTTTTTTCAGTGGAAGCAAAAGACAAACTTCAAGAGAAGAGGAAAAGTTGTTTCTTAAACTCTAGTGGTTTTCTGCATTGGCGATGGGAAGTCAAACCAAAGCACTGGGCTGGTGGCCTCAGCAGGGTGCTGCACCTGCAGGGTATGGAAGGGCAGCTGGCATGAGGGAAAATGAGTGATTTATCTAACAAGCTGTCTTATTAGGAAAACATGGTGGCTCACCCCTCTAATCCTAGCATTTTGTGAGTTGTGATATGATTTCCAGGTGGGACGATCACTTGAGCCCAGGAGTTCGAGATCAGCCTGGGCAAAAGAGTGAGACTCTATCTCTTAGAAAATTAGCCAGGCATGGTGGTGCACCTTGGTCCCAGCTGCTTGGGAAGCTGAGGCGGGAGGATCACTCGAGCCTGGGAGGTCAAGTTTGCAATGAGCTGTGATTGTGCCACTGCACTCTAGCCTGGGTGACAGAGTGAGACCGTGTCAAAAAAAAAAAAAAAAAAAAAAAAAAAAAAAAAAAAAAAGGCTGGGTGCGGTGGCTCACACCTGTAATGCCAGCACTTTGGGAGGCCAAGGCAGGCAGATCACGAGGTCAGGAGTTTGAGACCAGCTTGGCCAACATGGTGAAACCTCATCTCTACTAAAAATACAAAAATTAGCTGGGCGTGGTGGCGCATGCCTGTAGTCCTAGCTACTCAGGAGGCTGAGGCAAGAAAATTGCTTGAACCCGGGAGGTGGAGGTTGCAGTGAGCTGAGCTCGTGCCACTGCACTCCAGCCTGGACTCTGTCTCAGAAGAGGAAAAAAATATCAGAAAACATTCAGACCTTTAAGAAATATAGTGATTCTGTTCCAGATGAAGAAACAAGTAGAGATAAAATTGCAGTCCCTAGGCTGGGTGAGGTGGCTCACTCCTGTAATCCCAGCAGTTTGGGAGGCCAAGGCGGGTGGATCACCTGAGGTCAGGAATTCAAGACCATTCTGGTCAACGTGGTGAAACTCTGTCTCTACTAAAAATACAAAAATTAGTTGGGCATGGTGGCACGTGCCTGTAATCCCAGCTAATTGGGAGGCTGAGGCAGGAGAATCGCTTGAACCCAGGAGGTGGAGGTTGCAGTGAGCCAAGATTGCACCACTGCACTCCAGCCTGGGCCACAGAGCAACACTCCGTCTCAAAAAAATAAAAAGGAAAAGAAAAAGAAAAAATAGCTGGGCACGGTAATGGGCGGGCACCTGTAGTCCCAGCTACCTGGGAGGCTGAGGCGGGAGAATCGCTTGAGCCTGGTAGGCAGAGGTTGCAGTGAGCCGAGATTATGCCACTGCACTCCAGCCTGTGCAACAGAGCAAGACTGCATCACAAAACAACAAGTAAATGGAATCATGTAATACGTGGTCTTTTGTGGACTGGTCAAGTGCATTTCTTTTAATGATTGAATGGCATTCCATCATATAAATTTACCACAATTTATCCAAATAAATGATGTGGAATTTTGCTTTCAGTCGAGATGGAGTAAAGGGGACTGTATTTTCCTTCCTGCCTGAAAAACTAAAACTCCAGACAAAATGGATGAAACAGCAGTTCTGAAGATGCTGGGCATCAGGAACAAAGGACAGTGATCTGAGAGATGGGAAACGAGGGAGCTGAGCCCTGACTGCCCCAGCTCTACTGACTGCAGAGGGTCTCCAGGCTGTGGGACAGGGAGGGGGATCCAGGTGGAGGCCGGTGGTCTCCCAAGTTGAGTAGATGAAGCTGGCAGTCCAGGCAAGCCAAGGTGGCTAGAATTCACAGTGCATCCTACTGGGGACAAGAGAGCGACAGTGAGAGAGAGCGAGCGAGAGAGAGAGAGGGAGAGAGAGAGAGAGAGAGAGAGAGAGAAAGAAGCCTGGAACCTGGAACCTGCAGAGGCACCTCCTCAAGTCTTCACTGAGTACTGATCATTGCTTGCATCTGAGGAAACCACCCAAGGCTGGGGAGAAAGCCCTCTGAATGAATTAAAGTGAACAATCCTCAGAACTCACACAGGGTTAGGAACAATGCCAGACTGGAAACCGCATAATTAAGGTATCACTGTGCAGAGCACCTAGAGAGGTTTTGCCTCAGTACCAGATAAAAATTAATCCGCAGCCTAGGCAACATAGCAAGATCCTGTCTCTACACAAATTACAAAATTAGCTGGGTGTGGTAGTGTATACCTGTAGTCCCAGCTACTCAGGAGGCTGAGGCAGGAGGATCACTTGATTCCAGGAGTCCAAGGCTGCAGTGAGCTCTGATTGCTTCTGTACTCTAGCCTGGGCAACAGAGCAAGATCCTATCTCAAACATGGAAAAAAATTAAAATTAACCCTAGACTAAACACTGTTCTGGTCTTGCCTAACAAAGCTTAGAAGCAAGACCCAAAAGTATTAAACTATTTCCAAGAAATCATTGTAGAACTAAGCCTAAGAATATTTATGAGAACACAAAAAATATCCAGCACCCAATAAGGCAAAATTCACAATGTCTGGCACCCAATCAAAAATTGCCAGGCATTGGCCAGGCACAGTGGCTCATGCCTATAATCCCAGCACTTCGGAAGGACAAGGCGGGCAGATCACTTGGAGTCAGGCGTTCAAGACCAACCTGGCCAACATGGTGAAACCCCACCTCCGTTAAAAATACAAAAATTAGCCAGGCCTGGTGACACATGCCTGTAGTCCTGGCTACTCAGAAGGCTGAGGCAGGAGAATTTGCTTGAACCAAGGAGGCGGAGGTTGCAATGGGCTGAGATCACACCACTGCACTCCAGCCTGGGTGACAGAATGAGACTCCATCTCAAAAAAAAAAATTACCAGGCATTAAAAGAAATAGGAGAAATAGGCTGGGCGTGGTGGCTCACACCTGTAATCCCAGCACTTTGGAAGGCCGAGGCAGGCAGATCACAAGGTCAGGATTTCGAGACCATCCTGGCTAACACAGTGAAACCCCGTCTTTACTAAAAATACAAAAAAATTAGCCAGGCGTGGTGGTGGGTGCCTGTAGTCCCAGCTACTCAGGAGGCTGAGGCAGGAGAATGGTGTGAACCCAGGAGGCGGAGCTTGCAGTGAGCCGAGATCGCGCCAGTGCACCCCAGCCTGGGTGACAGAGCAAGACTCTGTCTCAAAAAAAAAAAAAAAAGAAAAAGAAATAGTAATCAATTAAAACTGACATGGAAACAACACCAATAATAGAATTAACAGACAAAGGCTGGCCGGGCACGGTGGCTCACGCCTGTAATCCCAGCACTTTGGGAGGCCAAGGTGGGCGGATCATGAGGTCAGGAGATCGAGACCATCCTGGCTAACATGGTGAAACCCCGTCTCTACTAAAAATACAAAAGAATTAGCCAGGCATGGTGGTGGGGGCCTGTAGTCCCAGCTACTTGGGAGGCTGAGGCAGGAGAGTGGCATGAACCTGGGAGGCGGAGCTTGCAGTGAGCCGAGATCGCGCCACTGCACTCCATCCTGGGCGACAGAGCAAGACTCTGTCTCAAAAAAATAAATAACTAAAAAATAAAAATAAAATTAAAAAGGCATTAAAACAATTATAACTATATTCCATATGTCAAAAAGTTGAGAAATGGAGGATATAAAAAAGACCCAGATCACACTTGTAGAGATAAAATCTGTGATATCTGAGATAAAAAATATGCTGGATGGGATCAATAGCAGATTAGACATTATAGATGAAAAGATGAGTCAACTTGAGTACATAGTAATAAATACTATCCAAAATGAAATCTAGGAAAAAAAGAATATATATATATATATTTTTTTGACAGAGTGGAGTCTTACTGTGTCACCCAGGCTGGGGTGCAGTGGCGCAATCTCAGCTCACTGCAACCTCCACCTCCTGGGCTGAAGCGATTCTCCTGCCTCAGCCTCCTTTGTAGCTGGGATTACAGGCGTGTGCCCAGCTAATTTTTGTATTTTTTTTTTTTTTTTTTTTAGTAGAGATGGGGTTTCACCATATTGGCCAGGCTGGTCTCGAACTCCTGACCTTGTGATATATCTGCCTTGGCCTCCCAAAGTGCTAGGATTATAGGCATGAGCCACCGTGCCTGGCAGGAAAAAAGAATTTTTAAAAATGAACAGAGCCACCAGTGAGTGGTGATACAATTTCGAGCAATCAAATATATTTGTAATTGGAATCACTGAAGGAGGAAGGGATGGTACAGAAAATTTGAAGAAATAATGGCAGACAATTTTCCTAATTTGATTAAAACTGTAAATCCACAGATTCAAGAAGCTCAATAAGTCCCAAGCACAATAAACACAAGGGAAACTATATCAAAGTATATCAAAATTAAATTGCTATGATAAAGAGAAAATCTTGAGGCCAGGTGCAGTGGCTCACCCCTGTTATCCCAGCACTGTGGGAAGCTAAGGCAGGAGGATCACTTGAGGCCAGGAATTCAAGACCAGACTGAACAATATAGGAAAACCCTATTTCTACGAAAAATTTAAAAATTAGCCAAGCACGGTGGCATATGCCTGTAGTTCTAGCTACTCAAGAGGCTGAGGCAGGAGGATTACTTGAGCCCGGGGAGTTGAGGCTGCAGTGAGTTATGGTTGCACCACTGCACTCCAGCCTGGGTGACAGAGTAAGACCCTGTCTCAAAACAACAAAAAAACACAAAGGAAACCTTAAAAGCAGCCAGCACCCAGTAAAAAAAAAAAAAAAAATCATGCTACATACAGAACAAAAATAAAGATTACAACATTACAATAGGTTTCTCTTTGGAAACAATGCAAGCTGAAGATAATGGAGTAACATCTTTAAAGTACTAACACAGAAACCAAAACACCTGTCAACACAGAATTCTATAGCTAACAAAAATACCTTTCAGAGGCCAGGCACAGAACCCAGAATTCTATGGCTAACAAAAATATCTTTCAGAAACAAGGATCTCATAAAGGGTTTTTCAGACAGCCAAAGCTGAAATCATTCATCTCCAGTATCTGTTAAAAATGTTAAAGGAAGTTCCCGGGCAGAGGAAAAGTTATTCCCAATGGAAATAAAGATCTATACAAAGGAACAAAGGAGACCCAAACAGTAACTACATGCATGACTGGTGTATTAATGAAGTAATGAAGCTTCAGCAAAGTCTTATCTGAAATTGCAAAGGCAGGCAAATTTGTTCCAGAGGTCACAAGACTTAACATTCCATTATAAAAGTAAATGTTATTACTGTTATAAGAGTATACAGAAGGCAATAAAACTGATTCTGTATAAATCATGAAATGCAGGAAACCTTCAGCAGTGCATCTGTGCATGAAACTTTCTCAACCACAATAATGCAGTTGTCTTGGGTTAATGTATTATCATTTGCAACTCATTTTTCCAGTTACCCACTTTATCGAACAGCCATTCCTGTGGCACCTGCCCCATACAAAACACTGTGCCTGGCTATGGGAAGAAAATAAAGATGAGCCTGTAATCCCAGGACTTTGGGAGGCTGAGGCAGGTGGATCACCTGAGGTCAGGAGTTCAAGACCAGTCTGGCCAATATGGCGAAGCCCTGTCTCTACTAGAAATAAAAAAAAAAAAAAAAGCCAGGTGTGATGGCATGTGCCTGTAATCCCAGCTACTCAGGAGGCTGAGGAGAATTGCTTGAACCCAGGAGACAGAGGTTGCAGTGAGCCAAGATCATGCCATTGCACTCCAGCCTGGGTGACAGAGCAGGACTGTCTCAAAAATAAATAAATAAATAAATAAATAAATAAATAAATAAATAATAAAATAAAGATGACCAGAAAATTACCCAGGCTTTAAGAATTTCACAATCCATAACAAATTGCCATCATAGGAGGGAATAAATACAGAGGAGGGATGGAGATATTTCTCCCAACCAGAGATGTGAAAAAGACCATTACCTAGGTAACCTCCTGAAGCATGAGAATTTAGAAATATTTAGTTAAGAAAGGCTGCATCTTGTTTTTTGGCAACTTCTGATTAAAATAGTAAATTTCTGGTTAAAATATTAAAATGTCTCCTTCTGTTTCATCTCCCTGCCTTCTGTCACTCTACTGTCCTTGAAACTGGAGACAGAGAGAGAGAGAGAGAGAGAGAGAGAAAGAGAAAGAGCAGAGTGGAGGAAGGTAGTTTTTACCACCAATATCTAGATTAACTGTTTCCAGAGGGTTGATAATAAGATGTGTTGTAACCACCCAATGGGTTTATTTTGCCCACTGCCCAGATACAGCTAATTTATCAAGACAGGGGAATTGCAATAGAGAAAGAGTTTAACTCTGCTTCTACTAAAAATACAAAAATTAGCCAGGTGTGGTGGCAGGCACCTGTAGTCCCAGCTACTCAGGAGGCTGAGGCAGGAGAATCACTGGAACTTGAGAGGCAGAGGTTGCAGTCAGCTGAGATCACACCATTGCATTCCAGCCTGTGCATCAGAGTGAGACTCCACCTCAAAAGAGTTTAATAGAGCCAGCTAAATGGGAGACAGTTTTTTATTATTACTCAAATCAGCCACCCCCAAAATTCAGTGTTTTAAGATAGTTTGGTGGGCAAGAGGCTAGGGAATGTGTGATGCTGATTGGTTGGGGATGTAATCATAGGGGTGTGGAAAAGCAGTCCTCCTGCACTGAGTCCACTTCCGGGTGGGTACCACTAGAGGAGTTGCTAGTCTGGGTAGGGGCCATCTGGTTGTCAGAAATGCAAAAGCCTGAAAAGAGGCAGGGCATGGTGGCTCACACCTGCAATCCCAGCACTTTGGGAGGCCAAAGCTGGAGGATCACTTGAGGTCAGGAGTTCAAGACCAGGCCAGGCACAGTGGCTCACACCTGTAATCCCAGCACTTCGGGACGCCAAGGCTGGTGGATCATTTGAGGTCAGGAGTTTGAGACCAGGCCAGGTGCAGTGGCTCACACCTGTAATCCCAGCATTTTTGGAGGCTGAGGTGGGAGGATCACTTGAGGTCAGGAGTTCAAGACCAGCCCGGCCAACATGGTAAAACCCTGTCTCTACTAAAAATACAAAAAAATTAGTTGGGCATGGTGGCAGGCACCTGTAATCCTAGCTACTCGGCTACTCCACCTCCAAGCTGAGGTGGGAGAATCACTTGAACCCGGGAAGCAGAGGTTGTAGTGAGCAGAGATCGTGCCACTCCACTCTAGCCTGGGTGACAGAACAAGACTCTGTCTGGAAAAAAAAAAAAAAAAAAACCTGAAAAGATATCTCAAAGGGCCAATTTGGGGTTTTACAATGGTGATGTTATGTACAGGAGTAACTGGGGGAAGTTTTAAATGTTGTGACCTCCAGAATAATGGCTGGTAGTCATTTAATTAGTAGGTTGGTGCAAAAGTAATTGCGGTTTTTGCCATTACTTTTAACTGCAAAAACCACAATTATTTTTGCACCAACGTAATACTTTTCTTAGCAGAATCCAGGCCCCTTTCATCCTCCTAACTTGGTGGCCTTTCATTAGTTTTACAAAGGTGGTTTAGTTTTGGGAAGGGCTATTATCATTTAAACCACAAACCAAATTTCTCCCAAGGTTAGCGAGTCCCATGCCCAGGAATGACCAAGGGCAGTTTGGAGGTTAAAAGCAAGATGGAGTTGGTTAGATCAGATTTTGCTGTCATAATTTTCTCGCTGTTATAATTTCTGCAAAGGGCAGTTTCAATGTAGCCTTGGAAATTGAGACTCTGCTTTAGGCTTGCATGCGGATTTTTCAGGTTTATGCGAGATGTGAACAGAAAGACAATGTTTTGGTTTGGGAAGTTTAGAAATTGGTGGAAAGTCTGATTAATGTTGTACTTTGGGTACTCTGTAAGTTTATTTTCTTTGCTTGTTTTCTTTTGGTTTAGTAAACCGTTTTTTGAGAATTTCAGCCTGTCTTTTCTATGCTAAAGAAAGCCACAGAAAGGTTTTGTCTTGGACCTAGGACTTGCTACATGTGGAGATTCCCCATTCTGACTGGGCGTGGTGGCTCACGCCTGTAATCCCAGCACTTTGGGAGGCCAAGGCGGTGGATCACTTGAGGTCAGGAGTTTGAGACCAGCCTGGCCAATGTGATGAAACCCCATCTCTACTAAAAATACAAAAATTAGCCAGGCATGGTGGCGGGCACCTGTAATTCCAGCTACTCGGGAGGCTGAGGCAGGAGAATCACTTGAATCTGGGAGGCAGAGGTTGCCGTGAGCCAAGATCTTACCACTGCACTCCAGCCTGGTCAACAGAGTGAGACTCCATCTAAAAAAAACAAAAAAAACAACAAAATAAAGATTCTCCATTCTGTTCATGAGCCAGGCTTGGGGAATTGCTGGCCTAGAGGACATGAACTAGGGCTTGTTCATCTTTCCATTCCCCTCAGCACAAGACTTTGGCAATGGAAATTATTCAATATAAAGTTGGAGAAGAAACAATTCCTCTTCTGCAAAGGTGAAATTAAAAGTCTCTTCAGTCTTTTCAGACATAGTTAGAGACTAAATTAATGAAGTTAGCTTTGGTTAGCTGAAATTTAACAAATATTTGTTCATTCACTAAACAACCACTTGTTCTATGCAAGTTCATGTATGATTTTATATATATATA
The DNA here is from genome assembly GCF_028878055.3 of Symphalangus syndactylus. Lineage (NCBI taxonomy): Eukaryota > Metazoa > Chordata > Mammalia > Primates > Hylobatidae > Symphalangus > Symphalangus syndactylus. The sequence continues at coordinate 107,748,159 of NC_072423.2, read as the reverse complement.
TATATATGAAAGAATAAAAAATTTTGATTCCAAATAAGTAATTTCAAATGAATTTTTTGTGAGGTAAAATGTACAAAATATAAAATTTACCATTTTAAACATTTGTAAGTGTCCAATTCAGTGGCATTAAGTATATTTCATTGTGCAACCAATCCTAGCACTTTGGGAGGCTGAGGCAGGAGGGTCATTTGAGCCCAGGAGTTCAAGACCAGTCTGGGCAACGTGGCAAAAGCTTATCTCTACAAAAAATACAGAAATTAGCTGGGCATGGTGACACACACCTATAGTCCCAGCTACTCGGGAGGCTGAGGTGGGAGGATCACTTGAGTTGCGGAGGTCGAAGCTGCAGTGAGCCGTGATCACACCACTGCACTCCAGCCCGGATGACAGAACAAGACCTTGGCTCAAAAAGAAAAAAGAAAAAAAGAAAGAAATGGCACTGGGCAATTTACATTGCCCAGTGAGACTGGGCAATTTACATTGCCCAGTGAGACTGGGCAACATGATTTATAAAAAAAAAGAGGTTTAATTAGCTTACAGTTCTGCAGGCTATACAGGAGGCATAGTACCTGGATCTGCCTCTGGGGAGGCCTCAGGAAGCTTACAATCATGGTGGAAGGCAAAGAGGGAGCAGGCACATCATGTGGCCAGAGCAGGAGCCAAGAGAGCATGTGTGGGGTGAGGAGAGGGGTCACACACTTTTAAATGACTAGATCTCCTGTGAACTCAGAGTGTGAGTTCACTCATCAACAAGCGGATGGCCCAAGCCATTCATGAGGGATCTGCCTCCATGACCCAAACACCTCCCACCAGGCCCCACCTCCAACACTGGAGATTCCAATTTGACATGAGATTTGGAGGGGGCAAATATCCAAACTCTATCAACTACCATTCATCCTCCAGAACTTTTCATATGCCCAAACTGAAACTCTATTAAATAATAATTCTCTATTCTCCCCTCCCCACGACCTTGGCAACCAACATTCTACTTTCTGTCTCTATGATTTGACTATTCTAGGTACTTCAAATAAGTGAAATCACACAGTATATGTCCTTTCGTGGCTGGCTTATTTCACTTAGCGCAATGTCTTTGAGGCTTATCTTTGTAATATGTGCCAGAATTTCTTCCCTCTTTAAGGCTGAATAATATCCCATTGTGTGTATGTACCACGTTTTGTTTACCCATTGATGGACTCCTGGATTGCTTTCACCTTTTGGTTATTGTGAATGATGCTGCTGTGGACATAGGTGTACAAGGACCTATTTAAGTTCCTGTTTTCAGTTCATTTGGGTATATTCCTAGGAGTGGAATTGCTAGGTCATATGGTAATTCTATATTTAACTTTTTGAGGAACTGAAACACTGTTTTCCACAGCGGGTGCAGGCTTTTTCATTTACATTTTACATTTGTGCAGTGTACACAGGTTCCAGTTTCTCCACATCCTCCCTAACACTTGTTATTTTCTGTTGTTTTTTTTAAAAAAATTATAGCCATCGCATGATGGCTCATTCCTATAATCTCAGAATTTTGGGAGGCCGAGGCAGGTGGATTGCTTGAGCTCAGGAGTTCAAGACCAGCCTGGGCAACATGGCGAAAGCCGATCTCTACAAAAAATACAAAAATTAGCTGGGCACAGTGGTCTGTGCCGGTAGTCTCAGCTACTTGGGGAGGCTGAGGCAGGAGAATCACTTGAACCCAGGAGGCAGAGGTTGCAGTGAGCTGAGATCGCTCCACTGCACTCCAGCCTGGGTGATAGGAGTGAAACCCTGTCTCAAAATAAATAAATAAATAAAATTGTAGCCACCCTGGTGAGTGTGAAGTAGTATCTTGTGGTTTTGATTTGCATTTCCCTAATGACTAGTGATGTTGAACATCTCTTCATGTGCTTAGTGGCCATCAGATGAATTCAAACGAACTGTTAAGTGGAAGACTCTGTTTATTTTGATTTAAATTGGCAAGTCAAACAGTCTGAATGAATGAGATAAATGTAATACAGATTGAGTATCCCTTATCCAAAACACTTGGGACCAGAAGTGTCTTGGATTTAGAATCTTTTTGGATGTTGGAATATTTGCATTATATTTACTGGTTGAGCAGCCCTCATCTGAAAATCTCTGATCTTAAATGTTCCAGTGACATTTTCCTTTGAGTATCATGTCTGCACTCAAAAAACTTTGAAATTTGTGGGGTTTTTTTGTTTGTTTTGAGACAAAGTCTTGCTCTGTCACCCAGGCTAGAGTGCAATGGCATGATCCCGGCTCATTGCAACTCCACCTCCCAGGTTCAAGTAATTCTCCCACCTCAGCCTCCCAAGTAGCTGGGACTGCATGTGCGTGCCACCACACCCTGCTAATTTTTTGTATTTTTAGTAGAGACGGGGTTTCACCATGTTGGCCAAGCTGGTCTTGAACTCCTGACCTCAGGTGATCTGCCCACCTCGGCCTCCCAAAGTGCTGGGATTATAGGCATGAGTCACTGCTCCTGGCCTGAAATTTGGAGCACATCGGATTTTGGATTTTTTTGGATTAGGAATACTCAACTTGTGTTTATAATTGTGAGTTTAAAAATATTTTGTGATACACTAGGACAGGATTCATTGAAGCTGAAAATAACATGAAACAAAAGAGTAAACAAATTTTTATTGGGATACTTGCCAACAATCTCTGTTTTTCTAACAAATATTCTACTGGTCTGCTGTCAATAATAATAATAATAACAATAGGCTGGATGCGATGGCTCACGCCTGTAATCCCAGCACTTTGGGAGGCTGAGGCGGGCGGATCACTTGAGGGTCAGGAGTTTGAGACCAGCCTGGCCAACATGGTGAAACCCTGTCTCTACTAAAAATACAAAATATTAGATGGGCGTGGGGGCGTGCACCTGTAATTCTAGCTACTCAGGAGGCTGAGGCAGGAGAATCGCTTGAACCTGGGAGGCAGAGGTTGCAGTTCCAACAGAGTGTGACTTCTCAAAAAAAAATGATAATAAATGGTTTAAAGCAAAATCCAAATCCCACAAGAGTTTGTTGAGTTTATAACATGAATAGAACTAAAATGACAACAATAGCCCCAGGACCAGAAGGGGAGAAATGGAAGTGTGCTATTGTAAGGATCTTATACTATGCATGATGTGGTAGTAACATCACTTGAAGGTAGACTGACAAAGTAAAGATGTGTGCTATAAACTCTGAAGCAGCCACAAAAATAACACAGCAAAGTGTTGTGACTAATAAGCCAACAAAGGAGTGAAAAGAATCACAAAAATACTCAATTCAAAAGAAAGCAAAAAAAAAAAAAAAAAAAAAGGAAAGGGGAACAAAAAAACAGATGGGACAAATAGAACCCAAATAGCAAGATGGTAGATTTAAACCCAACAATACCAGTAATCACATTAAAGGTAATTGGTCAAAACACCCAGTTAAAAGGAAGAGACCATTAGACTGCATTTAAAAAGCAAGACCCAACTGTATGCTGACTGTAAGAAATCTGCATTAAATATAAAGCTGGGCACAATGGCTTGTGCCTATAATCCCAGCACTTTGGGAGGCTGAGGTGGGCAGATCACCTGAGGTCGGGAGTTTGAGACCAGCCTGGGTAATATGGAAAAATCCCATCTCTACTAAAAATACAAAAATTAGCTGGGCATGGTGGCACATGCCTGTAATCCCAGCTACTCGGGAGGCTGAGGCAGGAGAATCGCTTGAACCTGGGACGGTGGAGGTTGCGGTGAGCTGAGATCACTCCATTGCACTCCAGCCTGGGCAACAAGAGCGAAACTCCATCTCAAAAAAAAAAAAAAAAAAATAGCCAGTCATGGTGGCATGAGGCTATAGTCCCAGCTATTCAGGAGGCTGAGGTGGGAGGATCGCTTGAACCCAGAAGGCAGAGGTTGCAGTGAGCCAGTATCACACCACTGTACTCGTGCCCGGTGACAGAGCCAGATCCTGTCTCAAAAATAAATAAATACAAATGAAAAATAAATAAAAAATACTAGGCATGGTGGCATGTGCCTGTAGTCCCAGCTACTGAGGAGGCTGAGGCAGGGGGATCACTTGAGCCCCAGTATTCAAGGCTGCAACGAGCCATGATTGTGCCACCGCACTCCAGCCTGAGCATGAGTGAGACCTCATCACTTTTTTAAAGAAATAAAATAAATATACAAATAGTGTAAAGCTGAAGGAACAGAAAATTATGCACCATACCAACACCAATCTAAAAAAACTGAAGTGGCTATATTAATATCAAACAAAGTAGATTTCAGGACAGAGAATGGTACCAGGGATAAAGAGGGTCATTTCAAAATAATATGTCAATTCATCAAGAGAACATAACAAATAACAATTCTAAAAACCCAATAATCCTAATAATCTAGCAATCCGGCTGCTCTGCCTGCAGAGTAGCCATTCTTTATTCCTTTACTTTCTTTTTTTTTTTGAGACGGAGTCTTGCTCTGTCGTCCAGGCTGGAGTGCAATGGCACGATCTCGGCTCACTGCAACCTCCACCTCCCGGGTTCAAGCGATTTTCCTGCCTCAGCCTCCTGAGTAGCTGGGATTATGGGCGTGAGCCACCACGCCTGGCTAATTTTTGTATTTTTAGTAGAGATGAGGTTTCATTATGTTTGTCAGGCTGGTCTTGAACTCCTGACCTCGTGATCTGCCTGCCTCGGCCTGCCAAAGTGCTGGGATTACAGGCGTGAGCCACCGCACCCAGCCTCCTTTACTTTCTTAATAAACTTGCTTTCACTTAAAAAAAATATATATCTAGCAATCCTAAAACCTAATAACAGCTTCAAAATACATGAAGCAAAAATGAATGGAACTACAAGAAGAAATAGACAAATTCACAATTAACATTGAAAATTTCAGCACCCCTCTCTCAATAATTAATAAAACAAGTAGACAGAAATCAGTAAGGATAGAGAAGATTTGAACAACACTATCACTGAGTTGACTCAATAACAGCAGAATCCACATTCTTTTCTAGTACACATACTCTGGGTCACAAAACAATTCTCAATACATTTAAATGAATTCAAGACACACAAAGTATGTTTTCTAACCGCAATGGAATTGAATTAGTAGTCAGTATAGAAAGATCTCTGGAAAGTCCCCAAATATTTGAAAACTAAACAATATACTTCTAAATAATCCTTGGATCAAAGAGGAAATCAAATAGATTAGAAATCATTTTGAAAAGAATGAAAATACGACATTTCAGAATTTGTGGGATGCTCAGTACAGATTAGATGAAATGAACAAATTCCTTGAAAGATACAAACTTCAAAAACTCACTCAAGAAACAGACAACCTAGGCTGGGCGCGGTGGCTCACGCCTGTAATCCCAGCACTTTGGGAGGCTGAGTCAGGTGGATCACCTGAGGTCAGGAGTTTGAGACCAGCCTGGCCAACATGATGAAACCCCGTCTCCACTAAAAATAAAAAAATTAGCCAGGCATGATGGTGTGCACCTATAATTCCAGCACTTTGGAAGGCCAAGGAGGGCAGATCACTTGAAGTCAGGAGTTCGAGACCAGCCTGGCCAACATAGTGAAACCCTGTCTCTACTAAAAATAAAAAAAATTAGCCGGGCGTGGTGTTACGCACCTATAGTCCCAGCTACTCAGGAGGCTGAGGGAGGAGAATTGATTGAACCTGGGAGGCAGAGGCTGCAGTGAGCCAAGATCATGCCGCCGCACTCCAGCTGGGCAACAGAGCAAGACTCCGTCTCAAAAAAAAAAAGCCTGAGACTGGGTAATTTATAAAAGAAAGAGGTTCAATTGACTTGCAGTTCTGCATGGCTATGGGAGGCTCATGAAACTTACAATCATGGCAGAAGGGGAAGGGGAAGCAGGCACCTTCTTCACAAGGCAGCAGGAGAGAGTGAGTGCGAGAACAAAGAAGTGCCACACTTTAAAACCATCAGCTCTCTGCGACCTCACTCACTATCATGAGAACAGCATGGGGGAAACTGCCCCTATGATCCAATTACCTCCCACCTGGTCCTTCCTCTGACATGTGGGGATTACAACTTGAAATGAGATTTGGGTACCCAGAGCCAAACTGTATCAGCCCATGTCCATGAAAGGAATTGAATTTGAAGTTAAAAACCTTCCCACAAAGAAAACTCCAGACCTAGATGGCTTCACTGGAGAATTCTATTGAACATTTAAGGGAGGAATAATGCCAAATCTATGAATAAGTGATGCAAAATATTATTTTTATAGTACAACTGGATGTTATAGAGCAGAGGGCAAAATCTGCAGGAATTTTAAGTTTACCCTTAAAATCCTTGGAGGATTCCTTGGAGATATCTTGAGCTGGGACAGGCAGCTTTGGGCTCTTACCAGATGCCTGGGGACTCTGTTTCTTCTCTCTCTTGGGGACACCAGGACAAAAGAGGGCAGGACATGCTTGGGATCTCTCAGTGGTTGGTGAGGAAGCTGGGACTGGCCCTCGGGGTGGCTAACCAGGCAGCCCTGGCTCAAGTCTCTGCCCGTCCATCACCCCTATCCCAAATGTGTGTTTAGTACCTTGAGATCTGGCCTGAGTATTATTTGAGCTATAAAGTGTGCAATCTTCTGTAAGGTAGGGACTGTGACAATAGCCTGCCTTTTTTTTTTTTTTTTTTTTTTTTTGGAGACAGGATCTCACTCTGTTGCCCAGGCTGGAGTGCAGTGGCTCAATCATGGCTCATTGCAGCCTTGACCTCCTAACCTCAAGCTCTCCTCCTGAGTAGCTGGGACCACAGGTGTGTGTCACCACATCCAGCTAATTTTTGTATTTTTTGTAGAAACAGGTCACCCAGGCTGATCTTGAACTCCCAGGCTCAAGCGATCCTCCCACCTTAGCCTCCCAAAGTATTGGTATTGCAGACATGAGCCACAGTGCCCTGCCAACAATATCTTGTCTTATCAGTGAGGAAGCAGAGGCCCTTCTGATGGGTGGGAGATTTTCCTGAGGCCACCGGGGGTTGGAATCTGATTCCCTGTGACTGACCACGTTCTAGTCCCCTGGCATTCAAGGCTCCGTCTCCCACACTCATTTCATTGTCCCCTACACCTGCCTTTTAGTCAAACCAGATGTTTGCTGTTACCCAAATAGGACTCCTCCTGGAATGGGCACCCCAACTCCATCCCCAGCCCCCCACAGCTCACTCTCAGACCCCCAGTCCACACCTGAAGCCTTGGCTTGGATGCCCTCTCTCCCAGGAGCCTTTCCTGAGCCCCCTTCCCACCATACCGTCCAGCCCTCTCTTTCCCATCTTGGGTCACCATTGTTCCTATTGCCAAACCAACTTTTATTTTCCTCAGTCCTAAGCATTCAGGCACCAACTCAGACTGGGGGGTGGTGGGTAGGCAGAAGAGGGAGTGAGAGAGACCACTGAAGAACTAAGAGGAGCTGGGCCAGAGCTGGGGTCTGGGAAGTGAGGAGGAGAAGATTTGAGATGAGACTGGAAAGGGTTGGAAAAGGCTTCATCCACTGGCAGCCATGTGTGAGTGGGGATGTGGGAGCAGAAGAGCCATTGTGTCAGGTTCTAGAAGTTTCCCTTGGGCTGCTGTGTAGAGAATAAGAGAGCAGGGAGATCAAGAGGCAACTGGGAGGCCACTGACTGCTCCCTCTCGGGAGAGGTGATGGAGGTCTGGACCAGGATGAGGGCAGAAGGTGGCACGTTTGGGATCATTTAGGAAGTAAAACCACCAAAGGCTGGTTAACAGACATGAAAGTACAGCTAGGTCAGAGGAATAAGTCCTAGTGTTACACAGCACCATAGGCTGACCATAATTAACAACTTATTGTTATTGAATTATATTTTAAAATAGCTAGAAGAATGGATTTTTTTTTTTTTTTTGAAATGAATTCTTGCTCTGTTGGCCAGGCTGGAGTGCAGTGGCACGATCTTGGCTCACTGCAACCTCCGCCTCCCTGGTTCAAGTGATTCTCCTGCCTCAGCCTCCTGAGTAGCTGGGATTACAGGTGCCCACCACCATGCCTGGCTAATTTTTTTTATATTTTTAGTAGAGACAGGGTTTCACCATGTTGGTCAGGCTGGTCTTGAACTCCTGACCTCATGATCTGCCCGCCTCGGCCTCCCAAATTCACGCCTGGGATTACAGGCGTGAGCCATCGTACGCAGCCAAAGAGTGGATTTTGAATCTTTCCAACACAAAGAAATGATAAGTATTTGAGGTGATGGATATGTTAATTACCCTGATTTGATCACTAAACATTGTATATATGTATTAAAATATCACACTGTAACCCATAAATATATACAGTTATTATGTGTCAATAAAAAATAAAAGCAGGCCGGGCGCGGTGGCTCACGCCTGTAATCCCAGCACTTTGGGAGGCCGAGGCGGGCGGATCACGAGGTCAGGAGATCAAGACCACGGTGAAACCCCGTCTCTACTAAAAATACAAAAAAAAATTAGCCGGGCGTGGTGGCGGGCGCCTGTAGTCCCAGCTACTCGGAGAGGCTGAGGCACGAGAATGGCATGAGCCCGGGAGGCAGAGCTTGCAGTGAGCCGAGATCGCACCACTGCCCTCCAGCCTGGGTGACAGAACGAGACTCTGTCTCAAAAAAAAAAAAAAAAAGCAAACTGGGTGCAGTGGCGCACGTTTGTAGTCTCAGCTACTGGAAAGGCTGAGGTGGGAGGATTGCTTGACCCCAGGAGTTCGAGTTTAGCCTTTTAAAAAGTAAAATTTAACTAGCCTGGGCAATATGGTGAAACTCTATCTCTACAAAAAATGCAAAAAGTAACTAAGTTTGATGGCATGTGCCTGTAGTTCCAGCTACTCAGGAGGCTGAGGTGGGAGAATCACCTGAGCCCAGGAGGTCGAGGCTGCAGTGAGATCGTGCCACTGCACTCCAGCCTGGGCAGCAGAGTGAGACCCTATCTCAAAAAATAAAATAAAATTTAGAAAAAATAAAATAAGGAAAAAGTAAAACCAATGGACTCCGGTGTTATTGGAAGAGAGCCCTGCCTAGTCTCACAGGGAGTGAATCATTGCCTGATATCTTTGTCCCAGCATGCACCCTGCAGTTTCAGTTCTGTGTGACAACAACCAGGAGGCACTGCTGCAGCCAGGATCTCTGGTCCATGAGACCATCCCTCCCCAGCCCTACAGGTGGCGCTGCAGGCTCCTCTTCCATGCAGGCCACTACCGCCTGCAAAGCAATGCAATGTGGGCCTGTGAGGATGAATGGACAGGCAATTGCTGAGATCTATGTTGCAGAGATCAGCTCAAATGAAATTCCTGGTGGGGTGGAAATGTCAAAGCCCTTTACCCCACAATGCTGGGGAACCTGGGCTCAGGCATGTGCAGAGGTCTCTGCTTGTCTCCAATTAAACTCTTAAAGGGATAAAACACCTCATCCAGTTCTGAATTGGGTGGGGATTTCTCAGTCTTTTGGACATACAGGAGTGGAGATGGAAACTTCCAGAATTTAAAGTGTGGTGTATGGATGGGAAGTTTTTGTTAAAACTCTGATCAGTAGGCCGGACGCAGCAGCTCACACCTGTAATCCCAGCACTTTGGGAGGCCAAGGCTGGTGGATTGCTTGAGCTCACGAGTTCGAGACCAGCCTGAGCAACATGGGGAGACCCTGTGTATACAAAGAATACAAAAATTAGCTGGGTGTGGTGGTGCACACCTGTAGACCCAGCTTACTCGGGGCTGAGGTAGGAGGTTCACTTGAGCCCAGGAGCCGAGGCTGCAGTGAGCCAAGATCACACCACAGCCCTCCAGCCTGAGCCACAAAGTGAGACCCTGCTTCAAACACACAAAACAAAAACACTCTGGCCGGTTGTCCCTTTCTCCTGTGAAAACATGTGTAAAACATATGTATAGAATGTTCAGATCTGAAATCACTAAAAACATAAAAACATACCATGTACAACTTGCTGTACTAATTAAGACTACCTGAGGTACTTTGATGAAGACTTGAGGCAGAAACCCACATTTTGGGGGCAAGCATTTGCCAGTGTTGGAAACTGTTGTGGTTGGGAGGTAAGACCCAGATCAAGGAGGGGGATTGGGGTTTTCTCCTGCCCTGGACCTGGACGTGTGTGGAGGGGTGCTCAGTGGCCTGCTGATGGGTTTCTGCTTTTTTTTTTTTTTTTTTTTAAGACAGAGTCTCACTCTGTCGGCTAGGCTGGAGTGCAGTGGTGCCATCTTGGTTCACTGCAACCTCCACCTCCCAGGTTCAAGCAATTCTTGTGCCTCAGCCTCCCGAGTAGCTGGGATTACAGGTGCACGCCACCATGCCTGGCTAATTTTTGTATTTTTAGTAGAGATGGGGTTTCACCATGTTGGTCAGGCTGGTCCCAAACTCCTGACCTCAGGTGATCCACCTGCCTCGGCCTCCTAAAGTGTTGGGATTATGGGCGTGAGCTACCACACCCGGCCTCTGCTCCCTTTTCAAAGAACCCTCCTTCTTTCTAGCTTGCATTTATTTATTTATTTATTTATTTATTGAGACAGGATCTTGCTCTGTTGCCCTGGCTGGAGTGTAGAAGTGTGCTCACAGCTCCCTGCAACCTCCATTTCCCAGGCTCAAGTGATCCTCCTACCTCAGCCTCCTGAGTAGCTGAGACCACAGGTACATGCTGCTGCCTGGCTAATTTTCGGATTTTGTGTAGAGATGGGGTTTCTCCATGATGCCAGGCTGGTCTTGAACTCCTGGGCAAAAGTGATCCTCCTGCCTTGGCCTCCCAAAGTGCTGGGATTACAGACATGAGCCACTGCACCCAGCCCCCTCTTCTCATTTAAATCTCAGATAGTTTCATTTTTCTCTTATACTGTGCCCCTGGGAGAGAAGTGAACTGTGAACTTGGCAGATTTGAGGGCTGCTATGGACTGAGCTATGGCCTCCAACCAAACCCAAATTCATAATTTGAAGCTCTAACCCCTAATGTGACTATATTTGGAGAGAGGTTCTGTAAAAAGGTAACTAAGGTTAAACGAGGTCCTAACAGTGAAGCCCTGATCTGATGGGATTAGTGTCCTTATACTATAAGAGGCACCGGAGAGGGCTCGCTCCTCCTGCCCCCACACAGGCAAGGCCACCTGCAAGCCCAGCAGAGAGCCTTGCTGGAAACTGAAGGGGTAACATCTTGACTTTGGACTTCCCAGCCTCCAGCACAGTGAGAAGCACACTTAGGTTATTTGAGCCACCCAGCCTATGGTACTGTCTCATGGCAGCTTGAGCCGACTGAGGCTTCAGCAGCTTTCAGGTCCAGGCTATGGGGCAGTGGCAGGACCCCTGACCCTAGGGCAGCCCTTTCCTGTCTTGCCAGCTGAACCAGGAACAAAGGGCTCATTCTTCCCAAGGTTGTGCCTGACCTAGAATAAACCACCAAAACCAGCGTGAATACAGGCCCTGAGTGTCCAACCTGGGTTGCCAGCACTCCCTGGGCCCAACTCAGGAACTTTCCTCATCTTGCCCTTACGGCCATGTCTGGGCAACCCCCCTTCTCTGGAGTGAAGACTGCAGCAGGAGACCTAGCTTTGGGTCCTCCCTGAGCAGGGGAAGGAGCCTGTAGTCAGCACCGTTCTGTTCTGCTGTGCTGTTCCTTTCCCCACTTTCTGTGTGTAGGTGTTTTCATGATTCATACTGCAGATCCGTGTGTCCGTATAAACCCAATCCCTGAGGGTCGATTTCTGGAATCCCACCCAGCGCGGTGGCCAACAGCCCTCACCCTCCTCCCAAAGAGGACCAGAGAGGACACATGGGCCCCAGGTCCTGCAGGCAGAGCCTCGCCCTGGAGGCGGGAAAGCAGGACAAGCTGTTTGAAGTGGTTTTTTCCCTTCATGGCAGGACCCAGATCCTGCCCTACACACACCCATCTTGGGAGGGGACCTTTGGTGGGAGCAGGGGGACAGCTGTGATCCCAGCTCTGCAGCAAGAGGCATCTGTGTAGCCCTCAGCAGAGGACTGATAGAGGGTTCCTTTTGGGGATGATGGAAATATTTTGGAATTGACTGTGGCATTGTTGCACAACTTGGTGAATATATTAAAACCCCCTGAATAATATACTTCAAATAGGTGAATTGTGTGGTATGTGAATTATATCACAATGAAGCTGATAACCAACAGGTCAGGGCTGTGTCAAGGACAGTTACGATCAGTTGAACAGCTGTGTGCTGGGCCACCACCCCTGAGAGCCAGGCCCCGACTGCCCAGCCTGGCCTGCTACGGGCAGAAGTCTGTGCTTCCTAAATGTCTGTAGTCACACAATGCACGGTGACAAAGGCGCCCCCCAGCCAAGTGGCCCTGCCTGTGAACTGTTAGGAATTCCAACTTCTTCTGAGCCCGTATCTGCCTAGCAGTGTTCTAAAGGCATTAACACTTCTCTTATTTCATTCTCACAACAGCCTTGTGAGGCCGTCATGATTCCCACTGAACAAATGAGGAAACTGAGGCTTGGGGAGAGGACTGCCCCATGTACTGAGCAGAGGGTGGTGGGGGTAGTTTTGGTCTGGGGAGTTTGCCCCCAGCCCTGCCCACCCCTGTCAGGCTCAGCTGCCACAGCCTTTGCCCAAGTGGGTAGGGACGTGAGAGGTCACCAGCATGCCTTCCTTGCAGCTGCATCCCGGCTCGTGGCTGTGTGGATTGTAGCCTCAGCCTCCCCTTTACCAGCAGGGGTGGGAGGGGCTTTCCCTGGTGCCAGGAAAGTTTGTCCTAGGCTGCTGTGGCGCCATGCTGCCCTCCTGCTCAGCTGCCTATGCCATGAGGCCCCGCCAGGCCTTGCTAGCTGACAGGTCAGGCCACACCAGCCTCCAGTCAGGCCTCCGGCACTGTCTTGGCTTCCTGTACTTCCTGAGCAGGGGCTGAGGGAGAAATGACAAGTTCGTCAGGCTCCCATGAGGACCCAGTGATGGCTTCCAGCACACTCCGCACCAAGCACGCCCTACACTAAGCACGTTAAACACTAAGTCTTCTCGCCAAAAAGGAGGCAGAGTTTTTCAGGAGCTCACTATGGCCTGGGATTCCTGAATGTCCCAGCTTCCTGTAGTCTTGATGTCCCAGGACTGGGTCTGGGTGACTGGGTCAGGGGTCTTGACTCTCCTCCCTCATCCTGCTCAGGCCCCAGCGCCTGCTGCCCAGGCTCTCGTCCTCTTCACAAGCTGTGTGGGCCTGGGAGAGGCCGGGCAGGCTGGGGGTGAGGGCAGCTGCCCCTCCTGTCCCTCTGCTTTGGGTTAGCCAGGCCTCCCAGGTCCTTGGGGCATGGCTAGCCAGTGTAGATGGGCTCACCAGGCTGCAGGCTGGGCCTGTGCCTATGGCTCAGGTGTCCTTGTCCCAGTATTTGCCTTTAGATTCTCTGCAGGGGCCTGTGGGCTCTGGAGACGCACAGGACCTGAGCCCCGGGCTGTTCCTATCATCCTGTGGGACCAGGGCCCTTCTAGGGAGCCTACTGCATGATTCCTCTTTTGAGGGCCCTAGGGGCAGTAGGGTACAGAAGGTGGGATCTCTAGACTCACAAAGACCCAGGTTCCAATCCCAGGTCTGCCCTCAACACACTGGTGAACAGGCATCAGCCCAGGGCACCTCCCTGGGACCAAACCACATCACCCCATGCCTGCTCCCTCTGGAATTGGTGTTGAGGCAAACACAGGCACAGCCCCTGGCACTGCTAGACCTGGCTGGGTAGCTAAGTGGGGGGCAGTTGCCTGACCTTGGCTTTGACAGGTTTATTCTCTCCAGACGGTCAAGACAGGTGGACATGTCCACAAATGTGTCTCATTCTCGCAACAGCTCTGAGGATTTCCTGGGGACTCCACCAGTGGCCGGGGCACCCAGCCCTCCTCCCCCAGCACTAGTTTGTTCTTGGCCAGTACAAGGTTTTGCACAGTTGACCTTATAAACAGGGCTGACCCCAGCTGAGCCCGAGCAGCAGGGGGAGAAATCCACTGTGGTCAGCAGTGTGAGGGCAGTCACCCAGGAACAGCAGAGCAGGCCGGGGCTGGAGCTTGGGACTGCAGAATTCTGTGTGACATCAGAAGCTCCTGGGCCAGTTGTCACATGGAGTCCCAGGCCCCATTGGCAAGACCCAGAAATCTGCATTTTAACAAGTTGAGGGGGACAGTTCCACACTTGGGATTGAGGACCTCTCATGCCATCCTGAGGGTCCCTTTTCCCCCAGGACGGACGAAGGCTGCCCTGTCTCTGCTTCTCTGAGATGCCTAGTTAAAAGGATATGACAAGGACGAGTGACAACAAGCAAGTGAACCTCCCTACTCCAGGAGACCTGACTGCAAGGCTGTGGGGACTTGGGGGAGGTGGGGCGGCCCTGAGAGTGCCTGGTCAGCTTCCAGACCGAGGCAATTCCACAGCCCGCTCAGGGCCAGGCGGACTGAGGTCACAATGAGGGATGTAGGTCTCAGCCTCCCAGCTAGAAGGCAGGTTGCAGTCAAATGTCACCTGGTGATGAATGGGAGGCAGCGACAGTTCTGGAGGTTGAGGGCAGTTGCAGGTGATTCCAAGGGGACTTGGGACACCCAGGTCCTGGCCCAGGGCCAAGGACACCAGCCTCCCTAATGCACCCTCCACCCTTTCTTCCTCAGAACCTGCACTGGCTGCAAACACATCAAAGAAAACATTTCAGGGCCAATTCATTTTTCTCAAAACATATATTTACCCCTCCTCTCAGTACATCTTTGAGCACCTTTCCCAGAATCTCAGGAATGTATAGACCCCCGCCCCATACTTCATACCCGCCCTAGGCCTTGGTGATGAGGCCCCTCACAGCTTGTGCAATGGCATCCTTGTCAATACCGAACATCTTCAGCAGCTCAGCCGGCTTCCCACTTCTTGGTACCCGGTTAACTGCCAGGTGGGTGACAGTGATGCCAGGCTCGCCCACTACTGCACTGGACACAGCCTCACCAATGCCACCTAGAAATGAAAGGAGGGGAGTCAGAAGACGAGGCCTAAGGGTGAGCAGTGGTGGGCCCAGCCCTCTGTCAGCCTTAGTCAAGGATGGAGGAGGCTGCATACGCACTGCCTTTCTCCACCTGTAGCCATGAGCCCATCACATAACTCATTGTTTTTTTTTATTTTAAAGAGACGGGTATCGCCATGTTGCCCAGGCTGGTCTCCAACTCCTGGGCTCAAGAAATCCACCGTCCTCAGCCTCCCAAAGTGCTGGGACTGCAGGCGTGAGCCATCGTGCATGGCTCAGAACTTTTTATAAGCCCAAATATGGCCTCTAAATGTTTCAAACACCATTGTTGGTGACCGGCCAGCCACCGCCCACAGTCTGATTATCTACATTTGACCCCAGAGTCAAAGCCCATCTCTCCCACTGGGGCCTCCTCCTTAGAGAGGCTGGTGTGTACTTGGGAGCCTGCTGTGTGAAGGACTCACAAATACCAGAAATTCTGCATTGCTTTCCAAGCTGCACCATAGCTTCTACCCTACGCTACCTCAGGGACACCACCATCCACCATTTAGCAGCAAGGTTGGAATCCTCACCAGCTTCCTGGGCAGCAGGAGCTCCACAGAGCTCATCAGCAGCTGTGAGTTAGCTGGGTCCCCAGGCCAACCCTGAGGCCTGTTAACAGACCACGTCCCAGCTGCTCTGAGGGACAGCTCTGGGTGTTCTGGGCCACAGCTGCCCTCCTGGGGCTCAGATAGAAGAGGCACATCCAACGCTCGGGCTGTCTGGCCCTGCCCCTTGCCCAGCCTGCCTGCCCCAGGCCTCCTTACCTTCGTAATAATGGTCCTCCACGGTGAGGATCCTGCCCTTGGTGGCACGAGCGCTGTCGAGAATAAGTTTTCTGTCCAGGGGCTTGATGGTGAAGGGGTCCAGCACGCGGATGTTGATCTTTTCTGTGAGGGAGAGCACACGGCGTGGCTAAGGAGGGCTGGGCACCACTGTCTGCCCTGGTGGAGGCCTGGTGGGACATCCTGAGGGCTGCGTGTAGCTAAGAGCTCAGCCTGCAGGCCTGTCCGCGTCCCAGGAAGAACCACTTGCCACCTCGTTCCCATGGTTGAGCTCATGCTTGCCAATCCCTTGCACTGGGGCATCTGGTCCAGCTGTGTTGCCCGCAGTATCCAAGAACCCAGAGTGGAGTGTGCAGGCCCTGAGCACCTTCCCTCATCCTCCCACAACCTTGAAGACATAAGGGAATGTGAGAAAACTCTCCAGGTGTCCGGCCTGATGGAAGGTGAGCGTTGATGCGGTGACATGGGGGAGCTGCAGCCCGCAGAGTGATCAGAGGCCCACGTGTGGCCCCAGCAGCAGAAGCACCTTCTCAGAAGGACAAACCCATGCTTGCCAGCCCCTGCTTAAAGCTCACCCCCCTGGGTCTCCCCGTGCCTGGGGATGGACTCCTCTGGCTCCTCCAGCCCCATCTTGCTCCTGCCTGGCCCTGCTCCGGCCTCCCTTCACTCTCCTCTCTGCTAATCAATTCCTACCCATTCTGAAGCCACTTTCTGGAAGATGCCACACCTGCCCCCTCTTTCGTGCTAAAACATGACATCTGTTGTGTGATTCTATTGCAGGAGAGGCCAATGCCTCTAGCCAACACCGTGAGCTCGCAGTAATAATAGAACACAGTAATAATAGAATACCAAGTCACATGCATGTAACCCTCAGGAGAGCCCTGCGGGCAAGGGGCTAATATCTCCATTTTACAGATAGAAAACAGGCATGGTGATAGCGAATAACTTACTTCCTTAACTAGTGCCTGGCTGAGTGATTCCGGCCCAGCTGGCAGGCTCCAGGCCACTGATCTGACCACCATGCTGGGGGGGTCTCGACTTTAGAGTCATAGGGTAAGGACTGTGGGCACTGCAGCCCCAGGACTTAGCATCATGCCAGACAGAACAAGTGCTCAAAGGATGGCTTTAATTGCCATCATTATTTAATGAAATGAAATTCTTTTTCTTTAGCTGTTAGCTCTTCAAGAAAGAACAGAAAGAACAAAAGAAAGAACCCCAAGACCTAGCATGCAGTGGCCGCTCAGTTGATGACTTTGGAGGCCCCTTCTCCTCACCTTTCTTCAGCAGCTCGGCAGCGGCCAAGGCCTCGTGCAGGGTCACCCCAGCCCCGATCACGGTCACCTGGTCATCCTTGCTCTTCAGGACCACCTGGGGGTGACACAGAGGGTGAGTGAGGCTCAGGGCCTTGGGGCAGGTTGTGTCCTGACTGCTGGGAGTCACAGCAGGGAGGGTCCAGGCAGCTCTGTGGGCTCCTGGGGCATGCGAGGCACTGACCTTGGCTTGTCCAACCTGGAAGTCCTCGTTGTTGTTATAGATGATGGCATTTTCTGGGCGGCTGGTCCGGATGAAGCAGATACCCTGAGATCGAAACAGATAAATTGAGGATACAGGATGTGGCACACTCAACCTCAGAGACAAGGTCTTTCTAGAGAGGCCATCCCTTCCCATGGGAGTGTCACTGCATCCTGGCTACTCCAGCAGGGAAAAGGGCCTTGCCTGCCCTCTGCCACCCGCACCCCACTTGAACACTCTGAGAACTACCCACCACCTTGCAGCCCCAGACCGAAGGCAACTTTCCACCAGGTAGACTGGCTGCAGGTGGGCTACTCTCGCAGACTGCACCAGGCAGAGGGGCAGGAACCACACGCACTGGGTCTGTGGTGTGCAGCTCCGGGCCTGGACCACGGGGCTCAGCTCATCCTTGCCTGTCTTAGAGAACCCAACTCAGGAGGGTGGACAGGTGTCAACTGCCGGACCAGCCTGGGCTGCCGGGATTCTCAGCAAAGACATACTGTGGCAATCAGTTGACAGTGTCTGCCACGTGGCAGTAAGTGGGGCGTGTATTTCATTTTTTCTTGTCTAACTTCCGCAAGCTACACAAACACCAGGGGCAAGGTCAGGAAACACACCCTGGGGCAGCAGTGACCAGCTCTGGCCTCCTCTTCTGTTTCCGTTGGGAAGCGATGGCTACCAGCAGGAGAAACAGCAGCCATGCGACCTACCTTTGTATTGGCGGCTAGTTCCACTGCCTTCTCTGTAGCAACGCCATCACTTGGGTAAAAGACAGTTGATGTGGGGACTGACCGAAACATAGCCAGATCTTCCAGGGCCATCTGGGAGGGCCCATCTTCCCCTGAGGTGTGGGGAAAGGATATGCAGAAATAAGACCCCCCCCTATCCATGGGCTGGAATCCTGGCCCATCCCCCTCCCATACCTCCTGGTGCAAAAGTCAAGGGAGCTCCAGGTGTAAATGCCCTGGCTAAACTCACCGATGGAAACGCCGCAGTGGGAGCCGCAGAGGTTGATATTGCTCTCGGAGATGGCGGCCATGCGAATCTGGTCAAAGGCCCGTGTGAAGAAGGCTGCAAAAGTGCTGCAGAAGGGCACCGTCCTGTTGCGGGTGGCACAGCCCACCGCGATGCTCACCTGGGGGCAGGTGGGGCAGGGTCAGCCCAAAGGGGAAGGCAGAGGGTGGTCGGGGAGCCTAGGACCCCTTTCGTGGAGAAGGCCACAGTTTGTGTATAGATTGTCCATCCTTTCTGGGCTTCTGAATGTGTCCCCCACCACCTTCTTCTGCAGAGACTGGTCCTCCTAACCCCTCCCTAGGGTCCAAGGGCAGTAGCCTCATGCCTGCTGAGGCTCCAGACCCCAAATCACCCATCCAGAAGCAGCACTGAGTACAGTCATCAGTTCCAAACCGGCTGCCCCTCAAGGCTCCAAAATCTGCCAGCCAACACGAGGCCTCCTTCCCCAGTACCTGGGGCCTCCCCAGCCCCACACCCTGCAGAGCAGTCTCTGGAAACCACAGAGAGAATTTCAGGTCCAGTTGGAAGAACTCTGGAGATGTGAGTGCCCTCCAGAGAGAGGAAGCTCCCTGTCCCTAGGGGCCTGCAAGCCAGGCTGGGCTCCTGGACCACCAGGAGGAGATGTTTTGAAAAAATGGACAAAACATTGTTCTTTACTTCACAACTTCCGTTCCTGACAAGGGTCTGCTTCCCCAAATGGGTACATGTCAGGGGCCCAGAGTTCCCTCATCTCTGCATCCCTCAGGGTGGCAGGGCCCAGAGCCGTGTGCCTTACGGGTGCTCAACAGACTCTGGCTGCTAAACCCATCACGGCCCCACCTACTGGCCGGGCCTGTCCTCCACCTGGAAGAGACCCCATTCACTATCAGGCCTGGCCTGCACGCAGCTCCTCCTGAGAGCACCTGCAGTCCCCTTCGGCTCCCCCATGTGCACACCTGTCCAGGACATTTGCACCTGGGCAGAACCTCCCAAACTGTGGCTACTCAAGGTCAGGGGTTAACGCTGGGTCTTGGCTTTTCTTATCGTCTCCCTGGGCTGGCCCACAGCAGGCACCTGGCTCTGCCAACATGGCTGCCCCACAGCCCTCAGACCACAGCCCTCAGCCTTGGGTGGACCTGTCCCTGCCGGCCCCGGCACCCACCATGTTCTGCTCGGCAATGTAGCACTCGATGAAGCGGTCTGGGTGCTCCTTTTTGAAGATCTCTGAGAAGGTGGAATTTTTGGTGTCCCCATCCAGGGCGATGATGCGGTCACTGGCATGGCCCAGCTTGGCCAGTGCCTGCCCGTAGGCCTTGCGGGTGGCTATCTGTGAGGAAGATAGTGGCAAGGCTCTGGACCCCTCTGAGGGTGAGTGCACACTTGCAGCCTGCAGCCCTGCTTTCAGAGAAGGATTAAAACGGGGCCAAAAATGGAAGCCCTGCAGCACAAGGTCCTGCAGAGGCTTTTAACTGCTGAAAGCTTGCCAACGACTACGGTCAATGTCTTGGGAGCCCCTGGAGCTCCCGCCCCTAGCCTGGCTGTGAAAGGTATAAGCTACAGAAGACACCCACCAGCCCCAACTTCCCGCCTGCTGCACCAGGTCTATGAACCTATTCCACTTTGCACGGGAACACAGAAGGCTTGAGAGTCAAGGCCAGGTGCAGGCTGCATGGACGGGTTCCCTTGGGACAGAAACCTGGAGCGGGACAGCTCTGCCTAGCCTTTCCCAGGTCATGTGGGGGGTCCTGAGCTCAGGCCAAGGGTCCCTTGTGGACCAGCGATGCAAAGACTTGGGAGTGAGTCCTTGGCTTTGATCCCAGTTCTGTCAGTAGCTTGCTAAGCTTGCTAACTGGGCAATTCCCTTGCCCGTTCTGAGCCTCCACAGGTCAGCTCCAGAGCTGTCTGTCCTGCTGAGGGAAGTGACAGGAACAACACCTCAGGGATCACTCCTTGCCCTAAATGAATCGCTCTCCTCCCTTTCCCGCCCTCCAGAGGGTGTATCTGGGCCACAGACTTGGGGAACCTGAGAACTACGGGTCCAGAGAAACAGGCCCCACTTTGTACCTTGTCCCCAACTTTGTAGCTGGGCAGGCTGGGCATGCGGATGTTGGCAATGTCCACCGAGGGTGCGTCCTCCTGCGGAGGGGTTGCCAGGATCTTCTTTTTGCTCTGGATCTGGCTGTAGATCTCCTGGATGATCTGCTCAGCCATGTTTTTGGGGAGGGGCTTCCCATGCCAAGACTCCTTATCTTCTACCCCTGCAGACCCAACACGGGAGGACAGAGGAATGGGTAAGACAGAAGCTCCCAGAGGGCCAGAAGGCTGCTCCAGGAGACTGGCCCCCCACCTGCCGAGGGCAAGGGAGGAATGGCATCATCCCAGCCAGGCAGAGCCCAGCCAGGCACGGGGGCCAGGAAAGGAGGGTCACAGTGAATAGGATGGACTCCTATGTGCCCACCACTCACTGCCTACTGCCTGGTCCTCCGGGAGCTCACAGTTGAGTGGGAAAGGAGGGGCCAGACGTGGGCAGGTGTGTGTTTCTGGGCCCGCTGCCCCATCCCTTCACCAATGTGTCCATTCTCTTCCTCCCTGCAACCCCGCCCGCAGGGTCACACACAAGTGGAGGTGTCTGCTGCAGAAATAGTTTGTCGACTGGGTTGGAAGGGACCCTGGCCATCAGAAGGGGAACCCAAGGCCCAGAACAGGGCTTCCAGGGTCACCCGATGCATCTGTGAGGAGCAGAGGGGTCTATAAGCACCTAGGCGTGCCCACCCCATGGCACCTTGTTGTGTGGGGCCAGCAAGGCTGAATATCCGTCTTCCTGGAGGTCACCTCACTAGTCACTAGAGTCTGGCCAGAGCCAAGAACAGACTGAACTCCCAGGTAGCACCCAGCAGCCCCAAAGCCTAGCAAGAGCCCCCCAAAAGCTGCAAGTGGTCCAGATCCTGCCCGGTATTAACAAACACCTGAGGGCAGTGCCAGGCAGCAGCACCAAAGCCATGACAATATCCCAGAGCCCTTTCCTCGACATCCACCCCCTCCCAGATACTGCCCAGCACTGCCAAACCCCCACTCAGAACGCCCTCATATACCTGAGTCTACATGGGCAGAACAAGCCACAACCCCTGAGAGCAGGCAGGTGGGCAGCCAGGGGCATTTGGCAGGGAAGCCGACCCAGGCCCTGGGATCAACCCCCCTAGTGCCACAGACTTCCTCTGTCCCCGGGCAAGTCCCTGACCACTTGCAGCCTCATTTTCCCATCTTTAAAATGGGTGAGGCCATCCCAGGCCTAGGAATCTGGAGCCCACACCTGGGTGCCGGGGAGTGACTTACGCCTGCCTCATTCTCCGGCCTGGGGCAGAACCCAGGTTCCAAACCCCCCGAGGCTCTCGGCCCACACAGGCCTTGCTCAGCATCTGCCATTGTTTGAGGAGTACCCCACTCACCTCCTAGAGGGAACAGTTCTCTCCAGGCCCTGCCTGGCTCTGTGTTGGCCCTTCAGCTGGAGCAGGTGGCTGGAGCTGGCAGAGCACACAGAGCTGCGGCTCTGAAAGGCACCAGCCAGGGCGGGGCACGGGGGCTGCCTCTCTCCAAGACCTTCCTCTCACCCACAGACCCTCTAAGTCCCTCCTCCTCTCCTGCCTGTACATGCCCCCACCGGCAGAGGCCAGATGGATCTGAGTTCAAATCCTGGCTCAGCCACAGGGGTCACTGAGTCACAGCGTCTCCCGCTCCCCTTCCCTGGAGCCTGGTGCACTCAGTGAGCAGCAAGGGCTGGTGTTTCCCCGGATGTGAGGGTCACAGCTATATAGCCACAGGGTCTGGGCCAGGGGTGAAGGTGGGGAGGGCGGCTTGTGCATACTGACCCGTGATCCCTCGGCCCTTGAAGGTCTTGGCAATGATGGCTGTTGGCTGGTGCTTGGCCTGGCCAAAGGCCTTGCACAGCTCCTCCACGCTGTGTCCATCCACGATGATGGCATGCCAACTGGGGACAGGGGGCAGAGAGTAAGGGGCAATTCCCAGGGGCCACAGCACCGAGAAGCCTCCCAGGGAAAGGTCTGCCTTGGCATCTGGGGGTCTGCCCAGGCTCCACCCCACAACTGTGGCCTCAGCTGGAGTAGTAGGAAGCTTGCAACATTCCTGTTTCCAGTTTGGGTTTTTTAAATCCTTTTCTTTTTCACATTATTTTACTTCCTTTTGTTTGCCTCTGAACAGGTTTTCCTCCTCTTCCTAAGTAATCCAGAGCTCAGTTCCTTTATTGTCTCTTTCATTCCTGATCTGCTCATTTCCTCCTGAAATCTGTTCTGGGGTCAGCACACTGGGTTTGGAATCTGTCTGCTATTAGATTCTTGATGAATTTTTTGGCCCAGTTTTTATTTGGGGAACACATTTGATCACTCCACAGATGCTGGATGTGGTGCTGGAAATGTTTTTGAAATGAACCATGTTGTCAAATATACAGGAAAGAGCTGGGGCAGAGCAGCCTTTCTCTCGAAAAGCTATCTTTTTTAGGGATTCTCTTTGGCATAATAAGAATAAAAATGGCACTTCTCAAACTGAGTGCCATGCCAATCACTACCCATATTAGCCCACTGAAGCCTCACCACGCCATGCTTGGTTGTTGAGTTGGCCCCATTTTACAGACAAATCAACTGAGACATTGAAGGTGGAGTTAAGTAACGTGACCCACACCACAAAGCAAGTTAGCGGTGGAGCCAGGACTTCAGGAATCTGGCTTGAGTCACGAGGTTATGGACACAGGTCCTGGGGGTGCTGCTGGGGTTGTACTCTGAGTCCCCAGATAGATGTGGCCTTGGGGAGGCCTGTGGGGTGAGGACCCTGTGGCTCAGTTTCCTCGCCTGTCCAACAGAGATTATTTCCTCCCTTCCTCCTCTCCCTTTCTGAGGTCAGTCAACAGGGAACACAGGCCTGCGTCTGCTGTGCTACTGCAAGGTAACCCCAAGCAGCCTGTTACTTAGTGTAGTCACAGGCGTGGGCTCATCTGCAAAACGCAGCCCTGGAGGCCTGACCTGAGTCTCAAAGCCTTGCACGGCGCCTGCCCTGCTCCCTCCCCTCCACAGCCTCCTCAGCCAATGCTGGGCCCTGTGCAGAACAGCTTGTGTTTGGGAACACCGGTGGAGGCTTTGAGGTGGGGCCCCTCTGGCTGACACCCATGCAGATTGACCTCCCTGCTTTGTGCCCGCTGACCCTGAATTCGTAACCAATCAAGGCCGGAAGGGGGCATCTGGAAACCCTATCTCCCGTTTCACCAGGAGCCTGTTCCTCCTCCCCAGGCT
Organism: Symphalangus syndactylus; assembly: GCF_028878055.3. Lineage (NCBI taxonomy): Eukaryota > Metazoa > Chordata > Mammalia > Primates > Hylobatidae > Symphalangus > Symphalangus syndactylus. The sequence goes on along the minus strand of NC_072423.2, from coordinate 107,724,626 downwards.
GGCTGGGCTGGGCACAGGACGTGGCCACCAAACTGAGGTTCAAACCTCTCCACAGCTATATGTCCTTTAGCTTTACCGAGCGAGCCCCCATCCCTCAAGAACCCTCCCTCCTCAAGAACAAAGTGAGCTGACGTGAGATGGTGTGTGGAAGCTCCGAGAGCCACCATGCCACAACCACAAGAACAAGGAAACTCACTTAAAACTGGGCCTGGCCCACATATCCTGAGCCACTAAGTCCAAATGCCTAGAGTTTGAAATTGTGAGTCAAATGCTAAAGAAAGGGACCTTTAGATGGTGCTTAAGGTCCCAGCTTCAGCTCCTGCACCTGCACCTGCAAAGCTGCGATCACAGACCACTCTCCGTGCTGTGACCAGACTCAGGCCACAGCCTCGTACGTACCCGAAGGCCTCGCACCGCTTCTGGTAGATGTCCATCTGGTGCTGCAGCGGGGCCGGGTCACTCTGGCCCAGGCGATTGATGTCTAGAATGGCCACGAGGTTGTCCAGCTTATAGATGCTGGCAAAGGCCATGGCCTCCCATACGGAGCCCTCTGACAGCTCCCCGTCTCCCAGCAAGCAATAGACTCGGTAGCTGTGGACAGAGAGTGAGTCAGGCCAGTCCTCCTCACCTGGACCCAGCTGGCTCCCACCCCGCTCCCACCCCTACCCATCCAAGAAGCCTGCACTCTGGGTAAAGGAGCAGCCACGTGTGGATATGCAGAACAGACGGCATTTACACTCGAGGGGCAACAGTGTCACCAGGTCCCTGCAGCCTACCACAAGCCACACCCCAAGAGAAAATGGCCATGAAGGAAGCCGTCAGGAGCTCAGGAAAAAGTACTGGTTGTTAAGAAACAGAGGTCTAGGACAACAGGGATCTGCCTAATAAGATCTAGAAAAATGGGGGTTGTTGGAACGAGAGGAAAGTGAGTAACAGTGGGTGAACAGGCTTGAGCCACCTACTGCAGGGGACGGACCCCGCTTTGAACCAGAGGTTGGAGGAGGCCTTGGGACTGGCTGGGTGGGCCAGTGGTAAAGGTGAACCTTGGGAACCAAGCTCTGCTTCTGCCCGGAGGAGGGAGGTGGGCCAGGGAGGCCTGAGGCACTCTAGGCAACACCCTGGAGCAAGAGGGCTCAGGGGAGGACGGAGCAGAGGGCCCTTGAGGACCAGGCGCTTCATGGGACAGGCTCTCCCCAAGCTTCCAAGACTGGCTCTTGACCCCAAGACTGAAGCTGCACCTGGCCCTTTCTCTACCACGGGGGCCCTCTCCTCCCCTCAACACAGGCAGCTGTGATCTTTTCAAGACAGTGAGACATGTTAAAAAGAACAGTGAACTTGGGATAAATTATCCAGTTCAGAACGTTCCCAGGCCTCTGGGGAGGGTGGGCGAGGGGGTGAGGCTAGAGGAAGGGAGACCAGTTCAGGGACTCTGAGCCCAGCCTGGGAGACGTGAGGGGATCGGGGTAGCAGAGGGATGGCAGCAACAGACACAGGACTTGTCTGAAGGTCGCGCTGTCAGGAAGTTGCTGAGCCAGGATTCAAATGCAGGTCTGACTATAGCCTAGACTGTCCACTCCTTGCCATGTAAGCATGCATGTAGGGTGAGGAGTGGTAGGACTTGGGGACCTCCCCTTACCCTGCCCAGTGTCTAGCTGTGTAGCCCCAGGAAATGAGGCTGGTGCCTGGTTGGGCTCAGAGGGGACACGGCTGCCCTTCTGCTCCTGCAGGAAAAGGCCCTCAACCCCGCTGCATGCTCAGCAGTCCAAGCCTCCAGGCCTCCCTGCTGCAAGGCCAAGGCAGGGGCAGCAGGAAGAGGCTGGGACAGCCAGCCACGGAGCTGTCAGCATGACTCAGCACTTCCACATGCCAGCAGGCTGGGAGCACTCCCTGCAGCCTCTCCTGCCTCGTGCTGCTCTTCTGCGGCCTCCACCACAGGAGGTGGTGCCCCTGTGGGGTACCATGGCCTGAAGGACAAAGCCTCAGGCACACACTTCAGAGGCCCTATCCTGTCCCAGCCTTGCCTCCTCTTTCCCCTGTAGGTTTTGAGGGGGCCCAGAGACCCTGGAGGGGCTCTGGTCTGGTACAGCAGCTACAGAAAGGGGCCACATGATGGGGCTGAGCCAGAGAAGCCAACTCGACTTCCCAGAAAAGGATTCCAGGGAAGCCAACTGGCTGCCACCCCAAGCCCACACCCACTTCCAGGGAAGTCGAACCGAGGCTAGCACTGGAGGCCCAGCACAGCTTTGGCTTCGAGACTAGGGACAAGGCTAAGCCCTATGGGGCCATCAGGCTCAGGTCAGAGGGTGTGCTGAGGTCCCGAGGAGATGCCAAGGAAGGGGTTGTGAACAGGGAAGGGGCCTACAGGAGCCTGGGCTAACCCTGAGGCTTGGTATTGCCTGAGCTGTTAGAGTTAGGGGTGGGGGGCTGCAAACATCCATTCATGAACTAATTTGAAGAGAGGGGACCCTAAACAGAAGGCCGACATTTGTTGCAGAACGATTTGGAAACTACCTTACGCGTCCAACAACAGAGGACTAGCTAGATGGATTATAGCATCTCCATAAAACAGAACATTAGGTGATCATTAAAACCAGCTCTCAGGATGGGTGCAGTGGCTCACGCCTGTAATCCCAGCACTCTGGGAGGCTGAAGTGGGCAGATGACCTGAGGTCAGGAGTTTGAGACTGACCATCCTGGCCAATGTCATGAAACCCCGTCTCTACTAAATATATAAAAGTTAGTTAGCTGAGTGTGGTGGTGCGGGCCTGTAATCCCAGCTACTCGGGAAGCTGAGGCAGGAGAATTACTTGAACCCAGGAGGCGGAGGTTACAGTGAGCTAAGATGGCACCACTGCACTCCAGCCTGGGTGACAGAGCAAGACTCCATCTCAAAAAAAAAAAAAACAAAAAAAAAACCCAGCTCTCCACTGTTAATGTCAGGAGAAAAAGCTCATGATAGAAGGCTTGGTTTAAAGTGTAATACTAGGTTTTACATTATACACACACACACACACACACTGGGATGACAGGTTTGTAAGCTTTTCTCATGATAACATGGACAAAATACATCATTAGATTTAAATTGGGGGTGGGAGGCAGTGTGTTAAGAATAAGGAAAATGTTGGTTGGGTGTGGTGGCTCACGCCTGTAATCCCAGCACTTTGGGAGGCCGAGGTGGGCAGATCACAAGGTCAGGAGATTGAGACCATCCTGGCTAACACGGTGAAAGCCCGTCTCTACTAAAAATACAAAAAATTAGCCAGGCGTGGTGGCACCTACCTGTAGTCCCAGCTACTTGGGAGGCTGAGGCAGGAGGAGAATCACTTGAACCCGGGAGGCGGAGGTTGCAGTGGGCCGAGATCGTACCACTGCACTCCAGCCTGGGTGACAGAGCGAGACTCCATCTCAGAAAAAATAAAAATAAAAAAATAAGGAAAACGTTCATTTCTTAATATCATTCTGTACTTTTTAAACAGGAGGGCAGGGAGAAACAGTGAGCAGCGACCAGTTTGCTCTATCAAGATGCTACCTCTGGGTGCCTGGCCTGACATGATAATCCCTGGATGCCCTGGCCCCTTCCCCCAGGTACAGTCGGGGGCCTAGGCTCCAGGCAACCCTGGCCCCAAGCCACCCTGGCTTCTGGGAACCCAGCTAAACTCCTTCTCCCTACACTGACTTGTTCCATTATGTTAGGGGTCAGGAAATGCCCCTTCACAGGGAATTATTTCCAGCAACTGTAGGGAATAATTAACTCACATCTCTGGTTCTCTGCCAAATAAAATGCTCTTAAACATGCATCTCATTCTTTGTGTGTCTCTCTCTCTTTACTTCATGGTGAATCACTTCTGGGTGTAGCCAAGCCTGCCCCAAGGCTCAGCCAGGGACTGAAAGCAAACTGTGGTCAGGTGACACTGGCCTGAGGGGGTCTGGAAGGGACTGTGAGGCCTCCTTGGAGAGCCAGTCCTGGGGAAGGGCCTGCTCACAGAAGGTGCTCCCTGCAGCCTCCTGTCCTTCAAGGACCCACAGTCATCCCGAACCCCACTATGGCACTTCTGCTGCAGGGGTGGACAGGGCAGTGGAGATGCCACCAGCTGCAGAGCCGGGCCCTTCTCCCACCCTGCGGGCTGGCCCCACTGGCCTTCCTCCTCTAGGAGGCTTCCTGCCCACAGGACTCCCCCAGCTCCTGTGGTGCCCTCGGCCTCTCCAAGAGCAGCCTGGGAATGCTGAATACTGACTCTGGGTACCTCCACCACCGACTAGATGGCCTAGGTCAGCATCTTGCCTCAGCTTCCTCACCTGTAAGACGGGCCACGGTTCTCACACCACTACCCAACTCACATGGGGCTTTTAAAGGTGGAACCCAATACAGCACATGAGGCACTAAGCACAGGGCCTAGCCCCCAAAGGGCAAAGGAACCCTTCTGATGAGTGATTGATATGGTTAGGCTCTGGGTCCCCACCCAAATCTTACCTTGTAGCTCCCATAATTCCCACTGGTTGTGGGAGGGGCCCAGCAGGAGATAACTGAATCATGGGGACACGTCTTTCCCATGCTGTTCTTGTGATGGTGAATAAGTCTCACGAGATCTGATGGTTTTAAACACGGGAGTTTCCCTGCACAAACTCTCTCTCTGCCTGCTGCCATCCACATAAGATGTGACTTGCTCCTCCTTGCCTTCCACCATAACTGTGAGGCCTCCCTAGTCATGTGGAACTGTAAGTCCATTAGACCTCTTTTTCTTAACCAGACTCGGGTATGCCTTTATCAGCAGTGTGAAAACAGACTAATACAGTAAAAAAAAATTTTTTTTTTTTAAAGAAGCAGAGTCTCGCTCTGTAGCCCAGGCTGGGCTGCAGTGGCTCAATCGTGTACAGCCATAATCTTGACGTCCTAGGCTCAAGTCATCCTCCCACCTCAGCCTCCTATGTAGCTGGGACCACAGGTGTACACCACCATGCCTGGCTAAGCTTTGTATTTTTTGTAGAGAGAGTCTTGCTCTGTTGCCTAGGCTGGTCTGGAACTCCTGGCCTCAAGAAATCCTTCCCTCAGCAGGCCATTATTCTTAACAGTTTACAACCTCATCCCCCCAGGCAACATCTGACCACCCGCAGACAAACTTTTGGCTAGAACCTGCCTGGGGGGCCACTCCTACAAATCACCTGGTGGGCGCTGGAGCAGCACACCTTTCTGGTCAGGCTCATCACCCACCCTCTGAAGGCTCAATCTCTCAAATGTTTGTTTCTTCCCTGCTGATACGAGGTGGCTTACAGGTATCCCAGAACCCCCCAGAACATACAACCCTCCCCTTTACCAAGATAAAGGCAAGTGGCTCAGGCCTGGGCTCCTGGTGCCTAGTCAGACAGGGGCCTGGGGGTGGGTCTTTCTGAGACTTCTGGGGTCTGGGCACAGGGCTGGGGGCAAAACAGGAAGTCCTCCACCTAGGCACTCTGGCTGAAGAGCACATGATTGGGAGCACGCACTCTGTGCAAACCCGGCCCTGCCAGTCACTGCTGAGGGACCCACGGCAGGTCCCTTAACTCCTGAGTGCTTCCTCATTTGTAAAGGGGGCCAGTCATGGCACCAGCCATAGCGGATGTTTAAAGAGCAAAAGAGGCCACGCATATGTATTACTCTGCCCTAGCCAGGAAAGAGGAAGAGTCTGGGGGTGGCAGTGAAGGGTGGGTCACCCAAGGACCACTCCCCAAAACTACCCAGGGTGGGGGTGGGGAGTAGGCGTGTTACCTGGCCTTGTCGAAGTATTTGCCGGTATAGGCCATCCCACAAGCGGCCCCGAGGCCCTGGCCCAGGGAGCCAGTGGCCACGTCAGTGAAAGCTTGTTTCTGTCATAACAGAAGGCCACAGTTAATCTGAGAGGAGAAGGGATCCTGGTCTCACCCGCCTGGGGAGCCACACTCCCACCCAGCCCAGCGAGCCCCTCCCCTGCAGAAGGTCAGGCCCCAGGGTGGCCTCTACCTAGCATGTGACTTCTTCTCCTAATGAACTAATTATAGTTATAGGTTCAAATCCCAGCCCTGCCCACTAGCCAGCTATGTGGCCTCAGGCCTCAGGCAAGGGACTGAACCTCTGTGAGCCTCAGTTCCCACATCACCCACTTCACAAAGTGCTGGGAGAGAGAATCATGAAAAAATTGACACAGAACATTTGGCCCTCATGGGGACCCAGACCATGTGACAGTTTTTGTGGTAATCTATGAAGTCTTAACGTTTGCAGGGATGCCAGTTGGCACCCCAAGGAACAAACTGGGTCCCTTCCCCAGGATTTCGCCAGCATCCTGCAGCCACTCCCTTATCGAGTCCCCTCTCTTCCTGAGCTGTAGCTACCTAGCCAAGGAGGCCCAGTGCAGAAGGGTAGCTTGGTGAGAGGCCCTCCCTGAAGTCATCCCAGAGCACCCTGGCTGAGGCCTCAGAAGGCCATCCCCTTTGGCACCAGCTTGGGGTGAATACATGTCCCCAAAACACCTGCTTCTTTCCTTCCTCATCTCAATGCCTCCTCCGCCTTTCAATACCTTTGGCTTCTCAGTGGGCACCCCCTACCCCCGTCCCACATGCCTGGGAAACAGGAAGTGGAGGCAGAGGCATGGGAGGCTCTGGCAGGAGCACTTACCGGGACCGGGTGCCCGTCCAAGTCGGAGCTGATCTTCCTCAGGTTCAGCAGCTCCGCCTCGGGCAGGAAGCCAGCTTCAGCCCAGACCGCGTAAAGGATGGGAGCTGCATGGCCCTGCCGGGAGATGGACAGTGGGGTGAGGTCAGGTGGGGAGCGGTTCTACTTCGGGCTGTGCCTACCGCACACTGACCCCTGGGGCCCGGCCGAGCCGGCCAACTGCAGCATCCATTTGAGGGGAGGAAGCAAGTGAAGGCCAATTCTCCCCTTTCGGCCCTCTTCAGCCTCTTGGTTTTCAGCCCAAAGTTCCCACTGCCAAGGCCGGGCAGGCACTAAGACAGGTGCAGGGGGCACAGCTGTGAGGCTGGACGAAGCCAAAACCCCAGCAGGCAGCCGGCTGCCCTAATCCCTGGTTTGTGGCATGGGAACAACTTGGACAGACTTCTAAGCTCTAAAGCCTGCCCGAGAGACCAAACGCCACAGGGGCAGGCCTGAGCACAGGTGGATTTCAGGGATCTGTGGCTGTGATTCCACCCAGAAGGGGCGGGTCGGGGGGTCCCCATCCAAAACCCTGCTACAGCACACCACCACCCCTGAGGGGGACAAGCCGTGGCCTCGGGAGCGCCGGCACAATGCAGACAGAGCAGGCAGGGAGCCACAACCCAGACCGAGATGCCAGTCCTGCCTGTCAACACCCAGACTGGGCAGAACACACAACAGACGTTTCCATAGTCCCCTACTCCATTTCCTTGGGTTAAAGCGTTGTTCATGTACCTGGGCTCCATGGCAGAGCAACCCATCAATTCAGTCCTGTATTCCTTAGCCAGCTGGGTCAGCACAGAGCAGGACACTGAGGGAGAGGCCAGGACGAGCAGGGAGAAGGCACCTGGGAGAGGTGGGCCCAGCCAGGCCTCCTCAAAGACCACTCACCATTCCAGGGCCCGTGTGACCCTAGTCCCAGGCAAGGTGTGGCTGGCAGTGGGCAGCTGAGCTCTTACCTTGGAGAGCACAAAGCGGTCATTGTGCGGGTTCCGGGGGTCCTGGGACTTGTAGCGCATGGTGTGGAAAAAGAGGACAGCCATGATCTCTGCGGCACTGCAGCATGACGTGGGGTGGCTGTGGCCCAGGAGAGAAGACAGACGCATACATCATGGCCCTGCACTCCTGAGCTATCGTGCTCAGCTGTACAGGGACCTAAGGGTGCATGTCCCGAGGAGTCACACAGGCCTGGCTTATCAGACAGCCACGAGCTCTTGTTCCCTGGGAGGGTGACACATGGTCTCAAGAAGGCCACTCCTGGCAGTTTGGGGCCTGGGCCAGCTAGTGGGTGCTGGGGACTGTTGCACCTTTCCAGGGGCACCAGATCCTCAGAATCACGGCAACTGAAAATATCTGGGGTTGGACTTGAGTAAGAAGGAGGGGCCCAGGAGAGATCTAGCACAGAAGACTCAGCCCAAGGCTAGCACCGTGGCTGGGGGCAGCTGCTGTCGGGTAGAACCCAGTTCCCACCTAGTGGTCCCCAGGAGTCTAAGGACTCAGCAGCCAACGGGCGCCGGCATTCCTACGACTGACCCCACATCCTGACAGGACTGCCCGGACACTGCCCACTTGTGAAGGGCACCCTGCCCTCTCAGCACCCAGGGGTGCTGGGCCTCTGAGCCCATGGGGCAGGGAGGAACGGACTGAGGCTCATGGAGTTACCACAGACCTCCCAGCAGCCTCCACACACAGGGTGTGGTAGCCCGAAAAACTGGGCCTTGGGCTTTCCAATTGCATCACTGGGCTACTTGAAAGCTTTAGAAATGGGCAGTTTGAGAGCTGCTGTAGCAACTAGGAAACAGGCTTTTGTGTAGAATTTTCAAAGCAAGACACACAATCTCATCTTCTACAAGGCTACAATCATGTATTAATAAAAACCCCTTCTGCCTATGGACAAGGGCTGAGGAAGGGCTGACAAAGCAAGAACCTGCCTTCCAGCCTGGGAGTGGTGGGGCCACAGAGTCCCCTTGGCTTTTTAGACTTGTTTTAATCACTGAGCGGCTACTGAGCAATAGAAAGCGTAAACTTTCTATTGCTTCCTGCTTCCCAGCAGGAAGCGCTGCAGGTCCTGGTCAGCCCTGAAGCCCTCTGGTCCCAGGGTTTTGTTAAAAGTTCAGCCTCAGGGCACAGGCCTCCCGGGAGGACCCCTCCACATGCAGCTCAGCTCAGCCCTCTCACTGCTCCCAGAGGTCCTTCACACGAAGACAAGCCCCATGCCAAGCCCAACGGCACATGCACCATCTGGAGCTCACGCCGCCAGCCTCCCGCCCCCTCCAGTCAGCGCTCCCACCAGGTTAGGGGTGAGTCACGCTCAATGCAGACAAGTTAGTAGTAGAGAAATCCAGAAAACTGTCCATGCTGGTTTAGTACCAACATTCTCGCACACGATCATCTTATACTTAACTATTTCTATGAACTCCTGGTCATGGGAAAAGACACTACACCTGAAAGAGGGAGGTGAGGACATGGTAAACGAGAAACCTTTTCTGCCTGGCAGGGACCCTAATCCCACGCTCCCAGTGCCAGCTTCAACTGGAGGCCACCCCAGTCAGGCTGACCTCTCATCCTTCCCACCTCCAAGGGCAGCCCCGGCCCTGAGGGGTCCTGTTTCTAAAGCCATGGTCCCATTAGGAGGGATCCTTGGTGGGAGAAGGATGTGGGTGGACACTGGGCCAAACCGTTCCGGGGAAGAATAAGGACGGTAAGTGCAGGGCTCCACCTGCCCCGTCCACGTCGACACCCGGGGGTGACAGTCCCACTGGCCACCAGAAGGGGTTCCAGGGAGAAATGGTGTGGCACAGGCTCTTTCTGTGAGCGGCAGAGGCACACCCAGGCCCAGATAGAGTAGACGTGGAGAGAGGAAGGTCAGCTGCGAGGTGACCAAGGATGAGAAGTAGAACGTGCAGCTGATCTTAAGCCTTCCTTGCTAGGCCTGCAGCCTTTCATTCCCTCCAAAGGCTGCATCCAGCCTGCTGCGGCCACTCTCTTCACTTCTACCAAGTAAACACGCACAAAAGAAGAACACTTATGAGCCAGGTGTCCCCGCACTCCTCCCCAGAGCTTTTGGGGCTCTCCCTCGGCAGAGCGTCCTGGGTTGGGGAGGTGAGCTGTGCCACTTGGGCTTCCCGAGTTGAGCAAGTGCTTTGTCAACTCGGGGCTCAGCTTCTTCACTTGGGAGAGTGTCTGGGAGACACAGTGAGATAACGCACGCACAGTACCCCAGGTCTCTAGCAGCCGCGACCACTGACAACCCTCTCAGCACCTGCAGCTCTTATCTACAGGCAGGGATGGTGACACCACCCACTCCTGCTGGCCACAAGCAGGCAAGAGGGGAGAAATAAACCAAGGATTGAGACCGGGCTCTGCACACTGTAAAGTACTGAGCACACAGGAGACAGTTACTTTCAAGCTCAACTTACTAGATGGCCTTTGGGGCCAAAGGCATACATTTAAGCCCATGGCCTCCTCAGGGCCAGAGTTTTTCCTGCCATTCCAGACTGCCTGCACAACTGCAGGTGGACGCCCCATCCCGTGGTGCTGTGTGTGACAACTCTGGGTGAACACTGGCAAGAGATGGGGTGAGGAGCATGGTGGAGGGGCTACAGGGTACTTACTGTATACCCTGACTCTGTGATAAACATGGCTAACAAGCACACTTGACAGTTTCTTCAAAAAGAAAAAAAAAAAACAAAAACTAAGAAACCCTGCCTTGACCAAAACAGTCCACTTATAACCCCAATTAGTTCAACCTGTGACAGTGGTGTGGCAAGCTTAGAGCTAGGCCCAAAGAAAGTCTCTTAAAGCCCCCTCCAGGCTGGGGGCGGTGGCTCATGCCTGTAATCCCAGCACTTTGGGAGGTCAAGGCGGGCGGATCACCTGAGGTCAGGAGTTCAAGATCAGCCTGGCCAATATGGTAAAACCCCATCTCTACTAAAAATACCAAAAAATTAGCCAGGCGTGGTGGTGGACGCCTGTAATCCCAGCTACTCGGGAGGCTGAGGCAGGAGAATCACTTGAACCTGGGAGCCAGAGGTTTCAGTGAGCCAAGATTGCACCATTGCACTCCAGCCTGAGCAACAAGAGTAAAACTCCACCTCAAAAAAAAAAAAAAAAAAAAAAAGGCCCCTCTCCACTCCCCTCCAGGATAACATATATTCTTCCAGATGCCCCCTAGCCAGGAGAATCTGTCATCGCTTTAGTGCTCACTCCACCTGCTCACAGGCTTCTATGCAAGAAAAGGCCAGAGAGGCTCCCTCACCCTCCGGGTGGGCTCCTTCAAGAGATAATGGATGTCAGGTTCGGCACGGTGGCTCACACCTGTAATTCCAGCACTTTGGGAGGCCAAGGCAGGCAGATCACCTGAGGTCAGCGGCTCAAAGACCAGCCTTGCTAACATGGTGAAACCCCGTCTCTACTAAAAATACAAAAATTAGCCAGGCGTGGTGGCACATGCTTATAATCCCAGCTACTTGGGAGGCTGAGGCAGGAGAATAGCTTGAACCCGGGAGGCGTGGGTTGCAATGAGCCGAGATCATGCCACTGCACTCCAGCCTGGGCAACAGAGTGAGACTCTGTCTAAAAAAAAAATAATGATAATAATTTACCAAAACTGACTCAAGAAGAAATAGAGAACCTAAGTAATCTTTTAAGCATTAAAAATAAACCAGATCAGTAGCCGAAGATGCACATTCCTTAACTCCCAGCAACTTCACCAGTAGGAACATACAGTGAAATGTACACACATGTTCCACACATTCTACAGGAAACACAAACAGGCCGGGCACAGTGGCTCACACCTGTAATCCCAGTGCTCTGGGAAGCTGAGGTGGGTGGATCAACTGAGGTCAGGAGTTCGAGACCAGCCTGGCCAACATGGTGAAACCCTGTATCTACTACAAATACAAAAATTAGCTGGGCATTGGTGGCAGGCACCTGTAATCCCAGCTACTTGGGAAGCTGAGGCAGGAGAACCACATGAACCCAGGAGGCGGAGGTTGCAGTGAACCAAGATTGCACCATTGCACTCCAGTCTCGGTGACAGAGTGAGACTCCATCTCAGGAAAAAACAAAAAACAAAAAACAAAAAAACAAAGGAAACACAAACAGGGCTGCCCCACATTGTTTGCAATTGCAAGACCTGGAACTCACTTATACGTCTATCAATAGACGAGGTTAACTGGAATATATTAATATAATGGGATACAATACAGCAGTAAGAATGAGCTACACTTCACAAATCCGGTATCAATATTCTCTCCCAAATATAGTGTGAAAAAAGCACAGTGCAGAAGGATCTGTTTAACAAATAACACCATATTGATTTATGTACAAGTCTTTTTGTATATACTACAAGGAAAACAGGCCGGGCGCGGTGGCTCAAGCCTGTAATCCCAGCACTTTGGGAGGCCAAGGTGGGCGGATCACCTGAGGTCATGAGTTTGAGATCAGCTTGACCAACATGGAGAAACCCCATCTCTACTAAAAATACAAAATTAGCCGGGCATAGTGGCGCACGCCTGTAATCCCAGCTACTCAGGAGGCTGAGACAGGAGAATCGTTTGAACCCGGGAGGCGGAAGTTGAAGTGAGCCGAGATGGCACCACTGCACTCCAGCCTGCGACAACAAGAGCGAAACTCTGTCTCAAAAAAAAAAGAAAAAAAAAAAAAAAGGAAAGCAATAGAATGATAATGAACAAAAAATTCAGGGTATAGTTCTTTCTCAGGGGAAGGGAAGATGAGGAGGGAGGGACCCACTGTAGTTCCAAAAATCACTGTAATGTACTGGTTCTTAATCCTGGGAGTAGCCACACACAGGTTCATTATTTATGACAGGCGTATATCATTTATCTTCTTCTTTATGCATATACTTTTTTTTTTTTTTTAATATTCAGGTGGCTCACGCCTATAATCTCAGCACTTTGGGAGACCGAGACAGGTGGATCACCTGAGGTCAGGAGTTTGAGACCAGCTTGGCCAACAAGGTAAAACCCCGTCTCTACTAAAAATACAATAATTAGCTGGGCATGGTGGTGGGTGCCTGTAATCCTAGCTGCTCGGGAGACTGAGGCAGGAGAATCGCTTGAACCTGGGAGGCAGAGGTTGCAGTGAGCCGAGATCTCACCATTGCACTCCAGCCGGGGAGACAAGAGTGAAACTCAAAAGCCTCAAAAAAAAAAAAAAAAAAAAAAAAAAAATTTAGAAGAGGCCAGGGGCAGTGGCTCACCTGAGGCACCTGAGGTCAGGAGTTCAAGACCGGCCTGGCCGACATGGCAAAACCCCGCCTCTACTAAAAATACAAAAATTAGCTGGGTGTGGTGGTGCGGGCCAGTAGTCCCAGCTACTTTACACGGGAGGCTAAGGCAGGAGAATTGCTTGAACCTGGGAGGCAGAGGCTGCAGTGAGCCGAGATCACACCACTGCACTCCAGCCTGGGCAACAGACTCCACCTCAGAAAAAAAAAAAAAAAAAAAAAACTCAAGAGAGAATCCCAGGATGTCAGGGTGGAACTGAACATCAGAAGCAGTTCTTGCTCTTCCTGTGCCCTGAACTACCTGAGCTGGCTTCTGCCCGGAAAGAACCTCTGGCTCCAGACCTCAGGTTGTTTCTTCAGATCTCTGCCCCATGTCACCTCCTCCAAGAAGCCCTCCCTGACCACACTATCTAAAATAGCTCTTCTTCCCCTCACTCATGCTTGCCACCTGACATTAGGTGGTTATTGACTGTCTACCCTACTGCAATACAAGCTCCTTGAGGACAGAGCTTTGGGCCTTTCACTGTTGTATCCACAGGCTTGAACAGTACCAGGCACAAACTGAGTGCACAAATGAATACATGATGTATCCTAGTAACCTTGGGGCTGTAACCTCTCTGAGCCAGTTTCCTCACTATAAAACTGAGGTAAAAGAAGAATCTGACTGAATGATGTAGTGTGTATGTATAGAAGGTGGCACCGTGCATAGAAATTAGCAATTGCTCAGTAAATATTAGACTATGCTTCATTCGGAGGATGGGGCCGCTAAGGTCCACAGAAAGTAAGTGACTTGCCCAAAGTCACACAGCCTGCCAGCAGCAGAGCTAGGTTAAGAGCAAAATGCTAAGAAAAACTGATGAATGGATAAACAAAATGCACTGTGTCCACACAACGGAATATTCTGCCATAAAAAGAAATGAAGGGCTGGGCGTGGTGGCTCATGCCTGTTAATTCCAGCACTTTGAGAGGCCAAGGCAGGAAGATGACTTGAGCCCAGAATTTGAGACCAGGCTCAGCAACATACCCTGTCTCTACAAATAATTTTTCAAATTAGCTGTGTATGGTGGTGAGTGCCTCCCAGCTACTTAGGAGGCTGAGGTGGGAAGACTGCTCGATCCCGGGAGGTTGAGGCTGCAGTGTGCCATGACTGTGCCATTGCACTCCAGCTTGGGGACACAGTGGAGACCCTGCCCCGCCACCCCCCAAAAAAGGAACAAAGTACTGATTCATGTTACAACATGGATGACCCTCTAAAAATTATGCTAAGAGGCCAGACCCAAAAGAACTCATTCTGTATAATTGCATTTATATGAAATTTAACTCTAGAAGAGTTAAATTTAGAGACAGAAAATTAGATTAGCGGTTGCCCAGGACTGGGGGTGGAAATGGGGAGTGACAGCAAATGTCCAGAAGAGATCTTTTAGGAGATGTGGTAAATTTTTGTAGTAATCTCTGCAAATTCATTAAAATCACTTACAATGTTATGATACGCCAATTATACCTTAATCAAGCTGCTAGAAATTTGTTTTTATTTATTTATTTATTTGAGACAAGTTCTCACTCTGTCACCCAGGCTGGAGTGCAGTGGTGCAATCGTGGCTCACCGCAACCTCCGCCTCCCGGGTTCAAGCGATTCTCGTGCCTCAGCCTCCCCAGTAGCTGGGATTACAGGTACCTGCTACCATGCCCGACTCATTTTTTTTGTATTTTTTAGTAGAGATGGGCTTTCACCATGTTGGCCAGGCTGGTCTCGAACTCCTGACCTCAAATGATCCACCCACCTTGGCCTCCCAAAGTGCTGGGATTACAGGTATGAGCCATCACACCTGGCCTAAAAATTTGTTTTAAAAGAAAAGGGGCCTGCAGCGGTGGCTCACGCCTGTAATCCCAACACTTTGGGAGGCCAAGGCTGGCGGGAAGATCACCTGAGGTCAGGAATTCGAGACCGGCCTGGCCAACATGGTGAAAACGTCCCTACTGAAAATGCAAAATTTAGCTGGGTGGTAGTGGCATGCACCTGCAATCCCAGCTACTTGGGAGACTGAGGCAGAGAATCGCTTGAACCTGGGACGTGGAGGTTGCCGTGAGCCAAGATTGCTGCCCCACTGCATTCCAGCCTGGGTGACAGAGCGAGACTCTGCCAAACAAACAAATAAACGGAAGAAAAAGGTGCTAGGAGAGCTCAGCAGAGGAAGCTCTTTGGCGTCCACACTTCCCTTTCAGCTGTGTAGTCCTCGGAGATGCCACCCAGTGCACAAATGCAACTGACTTCGGAGCAACCCCCATCTGCAGGTGGGCTCACCCCAGCTCCCAGCACATCCTCTCTCCTCTACCTTGCCTCTCCATTCAGGGCAGGAACAGAGCCTGCCTGAGGACCCAGCTCTGTGCAGGTCCCTGACCTCTAGGAGTGTCCCCAGCACCCAGGGCAAACTGGTCTGTGGCAAGAAGGGAGTTCCTGATTTTGTGGAACTAGGTGACAGTGATAACAAGCCTGCCTCAAGAAACAATGAATGTTGAGGGGTCAGAGCCACAACAGGGGCCGGACATCAGTTAGAGTCCATACGAAGCCACGAGAAAGTCTCAGTCAGATCCTAACCAGGTGCTGTACTTCACTTCCAGTTTCTTAAAACACCGACCACCAGCCCTGCAGAGGAGAGGTCACTCGGGCAGAGAACCAAGCCACCCCAGGACGGCCAGTGTCTTCACAGAGTGGGGAAATGCTGCTGCTGGGGCAATCTCAACGGCCATGCTCTTGCCTCAGTCAGGGCCAGGATGGGTCCTGAGGCAGCCCAAAAACAGAAGCAGGCCCAGAGAGGCGGGGCCACATGGGGCCAGAGACCCCAGGAGGCCCTCAAGCCTTCAGCCAAAGCACCTCGGATGTCAGAGCTGGGTAAACTGGGATACAATCCCAGCCACTCCAAGGGCACAGAGAGCACCAAGATGTAAAATCAGCAACAGCGGGTGGTGGAACCCCGGAGCCCACTCACTCCATCCCCAGCCCTACTCCTGAGGCACCCAGTTTGAAACCACCTATCCATGAACCTCTCCTTTCAAGATGGAGAAAATGGCCTGTAATCCCAGTACTCTAGGGAAGCTGAGGCAGGTGGATCGCTTAAGCCCAGGAGTTTGAGACCAGCCTGGGCAAGATGGCAAAACCTCAACTCTGCAAAAAATACAAAAATTAGCCAAGGCATGGTGGCTCATGCCTGTGGTCCCAGCTACTTGTAAGACTAAGATGAGGGGATCATTTGAGCCCAGGAGGTGGAGGCTGCAGTGAGCAGAGATCACGCCACAGCATTCCAGCCTGGGCAACTGAGACCCTGAGATAGAAAGGTTTTTTTTGTTTTGTTTTGTTTTGTTTTTTTAAGAGCCAGGGTTTCGCTGTTGCCCAGGCTGGAGTGCAGAGCCATGATCATAGCTCACTGCAGCCTTGAACTCCTGGGCTCAAGTGATCCTCACACCTCAGCCTCCCAAGTAGCTGGGACTACAGGCACATGCACAGCTTTTTCTTTTTTTTGTAGAGATGAGATCTCACTATGTTGCCCAGTTTGGTCCTGAACTCCCAGGCTCAAGCAATCCACCCACCCTGGCCTCCCAAAGTGCTGTGATTACAGGCGTGAGCCACCGCACCTGGCCGGAAGGGCCTTTCTGACAAAGGCAAAGCCACTAGGAACAGAGCCAGGGTTAGACTCATCTCCCGTGTCCACCAGCCAGGACTGGCCAGACATTACCCTCCCCAAAGCTGTGGGTCAGAAACCCTGGGGGGACTTGTTGAAAGCACAGACCACCTTCCCTTTTGAATCAGGCCTGACTGTGATGGAGTCCTCAGATGACACTGTACTGTTTGGATAACACCACAGTCTGGCCCTGGTGAGTACTGAGAAATCTTTGCCACCGGCCTCAGCATCCAGGCCACTTCTGACAAGGCCATTGGGGTTTTGTTTTTTTAAAGCCAGGATGAGCTGGACCCTTGCCACAATTCCTTCAGCCCATGGAAGGAGATGACCCCAGAGAAGCTCTAGCCACTGTGGGCGCTGCCTCAACAAAGAGCCTTCTGTGAGGTCTGTCCCTTCACCTCCAGGCCCAACTCCTGACAGAGGCCAGCGTCCCTGCTTCCCGGGCCTGGTGAGGTTCACTGCACACGGGTCAGCGATGGCACAGGAAAGGGAAAGCTATCGAGAAACGAGCCTGGGTCCTCACTGACAAAATGTACGAATCCTGTCTCAGTAAGTGGCCAGCGAAAGACTGGACCAAAGCTAGACATGGTAGCACATGCCTGTGGTCCCAGCTACCCAGGAGGGTGAGGCAGGATTGCTATAGCCTAGGAGTTCAAGACTGCAGGGAGCCATGACTGTGCCTCTGTACTCCAGACCTGGTGGGTGACAGAGCAAGACCCTGTCTTAAAAAAAGAAAAAAAAAAAAAGAAAAAAGAAAAAAGGAAAAGGGGCCAATAATAATCCCAGCACTTTGGGAGGCCAAGGTGGGAGGATCACCTGAGGTCAGGAGTTCGAGACCAACCTCAACATGGAGAAACCCCGTCTCTACTAAAAATACAAAATTAGCCGGGTGTGGTGGTGCATGCCCGTAATCCCAGCTACTTGGGAGGCTGAGGCAGGAGAATTGCTTGAACCTGGGAGGCAGAGGTTGTGGTGAGCCAAGATTGCACCATTGCACTCCAGCCTGGGCAACCACAGTGAAACTCCGTCTCAAAAAAAAAAAAAGAAAAGAAAAAGGACTGGATCAAAATCCTGCGAGCTCCCCCAGAAAAGGGGACATTCTGACAAACTGTCACTTTGGCTGTGACTACAGCCCAGATTGGGCCAGCGCTTCCGGACTGAGCCTTCACTCTATGCCTCATTGCAGAGAGGGAACAGTAGACCAGAAACAGGACACTACCTGTGTCTCAAGTCTTCCTTGATTAGCTTTTGGGTGCAAACACACACATACTCTCGGCACACACCTTTCAAAATATGGGTTGCATAGCAATGTTATTTCCTTCTGAAAAATAAGTTTTCCCTACTTTTTTGCATATTTTAAACATATACATATACACACACAGTCACTGTATTTTACATATCCTTTTTTTCTTTTGCAAGTGGATACTTTTTGAGTTCAGTGAGCTTCCCCCTCCAAGACATTACAATGTAAATATGGTGTAACTCTCAGTCACCACAGTATGTTTCCGGAGGGGTAAAGGCAGTGAGGAAATCAGACTTTGCCTAACAAAGAACTAGGAAACCCACTTGACATTCCACTCTTTTGGAGCACCCTACATTTGTAAATCTTATTTCTCTCCAAGTGCCTTTCAAACTGACTAATATCCACCACGGCTGTACCTGGCCTTCCCTTTCACCTTTTTCACCATTCTCCAGCCTGGCACAGACCACTTGCCCAAGAGGCATTTTTTTTTTTTTTTTTTTTTTTTGAGAAGTTTCACTTTTGTTGCCCAGGCTGGAGTGCAATGGTGCAATCTCAGCTCACTGCAACCTCTGCCTCCCGAGTTCAAGTGATTCTCCTGCCTCAGCCTCCTGGGTAGCTGGGATTACAGGCGCCTGCCACCACGTCCAGCTAATTTTTTGTATTTTTAGTAGGGACAGGGTTTCACCATGTTGGCCAAGCTGCTCTGGATCTCCTGACCTTCAGGTGATCCACTCGCCTACGCCTCCCAAAGTGCTGGGATTACAGGGATGAGCCACTGCAGCTGGCCGAACCATTATTTATTTTTGGAGACAGAGTCTTGCTAATGTTACTCAGGCTGGTCTTGAACTCCTGGCCTCAAGCGAACCTCCTGCCTTGGCCTCCCAAAGCGCTGGCATTACAGCCATGTAACACCATGCCCAACTATTTTTCTTTTCTTGGCTTTTCTTTTTTTTGAGACACGGTCTCGCTGTTACCCATGCTGGAGCGTGTGGCACGTTCAAGGCTCACTACAGCCTCAACCTCCTGGGCTCAAGTGATCCTCTGCCTCAGCCTCCCATATAGCTGAGACTACAGGTACACATCACCACACCTAGCCAATTAAAAAAAAATGTTTGGCTGGGGGCAGTGGCTGACGCCCGTAATCCCAGCACTTCGGGGAGGCCAAGGTGGGTGGATCACCTGAGGTCAAGAGACCAGCCTGGCCAAGATGGTGAAATCCTGTCTCTACTAAAAATACAAAAATTAGCCGGTGCGGTGGCGGATGCCTGTAGTCCCCAGCTACTCAGGAGGGTAGGGCAGGAGAATCACTTGAACCCAGGAGGCAGAGGTTGCAGTGAGCCAAGATCGCGCCACTGCACTCTAGCCTGGGCGATAGAGCAAGACTCCATCTCAAAAAAAAAAAAAAAAAAAAAAAAAAAAATTTTTTTTTTAAGCTATGGGGTCTCATTATGTTGCCCAGGTTGGTCTGGAACTCCTGGGCTCAAGCAATTCTCCCACCTCGGCCTCCCGAAGTGCTATGATTACAGGCATGAACCACCATGCCCTGCCAAGAAGCATGAGCCCCAACCAGACAGTATGGAATGGCCACCAATTACCAGCTTGGGCAAGTAACTTAACACACTAGCCTCAGTGTCCTCATCTATAAAATGTGAATACAACACAATCTATCTCACAGGGTTATTCTCAGGATGCAACGAATGATGATGCTGTGTTATACCAGATACCTACTTGGCAGCTCAGGAACCCTGTAAACATCTGCATGTTTTATCTAGCCCTGAAAGATGCTCAGATGTGCAATACTACTTAGTTGGCTAATTGCTGCCTCTCTCCAGCTAGACCTCAGATCCCCTGAAACGGCCAAAGGTAGCAGGTCCAACAGTACCAAACAAGCAACACAAGGCCTGCAGAGCTACCGTGTGCCAGGCTGGCAAAGGGGGAGCTGAGAGTAAGCCAGGTCCCTGCCCAGACAGGGGATACCCCACATAAGTGGTAAGACTGATACAAACCCAGGAGAGCTAACAGGTCCAAAGTGTGCAAGGGAGTGGGTGGGGGAAGGGCTTTTGAAAGACATCTAATCCCTTCTGAGAACAGGGTGTCTTAAAGGCACAAAGGGTGAATGCGTATCCACCCAGAAAGGTTAACAGATTTACTTAATAATACATCCTGAATGAAACTGGCCAGAAGCCTGAATCTTGTCTGTCTGAAACATAGAGCTTGTTTGGGAAGGTCCCGGGAAATCATCCACCACGCAGCCCTCACAACCCTGTCATAAGCCTGGCGCACTGCTGGCACTGTGGCCTCAAAGCAGCCTCCAAGTAGAGCACTGGAGTCCTTGAAACCACCCAGCGTCGTAAGTGCCATTACTGTCCCCGCTTTACAGAGTGGGAAGCAGGCTCTGAAGTAATTCACTGGCTGACCCCCTCACCCACCCCACTGTACACCTCCAGCTGCATGCACGGTGGCCCTCATTAATTATCCCTGTCTCCGCTACAGAGGAGGCTCCTTGGGATCAGCAACTGCCTTTGTCCACCTTCTGGGCCAAAAGGGCTGGCCGGGGAAGGATCTTGGGGCATAAGCACGCCAGCTCCTGCCTCGGAGATATAGCACCTGGTGGCTGGCCCTGCCCCAGGACTTCACTCCCGGCGCTAGGGCCCTGGAACTCCGTCCTGCCGGCGCTCAGCCTTCTCAGTCTCCTTCCCCTCCGCCTCCTCCAGCCCCAGGTCAAATCTTAGACCTCCTTTTCACAATGGATGCCAGGGTTCTGCATCCACGTGCCACCGCCCTCCTCTCCTCTTCCCCCCATCAGCCGCGCCGCTGCCTGGAGTCTCGGCAGCCCCCTGCTCCAAACTCGGACCCAACCCAGGGGTGGCAGGAGACAGGGGTGGGGGAGCGTAGTCTGTGGTGGGGAGAAGGCCAGGCCCCCGAGTCTCCTGCAAGAGGAGTTAAAAACAGGCTCTCTAGAGTCGGACTGCTGGGCCTCAAATGCCGGATCTCCCTGTGTGTAACTTTGGGTAGCTGACTAACTCGGAGCCTCCGTTTCCTCATCTGGAAGGGGGAACACTCCCGGCGGCGCCCACACAGCCAGGTGGTGGAGAGGGTTAAGAGGGCCGCGTTCTCTAGAACAGCAATAATGGTGGCCTTCCCGGCATCGCCCTAGAGGAGACTTGGCGAGTTGCGAGCCCATCCCCAGCGCCACCATGCAGCTGCGCGGCCGGCGATCCGCGTGGGGAAGAGCCGGCCTGGGGCGCATGGAGGACCAGAGGCCCACGCGGCCGAACCCGGGCAGTAGGGCGAGTGCACTGCGCAGCGGAAGCCGCCTGCAGCCCGGGGCCCTGCGAGGCGCGCGTCTCCGCCCTCCGACGGCGCCCGGGCCACCTTCCTCGTCTAGGCAGCGCGCAGCGCGACCCAGAGCCCGCGGCGACTCTGGCCGCTGCAGATGCCCCCCGCCCCGCCTGAGCCGCGCCCCCGGCCGGCGCCGCGCACTCACCCAGAGCCCGCCGCCGTGGTGGCCTGGATGGAGCTGATGCGCAGGCGGTTGGCCGTGTCCTTCAGGGCCTGCAGCTTCTGCTGGTCAGGCTTGTGGTAGCCCTCCATGGTGCGGCGGGCGGGGACCGGGCGCACACGCGGACACACAGAAATAGCGGCTGCTCCCGCGGCGACAGGCGGCTGCCGAGGCCGAGCGCGGGGCGGAGGCACGTTAAGACGCCGGGCGGAACCGGGCGGGGAAGGGAGAGGCGGGGCAGGGGGAGGAGGCGGGGCTCGGATCACCCCAGGCCATCAGCCCCGCCCCTCCTGGGGCCGCCGCCTGCCCGCTCCCCTCCCCTAGGCGCTGGGCTGCTGCGGACTGCGAGGTTAGCAGTTAACCACACACACCAATAATAGTAACACAACGAACAACTCAAGGTTCGAGACTTGGCTCCTGACTGGAAGGCCTCTCAGTCTCCCTCCTCCACACAGTCCTCTGTGGAATTGTCACAGCTAATCCCATTTTAGAGATGGACAAACTGAGGCTTGGCAAGGGCAATCAAGGTCGCAAGGCTGGTGGGTGCCAGGCTTGGCCCCAGCCGACCAACCCCAGGCCCAAGAGACTGCAGGACTTAATTTTGAGGCGGAGTCTCGCTCTGTCACCCAGGCTGGAGTGCAATGGCGCAATCTCGGCTCACCACAACCTCCGCCTCCCGAGTTCAAGCAATTCTCCTGCCTCAGCCTTCCGAGTAGCTGGGATTACAAGAATGCGCCACCACGCCTGGCTAATTTTGTATTTTTAGTAGAGACGAGGTTTCTCCATATTGGTCAGGCTGGTCTCGAACTCCCGACCTCAGGTGATCCTCCCGCCTCGGCCTCACAAAGTGCTGGGGTTACAGGCATAAGCCACTGCACCAGGCCCTATTTTTTTTTTAATAATTAAAAAAAGGCCGGGCGCGGTGGCTCACGCTTGTAATCCCAGCACTTTGGGAGGCCGAGGCGGGCGGATCACGAGGTCAGGAGATCGAGACCACGGTGAAACCCCGTCTCTACTAAAAAACACACAAAAAAATTAGCCGGGCGTGGTGGCGGGCGCCTGTAGTCCCAGCTACTCGGAGAGGCTGAGGCAGGAGAATGGCGTGAACCCGGGAGGCGGAGCTTGCAGTGAGCCGAGATTGCGCCACTGCACTCCAGCCTGGGTGACAGAGCAAGACAAGACTCCGTCTCAAAAAAAAAAAAAAAAAAAAAATAATTAAAAAAATTGTTTTTTCTTTGAGACGGGGTCACCCACGGTCATCCAGGCTGGAATGCAGTGGAGTGATTACAGCTCCCTGCAGCCTCAGCCTCCTGGGCTCAAGTGATCTTCTGCCTCAGCCTCAAAAGTAGCTGGGACCATAGGTACACACTACCACACCCAGCTAATTTTTGTATGTTTTGTAGAGATGGGGTTTTGCCACTTTACCCAGGCAGGTCTTGAACTCCTAGGCTCAAGCCATCTGCCCTCCTCTGCCTCCCAAAGTGCCGGATTATAGGCATGAGCCACCATGCCCAGCCACTCAGGGCTTTAGAGCCCTGCACAGGGGATGGAGATTATTGAAAATGAGAATAGGATAGTGGTAGCCATGACAATGCCAGGTGATGATAACTGAGAAATTACTAGGGGAAGACCCTTTACAAATTATTAGGGCCTAGAAACACTGCTGACTCTTAGAGAGATTATTGGGTTTGCTTCCAGGTCTGTAGGGCCAGGGACACCCACCACTACTGTTATCAGACCCCATGGTTCCCAGAGGGATGAGGCTCCCTAGAGTGGGATTAGGGAGGGGACTTTCATCACATCTTCTCCTGCCAGTCTGTCTTGGAGCTGGCCATAAGTAAGTTCTCTCACCTACCTCGTGTAATTGTAAGTCATTAGACCCCCATGAGAAGGGGTTCTGTCCCATACCCATGGAGGGAAGACCAGAGTGGGTGCAGAGTGATAAGGATGAGTCCCGTTAGGCAGATGGGGAAATTGAGGCCATTCCGTTAGGGAGCCACTGTCCTAAGGGCCACAGAGTTGGAAGTCACAGAGCTTTCAAAAGGTTTCAAGGGTCTGCCCTTTTACCAGACAGTGAGCTTCATAGAGAGGCCAAGAAAAGTCAGGACACACAGGTCTTCCTGGGTTTCCCCACTCAGTCAGTTAGTATTAGATCATATACTTTTGGTCTAATCACATTTCCACAAGGTTGTCAATCATGTCTATCCAATGAAATGTCCATGAAAGGCTTGAGAGGACAGGGTTCAGGAGCTTCTGGACAGCAGAACACATAGAGGCTCACAGGAAGGTGAACAAGAACTCATCCACGTGCTGGGAGGATAGCACGTTCCAGCTCCACGGAGACAATGGCTCCTTCACTAGAGACCTTTCCAGGCCACCGCCTATGTATCTCTTTGCCTAGCTGTTTCTTTGTCTCCTTTAAAATATCCTTTGTAACTAACGGATAAATGTGTTTTCCTGAGTTTTGAGAGCTGCGCTAGCAAATTAATTGAACCCAAAGAGGGAGTGGTGGGAACCCCAACTTGAAGCTGGTCAGTCCCGATCTTGCGACTCATGGGAAGGAGGAGGTGCTCTTGGGGGACCGAATCCTTAACCTGTTGTTTCTGAGGCTATCTCCAGGTACTTAGCATCAGAATGGAATAGAGTTGGAGGACACCCAGCTGGTGTTGCTGCAGAATTGCTTGCTTGCTTGGTGCATGGGGAGAAACCCCCACACATTTGATCACAGAAGTCTTTTGTGTTAATTGTTGTGGTGTGAGAATAGAGGAAAAACAGAGTTTGAGTGTTTTCCCTTTCACAGGGCCCAAGGGTTCAGCCTTATTTCAAGAGCTCTTGGTCTTCCCGAACGAAGGTCAGCTTCAGAACCAGAATCCTAGGCTAGCTGAAGGTGTTGCTAGCACCCAGTTTGTCCAGGGTGGTTCCCTTGTCCCCAGGTCCCAGGGTCTTTATTCAAACCCTCACACCTCAGAAGTCACATGGCACTTGGAAGAAAGCCCTGGGATCCTGTCTGGCTTCCAGCTAACATCTGGCTCCCTGCTGACCTCACACCCCATCCTCTCTCAGCCTCCTGTTCACCCTCCCCATGGCTGCCAGAGAACTCTTCCTCCCCAGCTTAACTCCCATGTTCTTCCTCCACCCTTTGGATATAATTCAGGCCCCCCAGCCCTACCCATCTCAGCCACACACTGACCTCACATTCCTTAAAAAATACCAAGCCCACTCCCTCCTAGAGGTTTTGCACAGGCTGCTCCCTGAGCCAGCAGAGCCTTTCCTGAGGCTCCTCACATGGCCTGGATCTAGAGCCATGCTTCCCATCACACTGCCTGTCTTGGTCTCTGCAGGGCTCTCTGCCTATCTGCATGATCTTTTGTCAGCTCCGGGAGAGCCAGGATACAGTCTTTTGTCCCTGGCTCTATCCCCAGGGACTACAACTAGGTCTCATATACAATAGGTGCTCAGCGAGTGCCTGCAGAATGAAAGCATGAATGTCAAGTGATGTGCCCGAGGACACAGAGTCAGCAAGTGCCAGGGCTGCACCCAAGCCGAGAGGGCATCAGGGAGGCCTCAGGGGAGGGAATCTGGCCACTCAGACTGGTGTCCTTCATTCCGGCCTTTCCAGAAACCGAGACACAAAGGTGCTCTGTTAGGGGGTAGGAAGTGGCAGAAATGTCCTACTGCCGGCATCAGGTGCCAGCAGAGGCCACAGTGACCTGAGAGCAGAGCCACATGCTGGAATCTGAGCTGTCCCCCAGGACCCGTGCAGCACTAGGGAGAAGGTCACCCTTAGAGGAGCCAGGACAGTGTGAGTCCCCACATAAGAGTCCCCTACAGCCACTCCCTGGGGATCTCCAGGATCACTAAAAGGGACCTGAGGGGGGTCGGGGTCCTGAGGGGTGCTGTACCACCCAGTATTGTTCCTGGGCAATGGCTTGGATCACCAAGGCAGTGCTGATGGATTGTACTGGCTGCCTAGAGTGGAATGTGGAGCAGAGAGTTCTGAATTGCCCTTCAGCCTGAAATTCCAGGACCGGTCTAGCCATACTGGGCAGGGGCACCTTGCATAAGAGACTGGCAGTGTCAGGAAGTCATGTCCCACCTCTTCATGTCCCCTGTACTTTGGGGACTCAGAGGGGGCTGCACTTGGGCCGGGCATGAGGAATCCCAGATTGCAGGAACTGTTTGACACGCACACACACTCACACTCACAGAAGATGCTCACACATCCTCTCACATGTTTGTTGCTGTTAAGAAATAAGGTCTCACACTGTGTTGCCCAGGCTAGTTTTGAACTCCTGGGCTCAAGTGATGCTCTTGCCTCGGCCTCCCAAAGTGCTGGGATTACAGGCATGAGCCACTGCACCTGGCCCGTAATATGTTGTTAATGGGGTTAAAAGCAAGGTAGAGAACAGCAGATAGAGGGTGATCCTATTTCTGTCAAAAATAAATAAAAGCACACGTGTGCCTTTGTGCACTTGTGCGCATGCTTGTAGGTGTGTGTAAGTTTACATGTGCATGCAGAGTCTGCAGGGACAGGTTCACAAACCGTGGCAGGCTTAGAGAGTGGGAATTGGGGACTTTCAGTTTTTTATCTAGCCTTTTCTCTTTTGTTGGAATTTATTGGCAATGCACATGGTTGACTTTTTTTTTTTTTTTTTTTTTTTTTTTTTTTTGAGACAAACTCTCACTCTGTTATCCAGGCTGGAGTGCAGTGGCACGATCTCGGTTCACTGCAACCTCAGCTTCCTGGGTTCAAGCAATTTTCCTGTCTCAGTTTCCCGAGTAGCTGGGATTACAGGTGCCTGCCACCACATTCAGCTAAATTTTGTATTTTTAGTAGAGACAGGGTTTCGCCATGTTGGCCAGGCTGGTCTCGAACTCATGGCTGCAGGTGATCTGCCCATCTTGGCCCCCCAAAGTGCTATGATTACAGGCGTGAGCGACTACACCCGGCCGATCAGAAAAAAAGCAAAATAGGCCAGGCGCAGTGGCTCACACCTATAATCTCAGCACTGTGGGAGGCCAAGGCAGGTGGATCACTTGAGGTCAGGAGTTCCAGACCAGCCTGACCAACATGGTGAAACCCTGTCTCCACTAAAAATACAAAAATTAGCTGGGCATGTTGGCAGGAGCCTATAATCCCAGTTACTCGGGAGGCTGAGGCAGGAGAATCACTTGAACCTGGGAGGTGGAGGTTACAGTAAGCCAAAATCACTCCATGGTGCTCCAGCCTGGGAGACAAAGCTAGACTCCATATCAAAAAAGAGAAAAAAAAGAAAAAAAAAAAGAAAAGAAAAAGAAAAAAAGCAAAATAAAATTCTATCTTGAAAAAATAGCCAGTGAAGTTAGGGGCAGTTTGCATTTTTGTGAACACCCATTGTCTCTTGGTTTCCTATGATTATGTAAAGCTGCTCCCATGTTTCATAAGCCAGGCTGCTGCCCTGGATGTTTTTGGGTTGGGAGCAAACCCCCAGGCAGTGGGAGCTTGATGGTGCCTCTCCTGTCCTTGCTTTGCTATCCACATAAAACTTAGGGCAACGCCATCCTGATGTGCTCCTGCACGTTCACCCAGCGGGCACTGATGAGGCATGAATGGGCCCTGGGCAGCTGCATTCCTGAGTGACAGCACTGGACATTGCTTTGGCAGGGCTGGGCCCACATGTGTGCTCCTGGGGCATGCCTGGGCCAGCCTCTGGGAGCCCCAAGTCAGCACAGGGCTTGCAATGGAGACAACATCCAGCTCTGGGTCCTCAGGACACTGTTTTTGACTCATATCCAAGGCTGGCCGCCTGCAAGGGCCTGGGAGGAGTCCTTGTGGAGTGAGTGTCCAGCTCGTGCCCTCCTGCGCCGAGTAGACAGCCTTGCTCCTGAGTACCCAAAAGAGGCATGTAGGTTGACTGAGTTTTAATACATTTATCTCTCCTCCCAATGCCTGAAATTTCCTTCGGGAGGCATTTTTGGGGAAATGCCTCTTTCGATAATGTAGCTCCCATTTGAGAACACAAATGGTTCAATTCATTCACAGAATGTCTGATTTCTCTTGTACTCAATTTATTTTTGTTTTTTAAAAACACTCAATTTCTTCTTCTTCTTCTTCTTCTTCTTCTTCTTCTTCTTCTTCTTCTTCTTCTTCTTCTTCTTTCTTCTTCTTCTTCTCCTCCTCCTCTCCTCCTCCTCCTCCTCTCCCCCTCCTCCTCCTCTCCTCCTCCTCCTCCTCTCCCCCTCCTCCTCCTTTCCTCCTCCTCCCCCTCCTCCTCTTCCTCTTCCTCTTTTTCTTCTTCCCTCTTCCCTCTTCCCTCTTCCCTCCTCCTCCTTCTTCTTCTTTTTTTGAGACAGAGTCTAGCTCCGTCCTCCAGGCTAGAGTGCAATGGCGCAATCTCAGCTCACTGTAACCTCCGCCTCCCAGGTTCAAGAGATTTTCATGCTTCAGTCTCCTGAGTAGCTGGGCCTACAGGTGTGTGCCACCTGGCCCAGCTAATTTTTTTTTTTTTGAGGCAGAGTCTCGCTCTGTCGCCTAGGCTGGAGTGCAGGGGCACGATCTCAGCTCACTGCAACCTCAGCCTCCAGGGTTCAAGCAATTCTCCTGCCTCAGCCTCCCGAGTAGCTGGGATTACAGGCACACACCACCATGCCCAGCTAATTTTTGCATTTTTAGTAGAGACAGGGTTTCACTATGTTAGCCAGGCTGGTCTGGAACTCCTGACCTCGTGATCTGCCCGCCTGGGCCTCCCAAAGCACTGAGATTACAGGCACACACCACTGTGGCCAGCCAATTTCTGTATTTTTAGTAAAGATGGGTTTTGCCCTGTTGGCCAGGCTAATCTTGAACTCCTGACCTCAGGTGATCCACCAGCCTTGGCCTCCCAAAGTGCTGGGATTACAGGTGTGAGCCACTGTGCCCAGCCTAAAAACACTCAATTCTGATTATCGAAGTAAAACATAGTCATTGGAAAAACCTTAAAAGTACTTAATTTTTTTTTTTTTTTTCCAGACTGGGTCTTGCTTTCGCCTAGGCTGGAGTACAGTGGCACAATCTCGGCTCACTGCAACCTCTGTCTCCTAGGCTCAAAGGGATTCTCCCACCTCAGCCTCCTGAGTAGCTGAGACTATAGGCATGCACCATCATGCCCGACTAATTTTTTAGTATTTTTGGTAGAGATGGGGTTTTGCCATGTTGCCCAGGCTGGTTTCGAACTCCTGGGCTCAAGCGATCCACCCGCCTCAATTTCCCAAAGTGTTGGGATTACGGGCGTGAGCCACTATACTTGGCCCAGAAAATTTCAAAGTAAACTAAAATCATGGACTATTCCACTCAAAGGGGACTACTGTTAAAGTTGCTTGCTCATTTGACAAATATTGATTTATTATATATAATTGTTATGAAGAAAATAGGCCAGGCATAGTGACTCACACACACCTGTCATCTCAGCACTTTGGGAGGCTAAGGCAGGAAGATCGCTTGAGTCCAGGAGCATGAGACCAGCCTGCACAACATGGTGATACCCTGTCTCTACAAATTAAAAATTAAAAAGTTAGGCTGAGCACGGTGGCTCACGTCTGTAATCCCAGCACTTTGGGAGGCCAAGGTGGGCGGATCACCTGAGGTCAGGAGTTCCAGACCAGCCTGGCTAACATGGTGAAACCCCATCTCTACTAAAAATACAAAAATTAGCTGGGTGTGGTGGCGCACGCCCGTAGTCCCAGCTACTCAGGAGGCTGAGGCAGGAGAATTGCTTGAACCCAGGAGCCAGAGGTTGCAGTGAGCCTAGATCGTGCCCCTGGACTCCAGCCTGGGCAACAGGGCGAGACTCCATTTAAAAAAAAAATTAAAAATTAGCCAGGCATGGTGGCATGCACCTGTAGTCCCAGCTACCCGGGAGGCTGAGGTGGGAGGCTTGCTTGAGCCCAGGAGTTCGAGGCTGCAGTGAGCCATGATTGAGCCAGTGCATTCTACCCTTGGTGACAGAGCCAGATCTTGTCTCAAAAATAAATAAATAAATACAACAGGGTCAGGGTCAGGGGTCAGGGGCTGGAGAGGGGCTGCAAAGTAGGGGGTGGATATATACTTCAGGTTGTCAGACAAGGCTGAAGACAGTCATTGCTCAGTATGTTTGCTATTGTGAATTCCTTGTTTTAAGAAATACATTGTCGGCTGGATGCAGTGGCTCATGCCTATAATCCCAGCACTTTGGGAGGCTGAGGTGGACGGATCACCTGAGGTCAGGAGTTTGAGACCAGCCTGGCCAACATGGTGAAACCCCGCCTCTACTAAAAAATACAAAAATTAGTTGAGTGTGGTGGCGGGCGCCTGTAATCCCAGCTACTCAGGAAGCTGTGTGTGTGTGCCTGTAATCGCAGCTACTCGGGAGAGTGAGGCAGGAGAATTGCTTGAACCTGGGGGGCGGAAGTTGCAGTGAGCCGAGGTCGTGCCACTTCACTCCAGCCTGGGCGAAAGAGCGAAACTCTGTCTCAAAAAAAAAAAAAAAAATCCATTGTCAGAATCATGTAAAACACTTTTCCCCCATACTTCCCCATTAACATTTCAAAATGCTTCAAAGAAATCATTTTTACTAGCTGTGCATTGTCCCATCATAGGGCCGTGTCCTCATCTATTAACCATCCCTTAGGGCTGAGTGCTCAGACCCCTTCTGGCTGTTAATCATTGGGTATTGCCCTGCAGTTAACATTTTCGTGCCTAAATCTTGTCCTCCTGGTGAGTTATTTCCTGATCCAGAGTCCTCAGCAGGTGTTGAGAGGAGGGTGGCAGCTTTGCCAGAGATCTGGATACATATTTGGCTGAGGGCTGGCCAGAAAGTCTGGTTCTGCCACTCATCACCTTTGCTTCCAATTGGCAAGGTCGCATGGTGGGATTGACAGAGTGAGAGGAGAGAGGGAGCCTGAAACCTGCATGGCCTTCAGTGGAGCCCTTTCTCCAGTCCTGTTTCCTCACATCTGTAAGACAGGCTTAATTCTTGCTACATGCAGAGGTTGAATTCTCCTCTTGTGCCAGGCCCTGTGTGCCAAGTCAGAGCCCCTTGGGGCCATTCTCTGTCTGGGAAAAGCAGATCCAACTACGTTTAGTAGGGCTGGAAGATTCCTGATAGTTTTCAGGTCATAGACCCATAAACTTTTCTGGGCAATTACGTGTAGGGGGTGGGAGTGTATTGGACCCCTCTGGCCAGTAGCAAAGGGAAGTGCAATGAGAGGAGAGAATTCTGAGATGAGTTTTGCAAATCACTTTCACCAGGATGTCTGTGAACTCCAGGGTCCTGGGACTGGGCAAGAGCCCTATGAGAGGGAGACAAAGGGGAGGAAAGGGAGCCTGGAGACAGGAGAAAAACGCGCCAGCTCCTCGACTCTGCTGGGAGCCAGCCCACCCAAGTACACATGACTCTCCCCTCTTTTTCTTTTCACATTTGTTGCCTCTCTCTGTCTCTCTTTTTTCTTTTTTTCTTTTCTTTTTTTTTTTTTTTCTGAGACAGGGTTTCACTCTGTTGTCTAGGCTGGAGTGCAGTGGCACGATCTCAGCTCACTGCAACCTCCACCTCCCGGGTTCAAGTGATCCTCCTACCTCAGCCTCCCGAGTAGCTGGGACCACAGGTGTGTGCCATCATGCCCTACTAATTATTTTGTAGAGATGGGGTTTTGCTGTGTTACCCAGGCTGGTCCCAAACTCCTGGGCTCAAGCACTCCACCCACTTCGGACTCCCAAAGTGCTGGGATTATAGGTATGAGCCACTGTATCTAGCCTCTTTTTTTTTAATCACATTTTTTATCTCATTTTGAGATAAAATGAACACACCCTGAAATCTACCCTCCCTTAAAAGTGTATAATTCAATGATTTTTGGTGTTGAGGGATAGAGAAAAAAATTAAATTTTTTTTTTTTTTAATTCTCATATAGTCACTACAACACAGAACGCCTCTGTGGTCCCTGGTCACCAAAATGTGTGAGGATTTCTCCCTACCAAGCAATCCTGCAGTGGACACCAGCCGTGTGTCCTCTAATTCAACTCAGTTCTGACACTATCTGGAGATAGTGTCAGATCCCACAGACTGAGGGCTCAGGTCCATAAGACTGTCCCCTACTTCAGATGCCAATCACAGGTCTTGGCCTCCGCAACTTCTGAGGAACTTACTATAAATTGAGGTTCCCAAGATCCCTTCCCCAGTTCAATTAACTTGCTAGAGTGGCTCACAGAACTCAGGGACACATTT
This sequence comes from Symphalangus syndactylus, assembly GCF_028878055.3. NCBI lineage: Eukaryota > Metazoa > Chordata > Mammalia > Primates > Hylobatidae > Symphalangus > Symphalangus syndactylus. The sequence goes on along the minus strand of NC_072423.2, from coordinate 107,693,079 downwards.
TACTTACGTTGACCCATTTATTATAAAGGATATTACAAAGGAATCAGAGAAATAGCCAGATGAAGAGACAGATAGGGTGAGGTATGCGAGGAGAGGGAGCTGAAAGTTCCAGACCTCTAATCCTCTAATTACTTGGTCTTTCCGGTGACTGCCCCATCCCGAGCCTATCTAGAGGCCTCACCCCGAGTGACTGTGTTAGTATAAATGCAGGTGTGATCAAAGAGTGGCTTATGAGTAACAAAAGACATGCCTTCTGCGAAGGAAATTCCAAGGGTTTTTAGCTCTGTGACAGGAACTAGGGACAAATACTAAATATATTTCATCAAGATATGGAAGCAGGCTGGGTGTAGTGGCTCATGCCTGTAATCCCAGCACTTTGGGAGGCAGAGGCAGGCAGATCACTTGAAGCCAGTCGACATGGCAAAAACCCATTTCTACTAAAAATATAAAAATTAGTTGGGTGTGGTGGCGAGTGCCTGTAATCCCAGCTACTCGGGAGGCTGAGGCATGAGAATCACTTAAGCCTGGGAGGCAGAGGTTGCAGTGAGCCGAGATTGTGCCACTGCACTCCAGCCTGGGTGACAGAGCAAGACTTTCTGTCAAAAACAGAAAAAAAAAAAAAGATATGGAAGTAACCTAAGCATCCATCAAAGGATGAAAGGATAAAGAAAATTTGGGCTGGGCACGGTGGCTCACGCCTGTAATCCCAGCACTTTGGGAGGCCGAGGCGGGCAGATCATGAGGTCAGGAGTTCGAGACTAGCCCAGCCAACATAGTGAAACCCTGTCTCTACTAAAAACACGAAAAGTAGTCAGGCGTGGTGGCACACGCCTGTAGTCCCAGCTACTCAGGAGGCTGAGGTGGGAGAATTGCTTGAACCCGGGAGGCAGAGGTTGCAGTGAGCCGAGACCATACCATTGCACTCCAGCCTGGGTGACAGAGTGAGACTCCATCTCAAAAAAAAAAAAAAAAAAAAAAATATATATATATATATATATATATGCAAATGGAGTACTATTCAGCCATAAAAAAGAATGAGAGCCTGTTATGTGCAGCAACATGGATGGAACTGGAAGTCATTATGTTAAGTAAAATAAGCCAGGCACAGAAAGACAAATACCACATATTCTCACTCATATGGGAGAGCTAAAAAAGTGGATCTCATGCAGATAGAGAGTAGAATGGTAATTACCAGAAGCCGGGAAGGGTAGTGGGGATGTGGGAGATAAAGAGGGATTGGTTAATGGGTACAAAAATACAGCTAGAATAAGGCCTAGTGTTCAGTAACACAATAGGGCAAATACAGTTAGCAATAATTTATTGTACATTTCAAAATAATTAGAAAACTGGAATTTTTTTTTTTTTTTTTTAAGACAGGGTCTTACTCTGTCACCTAGGCTGGAGCCCAGTGGCATGATCATAGCTCACCGTAGCCTCGACCTCCTGGGCTCAAGCGATCCTCCCACTTCAGCCTCCTGAGTAGCTGGGACCACAGGTGTGTGCCACCACATCCAGCTAATTTTAGTATTTTTTGTAGAGACAGGGTTTGGCCATGTTGCCCAGGCTGGTCTCAAACTCCTGAGCTCAAGCAGTCTGCCTGCCTCAGCCTCCCAAAGTGCTAGGATTATAGGTGTGAACCACTGCGCCTGGCTAGAAGAGTGGATTTGGAATGTTCCTAACACCAAGAAATGATAGATGTTTAAGGTGATGAATATCCCAATTACCCTGATTTGATTATCATATGCACATTGTATATGTGTATCAAAATATCACGTGTATCCAAAAAATATATACAACTATTATGCAGCTATAAAATTAAAAAAAAATTAGCCAAGTGTCTACTCCAGGGGCTGAGGTGGGAGAATTGCTTGAGCCCAGTAGTTCGAGGCTGCAATGAACTATGATTGTGCCACTGCACTCTAGCTTGGGTGACAGATCAAGATTCTGTCTCTTAAAAAATAATAATTAAGGGCCGGGCACAGTGGCTCACGCTTGTAATCCCAGCACTTTGGGAGGCCGAGGCGGGCGGATCACGAGGTCAGGAGATCGAGACCACGGTGAAACCCCATCTCTACTAAAAATACAAAAAAATTAGCCGGGCGTGGTGGCGGGCGCCTGAAGTCCCAACTACTCGGAGAGGCTGAGGCAGGAGAATGGCGTGAACCTGGGAGGTGGAGCTTGCAGTGAGCCGAGATTGCGCCACTGCACTCCAGCCTGGATGACAGAGCGAGACTCCGTCTCAAAAAAAAAAAAAAAAAATAAAATAAAAAAAATAATAATAATTAGGCCAGGCGTGGTGGCTCACGCCTCTAATCCCAGCACTTTGGGAGGCTGAGGCAGGCAGATTGCCTGAGCTCAGGAGTTCGAGACCAGCCTGGGCAACACGGTGAAACCCTGTCTCTACTAAAAATACAAAAAAAATTAGCCGGGTGTGGTGGCGCGTGCTCCTGTAGTCCCAGCTACTTGGGAGGCTGAGGCAGGAGAATCACTTGAACCCGGGAGGTGGAGGTTGCAGTGAGCTGAGATCATGCCACTTCTCTCCAGCCTGGGTGACACAGCAAGACTCCATCTCCAAAAATATATATATATAAAATAAAAACAAAAAATCTTTAAACATTAAACAAATCTAAAAAGACCAAATATATTTTGTATTATACCATAGGTATATTCACAGATTGTGCAGCTTGTGCACTTCTAAGCACTACCTAATTTTAGAACTTATTCTTTTTTTTTTTTTTTTGAGACAGGGTCTCTCTGTTGCCCAAGCTGGAGTACGGTGGCTCACCGTAGCATTGACCTCCTAGGCTTAAACCATCCTCCCACCTCAGCCTCCAGAGTTGCTGACACCAAAGGTGTGAGCCACCATGCCCAGCCAATTTTTTTTATTATTCGTAGAGACAGGGTGTCCCTATGCTGCCCAGACTTGACTTGAACTCCTGGACTCAAGTGATTCTTCGGCCTCAGCCTCTCGAAATGCTTGGATTACAGATGTAAGCCACCACAACTGGCCTAGTTTTAGAACATTTTTACCTCCCAGAAAAAGAGGCCTGTACTCATTGGTAGTTCCCTATTTTTCCCTCTTCCTCATTCCAGGCAACCAGGAATCTACTTATGGTCTCTATGGATTTGCCTATTCTGGATATTTCATGTAAATGGCACCATTGCAATTTGTGATCTTTGTGTCTGACTTCTTTCACTCAGTATGATATTTTCAAGGTTCATCCGCCTTGTCCCTTGTATTAGTACTTTATTCCTTTTGTTGATAAATAATCTTCCATCCTGTGGATATGCCACAATATTCCTACCCATTCATCAGTTCACGGACATTTGTTTTTTTTCCACTTCTTTGCTATTATGAATAATGCTGCTTTGAATGGTGATGTAAACATTTTTTTTGTGGACCTGTGTTTTCAATTATCTTGGGTAGATGCACAGGAATGGAATTGCTGGGTCATATGGCAATTCTACAAATGGTCATCTAACCATTTGAGGAACTGCCAAACTATTTTCCAAAGTGGCTCCACCATTTTACAATTTCACCAGCGATGAATGAGGGTTCCAGTTTCTCCATGACTTTGTCTACAGTTGTTGTTGTATTTTTTTTTTTTTTTTTTGAGATAGAGTCTTGCTCTGTAACCCAGGCTGGAGTGCAGTGGTGCAATCTTGGCTCACTGCAACCTCCGCCTTCTGAGTTCAAGCGATTCTCCTGCCTCAGCCTCCCAGTAGCTGGGATTACAGGTGCCCACCACCACGCTGGGCTAATTTTTTTGAATTTTTAGTAGAGACGGAGTTTCACCATGTTGGCCAGGCTGGTCTCAAACTCCTGACCTCGTGATCCACCCACCTTGGCCTCCCAAAGTGCGTCATCCCTGGATGACAGGTGTGAGCCATTGCGCCTGGCCCAATATTTTATTTTATTTATTTCTTTTTGGAGATGGAGTCTCACTCTGTCACCCAAGCTGGAGTGTAGGGGCGCAATCTCGGCTCACTGCACAAACTCTGCCTCCCAGGTTCAAGTGATTCTCCTGTCTCAGCCTTTCGAGTAGCTGGGACACAGGCCTGCACCACCATACCTGGCTAATTTTTGTATTTTTAGTATAGATGGGTTTTTGTCATGTTGGCCAGGCTGATCTTGAACTCCTGACCTCAGGCGATCCGCCTGTCTGCATCAATATTTTAAATAAAGATGTTAATGCTCCACAGGTTGTGCATCTTTCCCCACGTGAGTCCACATTCTTTTCTACCCTAGGATTACTACTGGCACAGAGGAAGTTGAACCACTGTCCCACTTTGGTTGGATGTTTGCAATACTTCTGCTTTTATACTGCAACAAACAATACTTGTGCTTTCCCTCCATCTAGCACTGTGCCTCCAGGAGAGAGGGTTTTTTTTCTGGTCACCCGTGCAGACATGACCCTGCTTATTCCTGGCCAATCCCAGGGCCAGACTGGATCGTTGGCCCTCTGACTCACCCTAGAAGGCCTGGGGCTGGAGAGGCCTGGAACTCCTCAGAGGTAAGTGCCAGTGTGAGACAGCCAAGCCCTGCCGGCCTGCTTTCCTTGTGCATAAAGAAAACATGCCGAGTCATTGTAACTTGCACTTTTTGAGTAGTGCGGTCAGGCTCTGTGTGGCACTGCCACAGGCCTGGGTACCTCCTAGTGTGAGGAGCAGGAGCTGCTTTCCAGCAACACCCTACAGCCCCTGTCAACTCCTACCCAGGGGCGCTGGACAGGCTGGGCTGGGCAGGGGCAGTGCCGGTGACAGACAGGACACTCTTAGGGGCTCCTCCTGCACAGTCTGCAGGACGCAGTAGGGAGAGATCTTCATCCTTGTCCCCCTTTCTGCGTACCTCTTGGGTTTCCCTGAGCAAGGCTGGGGTGGTGGAAGGGGCTATTTTGTTCCAGTGGGTATTAAATATTAAAGCTTTTGTTTTGTGTTGTGGGGAGGTTCAGTGGCTTTTCTCCTGGGCTGGTTGTTAATAGCTGAGAGTGAAACTGGCTTCTTAGAGTAGGACTAAAAAGCTCCAGAGAGTGGCTCACAGAGGGGTTGCTTAACCACTGAGCCACAGCTCCTCCTGGAAAACCTGAAACCATCAGGAGCACTTCCCTCGTAAGGTCGCCTGAGAAAGTGAGTGAGGAGATATGTCACTTCCCAAACCAGGGTTCCTTGGTCCCTAAACATATGACTTTTACTCTTTCTCTTCCCATCCCTGCCTCCAGAATTAGCAAGGGCACCCAGTCAGTCATTCTGTTCTAGTGACTTGGACAAGGCATTAGAAAAGCATTTGTTAGGCCGGGCGTGGTGGCTCACACCTGTAATTTCAGCACTTTGGGAGGCTGAGGTGTGCGGATCACAAGGTCAGGAGTTCGAGACCAGTCTGGCCAATATGGTGAAACCCCGTCTCTACTAAAAATACAAAAATTAGCTGGGCGTGGTAGTGGGTGCCTGTAGTTCCAGTTACTCAGGAGGCTGAGGCAGGAGAATCGCTTGAACCTGGGAGGCGGAGGTTGCAGTGAGCCGAGATGGCGCCACTGCACTCCAGCCTGGGCAACAGAGCAAGACTCCATCTCCAAAAAAAAAAAAAAAAAAGCATTTGTTCCATGCTACTGTGCAAAACAGAAAAGTGCTGCTGCTGGCCATCTGGTCAGGGCAGGGAAGTGGTTTTGCCATCACTAATCCTCTGATTTCACTCATCACTTCATTTACCAGGGTCTATGCATTGGGCACAGGTGCTGGATGCCCCAGCAGCACGTGTTTATGCCGCACTGTCCTGTGATTTGTACAAACAATTGCCTGCTGAGGTTGTTGATCAGGGAAGGCACCAAGGAGGGGGTGACAGCCGGTTTTGAAATAACAGAATTTTCTGCAACAAAACTGTGTCTGTGTCTAGCTGGCATGGGTGAAGAGGGGATTGAGGAAATACATTCATTTCAATATGTATTCTTTTTATGTTAATTTAATTTTATTTTTGTAGAGACAAGCTTTCACCATGTTGACCAGGCTGGTCTCAAACTCCTGACCTCAAGTGATCCGCCTGCCTCAGCCTCCCAAAGTGCTGGGATTACCGGCGTGAGCCACCGCGCCTGGCCAACTTTTTTTTTTTTTGAGACACAAGTTGGAGTGCAGTGGTGTGAACACAGACCACCGCAGCCTCGATCTTCTGGGCTTAAGTGATCCTCCCACCTCAGCCTCCCTAGTAGCTGGGACTATAGGTGCATGCCACCACATCTGGCTTTGTGTGTGTGTATGTGTGTGTGTGTGTGTGTGTGTGTGTGTGTGTTTTTGGCAGAGATGGATTTTGCCATGTTGCCCAGGCTGGTCTTAAACTCCTGAGCTCAAGTGATTCGCCCACCTCTGCCTCCCAAAGTGCTGGGATTACAGGCGTGAGCCACCATGGCTGGCTCCTCCACAGATGTTATATGGGAGAGTAGCATGCTTTTCAGTGATGTATGGAGAGGTTTCAGAGGGAAGACCAGAGGTCCTCTATGGGGCATTTTGGGAACTTGTGTACCTGTGTACCTGTGCCCAAGCATTTCCATATTAAAACAGAGTCTTGCTATGCTGCCCATGCTAGACTTGAACTTCTGGGCTCAAGCAATCCTCCTGCCTCAGCCTCCTGAGTAGCTGGGACTACAGGTGTGCCCCATACATATTTAATATGAAACATTTCATTATTAACGTTTTTCCTTTACATTACAATTAGAGAATATTATTTTAAAATTGTGTGTACAAAAAAATCATTTCAAAAATTCTTTTTTTTGAGACAGAGTCTTGTTCTGTCGCCCAGGCTGGAATGCAGTGGTATGATCTTGGCTCACTGCAACCTCTGCCTCCTGGGTTCAAGCGATTCTTGTTCCTCAGCCTCCCTAGTAGCTGGGATTACAGGGGCCCACCACCAAGCCTAGCTATTTTTTGTATTTTTAGTAGAGATGGGGTTTCACCATGTTGGCCAGGCTGGTCTCAAACTCCTGACCTCAGGTGATCCACCGGCCTTGGTCTCCCAAAGTGCTGGGATTACAGGCATGAGCCACCGCGCCTGGCCAAGCCTTTTTATTTTTACTTTGCTCTGTTGCCCAGGCTGGAGTGCAGTGGGCTCAAGTGATCCTCCCCCGTCGGCCTCCTGAAGTACTGGGATTGTAGGCACAAGCCACCGTGGCTGACTGTTTTGTTTTTTTGTAAAGAAAAAAAAAATTAAAGGAAAAAAAATAGAAGCTCCTTCTTACAAAAGATCTTTCTTACAAAAAAAGAAATTGCGTGTATAGCCATAAGTTATATTATCTATGAATTCCAGGTTAAGACAGCAAAGAAGGATTTATAAAATATTTTTTAAAAAGAGTGGAGGTGTCCAGTGGCGCTCAGGCCTCTTGTGCAGGACCCACATTAAATGGGAGCGATGGTCCGCCTACCATGGCTAGGGTCCCCTTCCCATCTGAGGGCCGGGCTGGAGGGCGTCAGACAGAAGTTAGGGAAGCCTCTCAGTGCCTGCGAGATGCGGAGAGCATGCTAGAAAGCTCTATTCAGGGAAGGACACCTGGCCTGGAAGGGGCAGACTCTGAGGGGCAGGGACACATCAGAGAAACAGCAAAATGGGGCTTGTGTAGCAAAACTGTGTAGGGGCCCAGACCCAAACTTTGCACCTACTTCAGAAGCCAGAGCTCCACTGCCGACTCAGAGACACCGCAGAAGATGGGAAGCGGCCTGCAGAGGGTGCCTCCTAGAGCTTCCCTGGGGCTCAGGCAGGGCCAGAGCCACCGTTCTGGGGTGACTGGGACCTGGTAGGAAAACAGCTGCCCTGTGGATCATGGCGACCTTCCCGGCTCCACATTCTGGGCCTGGGGCCATCTGGGTCCCCTTCAGACTAAAGGACTGACATCAGTCCTGCCACAACCAATGCTCCTGTCCCTTCCTGGGGTGACAGGAAGTTGATGTTGTATGTGTGTGTGTGCGTGTGCACAGGTGTGCACTGTGGCCCTTCTGGGAGGCTACACTCGGAATAAGCTCTGCCTCTCAGGTGGGTGGGGAGCCATCAATGAGAATGTACTGACTTAGTCTGTGTTGCTATAAAGGAACACCTGAGGCTGGGGAATTTATAAACAAGAGGGGCTTGTTGGACTCACAGTTCTGCAGACTGTGCCAGAAGCATGGAGCCAGCATCTGCTTCTGGCGAGGACCTCAGGAAGCTTCCACTCATGGCAGAAGGGAAAGGGGAGCTGGTGGCCCGTGCAGATCACAGGGTAAGGGGGAGGCAAGAAAGAGGAGAGGAGGTACCAGGCTCCTTTTAACAATCCATTCTTGGCCCGGTACAATGGCTCACACCTGTAATCCTAGCACTTTTGGAGGCCAAGGCGGGTGGATTGCTTGAGGTCAGAAGTTCGAAACTGGTGTGGCCAACATGATGTAAATCTATCTCTACTAAAAATACAAAAATCAGCCTGGTGTGGTGGTGTGCACCTGTAATCCTAGCTACTTGAGAGGCTGAGACAGGAGAATTGCTTGAACCTGGGAGGTACAGGTTGCAGTGAGCTGAGATCGTGCCACTGTACTCCAGCCTGGGCAACAGAGTGAGGCTCTGTCTCAATTAAACAAAACAAAACAAAACCAAACAAAAAGCAAAAAACCCCAAAAAACAAAACCAAAAAACCTAACCAAAAAAAAAAAAAACCCTATCAATTCTCCTGGGAACTAACAGTAAGGACTCACTCACTGCCATGAGAAAGGCAGGGAGCCATTCGTGAGGGATCCACTCCCGGGGTCCAAACACCTCCCACCAGGACCCACCTCCAACATCAGGATCACATTTCAACATCAGATTTGGAGGGGACAAACATGACAAATGTCAGCTTATGATTTCTTATGGAATTGTACTTCAAATTTATTCAAACTCATCTGAAATACATGTTGGTTGAACATGATGTGACTGTCACAATGACTTTGCATCACCTCTGCCCCAGACATTCCAACTCTGCTGGTTATAAGAAATCTCTTACTAGCAGTCGTTTAATTGTTGTTTACTTTAAAAGTCATTTACTTTATCTTATTTTATTTTTTAGAGATAGAGTCTTGCTCTGTTGCCCAGGCTGGAGTGCAGTGGCACAATCATAGCTCACTGCAGCCTTGAACTCCTAGGCTCAAGTGATCCTCCCACCTCAGTGTCTAGAGTAGGTGAGACCACAGGCACATACCACCCACACCCAGCTGATTTTTCAATTTATTTTTTGTAAGGGATGGGGATGTTGCAATATTGCCCAGGTCAATCTTCAACCCCTGGGGTCAAATGATCCTCTCACCTTGGCCTCCCAAAGTGCTAGGATTACAGGTGTGAGCCACCTGTGTCCAGCCTAGCTGTCTTTACTTTTGGCTAATGTAGCCTGGTGAGCCTGAAGAGACATGCAAGGTGCATAAGGCTCTCATGGGCTGGGAGCCCCATGGCATAGGCTCAGCATGGGTTCTTTATACCTCTATGTGAGTGTGGCAGCTGTCTTCTTACCTAAAACTCCATTCAGCAAACTCTAAGAGTTTAGAATCTTGAATTGATCTACGCCCTTTAGAAAGCTCTTAGGGACTCTTCATATTACATGTAATAGGTAGCCAGTTCATACTGTGTCAAACACGGAAGTGGAGGGTGAGCCTCAAGCTTGGTTTGATTCTGTGACTGGATATTTCTTGCTGTTGCTCCCTTCTGCCTTCATCTGATGATGGGCTTCCTGCATGCACATCGACAGCCTGGCTGCACCACTTCCCGCCTCTCCTCTGGTGAGAGAGACTGTCTGGTTCCTGACAGCTGAGACAAACATTACTTTTCAGAAGACTCAACAAGCTGTTATTCATACACTTCTTATTCAAAGATCAGACTTTTTATAGCAACACCTAATCTATGAACCAGGACCCATAAACAGTGAGGGAAAATGTCTTTAGAGACAACCAAGAAATCCCAAACCCATCTGTTTCATTTAAAGAGCAAACTCTACAGCTCTTATTCAGGACCTATTGACTTTAGCTTTTCACAAAATTCCAATGAACTTGGTTACCTGGCTTCCTAGGACCTGACAGGTGAAAAGCAGCAGGTGAGAAGTTTTTAATAAACAGCAGTAAGGTGAATGACCTCAGACACTATGAAAAGCCTCAAGGATAATTCATCACTTAGGCAACGAAGCCAAGAAAGGAATTCTGGCCGGATGAGGTGGCTCACGCCTGTAATCTCAGCACTTTTGGAGACCCAGGCGGGTGGATTACCTGAGGACAGGAGTTGGAGACCAGTCTGGCCAACATGGTGAAACCCTGTCTCTACTAAAAATTAAAAAAAAAAAAAAAAAAAAAAAAAAAGCCAGGCATGTGGCACGTGCTTGTAATCCCAGCTACGTGGGCGGCTGAGGCAGAATTGCTTGAACCTGGGAGATGGAGGTTGCAGTGAGCCGAGATCGCACCACTGCACTCCAGCCTGGGTGACAGAGTGAGACTCCCCCTCAAAAAAAAAAAGGGAATTCTAGAGCACCTCTCCAGGCTGCTTAGTTCAGGTCCTTGACCACCTCTGCTTAATATGCAACCTTTGGCACAGACTCAGACTCAGTCACTCAGCTTCAATGTCCTTCTCCTAACATGGGTTATTGTGAAGATCAGGAAAATAATCAACAGCAATTCTTTAATTTTTTTTTTTTTTTTTTTTTTTTTTTTGAGATGGAGTTTCACTCTTGTTGCCCAGGCTAGAGTGCAATGGCGCGACCTTGGCTCACCGCAACCTCCACCTCCTGGGTTCAAGTGATTCTCCTGCCTCAGCCTCCGGAGTAGCTGGGATTACAGGCATGCGCCACCACACCTGGCTAATTTTGTATTTTTAGTAGAGACGGGGTTTCTCCATGTTGGTCAGGCTGGTTGCGAACTCCCAACCTCAGGTGATCCGCCTGCCTTGGCCTCCCAAATTGCTGGGATTATAGGCATGAGCCACTGCGCTCGGCCATGCTAAAAAATTTTTTTCTCACCTAGCTACTTGGGAGGCTGAGGCACGAGAATCATTTGAGCCCGAGAAGTGAAGATTGCAGTGATGAGAAACCACGCCACTGCACTCCAGTCTGGGCGACAGAGCTAAAAAAAAAAAATGAGGCAGGGTCTGGCTCTGTCACGCAGGCTGGAGTGCAGTGGCGCGATCTCGGCTCACTGCAACCTTTGCCTCTCAGGTTCAAGCAGTCCTCCCCTCCTCAGCATCACAAGTAGCTGGGACCACAGGCGCCCATCACGACACCCAGCTAATTTTTTGTATTTTTTTGTAGAGACAGGGTTTCGCTATGTTGCCCAGGCTGGTCTTGAACTCCTGGGCCCAAGCAATCCACCTGCCTCAACCTCCCAAAGTGCTGGGATTACAGGCATGAGCCAGTGGAGTGGAGTGGCACGATCTCGGGTCACTACAACCTCCACCTCCCAGGTTCAAGTGATTCTCCTGCTTCAGCCTCCCAAGTAGCTGGGATTACAGGCATGTGCCACCACGCCTGGCTAATTTTTTGTATTTTTAGTAGAGACGGGATTTCACCATGTTGGCCAGGCTGGTCTTGAACTCCTGACCTTAGGTGATCCATCCACCTCAGCCTCCCAAAGTGCTGAGATTACAGGTGTGAGCCACAGCACCCACCTGGACAGCAATTCTTAAAGTGTTGAATGAATGAGCATGCAGCATTAGTGATGACTGAGGGGGTTGTGTGTGTAACAGTCATACAGCAAGAGTTAGCTCAAAGACAGGCAAATACAGCAAACATTTTAGGGAGAATTTATACTAAGTTGTCACCAATGATTACATTATTATATGATAATTATTATTAGAGAGATGTCTGATTAAACCTTTTTTTTTTGCTGGGCAGGGTGGCTCATGCCTATAATCTCAGCACTTTAGGAGGCGAAAGTGGGCAGATTGCATAAGCCTAGGAGTTCAAGATCAGCCTGGGCAACAGAACCAGACCTTGTCTCTACTAAAAATAAGGCTGCAGTAAGCCAGGATTGCATCTTTGCACTCCAGCCTGGGTGACAGAGTGAGACTCTCACTCAACAAACAAACAAACAAACACACAAACACAAAAACCAAACCAGAAAAACAAAAAAAACCACCTTTTTTCATTTAAACTTTTCTCTATTTTCTATAATAATTATGTTTTATTTCCCTCCGTCCCTCCCCTCTTCTTTTCTTCATTATCATCCTAGATGCCCAGCACATCATAAGAGCTTAAGACACATGAATTGATTGAATCTGGGAAATGATTCAGGCTGTAAAGTCTCCTATAATAAGTGTTTTTGGCCATGATTAGACTTATGCCCTTTATCTGGGAAAACTTAGAGTTCTTTTTTTTTTTTCTTTTTTATTTTTGAGACAAAGTCTTGCTCTGTCGCCCAGGTTGGAGTGCAGTGGTGCGATCTTGGCTCACTGCAATCTCCGCCTCCTGACTTCAAGTGATTCTCCTGCCTCAGCCTCCTGAGTAGAGTAGCTGTAATCCCAGCTACTTGGGAGGCTGAGGCAGGAGAATCACTGGAACCTGGAAGAGGGTGGAGGTTGCAGTGAGCTGAGATCACGATACTGCACTCCAGCCTGGGTGACAGAGACAGACTGTGTCTCAAAAACAAAACAAAAAGCTATCTATCTGTCTATTTATCTATCTATCATCTATATCATCTACCATCTATCTTACTGTATTGTACTCACCGTTCTTTTATGATGATGTGAGATGGTACGATGCCTACATGATGAGAAGTGAGGTTATGACGTAGGCATTGTGATATAGCATTAGGCTACTGTTGACCTGTATTCTTGAAATCTGTGTAACCATCCCTTTCTTGCAGTAAATGGCTTGGTGTCCCCGTTTCAAGGGATCTTTTAAGTCTTTGTATAGGCTCAATGCTTTCTGGTGCAACATATTGCTGTCAATCAGAACACATTTTCTGTTCATGTCTTCCACCAGATTTAATGCTTTTTCCATCTTTTGTTTTGAGACAGGGTCTTTAGCACCCAGGCTGGAGTGCACTGGCACAATCATGGCTCACTGCAGCCTCCACCTCCTGGGCTAAAGTGATCCTCCCACTTTAGCCTCCTGAGTAGTTGGGACTATAGGCACAAGCCACCACGCCCAAGTAATTTTTAATTTTTTTGTAGAGATAGGGTCTTGCTCTGTTGCCCAGGCTAGTTGTGAACTCCTGGGCTTAAGTGATCCTCCCTCCTCGGCCTCCAGAAGTGCTGGGTGTACAGGTGTGAGCCACCGCACCCAGCCACCTTTTCCGTCTTATCACACACCATGGCTATAACTTGCAGTTTAAAGTGCAACAGCAGGCCAGGCATGGTGGTTCACACCTGAAATCCCAGCACTTCGGGAGGCTGAGGTAGGCAGATCACTTGAGGTCAGGAGTTCAAGACCAGCCTGGCCAACATGGCAAAAGCCTGTCTCTACAAAAAAATGCAAAAATTAGCCCGGTGTGCAGCGCATGCCTGTTGTCCCAGCTACTCGGGAGGCTGAGGCACGAGAATTGCTTGAACCCAGGAGGCAGAGGTTGCAGTGAGCCAAGATCACACCACTGCACTCCAGCCTGGGCGACACAGAATCTGTGCCAAAAAAAAAAAAAAAAAGCAACGGCAAAACTAGAGCAAAGTTTTTATTCATAATTTTATGGATGGAAAGTTCATTTTTATGTTGATCTCAGCAACCTCAGATGTGACTTTTCTTCTTTTTTTTTGAGATGGAGTTTTGCTCTTATTGCCCGGGCTGGAGTGCAATGGCATGATCTCGGCTCACTGCAACCTCTGCCTCCCAGGTTCAAGCAATTCTCCTGCCTCAGCCTCCCCAGTAGCTGGGATTACAGGCATGCGCCACCACACCCGGCTAATTTTGTATTTTTAGTAGAGACGGGGTTTCTCCATGTTGGTCAGGCTGGTCTCGAACTCTCGACCTCAGGTGATCCGCCCGCCTTGGCCTCCCAAAGTGCTGGGATTATGGGTGTAAGCCACTGCGCCCAGCCAGATGTGACTTTTCTTTCCTTAAAAGGTTGAGAACTTCCACTTTTCACTTAAAGGAAGCACTTTATGGCCTCTCTTAGGCATACCCGACTTGCCACATCACCACTCTTGCGCTTTGGGGCCATTATTAAATAAGGGTTTCTTGAACACAAGCACTGCAATACCCCGACAGTTGGTCTGATAACTGAGATGGCTACTAAGTGGTTAACTGGTGGGTGGCATATAGTGTGGATTTGCTGGGCAAAGGATGATTCACAGCCCAGGTGGGATGGAGAATGATCTCAATCATGCTTCTCAGAACGGCATTGAACTTAAAATGGTTTATTTCTGGAATTTTGTATTTAATATTTTCAGACCTGGGTTGACTGTGGTTAACTGAAACCTAGATGGCATAGCCTACTACACACCTAGGTTACATGCATGGTACAGCCTATGGCTCCTACGCTGCAAACTTGTACAGCATGTGACTGTACTGAATACTGTAGGCAACTATAACACAAGGATAAGTATATGTGTATCTAAACACAGAAAAGGTCGGGTAAGAATAGGGTTATAATTCTATGGGGCCACTGTCATAGATGTGGTCCGTTGTTGACTGAACTATCACATGGTACATAACTCTATCTTCTCTCAGGTCTGTTTCTCTGGAGAACCCTGACTACACAGGCTGGAAACAGGTAGATAACAGTTTTCTTTCTTTTTTTTCTTTCTGTGTCAGACAGGTAATATGCCGACATTGTAACAATGTTTCAGGATGGTACATCTCACACCTGTGTGTGAACACCTAATCCTCACGCTTATGAAGTACAAAAGGACCTGATAATAGTTTTGTCAGTTGTTTTTTTGCCTCATCCCATTTCACCAGTATGGCACTCTGCAAAAGTGCAGCAACTCATTCAAAAGTCCCTATTTCTACAAATTAAATAAAAACACAATTAAATTTTAGTAGGTGCTAAAACTTGGTTTTGAAATTTTATTAAAAAAATATATTTGCAAACATATAAAATTTAGGATGAAAAACGCTCATTTTAAAACATGTAATAACTTAATATTTGCAAACATACACAGATGGTATAAAATCCATACCATTAAAAATGTTAATGATACAGTATTGCGCTCATGGAACAAAAATCTTGCTGTAATTCCAGAGCTTCTCGTCCCCACGTTTCAGGGAGCTGAGAATCTGGTACAATGAAAGTCATGAGAGCCACATGGCCAAAGCAGTAATACAGAATAAAAAACCATTTAGAACACATATTTTAAAAACATGTTTCTTAAGGAATCACACAGATAAAAAGGAAACACAATTCTGCATTTTCCCCACTTTGAAGTGAATGATATTGCATCTTAGCATTTTAAATGAAGGTGTCAAATACAAAACAGAGGGAATCACTGCACACATCTGCTGAATTTGCTGAAAAACAGGCTCCTCGAGGCCCTGGTCCACTTGGAAATGTTCTCAAGCACAGCTGTAGAAAAGCCTAGTGTAAGCTGCTTGACTTTGCTCAGATCTTAGCATTTTAGAGACTTGAGAACACAGGGCACTATTGGTTCCAGAAGATACACTGAACGCAACTGAAGAAAACTGAAGGGAGGCAAGAAAGAAACACGTGCTCGGCAGCAAATGTGCGGCCAGGATGCAGGACGCGCACCCTGCGATTCCTCAGTTCTCCTCACTCACACGGGCTGAGCCCACTCGTGCCTGTGCCACCTCTCATTCCTCTCAGTTACAGTATGATGGCTGACTTTGTTTTTTGAGCAGTTAGGCACCGTCAATTTCATGTTGCATTAATAGTAATACAATGGCAGTTAGGGCCTCTACTACGGAAATAAGAAAATTTCAAACTACATTCTTTGGGGGAGTAGAGTAATAAAGCTGCATGGTTTAAAAATTTACCTAGTAGTGGATTTGATAGGTTTTATATAATTTCTACAAGAAGACATAAGCCAGGAAAAGAACAAATGCTTGACATGCAAAATCTGGTTAGATATATACTAAACTAAGCCTGTGTGTCCCCCTGTATAGA
The DNA here is from genome assembly GCF_028878055.3 of Symphalangus syndactylus. Taxonomy (NCBI): domain Eukaryota; kingdom Metazoa; phylum Chordata; class Mammalia; order Primates; family Hylobatidae; genus Symphalangus; species Symphalangus syndactylus. The sequence goes on along the minus strand of NC_072423.2, from coordinate 107,677,071 downwards.
GGGGCCCAGCTTGACTTTTTTTTTTTTTTTTCGAGATGGAGTCTCACTCTGTCACCCAAGCTAGAGTGCAGTGGTGTGATCTTGGCTCACTGCAACCTCTGCCTCCTGGGCTCAAGTGATTCTCCTGCCTCGGCCTTGGAAGTAGCTGGGAGTATAGGCGCGTGCCACCACGCCCGGCTAATTTTTGTATTTTTAGTAGAGATGGGGTTTCACCATGTTGGTCAGGCTGGGACTTGGGTTCTTAATAAAATGCCACTCTCTGTGATGGCTACATCTAAGCCTTCGAAGGTGAGCTGTGGACACACCACATGTGGACAGCATGAAATGCTTCTTCTGACACTGAGAGTCACTTGAAAAACTTGAATTCAAAGTCAAGCAGGCCAAATCTCACACCTCACAAATCCCAGGAGGTACACGATGAAGAAGAGCTTCTGCCTTAAAGGAACAAGGCTGTCTGGGAGGCGTGAGAGTCATTAAAAGACACCGTACAACAAAAAGAAGAGCAGCACCACCCACCAGTGGTGCCCCAGACACACCTCTCCTTCAAGCTCTGGGCTGCTCCTCTCCGAGCCTACACTTAGACCCCGGGGGTGGGGGTGGGCACACAAATGGACAGAGTGGTCTAAATGCAGGTCTCCTGGGGTTCTGCGAAATCTAGCCAGAAGCATCTCCATCTCGGTGTCCATTTCGATCCAACTAAGCTTCCAGTAAAGACACTGCAGCAATGTAAACATGCAACCTAAGCTAGCATGAGGTTCTAGATAGTAAGCCTGAACTAGGAATAAGGCAACTGAACTGTGACTTTCGGGCCAGGGTCATCCGACTGCAATTATCCAGGCTTGGCCTGGCTTCTCTAGGGATTCATTCCGGCCTGAACTTCCTGGTAATCATGACATGAACTTCTGGCTTCTGAATTTTAAGTAAATACTTTGAATATATAAATTTGGGAGGTGAAACAGGTTTACCCTTTTCAAGTCTCCATGACTTGGGCACTTAAGTTTACTTTCACACTAAGGAAGCCTTATCATAGATTCTCTTTAGTGTCTATCATATCCATTCCTAGCATTAAAGGTGAAAATTAGTATGATCACAGACTCTCTTTAGGATATTCTCTCTTAACTCTCTCATAATATTACATACTCAAAAAGCATAATTTCAATTCAAGAATCCCTTGATTTGTCTGTTCACCAAAGCCCACTGAGACCACACTTGAGGTGCAATCACACCTACTGGTGCGTCCACTTTATGGAAGTCACGTGGCTCCCTGGACACCATCTCCTGGTGTCAGCAACACTGTATCCTACTATAGCTTTCTTGTTCCTAGATGATGCATAAGGAATTCATTTTTGGTTGCTTAATTTACATACTATCTGTGAAAACAAACTATTCATAATTGAGCATGAAAACTTACAAGCTTCCCTGAATTCTGCACAATTCACACATAATTAGGTAGACAGCAATAGAAGATACTAAAATGAGAAGCAGAAACCCTGTCCAGGAAGCATGTTTAGATCAACAAAAGCCAATCATTCTTTATGCTAAAAACTAAGACCAAACTAAAACAAGTATGTAATTCACAAGTAATTTTCTAAAATTTCAGCTAGAAAAAAATAATCTATGGACTTATGATTGAGTTACCATTAAAGCTTAAATGATTGTTCCTAAGGAACCATCGTATCTGTCAGCATTATTCACAGCTAATCCTTATGCTAGCTGGTTGAGCCAATTGGGTTTTTACCCCATCATTAAATAGTGCTCAGAAAAGTAAGCAGTGCATCTTAATTGGTTAAATACTACAAAATGACCTGTATCATAGAAACGAAGACACTTTCATTCAAAGAGTATCTTAAAATTACTATTGCTGAAATAAATCAAAATCTACATTAAAATATTACTAAACACCATTACATGCCATAAAAGAATAAATAGAAATCATGGCAGATCAATAGCAGCATAACAAAGCTTCTTTACATATTTTCACACTTTGGGCTGGGAAAGTACTCACAGCCTACGAATACATTGGTAGAGTTCGGAATCACATTTTCTTTTAACTCCATAATTCTACAACAAAATAAGGGCAGTGTGAATAACAGCTCCCTTTTCTGCATAGCTTTAAAACTATTCTCAGTACACTCAAGGAAAGGAACCAGAATGGCTTTGTCAGATTGGTCCACTGGTCCTTTTGTCAAAGTGTTAAGGAAAACAATCAACAATGACAGAAAAGGAAAATAAGGCTGTGCTTCACACACAAACTTAGCATTTTCAGAACCAATGGAGAGTTTAACCTAAAATGAAGATTTGATAGGATGTGGGCATTCCCAGCCCCAGCCTTTCCTTCAAAGGTATGACATGCCTGTGTCCACACCACCAGAGCCTGACAGTGCCCTAATCAAATGGTAATGCTGCATTGGGGGGCCTGCTGCGGGGCAGGACTGGGGCACTTAAAAACAAAATGCTATTAAGAAATTTCACAACTTTTAGGGCCCAAATGGGGCATTCATATAAAATATACTTCACTTGAGGAAATAATTCCTAATTTACCGGCTTAAATTCTGGTCCTAAAAACTCGAAGCTACTTTGCAGAGCTGCCTTCTACTCTGTTCAGAACTTGACTGTCAGCCCAAAGCCCATTTCTATGGGGTAGGTTGGGGGAAGCGGTGGGGGCCAGGCTGAACTTCTGCTGTGAGGCTGGTGACTACTCCTCTGTAAGTCCTTGAAAGTGAAAGCGAGCTGAGAATCTGACTCCTTATTCCACAGCCTTGCTCCTAGCTGATGAAAACACCCACATAACTTAACACAATGATCTCTTTTTTTTTTTTTTTTTTTTTGTCAAAACAAAGGTCTGCTGGTGATGCTTCACAGTGAAACCTCCATTATCACTGAGAACGTCACTTGGAAAACATTCTTAAGAAATGAGTCTCTTTCTCATAGGCTCAATTTCAGGATTCTCAAACTCAATGTTCTGCTCAGAAGTTTCCATGATGAAGCCTATGTCTCTGAGGTTGGGACTCTGCCTTTAGACTTATTCTGCTCCAGTCATAGGTTGTGGTTGTCTTTGTTCTTGGTCAGCACCTGCAAGTAGACTTCATGAAGTGTACTGAGGAAGCTGGAATCATTCTAGAAGAGATGATAACGGTTAAGGATACGAATGCCACATTTACCTCATCAGATTTTACTTCCTTGGTAACAGCTTAGGAAAAAAATTGTATAAATGATTTGTATAACTGATAATCCCACCACCCAGAGACAATCATGATTAATATTTTGAGTTCACGCAGGTATTTCTCCACCAGGACTGCATGCTTAAAAAAAGAGAAACAGTACTCCCAGCTAGTCTGTTTTTTTTTTTTTTTGGCCTGCCTCGGCCTCCCAAAGTGCTGGGATTACAGGTGTGAGCCACTTTGCCTGGCCTCCAGCTAGTCTTTTGAATTTACTTTATGAACTGATTCTGTAAGAGGAATTTATAAAATTTCTTTTATTAAATAATGAAAAATCAAAGATAAAATTGGTATCCTACATACCTTTATTAGATGTATTAATGTATCCTGGAGCTGAGACTTGCTGAGAATAATGGAAGGCTTTCTCTGACTTTCTGGTGTTCCAATAGTTAGAGGAGAAGGGGAGCTGGCTTTCCTCTCAAGGTCCGAAGATCTTGTAACTGTCTGCTGGAAAACACTTGGGGCCAGAAGGACTGAAGACACTGCAGTGGTTGTTGCAGTAACCAGTGGGGTGCCTGCAACCTGGAGAGTGACAATGGTCATTTTGTACCAAAGTGCAGAAGCCTACGTAGCCAGGCCCAGAATAGGCACCATGTGGAAACAGGCATAAACAACACAAGAGTGGAGCACAGAGACAGACTATTTTGAGTGCAGGTAAACATTCAGTAGGAACAATTGAACATCTGACATCTGGTTATAAACTTCCATTAGCTAAAGGATGACGAGCCCATTTATATAAGAATGTCCTAGAATCATTACGGGAAGCCAAGTCCAACCACCACAGAAGGTAAGAGAAGTAACAGTATAGAATGCACAGTAAGAAAAATCCTTAAAGGCTTTTTGGGAGGAGAGTTGGGGAAACAACTGAAGAGGACATGAGGGAACTTTCTGGAGTGACAGAATGTTACATATTGATTGGGTTGCCCAAGGGATATTACATATATGTGTCAATAACTCACTTAAAAATCTGCATTTTTTGGCTGGGCGCAGTGGCTCATGCCTATAATCCCAGCACTCTGGGAGGCCGAGATAGGGTTCGAGACCAGCCTGGCCAACATGGTGAAACCCCGTCTGTACTAAAAATACAAAAATTAGCTGGGCATGGTGGCGTGTGCCTGTAATCCCAGACTCAGGAGGCTGAGGCATGAGAATCGCTTCAACCCAGGAGGTGGAGGTTGCAGCGAGCCAAGACTGCACCATTGCACTCCAGCCTGGGTGACAGAGCAAGACTCCGTCTCGTCTTTTTTTTTTTTTTTAAGGCAGGGTCTCACTCTGTCACCCAGGTGGGAGTGCAGTGGTGCAGTCACCACTCACTGCAGCTTCAACTTCCTGGGCTCAAGCAATCCTCCCCTCATTTTTGATTTTTTTGTAGAGACGAGGTCTCACTATGTTGCCCAGGCTGGTCTTGAACTCCTGGGCTTAAGTGATTCTCCCACCTAGGCCTCCCAAAGTGCTGGGGTTACAGGCATGAGCCACCACGCCTGGCCTCTAAAAATCTGCATTTCAGTTTATGTAAATTACACTGCAATAAAGAAGAATTTAAAAATCCAGTTATGGCCGGGAGTGGTGGCTCACGCCTATAATCCTAGCACTTTGGGAGGCCTAGGTGGGAGGATCACTTGAGGTCAGGAGTTCAAGACCAGCCTGACCAACATGGTGAAACCTCATCTCTACTAAATACAAAAACTTAGAGGAGTGTGGTGATGGGTGCCTGTAATCCCAGCTACTTGGGACGCTGAAGCAGGAGAATCATTTGAACCCAGAAGGCGGGGGTTGCAGTGAGCTGAGATAGTGCCACTGCACTCCAGCCTGGGCAACAAAGCAAGACTCCGCTTCCAAAAAAATCCAGTTATGTTCAATCTATTTTTTTATACTATTATAGATAGCAATGAGAAAATTTCTTAAAATAAAGCTAACATCTACCTCTCTCCTCCATTTAGATGTGCTTCTAGGCTAATTCCAGCTAATTATCTGAATACATTAAACCAGTAATAATCAGTATTTTCAGTATTTCTCAGATTTGATACAATCAACAGAGATCTACATTTCTTTCTCTTATATGTCGCCTCCTCATTTACAAAAAGCACAGAGCTGGTCACAGTTTCAAGGGTATGGTGTTTGGCATCTGAGCTATTTACCTTTCATTTATTTATTTTTGGTGCAAAAGCAGGCTGAGATAGATCCTGCAGATAGATCACCATGCAGAAGGACAAGACACATAGAAAAGAAGCTCGTTTCCAAGACCAGTCAGGAGCTGGCTCTCATTTAAACTCCAAGATGTAAGACCAGTCAGAAGCTGGTTCCCATTTAAACTCCAAGACTCAAGGACGATACAAAGGCTCAAAGGAAAACAGAAATGACTTTAGGGAGCTAAGAAAAACCTGTGTGCATTGCAAGGTTAGTGGGTGATGGAGAGTAGGGACAACAAAAAATGAAGCAAGGGAGGACAAACGGGACAGAAGACACAGGCTTGGGAGGCTTTATTCTCAGAGCAATGGGAAATGAGAGGACTATAGCAGGATAGTGGCTCTGCCACCTGGGACATCACGGCTCTTCCAGGGCAATATTTCCTACTTATAGAAGTCAGGCTACCACACTCTTAGCAGTCACCCATTCACAAATACCAAGTAAGGGCCCACCGTGCCCTCTACACACACAGTCAGGGAAGATATCCATGCGGATGCCTCGAGATCCACAGAGGCCACAGCAATGGACTCTGCCAGGACGGGGTGGGAGAGGACCTGGCCTAGGAAGGGCATCTAAGATGGGCTGGGCTCCATAGCTAACTCTTTTCACTAAGCTGACAACCTTTTACTTCACATCCAGCAGAACTTAAAAATACATAATGTGTTCTTTAGAAAGAGGGAGTCCTGGCTGGTCCAAAGGTAGTGAGTTATCTCACCTGACTGTTCACAGCCAGTTACAGATCAAATTCCTTGTTCTACTCTTTCTACCTTCTCACTATGGCATCTGACTAGTCTTAAAAAAAAAAAAAAAAAAAGTGAGTCCTTACCGGGATGGCACTGGATAACACCTTAGGCTGGACAAATACTTCAGGATCCTGGTTCTGCTGCATAGACTGAAATGTTTATGAAGAAAAGATAGACGGATATAAGAAGTTTCAATTAAGAAGACTTCCCAGTCTTAATTGAAAAAGACTTTCCCAGTGGAAAATCTAGGTTAGTTAGTAACAGAAAATGGTTCAGATATTAACTAGTTCCTAGATTCCCATGGGAAGAGTCTGACAGGAACTTGCAACTATGCAGCCAACAATTCAACTGCACTAGAGCTCTGCGACAGCCTCTCCTCTTTAGCTCCTGAGGGAAGGGGTGTGTGCAGAGCCTTTCAGGTATCTTTAAAGAAAAACCTGAAACCTGTATCTCCTATAAAAGCCAGGGACAGCCCAGGAATATATATAAGTTTTAATTTTTGTGGGTATATCGGTGTATATATTTATGAGGTATATGAAATGTTTTGATATAGGCATGCGATGCATAATCACATCATGGAAAACGGGGTATCCATCCCCTCACGAATTTTTCTTTTGTGTTACAATCTAATTATACTCTTTTCATTACTTTAAAATATATACTTAAATTATTATTGACTATAATCACCCTGTTGTGTTATTAAATACAGGTGTTATTCATTCTACTTTTTTTTTGTATGCATTAACCATCCCCACCTCCCCCCACCTTCCCACTACCCTTCCCAGCCTCTGGTAACCATCCTTCTATTCTCTATCTCCATGAGTTCAAATAAAGTAAGAACATGTGATATGATATCTGTCCTTCAGCCTGGGCATATTTTTGCTGCTGAGTCTGTAGAGATGAGAGATCTAGGCAGCATGGCATCTCTTTATAAGGTGATGTAAACATGGACAGTTGAAAAAATCAGCTTTATTTGACCTCATACCTTCAAGTCTAGGATGCTCTTATGGCACCTCTAGGGTACTTGGCACAAGGTAGGCACTCTAGGAGACCACCGTGGGAGATAGGAAGGGAGTTTAGCTTTGGAATAATTTGGTCCTCAGTCAAATGAGGACTCCTGGAACTGCTGGGCAAAAGCAAAACAAACATACAACCCCCACTAACGTGAATATCCAGATAGGAAAATATAAATTACTTGGTTGTTCATGATAGGGCTTCTTACCTCACCTGTCTCCTAGCCTCTGACATACTTTAAAGGGACAACTCTTTAAAACTGTCAGTGTCATAACAGTTAAAACCAAGGTCTCTGTAGTTTCATCCCATCCAGTTACAGTTACCCACTGTGCCCATCTCCACCCTCCTGCCATTACCTGAAGGGGAGCAAGCACCATGTTGCTCAGGGAGGCTGAGGCCGCCGCTCTTGCTGCTGTCTTAGAGGGAGGCTCTATGAAGCTCTCAGGTGTGGCCAGCTGACCAGCTGCTGGAGAAAAGCTGGCTACCATTGCACCTTTCCCAAGTGGTTGTGTCTGTATTTGGTCATGCTGTGGGGTCAACCTGAGTTTCTGGAGAAGATCAACGCTTGGGAGGGATGTGCCAGCTGTGTTCGTCACGTTCAGTGGGGCCCTGAAGGGGCTCTGGTTGGCAATCAGACTGGCATGGCTTAGCTCAGGGACTGGCTGGTTCAGGAGTGGAGACCTCTGTCTAGGCGTGGTCTTCACTGCCTGCATCATGGTGCTGTTTCGAGGTAAACTGGGGGGAACCTGTGCAGTAGGAGCTTCAGCTGGCAGGGTGGGACTGAGAACGGGGCTCAACGGGATTGTGTAGGTTGGGGCATGCTTTTCATTGGACTGTGTGATGGAGGCTGGAGTGATTAGCACCGGGGTGGTGATTTCAGGCTGGACTGAGTGGTGGGCAGCAGAAGGGACACCCAGGGTTTCTGATTGAGGGGCTCCTCCTGACTGCTCAAAGGGAAATGGTAGGAAGGAATTGGGCTCTTTCTGGGAGACATCTCCTGGCAACCTCTCCATTTCTTCTGAATCCAGACCCACAACTGTTGGTTGTTCCTTTGGCAAAGAGGTTCCAAATAACTCTTCTACCGTCAGATGCTTGTGTCCAGACGGAGCAGACTGAAAAACAAATGAAACCACCCAATCAAAGAGGTCTCTTATAAATCAGCATAACCAAACTTCTTTTCCAGAAGCCAAAGATTTTGCAGAATCAAGGATGGATGGAGTATAAAAATAAGGAATGGAAAAAACTGAAGATGTACTAAGGATTAAGGCCCAGGTTCATCTAGTGACCCCAGGTTGGTGGATGGAAATTTGCGTTGGTAATATAATTCAAATTTTTAGGGTCTCTGGGTAGCAGGATCAGAATTCACCATTCTTTTTCTTGGCAAAGCTGACTGTGCCCAATTGCCTCATGTCAGCAACACATAGGGAAATGACACTAGAGGAGACACAGGGACCAAATGCTCATCAGGTGATTCTACCTTTACTTTCACTGTTCTTGATGAAACGCTAGGCACTGGACCTCAGAGACTGGGTCTCAAATATCAGAAAATAAATCTAATCATTTAATAGTGGGCCATCCCCACCTCCCCCTGCCTTATTCCCTACTCACAGAATTCTTAAGAAAAAGCATTTAAGCCTGACAATTTAAAATTTATATATATTTTAGTAAGTTGGCTTATTGACACCATAACTGTTCAAAGGAAAAACATTCGTGCTTTTCTGTACTTTTAAGCAGTATTCCCATAGTCAATAACCTTTATTTCCTGAGTACTCACAGGCTGCCAGGTCTTGCTCTAACCTGGGCCCACGGGATGCAGCAAGGGAGTAACAACAGTTCTCACAGAGCTTACATTTTAGTGGGAGACACACCTAAGCACTTTGAAAACACAGACAGCCTCAACTTTTTATTCCTAAAATAAGTGAATTAGTTGTTTAGATCTGTTTATACTGGAAAAATTAGTTCACTGAAACACATGATTCTCAAGGCTTCAGAAAGTCTGTAAGGCCCCAAAGTACACTGCAAATTAGTATAATATCAATATTATAAGACTATGGTGTGATCACATTTCTACAGGAAAACAAACCTAGTTTTGTCCAGGCAAATGTTTCATCCATTTGATAAAAATTCTTGAATTTATCAGGTGCCAGGCATTGTGCTATGACTGTGATGTGAAAGAAGAGGCCAGGACAACTGGTAAGGGCCCCCCCAACCGGCCCCCCGCGCGCACACACACAAGGCAGAGTTGCAGAGCTCAGTGGGAGGGAAGGCACTAGGAAGAGGAGTGAAACTGGGGAGGGATGAGGTGAGCTGAATGGGGAGCACAGCCACTGAGAGAGCCGCACGTGCTTCAGCACAGCTGGGTCAGAGGCTGGGTAGAAGGGTGACAGGGAAAGAGAGAAGCAGCAGGCAGACTGCAGAGTATCTGAGACACGTTACAGGATCTGGACTTTATCCACAGGGTAATGGCAACATGTTGAGGGGATGAGCCATCAGGCTTTATATTTTAGAATGTGCACTTGGTCGGCCACATAAAGGACAAATTGTAGGGGTGAGATTGAGAAGAGTCTGGACTAAGATACTGGCAGAGAAGAGGATGAGAACTGGAGTTGGAATGGAAGGAGTTGGTGGCTGGCCAGGTAGGAGCAAGGAGCCTAGAGGACACATTGGTATCTCGGTATTGGGTGGTGGTATCACTGCCTGGGCAGGCCAGCCCAGGAAAAGCCCCTAGGGTTAGGGAGAGGGGGAAGCTGAAGTTAGTTGTGAACATGTCTGGAGGTCTCTGTGGGACATCTAGAACCTGGAGGTACTGACTTAGAACACAAAATGGTAATGCTATTTTGTGTTATTAAAACACAAAAATGGTAATACAAGGGAGCAAAGGCATCCCCTCAGGAGGCTGCAGTGACACAGCTGTGATGTCCCATCAACCATCCAGAGGCAGGGCCTGGTGCTGACCGCCGCTGCCTGGCTCTGCTCCTTTCCAGCTGTGTGGCCTGAGGAGTGCTGTCCACTTCTCTGAGTCTCAGGCCTCTATAAAGTAGGGAGGGCTGGTGGGAGGCTGAAATTTATGGAACCCAGCACACAGGAAGTGTGTGTTTAATGTCAGCACTCCTAACACCATGGAAAGCAAGTTTGCCAAGGCAGGGGATCTCTTTCTCAAGTATTCCCCAATCCTTGCCTTTCTTGCTCTTGGACTTGCCTACCCAAGTAATGGCACCACCACCCAGGACCACAGACCCCATCAGTACATAGCAGACACTCAACAGTGTTCTCTCCTAAAGTTCTTTCGGGGAGTAGGGGGAAGTCAGTACGAGGAGAGGGAGCTTAAGGCAAGAGATCCCGTGTCAGGAGGGGCTCATGTCAGACAACAGAGAAAGAGGGCCAGCAGCGATGAGCATGCAGGCAAGTTTGCATGTGAAGGACAGAAAGTTAAGGGAGTGCCATTCTGTCTTCTCTCCCTGGTATGAGGACAGCATCATCTGCTAGGTGAGAGGGACAGGGCAGGTCTGAAAAAATGTAGTCAGTAAAAAGTAACTGTTGTGGAGGAAGAGGCAAGAACCTCCCACAGTTGTAAAAAAGTTGTAGCTTCATATCAAACCATTTCACCTTCGAAAATATTCAATAAAGAGATTCTACTAATGTTAGAATCTCACTTCAAATATAAGACAGTATTAATATATGATTTTAGACCATGGATACAAAAAAATACTAAAGATCTTATATGGTTCAATTTCTTCATATTTTTACTTCTGAAAAAAACTGTAGAGTTTAGGGTCTGAAATAAAAGATACCTCTGCTGTTAACTGGCAAAATTACATAATCTTTCTTTTTCTTTCTCTTTTTTTTGAGACAGGGTCTCATTCGGTCAGACTGGAGTGCAGTGGTATGATCACAGCTCATGCAGCCTTAACCTTCCAGACTCAAACAATCCTTTCACATAGCTGGGACCACAGGTGCATGCCACCATGCTGTTTATTTTTAAATTTTTTGTAGTGAGCCATTGAGCCCAGCATAATCTTTCTAATTCAGTTCCTTATCTGAAAAGCGAGGACATTGTGACAATGATCTCAGAGCACTGTTGTGAGAATTAAATTCTCAATATAATGTCTGGTGCCCAAAAAGCATTAAATTGAAGTTGGCTTAAACTATAATCACATAAACACCATGTGGTCTTTTTTTTTTTTTTTTTTTTCAGACATAGTCTTGCCCTATCGCCCAGGCTGGAGTGCGGTGGCGCGACCTCAGCTCACTGTAACCTCCTCCTCCCAGGTTCAAGCGATTCTCCTGCCTCCTGAGTAGCTGGGATTATAGGCATGCGCCACCACACCCAGCTAATTTTTGTATTTTTAGTAGAGACGGGATTCACCATGTTGCCCAGGCTGGTCTCGAACTTCTTCTGACCTCAGGTGATCTGCGTGCCTCGGCCTCCCAAAGTGCTGGAATTACAGGCATGAGCCACTGTGCCCGGCTCACCATGTGGTCTTAATAGCAAGCATGGAGTACCAAACAAAAATTCATTAAATGCTCCTGGAATATCATATCCCACAATGCAAGACAACAACAACAAAACACCTGGTAGGATAACCAAGGCTAGGCTATTATAAGCCTCCTGGTCACTCCCGATGCAAAAAATCATCAAGGACACAGCTGTTTGGTAATATTTCAAACCCATTCCATCTAGGTCAAAATAGACAACAAATTTTCCCTTGGGACAGACTTCTCTGTCCAGGCCACATAGCTGCAGACATGTGCACAGGTTCCATTTACTACACTGAACATTGTGACTTAGTCACTTGTGAATTCATGGCATCATAAATGTCTACTGACAGCACAATAGACATTTATCTCCCTATTTTAAAAAATTGTAGTAAAATATACATAAAACTTGCCATTTTAACCATATTTAAGTGTAAAATTCAGTGGCCTTTAGTACATTCACATTGTTGTTTTTAAGGTTCATCCATGTTCTAACATGTATCAGAATTTCATTTCTTTTTATGGCCGAATAATGTTCCAATGCATGTATATATGACATTTATTTATCCAGTCATCCATTAATGGACACTGGAGTTCTTGAGATGTTCCCACCTTCTAGCTAGTGCAAATACTGCTGCTATAAACACTGGTGTGGAAGTATCTGTTTGAATGTTTGTTTTCAATTCTTTTGGGTATATACCCAGGAGCAGAATTGCTGGGTCATATAGTAATTCTAAGTTTAACTTTTTGAGGAATCACCAAACTGTTTTTTCCAAAGTGCCTGAATCATTTTACATTATCACCAGCAATTCAACAGGGTTGCCGGTATACAGCAGTTTATGAGGTAACAGAGTATATGGAGTATTCTCCATTACTCTCCAACACTTGTGATGTTCCATTTTAACAATATTAGCCATCCTAATGAGTATGAAGTGATACCTCAATGTGGTTTGAATTTGCATGTCCCTAATGACTAATGATGTGGAGTATCTTTTCATGTGCTTATTGGCCATTTGTATATCTTATATGGAGATTCCTATTAAAATCTTTTACCCAGTTTTGAATTGGGTTAATTCCTTTTTATACACATTATATGTTTAGAAAACAAATGGGTCAGGCTGGGCGCGGTGGCTCATGCCTGCACTTTGGGAGGCCGAGGCGGGCGGATCACAAGGTCAGGAGATCGAGACTATCCTGGCAAACATGGTGAAACCCCATCTCTACTAAAAATACAAAAAAATTAGCTGGGCGTGGTGGCGGGCGCCTGTAGTCCCAGCTACTTGGGAGGCTGAGGCAGGAGAATGGCGTGAACCCGGGAGGCGGAGGTTGCAGTGAGCCGAGATAGCGCCACTGCACTCCAGCCTGGGTGACAGAGTGAGACTCTGTCTCAAAAAAAAAAAAAAAAAAAAAAAAAAAAGGGTCAGGTTTCTTAGCAAAAAAAAGTACTGGAAAACAACACTAATTTTTTTTTTTTTTTTTTTTTAATTTTTGAGATGGAGTCTCGCTGTCACCCAGGCTGGAGTGCAGTGGTGTGATCTTGGCTCACTGCAACCTCCACCTCCTGGGTTAAAGCGATAGTCCTGCCTCAGCCTCCCAAGTAGCTGGGAATGCAGACATGCGCCACCACGCTTGGTTAATTTTTGTATTTTTAGTAGACATGTATTTTTAGTAGCATTTCACCATGTTGGCCAGGCTGTTCTTGAACTTCTGACTTCAGGTGTTCTGTCTGCCTCGGCCCCCAAAGTGCTGGGATTACAGCCACTGTGCCTGGCCAACAAGACTAATTCTTATTAATGCAAATTAAATGGATCATAACCACCCCATTCTATTACAGACATATGTATACAGACACACAAACCAATATTTAGATATAAACTACTTTGAAAAACAGAAATCAGATTGGGTCTATGTTGCAGAAATTTAAGAAAAGGAATAATCAAATGCCAGGACATGGAGAAACCTCATCACAAAATACACCTGAGGCATAATCCAGACAGCAATTTTTACTTGTCCAGTGAAACATGAATTACCTTTGAACAGCCAAAAATCTACTTTAAGTCAGGCAGAGTGCCTCATGCCTACAATCTCAGCACTTTGGCAGGCCTAGGCGGAAGCACTGCTTGAAGCCAGGAGTTTAAGATCAGCCTGGTCAACATATTGAGACCCTGCCTCTACAAAAAATTTAAAAATTAGCTGCACAAGGTGGTGTGCACCTGTGGTCCTGGCTGCTTGGGAGGCTGAGGCAGGAGGATCGTTTAAGCCCAAGAGTTTGAGGTTACAGTAAGCTATGATCAGGCCACTGCATTCTAGCCTGGGCAACAGAGTGAGACGTTGTCTCTACAAACAAACACACACACACACACCTACTTTAAATTAAAATATGAAACCACCATACGGTAGAACCCTGACCCCTGACTTTAAAAGCAGCAGAAAGTTTTCAGATTCTCTATGCTGCCTCCCTATAACTACTGCGAGGCCAGACAGATTCTCTAACTTTCTCTAGAATGGGGTGTATGGTAAAGCATTACAGTTTTGGAGGTTTTCTCATATAAGAGGGAATAAATGAATTTGTGATGGCAATAATGAATCATCATACACAGAATGCTCACTATGTGGAAGGCCCTATGCTAAGCACTTTACATGTATTACTCTATTCATCTGCTAGAGTAGGTAAATCATTATTGCCACTTTATAGATGATGCCCAAATACAACAACAGAATCAGACTCCAACTTAGTTCTAACAATACAGTCTACATCCTTAAGCAGTGTGCCACCATACAGAGATGTCAATTCAGCAGATTATAGGTTACCTAATCACCTGGATGGTGATACTTACCTCTGGAAAACAGGTACAGCTAAGGTTTGAACAACTGAGGTGGCTACAGATCAAAATGCATCAACGTTTGGAAATACTATCATTTGGCACAAACCACGTTTTGGTCAATGATGGACTGCATATACAACAGTGGTCCCATAAGAATATAATATTGTGTTTTTACTAAACCTTTTCTATGGTTAAATATACAAATACCAGTGTGTTACAAGTGCCTATAATACGCAGTGCAGTAATGTGCTGCACAGATCTGTGGCCTAGAAGCCATAGGCTATCCCATCGAGCCTAGGTGTTAGTAGGCAATGCCATCTTGGTTTCTTGGTTTGTGAAAGTATAAATACACTCTACGATGTTCGGAGAATGAAATCGCCTAATGACATATTTCTCAGAAAGTATTCCCATTGTTAAATGACACATGATTGTACCTAACTGGTTGAATTTGTCATAGGAGCCTGGGTGAGCAGAACATTTCTCTTCACACAAATTCCCAAAAGTTTCACAGTCTCTGCATTCTTTTCTGTTTCTGATAAGAAAAACTGGTTGTCCTCCTCTAGCAGCTGGGCTTATTTATTCATAAATTAACCTTCCATCATCCACAGAAAAGGTAAAATGTTACTCTTTCCTCATGCTTGAATATGCTTAAAGTTAGCATTCTGAGTTTTTTAATACTTCACGTAGATCAACTGTTAGTCTGACCGTTTAGCTCAGGAAATGGCATTCAGCGAGCAACAGCATGTACAGCACAGGACAAAATTCTCATATTCAGCATCAGGTTTAATATGGTTCACTCCTCATCCCACAGAGAATTGATGTTTAGAGAATTTTACATTTCTGTTTGGAGCTACTGGTCACTGCAGTGGGCACACTATAAGATAGGCATTATTCTTGAACATAGGAAGCAAACAATAACAAAATATACTACAGAAACAACCCCAAGAAAAGTTTAAAAAAGTGAGCTATGCAACTGAAATGGAATGTAATACTATTAAGGCTTGACAGCAGTACTTGCTCCTCAGCACTAGATGGCAGTGTTACTAAACAAATGTAGTATCTGTCTGTGGCAGCTGATGATAAATTTAAACTAATTTTAGTCAATCACATGGCTTCTGACAATATCCAGATCTCAGTATTTCATAAAATTTTGTCACTATAACTTAAAAAATGGAGTCTTCCCCCCACCCTGAGATGGAGTCTTGCTCTGTCACCCAGGCTGGAGTGCGGTGGCACAATCTTGGCTCACTGCAACCTCCCTCTCCTGGGTTCAAGCAATTCTCCTGCCTCAGCCTCCTGAGTAGCTGGGATTACAGGCATATGCCATCACGCCCGGCTAATTTTTTATGTTTAGTAGAGACGGTTTCACCATGTTGGCCAGGCTGGTCTCAAACTCCTGACCTCATGATCCGCCTGTCTCGGCCTCCCAAAGTGCAAAGTGCTGGGATTACAGGTGTGAGCCTTCACGCCCAACCAGAAGTGAAGTTTTAAAAGTATATGAAAAATGACGGAATAACAAATCAGCACTATCTGTACCACTCAAGTTCTGTATGTCTACACACTCAGTGCTATTGTTGAAAGGCTTAACAAGCTATGGCTTGTCACACTCACTTTTCATCTTTCAATGGACAGTGCTTTATGACTTTTTTTTTTTTTTTGAGATGGAGTTTCACTCTTGTTGCCCAGGCTGGAGTGCAATGGCACAATCTCGGCTTACTGCAACCTCAGCCTCCTGGGTTCAAGTGATTCTCCTGCCTCAGCCTCCCAAGTAGCTGGGATTACAGGCATGTGCCACCACCCCAGGCTAATTTCTTTTCTATTTAGTAGAGATGGGGTTTCACCATGTTGGTCAGGCTGGTCTGGAACTCCTGAGCTCAGGTGATCCACTTGCCTTGGCCTCCCAAAGTGCTAGGATTACAGGCGTGAGCCACTGTGCCTGGCTGATTCTTTTTTGTTGTTGTTGGATTTTTGAAACAGGGTCTCCCTTGGTCGCCCAGGCTGGAGTGCAGTGGTGCAATCTTGGCTCACTATAACCTCCACCTCCCGGTTTCAAGCGATCCTCCCACTTTAGCCTCCTGAGTAGCTGTGATTACAGGCGTGCACCACCACATCCGACTAATTTTTGTATTTTTAGTAGAGACAGGGTTTCATCATGTTGGCCAGGCTGTTCTCAAACTCCTGGACGCAAGGGATCCGCCTGCCTCCACTTCCCAAAGTCCCGGGATTACAGGTGTGAGTCACCATGCCTGACCTTACAATTCTTAAGGCATTTTTTTCTGGTCCATTTCTTCCTTAGGGTCTCACAACAAATCTGCATTAGGCAGTACAATAATCCTTAACCTCATGATTCACAAAAGCAAGATGAAGTGATTCATGATTTAGAAAGGGGAAGTAGTAAGCCCACTGCACACTCCTGGATGATGATCCTAAATCCAGATACAGTAAAAATGGGGCATGGGAAGCTAGAATACAAAATTTGGTTTAAATTAATTATCTAAATATCTAAAAACATTTTGGATACATTGTTGATGTGAATGTAAAACTGTACAGACTTCCTAGAAAACAGTTTGGTGGTTTCTTTCTTTTTTTTTTTTTTTTGAGACACGGTTTTGCTCTTGTTGCCCAGGCTGGAGTGCAGTGGCATGACCTCGGCTCACTGCAACCTTTGCCTCCCAGGTTCAAGCGATTCTCGTGCCTCAGCCTCCTGAGTAGCTGGGATTCAGGCATCACCACCACCATGCCCGTCTAATTTTTGTATTTTTAGTAGAGACGGGGTTTCACCATGTTGGTCAGGCTGGTCTCGAACTCCTGACCTCAGGTGATCCACCTGCCTTGGCCTCCCAAGGCAGTTTCTTATTAAACTAAAACATGCAATACCAAATGACCTGACACTTGCACTCCTGGGCATTTATCTCAGAGAAATGAAAATTTATGTTCACACAAAAACCTGTACATAAATGTTCATAGGAGCTTTATTTGTAATAACCCAAAACTGAAAACAATCTAGATGTTCTTCAGTAAGTGAGCTGCCAAAAACAGTTAAACAAATTTTGGTACTTGCATATCATGTAATACTCTCAGTAATAAAAGGAAACAAACTTGATATATATAACAACTTCAGTGAAATGTTCAGGAATTATGCTGAGTGAAGAAAGACAATCTCAAGAGGTTATATATGTGATTCCATTTATATAATATTCTTTTAATGACATTATAGAACTGGAAAATGGATTAATAGTTGCCAGGGCTAAACGATGGCGGGATCGGGGAGGCAGAGGTAGATGCAGAGGCAGAATAGGGTATGACAGGGAAGTCAGTGTGTTTATGAAAGGGCAAAACATCCTGGTGGTGATGAAAATATTTAGCATCTTGACTGTGGTAGTGGATATACAAAGCTATACATGAGATAAAATTACATAGAACTGAATATACACACAAATAACAAAGGAAATCTGAACAAGATGTGTGGATTGTGTTAATATCCTGGTTGTGATATCATACTATATTTTGCAAAATGTTATCAATGGGAAAATGGGTAATGGGTACATAGGATCTTTCTGCATTATTTCTTACAACTGCATATAAATCTGTAATTATCTAAAAAAAAAAAAGTCTGCTTAAAAAACGACGGATTTTATTTGATATCTGTTCTTTTATCAGACTATCAGTTATAAAGAGAACTAATTCAACAAATATTTACAGTGCTACATGCTAAGGATACAGCAATGAACAAGGCTCATAAAACTGCCCTTCTTTCCTGTAAGAGACAGCTTAAAAACAAAAAACCAAAACTGCTTTACATGGCGCTTATATTTTGGTGGGCAGGAGACAGACAAAAAACAAAAACAGAAACCATGTTAGCTGGTTAGAAACCTTAGTGAGAAAATAAAGTACAGCAAGAGGATGGAGGTGAGGGAGGGTTGTTTTATTTTATTTATTTACTTATTTGAGCCGGAGTCTTGCTCTGTCGCCTAGACTGGAGTGCAGTGGCGCAATCATGGCTCACTGCAACCTCCACCTCTCGGGTTCAAGCGATTCTCCTACCTCAGCTTCCCAAATAGCTGGGATTACTGGTGTCTATTACCACGCCCGGTTAATTTTGTATTTCTAGTAGAAACGGGGTTTTGCCATGTTGGCCAGGCTGGTCTCGAACTCCTGACCTCAGGTGATCCGCCTGCCTTGGCCTCCTGAAGTGCTGGGATTACAGGCATGAGCCACTGCACCTGGCAGTTTTATTTTATTTTTAAATTAAATTAAATTAAATTAAATTAAATTAAATTAAATTAAATTAAATTAAATTAAATTTTTGAGACAGGGCCTTGCTCTGCTACCCAGGCTGGAGTGCAGTGGTGTGATCATGGCTCACTGCAATTTCAAACCTCCTGGGCTCAAGCGAGGCTCCTACCTCAGCCTCCCAATTAGCTGGGACCACAAGTGCATGACATCACGTCTGGCTAATTTTAAAATTTGTTTCTACAGAAGGGGTCTCACCATGCTGCCCAGGCTGGTCTCTAACTCCTGGGATCAAGTGATCCTCCTGCCTTAGCCTCCCAAAGAGCTGAGATTACAGATGAGAGCCACCGTGCCTGTCCAAGGGGTGTTACTGTTATTATTTTTTTCTTCCTTGAGACAGAGTCTTACTCTGTTGCCCAGACTGGAGTGCACTGGTGCAGTCTTGGCTCACTGCAACCTCTGCTTCCTGGGTTCAAGCCATTCTGGTGCTGCAGCCTCCTGAGTAGCTGGGATTACAGGCACGTGCCATCACACCCAGCTAATTTTTGTATTTTTAGTAGAGACAGGGTTTTGTCAATTGGCCAGGCCGGTTTCAAACTCCTGGGCTCAAATGATCTGCCTGCCTCAACCTTCCAAAGTGCTGGCGTTACAGGTGTGAGCCACTGTGCCTAGCCAAGGGTTATTTTAAATAGGGTAGTCAGAGAAGGCCTGACTTACGGAGGACATATGAGGCTTGAGGGAGTAAAGGGAGCAAGCCCTATCTGGGAGGAAAGTATTACAGACCAAGGGAACAAGTGCAAAGGCCTGTCCCGAGGCAGGAACATATCTGGCACATTTGGGGAAAGGCAAGAGAGCCAATGGGACTGGAGCCAGGTGAGCAATGCAGAGTGACAGATGAGGCCCGGGGTAGAGGGGCCAGATAAGGTAGGGCCTCGTGGGCCACTGTCATGATCCTGGCTATTATTTGAGTGAGCTGGGACACTGCTGGAGGGTTTTAAGCAGAGGAATGCCACAATCTGACTTATGTTTTGCAAGGATTACTCTGGCTGTTGGGTTAAGAATAGGTAAGAGGCAACCAGGGGGCAAAAGATGGGAAACCAGGTAGCAGGCTACTGCAAAAAGGTTAAACAGTTACTCAGATCATAATGACCCAGGAGGATGTCATTATGCTGCTGCACATATGAACCTTGACACAACTGACAAATCAAACTTGCACTCATTAGAATCCGTACTGAATGTTACTCTTTGTTACTTAGGACAAAGCTAGAGCTTTAGCTGTACAAACCTTATCTTGTGACCCGGAGGGCGTTTCTTCTAGAGTCTCGGTGCTTCCCAGATTGGAGAGCTGAGTGCTTGGCTGCAACCCAGGGCTGGAGATATTTGAGTCACCCATCTGATTCTTTAAAAAGTTAAAAGAAAAAATATATCTTGTGAAAAAAATTTGCTATTATTTGTCTCACAAAACAGCATCTGAGGTTATCAAAAATGCTATTTTTTAAAAAGAAGAAAAATCAACCTCAAAATGTTTGCTCTGTACTCCAATGTAAGTAACATGCAATAAAATTTCTAGAACACTGAGCACCTAATTTTAGACAACAGCGTTGGCCACAACTGTTATTTTTATCACCTTTTTAAGAAAAAGATAATGGTATTACTTTATCACATATTCTTTTAATCTTATTTATTTGTTTTTCCAAGATGGAGTCTTGCTCTGTTGCCCAGGCTGGACTGCAGTGGTGCAATCTTGGCTCACTACAACCTCTGCCTCCTGGGTTCAAGCAATTCTCCTGCCTCAGCCTCCCGAGTAGCCGGGATTACAGGTGCGAGCCACCATGCCCAGCTGGTTTTTCTTTTTTTTTTTTTGTATTTTTAGTAGAGACAGGGTTTCACCATGTTGGCCAGGCTGGTCTCAAACTCCTGACCTTGTGATCCGTCGACCTCGGCCTCCCAAAGTGCTGGGATTACGGGTGTGAGCCACTGGGCCCAACCTGATTTTATTTTTAAATAAAAGCTAACATATGGTGAAATTAATTTTTAAGGGGGTGTACAGTTCTATTTATGTCCCTATCAGCATAATCAGGATATAAAACAGTTCCATCATCCAAAAAAAAATTCCCTTGTGCTGTCCTACTGCAGTCATGCCCTCCCTCCACTCCTGGCAACTAGGTCTATTCTCTCTCACTCTAGTTTTGTCTCTTCAAAGATGTCATATAAATGGAATATAAGTAGAATGCCAGCTTCTTGCACTTAGCATAATGCCTTTAAGGTACATCCAAGCTGTTGTATGGTATTAATAGTTCATTCCTTTTTATTGCTGAGTAGTATTACATTATATAAATACGTGAGTGTTTAACCATTCACCCACAGAAGCACATCTGTGTTGTTTCTGTTTTTTGGTGGTTATGAATACAACATCTATAAACACTGATATAGGTTTTTAAGTGGACAAAAATTTCTTTTTTTTTTTTTTTTTGAGATGGAGTCTCACTCTGTTGCCCAGCCTGGATTTTAGTGGCTTGATCTCGGCTCACTGTGATCTCTGCCTCCCAGATTCAAGCAATTCTCTTGCCTCAGCCTCCTGAGTAGCTGGGATTACAGGCGCGCACCACTACGCCTAGCTAATTTTTATATTTTTAGTAGAGACGGGGTTTCACCATGTTGGCCAGGCTGGTCTCGAACTCCTGACCTTAAGT
This sequence comes from Symphalangus syndactylus, assembly GCF_028878055.3. NCBI lineage: Eukaryota > Metazoa > Chordata > Mammalia > Primates > Hylobatidae > Symphalangus > Symphalangus syndactylus. The sequence goes on along the minus strand of NC_072423.2, from coordinate 107,655,682 downwards.
GATTCACCCTCCTCGGCCTCCCAAAGTGCTGGGGTTACAAGCGTGAGCCACACCGTGCCTGGCAAAATTTGTTTCTCTAGGGTAAATACCTAGGAGTGGTACTTCTTGGGTCATATGATAAATACATTTTTCTTCTAAAAGTTTTATAGTTTTATATTTTACATTTACATCTATGACACATTTTGAGTTGATTATTCTCTAAGATGTTATTAGGTTAGGTTTTTTTTTTTTGTCACATATGGACATCCAATTGTACTAACATTATTATTTTTTTTTTTTTGAGACGGAGTCTCGCTCTGTCGCCCAGGCTGGAGTGCAGTGGCGCAATCTCGGCTCACTGCAAGCTCTGCCTCCTGGGTTCACGCCATTCTCCTGCCTCAGCCTCTCCGACTAACTGGGACTACAGGCGCCCGCCACCATGCCCAGCTAATTTTTTTTTTTTGTATTTTTAGTAGAGACGGGGTTTCACTGTGGTCTCGATCTCCTGACCTCGTGATCCGCCCGCCTCGGCCTCCCAAAGTGCTGGGATTACAAGCGTGAGCCACCGCGCCCGGCCCTTTTTTTTTTTTTTTTTTTTGTGGACTGAGTCCTGCTCTGTCACCCAGGCTGGAGTGCAGTGGCGCAATCTTGGCTCACTGCAACCTCCACCTCTTGGGTTCAAGTGATTCTCATGAACCTCAGCCTCCCTCAACCTCCCAAGTAGCTGGGACTATAGGCACATACCACCACACCCAGCTAATTTTTCTATTTTTAGTAGAGATGGGATTTCACCATGTTGGCCAGGCTGGTCTTGAACTCCTGACCTCAAGCAATCCACCTGCCTCAGTCTTCCAAAGTGTTGGGATTGCAGGAGTGAGCCACCACACCTGGCCCCAGGCTGGTCTTAAACTCCTGGACTCAAGCAATCTATCTGCTTCAGCCTCCCAAAATGCTGGAAGCCGTATGCCACTGCCCCAAGCCCCAGATTTGTAATTTTTAGAGACAGGCTGGATAAGGTTGCAACACTAGGTCACTTGGCAATAACTGAGAGCTGGGCTGTAAATGACCCTTTACATACGAACTAGCTCTCAACCTGCTTCAGTTCTACCCGGCCTGCTTTACTCACTATCATGGCTTCCCTGGCCCTTGGGGCATTTGATTTGCAATTCTTAAATATAAGCAACAAAACTGGCTTATATTGTTAGGTTGTATTTTAATGAAAGTTCTCAAGAATTTAATGTATTTCTGATACTTGTGCAGGGCCTTTCTTGGAGATTTTGTGTTTGTTAATAACAGCATCCAGTGTTTGTAAAAATGAGGGAAAATGGGCAATCACAGACAAACCTGCTGAAGGGTAATTTTATAATATTTGGTAAAAATCTTAAAAACATAAAAATCCTTTGATCTACCAATTCCATTTGAAGTAATTTATTCTAATAAAAAGTTAATGCTGTACATGAGGATTTTACAAGGATTCAGCTATAAGGATATATCGCCAAGTTCTTTTTTTTTTTTTTTTTTTTTGAGACGGAGTCTTGCTCTGTCACCCAGGCTGGAGTGCAGTGGCGCAATCTCGGCTCACTGCAAGCTCCGCCTCCCGGGTTCACGTCATTCTCCTGCCTCAGCCTCTCCGAGCAGCTGGGACTACAGGCGCCCGCCACCACGCCCGGCTAATTTTTTTGTATTTTTAGTAGAGACGGGGTTTCACCGTGGTCTCGATCTCCTGACCTCGTGATCCACCCGCCTCAGCCTCCCAAAGTGCTGGGATTACAGGCGTGAGCCACCGCGCCCGGCTATCGCCAAGTTCTTAATAGAAAGAATTAGAGAAGCCTAGGGTATCATTTATATAATGCACATAAGGAAAAACACACAGCTATAAATATCAGTTCTTTTTTCAAAAACTTCATTCTACCAAATGAAATCTCATAGGGATTCTCTGTGAGATGAATAGTTACTGTCAATAAAAAAGATAGTTATTTGGGACAAAACAGGTTACCAAAGAACATTTAATAAATCTAATGTACACAAACATACCACTTACACTTGGACATATTTTTGCAAGGATACATAACAAAGTATTAGCAGTGATTATTTCTAGGTGGTAGAACTATGATATTTTCTTTTGTTTACTGTAATTTTTGAATATAAAACGTTCTCTGTAAGCTGTTTTAAAAAAAGAATAAACTTTTCTACAGTTTATACTGCTTACATAATAAGAAAAATAATGGTGTTCCTGTTTATTTAGGTATTTATTTTTATTGTTTTTTGAGACAGGGTCATGCTCTGTTGCCCAGGTTGGAGTGCAGTGGCAGAATAACAGCTCACTGCAACTTGGAGCTGTTGGGCTCGTGATCTTTCCACCTCAGCCCCCAAACAGCCAGGACCACAGGTGCACACCACCACATCTGGCTGATTTTTAAATTTTTTATAGAGATGGGATCTCATTACATGTTGACCAGGCCTGTTCTCAATCAATTCTCCTGCTCCAGCCTTCCAAAGCGCTGGGATTATAGGCATAGCCACAGCACCTGGCCTATCCTATTTTTTTTTTCTTTTCTGTTTTCTTTTTAAGAAATAGAGTCTTGCTGTCACCCGAGCCGGAATGCAGCAGTTCAGTCATGGCTCACTGCAGCCTCGAACTGCTGGGCTCAAGTGATCCTCCCGCCTCAGCCTCTGGAGTAGCTGGGACTACAGATGTGTGCCACCATGCCTAACTAATTAAAAAAAAATTTTTTTTTGGTAGAGACAAGGTCTTGCTATGTTGCCCAGGGTGGTCTGAAACTCGTGGATTCAAGCAATCCTCCCACCTCGGGCTCCCAAGGTGCTGGAATTACGGGCATGAGTCACTGTGTCTGGCCTCTATTTTTTAAGAACAAAAATACTCTGGGCTTTAAAAAACTGTTTTGCAATTAAACTAAAACCAAATAAACAACCACCCGAACCCCCGACCAAAATCCAGGATTACATCTATGGCTAGAAGCAACTCAGAATGGGCCAAGTGTGGTTTCAACTATCTTTCTTTACATAAAAAATAAGAAAGTTGAGGCCAGGTATGGTGGCTCACGCCTGTAATCCCAGCACTTTGGGAGGCCGAGGCGGGCCAATCATGAGGTCAAGAGATTGAGACCATCCTGGCCAACATGGTGAAACCCTGTCTCTACTAAAAATACAAAAAATTAGCTGGTGGTGGTGGTGCACGCCTATAGTCCCAGCTACTCGGGAGGCTGAGGCAGGAGGATCGCTTGAATCTGGGAGGTGGAGGTTGCAGTGAGTCGAGATTGCGCCACTGCACTGCAGCCTGGCAACAGAGTGAGACTCCATCTCAAAAAAAAGAAAAAAAGGAAAGTTAATTAAAAGATATTATAGCAGTGTAATATCTTTTTTTTTTGAAGAAAATGCTTATTATACAGATTTTTAATTTTCAAACAGTCTCTAGGCTGGGCACAGTGGCTCACACCTATAATTCCAGCACTTTGGGAGGCCAAGGCGGGAGGACAGCTTGAGCCCAGGAGCTTGTCAAGATCAGCCAGGGCAACACAGTGAGACTCTATCTCTACAAAAAATAAACAAAATTATCCAAGCGTGGTGATGCATGGCCTATAGTCTTGGCTACTTGGGAGGCTAAGATGGGAGAATGTCTTGAGCCCAGGAGGTAAAGGCTGCAGTGGGCCAAGATTGTGCCCCTGCACTCCAGCCTGGGCAACAGAGAGAGACCTTGTCTGAAAAAAGAAAAAAGTCTCATTATTACAAGTGTTCATTCAAAAGTCTGAAATTTCGTTCATTATATCATACTCAGCAGATAGCGGAGACTCAGAATCAGGATTAAATCCCAACACTGAGGCCTAGCTTGCACCCCTGCCCTTGACTCTGCCAATCTTCTGAGTCTTCACCTAAAGATAAACAAAGGGGCCATCTGAAAAAACGTGGCAGCTGAGGGGAGCCCATCCAAACACCAAGACCCATGAATTCATGGGTAACTGCTTATACCAGCTCCATCTGATGAGATGATAGACAAATGCAGATAAGAGAACAAAACTCTAATTCAAAGAAGCGGCCAGGCGTGGTGGCTCACGCTTGTAATCCCAGCACTTTGGGAGGCCAAGGCGGGCGGATCACGAGGTCAGGAGATCGAGACCACGGTGAAACCCCGTCTCTACTAAAAATACAAAAAAATTAGCCGGGCGTGGTGGCGGGCGCCTGTAGTCCCAGCTACTCGGAGAGGCTGAGGCAGGAGAATGGCGTGAACCCAGGAGGCGGAGCTTGCAGTGAGCCGATATCGTGCCACTGCACTCCAGCCTGGGCGACAGAGCGAGACTCCGTCTCAAAAAAAAAAAAAAAAAGAAGCTCCACCTATTGCAGACAGTTTTCAAAAACAGAAAGAACACATGATAAAGTAAATATCAAAGATTTAACCAAATCCCGAAAGGTTTCATTTTAATCTGCCCATAGACAATATTTTATTCCATAGTGTGAAAGAAGTTTATTTAAAACAGAAACTATCATGCTATCTATATTCCTTTTGTAATATTGATATAATTCAAAATAATGTCAGATGTTTAGATTGCCCACCTGACCCTAGAGTTCCTTTAAGGCTTTGTGTTCAAAGATAATGTCTTATTTCCTTCTTTCTCGTTGTGGCTACTTGCCTCTCAGCCTGAGTAAGCCAGGCCACTTACTGGAGTATCTGCTTTAGTGCGCAGCACCTACAGTTTGTGTCCCGTGTGGTACCTTGATACAGGACCTTGATACACTCAGGATGAGTGACAGAGCCCTGGACTTACTAGGTACCTATGAGAACACTGAAAGGGCTCTACAAACAGAACAAAGTATGTACGTAGAAAATCCGCTTGTCATCAAGGGTAGAAGAGGGGAATGTAAGGTAACTTCTAAATCAGAAAGCCATTCTTGAAGTTAGTTCTCATTTGGTTTCCTAAGAATCAATTAATTTATTAGAGAGGTGACTGCTTCTCCAAATTTAACTTCCATAGATCCATTCATTCCTCCTAATTCTCTGTGAGACATTCAAGAATTTGGTGCAAACTTGAAACTTCTCATGGGCTCTCACGTACATTTCTCCATCCTGGAGGTGGGACTTCCTTTGTTATCAGAATGTAGAAGGTCTAAGTAGTTTATGGTAAACATGCCTATTTTTAGTCAGAAGAAACTATCTTTCAGAACACTTTTTTCAAACTTTTTCCTGAACTCCAAATTCTTGAGTTGTTAAAGGGCAGTATGCAAAAAATGGTACTGCAGTCAAGTCAATCTGGGAATTGGTGTTATTGTTTTACTTATTGCAGGACCTCTCAGTTTTGAGCTCTGTAAAGTCCCAAGAGGATGGGAGGTAGAAGAGTCATGCTAACAACAGTACCTTAACTCGTTTTGCAAATTTGAAGCTTTTTTCAGGATCATTGATTAATAACTTAGTAGCTAGTATTATAGCAGAACTGTATGGGAAACAGGGTCTTTTGGACAGTGCTTTTTCACTTTTTGTTCCTTGAAGTTCTGGTGAGGGTGAAATAGGCATGAAAGGAAAGCACTTAATTCAATATTTAATGAAGAGTAAGGTGACAGTATAATTCTGCTAAAACAAAGTTCAGCAGTAGAGAGCTTGTCTCACTCCAGTGAAGCGTGGGGTCTTTGAGGTACCAAGTAAAATTCCAGGAGAGTTTCATAACCATGAAATGCCCACTGCTTGCACATAGTACATGGTTCATAAGCAGGTACTGAATAAATTAACGAAAGTACCACAACTGCCATTTTATTCAACTTTTGGGAGAAAATTTTATCAGCTAATTTATAAACTAAAATGCATAACAGAAGAGAAAGAAAACAGTGTAATTTCAGAAAAGCCTCTCATTTGGGTAAAATTCCAAATGAAGTTTAATGAAGGTTGTGCATCTACCACCAATTACAGACCATGAGTGTATTTTTTAGTATTATGTGGTATAAACTATCAGAATACTTTTCAAAGCCTACACAAATTCCTAGGACCACTGAGGATCCTAACAGAAACTGCAATGGTGAAGCAAGAGGCACGAAGCTTTACCAGAACTAGCTGCTGCGAGCTAACTTCTGCACTCCAAGACCATCTTCTCCCATAGTAATCTTACAGGAATAGAAAAAAGCATTGTAAATTTTCCTGCCAAAAACAAGTACTCTGGGGTAAGCAAGTTCTTTCCTTATGTTTTAGGTTTAAAATTGTAAGACACACCTGTTTTAAAAAAAAGAGACACGGGTCTCACTGTTGCCCAGACTGGAGTGGAGTGGCACAATCATAGCTCACTGCAGCCTCCAACTCCTGGGGTCAAGTGATCTTCCTTCTTCAGCCTGCCAAGTAGCTGGGACTGATTAGAGGAGCGTGCTAACACGCTTTCTTTTTGAACTTATATTTCTGCTGGCCCTGGAGGCCAGCTTCCATAGTAAAATAGTCTCCTGCAGACCTCCTCCTCCCGTTTTGGTCTTCCCTGGTCAGCACCCAAGTACCCAGAGAGCCTCACCCTCTCATATTCATCCTTGGCTCTGCTCAGCATCTCCAGGATGTCGATGGGCCTGTGGTCGCTGCAGCCATTGGCCTGGCTGGGACTCTGTTTATCCCGAGCAGCTTGCTGGGATCGCCGTGTCTCCTCTTCTACCACACTAGAGGAGAAGAACAAGGTTTTAGAAAGGCCTCTTGAAACAAAATCTGACCCAAGATTTCTTTTGGTGTTCATCTTCCAAGGATACACTAAGAGTGTCACATGATGACATTATTCTTTTTTTTTTTTTTTTTTTTTTTTTTTTGAGACGGAGTCTCACACTGTCGCCCAGGCTGGAGTGCAGTGGCGCAATCTCGGCTCACTGCAAACTCCACCTCCTGGGTTCACGCCATCCTCCTGCCTCAGCCTCTGGAGTAGCTGGGACTACAGCGCCCACCACCACGCCCGGCTAATTTTTTGTATTTTTAGTAGAGACGGGGTTTCACCATGTTAGCCAGGATGGTCTCAATCTCCTGACCTCGTGATATGCCCTTGGCCTCCCCAAGTGCTGGGATTACAGGCGTGAGTCACTGCGCCCAGCCGATTACATTATTCTTGCAATATATAACACAGAAGCTCAGTTACCTCATTTCAGGAATAAATGACTTGCCATTTCACCGTCTCATTAACACTGCCAATATTTACCCTTCAGAAGGATAAAAATACAGAATTCCTTCCTAGAGTTGGTAGAGATGCATTAAAAACTCCACTAAGGTATCTCCCTTTTTCCCTTGAAGTATTTCAAAATCAGTCAAACTAATTGCTAAAGTAAATCTGAAAATGGACAATTCCACCAAGACACAGGAAGGCTGCATAGTTGAACAAATCCTCTGTGGAAAGTTTGGATTGACATTGGGCTAGCAAGGACAAAGTCAGTTCTTGAAAATAGAGGTCTTGGTGAATCCTTAAAAGTTAGTAACACTATAAGCAAATAAAAGGTTTCCCTTATTCTCCCTTTTAAAAACCACCAACTTAGCCTGGCCAACTTGGCAAAACCCCATCTCTACAAAAAATACAAAAATTAGCTGGGCGTAGTGGTACATGCCTGTAGTCCCAGCTATTTGGAAGGCTGAGGTGGGAGGACTGCTTGAGTCTGGCAGGTAGAGGCTGCAGTGAGCTGAGATCACGCTACTGCACTCCAGCCTGGGTGACAGAGTGAGACCTTGACTACAAAAAAAAAAAAAAAAAAAACACTAAGTGGGCTTTCAGTTTTTAAGAACACCCCCTTCTCTCTTGTATAGAAAGATCTGAAACAATTATAGCAAAATATTAGGAACTGAAAGCTGGGTGGTAAGCACATACATATTTTGTTATTTCCTATATTTTTCTTCAAGCTTTCAAGCTTGAATAATAAATTTTAATAAAGCAATTTTTTTTTTTTTTTTTTTAAGATTCATTCAGGCCAGGCACAGTGCTCATGTCTATAATCCTAGCACTTTGTGAGGCTGAGGCAGGATGATCACTTGAGCCCAGGAGTCTGAGACCAGCCCAGGCAACATAGTGAAACCCTGTTTTAAAAAACAAAAAACCCAGCCTGCACAGGAGCTCTCATTAGAGTGTGGGGAAGAGGTGAACAGAGATGGCTTTTTTATTTAAAAATAATGGGTTAAACAATATTAAACCGACTTAAAAAAAGAAAAAGAAAAAACAGAATCCTTGAGTTTTATTATTATTTTTGTAGAGATGGGGTTTGATATGTTGCCCAGGCTGGTCTCAAAACTCCTAGTCTCAAGTGATCCTCCTGCCTCAGCCTCCCAAAATACTGGGATTAAAGGCATGAACTACCACAACCTACCCATTGAATTTTTGTTTGTTTGTTTTATTTATTTTTTTATTGTACAGACAAGGTCTCACCATGTTGCCCAGGCTGGTCTCAAACTCCTGGCCTCAAGCAATCCTCCCACCTCAGCCTCCCAAAGTGCCGCGATTATAAGACATGAGCCACCACACCTGGCCAGTTGATTTTTAAGCATGCTAAAATTTATTGTGATTCTCCAAGAAGGGCAGGCCTATAGATTTTCTCAAATTTTATTTGACTATAGAATTTTACTCTGAGGTAGAATTCTTGTTTGGAAAATGTGGCTTTAAGGTAACATGTAGTTTCTCTATCTAGATTCTTATAGCTCCTAATAAGACTATTACTTCTAAAACAAATGTAGCATCATGAGCTTCATGGTAGACTGAAAGACTGGTATGGGATATGAGAATAAGACCAAACATGAATTGTTTATTTAATGCTCAAATATAGGCTACGTCAGCCTGAATCCGTCTTCATAAAGGATCTGTCACACAGCCTGTTTTCCACCTACCTCCTGACATGTTGCCTGACTTGGCCATGCTGGTATTTAACTCTTCTCTGACCCAGACTAGGATCTGTGATGCTGTGATTATTTTGGTTTAAGAGAAGAATATTTCTTTTCTTTTTCTTTTCTTTTTTTTTTTTTTTGAGACAGAGCCTTACTCTGTCACCCGGGCTAGAGTGCAGTGGTGCGATCTCGGCTTACTGCAACCTCCGCCTCCTGGGTTCAAGCTATTCTCGTGCCTCAGCCGCCCTAGTAGCTGGGATTACAGGTGTGCACTACCATGCCCGGCTAATTTTTGTATTTTTAATAAAGACAGGGTTTCACCATGTTGACTAGGCTGGTCTTGAACTCCTGACCTCAAGTGATCTGACCACCTCAGCCTTCCAAAGTGCTGGGATTACAGGTGTAAGCCACTGCGCCCAGGCAGAACAGGTAATTTTATAAAGCTCACCACTGCTGAAAGCAGAAGCTGTCAGGGGTGGTATGGAAAGGACTCTCACAAAAACGAGGCTTGGACTCTAGGGCCTCTTCTAATCCAAACTTTATGAATAGCACCCATGCCATTCTCCTTTCCTTTCAAACACCGAAACCTACCCCTAAGATGTCTGTAAGATCAGGAATAAAGCTTACTTCCATGAGTTCTCCAAAGTTTACACAGTCTATGTGGCCAAACCTTCAAACAACTTTTTATTGTTAAAAAGAGTTTCTGAGGCCGGGTGTGGTGGCTCACACCTGTAATCCCAGCACTTTGGGAGGCCAAGGTGGGTAGATCATGAGGTCAAGAGTTCAAGGTCAGCCGGGCCAAGATGGTGAAACCCTGTCTCTACTAAAAATACAAAAATGAGCTGCGCACAGTGGCAGGCACTCGTAATCCCAGCTACTCAGGAGGCTGAGGCAGGAGAACTGCTTGAACCCAGGGGGGTGGAGGTTGCAGTGAATCCAGATCACGCCACCGCACTCCTGGGTGACAGAGCGAGACTCTGTTTCCAAAAAAAAAAAAAAAAGAGTTTCTGGCAGACTGGATTTCCTCTTTAGGAGAGTCAACAGCTTCTAAGTTTAGTGGGTTTTCAACTCTGCCACCACTGACCAGAGAATATACAAATTTAGATGACATAGGTCTAGAAGCTCACTCATTTTCCTACATAGTTTCTCGTTTTTATAAACATTGTTTGGAGTAAATCAGTTTTTTTTTTTTTTTGAGACGGAGTCTCGCTCTATCGCCCAGGCTGGAGTGCAGTGGCGTGATCTTGGCTCACTGCAAGCTCTGCCTCCTGGGTTCATGCCATTCTCCTGCCCCAGCCTCCCGAGTAGCTGGGACTACAGGCGCCCGCCACCATGCCCCGATAATTTTTTTGTATTTTTACTAGAGACAAGGTTTCACCATGTTAGCCAGGATGGTCTCGATCTCCTGACCTTGTGATACGCCCGTCTTGGCCTCCCAAAGTGCTGGGATTACAGGCGTGAGCCACCGCACCCGGCCTGGAGTAAATCAGTTTTTTACTTGGAGGATCTTTATTATATTGTGGCTGTCAAATAGTGATGGGAAGAACTGTATTTAAAAGAATGGGCACTGATGGACACATTTATTTATATGTATAATATACTAACAAGAACTGTGCTAGTATTTTTGGATAGTAGAGGTGATATTCTCAAATATGTAGCAAACAACAACAACAAAAAGTAACAAACAGGCTTATGCAGGCAGATTTAGAACAAAGACAGATAGTCTTCTTTAGTTTTGGTGACCAGAGAGGCATTTATCACAAAGTTAATGGTAACATACAATATTCTCTTCAGCTATAAATAGGCCAGACACTTAAAACTCACAATCAACAGTTTCACCAGGGTATTCTCTAATCACTTTTTTTTTTTTTGAGATGGGATCTCGCTATATTGCCCAGGCTGATCTTGAACTCCTGGGGCCCAAGTGATCTGCCCACCTGGGCCTCACAAGTATTATAGCTGAAATGACAGGTATACACCACTGTGCCTGGCCTCTCTAATCACTTTCTTTTCTTCTTCCCCCCTTTTTTTTTTTTTTAATTAAACAGAGATGAATCTTGCTATCAGGACAGGATGGTCTTGAACTCCTGGCCTCAAGCAATCCTCCCCACCTTGACCTCCCAAAGTGCTGGGACTACAGGCATGAGCCACTGTGCCCAGGCTCAAATCACTTTTAATAACACATCTGTTTCTAGTCAAACAAGCTGAAAATTTAAGCAATTGTCCCTTTTTGGGCATTTCTGGTGAAAGAAGCCCCAATGCTCTTCTTTTCCCTTCCAGCTTTCCATTTCTACTCCTAATCCTATTTCTGGGTTCAATAAAATATTTTTAGATAGGCCTTCAGTCTTCAGCTTCACTTATCATTTGAAATCTTGCATTAGGGGTAACATGTGCCCTGACAGAGAAATGGTTTTCTTTCAATAGTTGTTAGAGCTAAAAGAGCCAGATCATTTCACTCAAAGCCCACGTGCCCTCATTCTGCAGGAGAAAGTGTTTATATATTAATACATTCCAAAGTTTAGAAAAAATTCTGGATTTCTGGATAACCATGAATCAACAACCCTGTGCCTTTTTGTTGTTGTTGTTGTTGTTTTGAGACAAAGTTTCACTCTTGTTGCCCAGGCTGGAGTGCAATGGCGCGATCTTGGCTCACCGCCACCTCCACCTCCCGGGTTCAAGTGATTCTCCCGCCTCAGCCTCCCGAGTAGCTGGGATTACAGGCATGCACCACCACACCTGGCTTATTTTGTGTTTTTAGTAGAGACAGGGTTTCTCCATGTTGGTCAGGCTGGTCTTGCACTTCCGACCTCAGGCGATCTGCCCGCCTCGGCCCACCAAAGTGCTAGGATTACAGGCGTGAGCCACCACGCCCAGCCAACCCTGTGTCTTCTAAGTAACCACAAGTAAGCTGCCTTTGCTGTCACTTTCAAAGCTAAAACAAGTGATCATCTAATAAATGGCTATGTTGAAAAATGGTTTTAGCTGGGTATGGTGGCTTGTGCCTATAGTCTCAATTACTTGGGAGGCTGAGGCAGGAGGATCCCTTAAGCCCAGGAGTTTGAGACTAGCCTGGGCAGTATGGCAACATCTCATCTCAAAAGAAAAAATAAATAAATTAAAAAATGAAAAATAGTTTTATCTTTTTTAAGAGAAAAAGTGTTCTAAAAACAAAGTGTGGCTCTCTTTTCAAGCCAATATTTTTTCAAGTATAAGTGACTATAAGTTCATACAGAATGATGCCCTTGGGGTGTACACAAGTAATAAATATGGGCCCGCCCCGCAAGCTCACAGCCAGAACAGGCAACAAAGCAGGTGGCCGATAACTTCCGATCAGGACACGCTAGTAGTCTTAGATCATAACCTGGCCTTAGCCATGAACTGAGATTCTGGGTTAATTACTTATATATACTTTCATGAGTTTAAAATTAGGCTGTTGGCCTGGCATGGTGGCTCACGCCTATAATCCCAGCACTTTGGGAGGCCAAGGTGGGAGGATCACTTGAGCTTAGGACTTCGAGACCAGTTTGGGCAACATAGTGAGATCTCGTCTCTACCCACCCCCCAAAAAATTAGCTGATAGTGGTGGTGCATGCCTGTAGTCCCAGCTACTTGAGAGGCTGAGATGGGCGGATCACTTGAGCCCAGAAGTTTGAGGCTGCACTGAGCTGTGACTGCGCCACTGCACTCCAGCCTGCATGACAGAGCGAGACTCTGTCTAAAAAAAACCAAATAAAGTAAAATAAAATAAAAATAAAATAAGATTAGACTTAAAAAATTTAAGATTATTTTCTTTTAAACATGTGATTGAAAATTGCAAGAGAGCAAAGGGAATTTTGATTTGACAGATGGGGATGGCAGAGGGGGGAGAGAGGTCCACATTTCTGAGAAGATTCAGGCAAAAACTGAAAAAAAGCAGAAGTGCACCAGAATATACCGTCTACCTATTATAGCATTTCGCCCAGAGCTCTGTAGACCCTCAGGCCCCCAGAAGCCCCGTGTCGTGGGCTTCCAGAATCCAGAATGGCAGTCCAGCAATACGGACAGGTCACATAAGGGCTGGCTTCTACAGGCTAGCTTGAGGGAGGACAATGAACTGCCCTTTAGAACATTAATTCAAGGAAAATAATTTTCTAAATTTCAAGGTTCTGAGTTACAAAAAATCTTCTGGAACACAACCCAAGAGTGGATTGGGCCCATTAAGCCTAGAGTCTGTGTCAAAAACAAGTCCACTTAAAAGAACTAAATACAGTTGTGTGTATGAGTTCTCTATCAGGCTATCACATATGGTATCCTTGTTACAGCCGAAATCTGGACAGAACCTAAATCAGAGTCACTGTATATGGTCAGGCTGCATACCTGATGCAGATATCCTCTGGAGCCGGGCAGTTTGGCAGCCCTAACCTACAGGTCCAACAGTAAAGTTCTGGTTAAATCATGATCTGTCTATAGAGCTGGATACAATGCAGCGTCATAAATACTACAGAGAAAGATTTAATGCCCTGGAAAAATGCTGTTGATATGAAAAGCAGTATATATACAGTAGGATCCTATTTTTGTAAAAACCAATCACACACATCTACTTAATATATACATAAAGAAGGAAGACTGGAAGGAAACTGAAATGCACACTGGGAGGAGTTAAGACAATAATTATATATATTTTAAAGCTTTTTAGCCTTTTCAAAGTTTTTGGCAGTAAAAAGAAATTGGGGAAATACATGAGTTGGTAGACTTTAGTAACAAAGAGAAGTGGGAGGGGATTATTTTTCATTTCTCACATATCATCAGTTAAATTTATGGAGTAATATACTTACTCAGCCATGAGTTTTGCTATGCGGTGACAGTCATTCTTGTCATAAAACCAGATACTATATATCGACACTTGAAAAACAAAGGGAAAAAAAGATAAGAGGAAATGAGGTTTCAACATTTGGGTGTATGTAAATAATACATTATCATCATGGAATTCACTAAATGTACCATCAGATCCTCAAATTGTTAATACTCTATCTAAAGAAAACAAGTATCTCCTCCCCAAATTGTTTAATAAAATCAGGACAGGTAAAACATTCAGATAAAGATTACACAAAATAGTTTTAGACATTATCACCAGATCTCCGTGAACCTAAGATGTTACTAAGTGTAAGATGCAACCATTATTTATGTACTACCAAGCTTTTAAGAAAAAGGCTCCCAATTAAACTAAGAATCATATTGATTCTAAGGTGCATTCTAAATTGATATTAAAACTGTTGCCGGGCATAGTGGCTCACACCTGTAATCCCAGCACTTTAGGAGGCCGACGTGGGCGGATCACTTGAGGTCAGGAGTTCAAGACCAGCCTGGCCAACATAGGTGAAACGTGTCTCCACTAAAAATACAAAAATTAGCCGGCTGTGGTGGCATGCCTGTAATCCCAGCTACTCGGGAGGCTGAGGCAGGAGAATCACTTGGGCCCGGGAGGCAGAGGTTGCAGTGAGCCAAGATGATGCCACTGCACTCCAGCCTGGGCAACAGAGTGAGACCCCATCTAAAAAAAAAAAAAAAGATATTACAATTGTTACAATACAAAGCTTTCAAAACAAATGCCAGCTCTATATCCATCCTATGACTGACTGTTTACATGTGAAATGGACTGAGCTCAGTCTATGGCACTTCTTATCCCATTCTTTTTATTCCCAATACGGTGCTCAGTTCAAAGAAAGCCCTAAACAAATTTGCTGCAAGATAAACGAACTTTATTAAAGATTATAATACATAAAAGCTACTATAACTGCTTTATGGATAAGGTAGAGTAGAAATACTGAACATACAAGCTGAAACAGACACACAGATGGATAAGACCCATTGCTACCATGTGGGCCCATATGATGACACAGCTCAGCATACCTTGTACCTCCTTAAATACTTACAATGATTCCCTAGCACAGAAATGGCAGGTATCATTATGCTTTTTTTTAAGAAAACGTTAAAACTTTTTATTTTGAAATAATTGTACCTTCACATGCAATTGTAAAGAACAGACAGATCTTGGTGCCCTATAAATTGTTTCCACCAATGGTAACATTTTACAAAATTATGGTATACTATCACAGCCAGGATACTGACATCAGTCGAGATACAGAAATTTCCATGGCCACCAGGACCCCTGGTGCCCTTTTATGGCCCAAATCCACCTTGCTCTGGCCCCTCCCCCGTCCCTGACTCTTGGCAAATAGGAACCTGTTCTCTATTTCTACAGTGTTGTAATTTCAAGAGTATTATATTACATAAATGAAACCACACAAGTCATAGAAGACTGCTGTCCATTCCGAGCTGGTTGTAATGAGGTCCTCTTTGCTATTCCTGCTCCACTGCCTTCATGGAAGGGAGACGCATAAGTCCCCTGGTGGCCAATTGTTATTAGCGGGGCTTCCAATCCTTGCCAGTTTTGCTGGGCTGGCCTAGTATTGCCGGCAAGACTCTCGTTCAGTCTAGGAGAGGAATGAGCCTACCCGGGCCACCTTCTGTTGCTAGGTTGAAGGTCAAGAAACACCAGGCCCAGGCCCCCTTCTTATGTTGGGTGGGGGTTTGTAAGACACTTTGCTGCTGCTGTTCTGCCAGTTCTGGGTTCCTGACCAGATCGTCCTCTTTCTACCTTTCAGAGTTCTCCAGATTGTCTGTTGTGTCATTTCCAGGTTTTTTAGCTGTAAGTGGCAGGGAGAGACAAGTCTATGCTACTCAGTTTAATTGGAACTTTCATTTTGCATTTTTATGGATGGGAATAGGGGTTAACGGAGAGACTAAGTAACTTATTAACAAATTAGAGAAAAAAATCAGTCTCAGAGCTGTAAGTAAAACTTGGGTGAGGCCAGGTGTGGTGGCTCACGCCTGTAATCCCAGAACTTTGGGAGGCCAAGACGGGTGGAGCACCTGAGGTCAGGAGTTCGAGACCAGCCTGGCCAACATGGTGAAACACCGTCTCTACTAAAAATACAAAATTAGCTGAGTATGGTGGCGCATGCCTGTAATCCCAGCTACTCAGAAAGCGGAGACAGGAGAATTGCTTGAATCCGGGAGGTGGAGGTTGCAGTGAGCGGAGACTGCACCACTGCACTCCAGCCTGGGCAACAAGAGCGAAACTCCGCCTTAAAACAAACAAACGAACAAAAAAAACCCAAAAAACAAACTTGGGTCTTCTGACTCCTAGACCAGTTATCTTGTCACTACATTTTCATTGCTTACATCTCATTACATTGAAATAACATTACAATTTTTTATAGAAACAAAAAGTTAGTGAGCTTCAGTTATGCTTGATGATTAAAGTGACATATAAAAGAATAAAGCCTATACAAAGTTAAAAGGCACATTAAGAGGGTGCCATACAATATAGGAACAGAAGTGCTAGCACAAGAGATTTTAAATCAATCAAAAAATCATTTTTATAACTATTATTTGAATTCTATAATTATCAGTATATACCAATTTAGAAAACCACCTCTTTAAAAGTTATTTTAATGCTCAATTATTTGTTTCACCCTGAATTAAGGCCATTATTCCACAAAAGACTTCATGGCAAATCATAACTTTAAAAGTTTCCTTCTCAGCCGGGCGTGGTGGCTCCTGCCTGTAATCCTAGCACCCTGGAAGGCCAAGGCGGGTGGATCACCTGAGGTCAGGAGTTCGAGACCACCCTGGCCAACACGGTGAAACCCATCTCTACTAAAAATACAAAATATTAGCCAGGCGTGGTGGTGGATGCCTGCAATTCCAGCTACTCGGGAGGCTGAGGCAGGAGACTCTCTTGAACTGGGAGGCGGGGGTTGCAGTGAGCCAAGATCATGCCATTGCACTCCAGCCTGGGCAACAAGAGTGAAACTCTGTCTCAAAAAAAAAAAAAAAAAAAAAAAAATTTATATATATATGTATGTTCCCTTCTCAATAGAAATATAATTTTGAGTCTATTGTTATTGCAGAGTTAATGAAAATATTATTGATACACACAGCGAGTGAATGGCTTCATTTTAATGAATGAAGATCACGAACAAGAATTTTTTTCCTACCCTGTTTACAAAGGGCTTCTCAGGCAGGGAAAAACCTCTAATTACACTAAAACTGCTCTAAATCTATGGAGCCCGTGTATGGCCATGTGTCCCACAGGTGGTACATTACCTGAAGGAAGTCCAGGCTCGCCAGTGTCTGAGCCTTCAACCAGCTGGAAAGAGTTTCCCATGTTTGGAATCCATTTTCACAGTGCCTCTTTTTTTTCACAGAATTTCAAAGCACTATGAGTGCTCCAAACAGAATCAAACTCCAATGAATAACAAGTAATTTTGGAATGTTTTACATGATGGTAAGTCAACAAATTCACTCAGCTTTAACATCTCAATGGAAGGAGCACAGAAGCAGCCTTGTTACAGAGATAATTATTAAGCATTATCTACTGCAGGTTCTTAGTTATGCTCTTAGCAGCTAAGCTTGCTCCAACTACAGTAAATCAGATCAGGGCTTTAAAAAGACTCCATATATGGCAATTACACATGACTGCCTTTCTTGAAATATGCCTCTTCCAAGCTTGGCTAATGAATACCCCAAACACCTAAGTCCAAATACAAAAATTTGTTTTCCTCCAATAAGCTATAATAATCTGGGCATACCAAAACAATACACAGTGATAAGAACAGTTTATGATATGCGGCCGGGTGCAGTGGCTCACGCCTGTAATCCCAGAACTTTGGGAGGCTGAGGTGGGTGGATCACCTGAGGTGAGGAGTTCCAGACCAGCCTGGCCAACAACATGGTGAAATCCCGTCTCTACTAAAAATACAAAAATTAGCTGGGCGTGGTGATGCATGTTTATAATCCCAGCTACTCAGGAGGCTAAGGAAGGGGAATTGCTTAAACCCGGGAGGCAGAGGTTGCAGTGAGCCGAGATCGTGCCACTGCACTCCAGTCTGGGTGACAGAACAAGACTCTGTCTCAAAAAAAAAAAAAAAAAAAAAAAGAAAAGAAAAAAGAAAAAAAAAGTTTATGATATGCAACACATCAGGCTTAGAGAGGAACACACAATTTTTTCTGTGCTAAACAGAAGCAATTAAGTGTGTTTTCACAGGGGCTTATAAAGCGAACTCTTAGGAAAGAACTACTTATCAATAATCAAAGTAAGTCCATCAAAGCTGTAAACTTATTTTGAAAAACCTTCATTTAAGATGCCCCTTTTTCCTTTGAAAAAATACAATATAATTTAGACATAAGACACATGCCTTCTGCTTTTGTATATTATCAAACTGCCTAAAAAGAGCCAAACACTTTCAAAGGCATGTTTGCAGAAGAAATAAAGATAAGAAAGCCATAATGATAGCTTAATGGGTAAGGGATAAGAGTCACACTCGATTCTGCCAAAAGCAGACCTGCAGAGGTTCAGACACGCATCCAAGAATCAGCTCTGTCTGCCAACATATCAAACGGTCAGTGCGTGCAACTGGCAAGAAAGCCCAGGGAGCTGCCACGGAGCCTGTCACTGTCACTCATGAGGAAAGACAGACAAGTTCACCAGATAGCTAAAACTGCAGAGGACCTCCTCTTCAAACCGAAGCTAAGCATTCTTCCCTCTAGAGAACTTACACTCTAAAGCCCAACACATTCTGCCAACAATTCACTTGCTGAAATAAATTTCTCTGATTAACTATGCCACAGAGAATTCAGGCTTTTGGCAATACAGTATTGCCTTGCTATGGCAAATGATGGCACACTGCTTTACAAATGGCCTTTCTCAAGATGAAAGAAACTACTTACTTAATGGATACCTACCACACATTGTGACTGCTAACAGCTATCCTAAGTCAGTCATGTTGCATAGGATACACAAGTCATTGAAAAGTTGGCTGGGTGTGGTGGCTCACACCTCTAATCCCAACACTTTGGGAGGCTGAGGCAGGAGGTTCACTTGAGCCCAGGAGTTCAAGACCAGCCTGGGCAACACAGTGGGACCTTGTTTATTTTTAAAAAATGTTTTAATTAAAAAAAAAAGAAAAAAAGAAAAAAGGAGGTGTGATAGGACATTTCATTGCCTTCCACAAAAAATATCACAATCCATCTAAGAATATCGAACATTAAATGTTTCCTTTGCTTTTCAAATGAAGGCCCCTTTCTTTTGAAAATGTAAAAAAAAAAATACTAATTACAAAAATTAAAGGTATTCGAACTATTTTGTATTGAGAAATTTTAAGTGGAGTTTTGAGTAAGAGTTTTCTATTTCCTTAGACCCGTTTAAAGACATAGCAATCTATTATGATTTCATATAAAATATTTCACTGTTTCTTGTCTTGAGAGAAGTACATGGCTCATATAAGATCAAGAAAAGCCAAATTAATTTGGTATCTTTGTAAAATCCCTTGAGACTTCTAGAGATGCTGTGAAATGTCACAGAAACAGAGCTGGGAATCACTCTCATACATATGTTGTCTTTGTTCATTTATTATTTAGATCTAACCTACTTTCTAGAAGGATCTGAGGAGGCTGGAGATTTTCTCAGTATGGTGCCAAGCAAAAAGGTGGTTTAATAAAAAGCTTTTTGGTGGTGATGTTGAGAGTTATAAAATTTCTTTTTCCTGAAACTCTGTGCTTGAGAAAACAAATAAAGAGAAAAAAAGTTATGCAATTTCTAAAGATGATACTGACAAAGATCTCTTACGCCAGGAAACAAAAACAAGAAAACGGGCTTTGGGTGTAGACAAATACATTTTTTATATATAAAAATGGAATAGGTATATAAACATAAGTCAGCCCTGGCAAGTGAAAAGGCATTGACTCGGCAGATCATTTCCTTTAAGACAAGAATAAGCATGGAGGCTCTCCAAGAACATCAAAGGGTTAGGAAAGAGTGAGAAGACAAGAAACGCTCTAGGATAGAGGGGCAGAAAACACACACACAGGAAAAAGGATATGGAGCCTAAAACTGACTGACATGGGATCACAACAGATTTTGGCATGTTACAAACACTTAGGTAGATGAGATGTTGTATATCTGCAAGTAACTCTGGAAAATGTGATTCCATTATCTTTGCAGCTTAACCCTTTTGGCCAAAAAACCCACTCATTTCAGACCACCACTGAACACTAATATGGTAGAGAAAGAGCTCAACTTCTAAAATTTAAATTGTAATATCTACTGATTGAATATTGAACAATGATTAAAAGACTTAGGACAGGTAATTTTAAAATGCTACTCTTCAAGGTCTTCAGATTATCATTTAAAAATCTGGTGCCTCTGTCTAAATTAAATCAAATCTGAATATATTAACCCAAAATACTCTTTCCACAATCCCACTAACATTATAATCTCAGTACAGAATTCAGACACATGAAATGACCATTGAACTTCTTTAGGAATTACGAAAATAAACCTAACAATATCACAACTGATTACTCCCACTTGCAAAAGTTTTATTCTTAAACAATGGACAACCCTAAGTAAAACAGTGAATTGCACTAGGTTTTTGCCTTTGCTGTTAGGATTTATATCTGCTACTGCCACACAGTACCCACAGCTCCTTAAAGTACAGCTTCCAAGGTGTGTGGTGTAAATCAGGGGTCCCCAACCTCAGGGTCATGGATTGGTACTGGTCCATGGCGTGTTAGGAACCAGGCTGCACAGCAGGAGGTGAGTGGCAGACAACAGAGCATTACTGCCTGAGCTCTGCTTCTTGTCAGATCAGCTGTGGCAATAGATTCTCATAGGAGTTCCAGCCCTACTGTGAACTGCACATGCGAGGGATCTAGATTGTGGTTCCTTACGAGAATCTAATGCCTGATGATCTGTCATTGTCTTCCATCACCCCCAGATGGGACCACTGTTGAGATGCAGGAAAACAAGCTCTGGGCACCCACTGATTCTACATGATGGTGAGTTGCATAATTATTTCATTATATATTACAATACCTATAGAAATAAAGTACACAATAAATGTAATGTGTCTGAATCATCCTGAAACGATCCCCCAATCCCCGTCCATTGAAAAATGGTCTTCCACAAAGCTGGTCCCTGGTGCCAAAAGGTTGGGGAATGCTGGTGTAAATGATTACGGTTCTGCCAAATGTTGGACATGTCCAACCCCCCCTCCCCCCAACTGGTAGTCTAGTTGCTCTAGTATCCCACACAAATGTCATCTTTATGTATCATAAGGGAGAGACAAAGGCAGGTGGAAGCATGGCCCTTGACCTCTATGGATTTGAATTCCCATTTCCTAGGCTTCCAAAAATCTACAGTTAGGGATCTGGGAAACAGGTTAGATGGGGTGTAAGAAAGGGGGGGAACTTATTTTCTCTCCTTTCCCTAACTTCTACTCTCCTACACATTTTTCTACCAATTTACTAATCGATCATCCACAGCAGGGTTGTAAGCACAAATACCTCCCGGACTGTAAGAGACCTCAGGGTGTGGTGAGATCAGTGATGAAAATGTCTTACCTACAACTCCGGCTGACTGTAGTACTTGCAGGAATCCAAGTGCTGTGTGGTCACACATGTCATTTTATCACAAGAAAAATCAGAAATCCAGGTAAGGATGTATAAAATATGGTAATTTTTAAATGTTGGTAGCAAATGCTTAGCCTGTGCTTTTCTTTTATTAAAAAGAAAAAGCTGGCTGGGTGCGGTGGCTCACACTTGTAATCCCAGCACTTTGGGAGGCCAAGGTGGGTGGATCACTTGAGGCCAGGAGTTCAAGACCAGCCTGGCCAACATAGTAAAACCCCATCTCTACTAAAAATACAAAAAATTAGCCAGGCATGCTGGCATGTGCCTGTAATCCCAGCTACTGGCGAGGCCAAGGCAGAAGAATCGCTTGAGCCTGGGAGGCAGAGGTTGTGGTGAGCTGAGATTGTGCCAGTGCACTCCAGCCTGGGAAACAGAGCAAGATTCCACCTCAAAAAACAAAAGCAAAAACAAACAAACAAAAAAACAAAGGCCAGGTGTGGTGGCTCACGCCTGTAATCCCAGCACTTTGGGAGGCCGAAGCGGGTGGATCACCTGAAGTCAGGAGTTCAAGACCAGCCTGGCCAACATGGTGAAATCCCGTTTCTACTAACAATACAAAAATTAGCCGGGCGTGGTGGCATATGCCTGTAATCCCAGCTCAGGAGGCTGAGGCAGAAGAATCACTTGAACCTGGGTGGTGGAGGTTGCAGTGAGCCGAGATTGTGCCACTGTACTCCAGCCTGGGCGACAAGGGCGAAACTCCGTCTCAGAAAAAAAAAAAAGAAAAGAAATAGCAGAAGCTGAGCATGCCTGTAAGCAGTGACTTTGTAAGTGACTCAGACCTGCCTGGATCCTCCAGGGCACTGAACCTGAAGGGCCCAGTCTGGAGGTTTATTCTGCACACTCCAGAGGAGCTTCAGTCTTCTTAGACTAGTGGTTACTCTGTTTCAATTTTTACATACACAGATAACTTCACTGTGTAAACAGAAGGTAAAAACCTACATATTACATGTTAACATATTTCTGTCACTTAGGTACAAATAATGATTTCCTTTGTGAGTTCTCAAAAGAAAAAACATTCAAAGTATTGAATACTTAACATAATTATCTAAAAGAGGTAAATGATACAGGCATGGTTAACTTTACAAATCTTTACAATTAAGGTAACACCACAATTTAAAAAAAAAGATAAAAAGTGCTTTTATCTGACAACACTACCTGAGGGGGAAAAAGCCAGTAAATAGTGAATCATAATGAAAAGAATCTGATTTGGAAATTCTGGAATGTTCATGGATTTACAAAGTTACCAAGAAGGCACTTGGTAAAGGCTCTACCAGAACACTAAGCAGCGCCTACAATGAGCCAGAAAGCAATATATGTATTTTTAAAACATTTGAACTAACAGTGTCACTGAGTCAGACTCAGCCACTGACTCTTAAGTCCCTCTATGTTTTTGTGGTGATTTTACCTCTTCAATCTACAAATGTGGCAACAGCAAGGCTCTTTCCTTATCTTTGTCCAGAAGGCTAGACTAATGCAGTTGCCACAGACCCTTTCTCCTTCACTGATTACAGAATCATACCAAGCACAGCGGTGCCGCAGCTGATGGTGGAAGACTGCCTTTCTTCAGGCTAAGAAAGAAGTACTGCACTGAATTCAAAGATATCAAAGAATGAATCACGGAAATTTTCTTGTTTATGAATTCCTCTTTCAGTGTGGAGGGAGAACTCACATTTTTGGACTGGACAAGTTATAAACTTATCTTGTAAGGAAATTTCTTTTTTTTTTTGCGCTGTGCTTTGAAAGTCTGAAGATTTGCTCCAAATGCCAACAGCCACCTACCATCTCTACTGTTCTGAGACTTGCCCTTGAACTGAGAAAGGACAAGCAGAGAGACAAAAAAAGCATACACTACAGCATTTCTTCTACTAAAACTTTCCATTTGGCAGCGGCATTTTCAACACTATGGAAATGAACCTCCCTACTTTTTCTAGTGATCTAATTTTAATTAAAAACACTATATATCAAGAGATTGATGCCCGATATAAAGGAAAAGTGATAAGTGAAGCAGAAACGAAGGGGTACTTCTCTCTGGCTTTTGGAGGTAAGTTCTTAAAAATATTAAATAGCAATAATATTTAACATTTTAAATTATACTTGAGGTAATTGTCTTTTTTGGTTAAGCAGGCTAAAGAGCAACATATTAGACTAGTAGATATATGACATTAACTCCTTTTTAAGAAAATTTCAAATCAGACTTTACTCACATAGGATCACTGTGAAAGTGTTTCATACAATCCACAAACTTGTAATTGTTTAAACCCGTCGAGGTAAAATAAAAATCGGGAAATGTCTGTGTTCTTTTGAAAAACTCAAAAGGACTTTGTCCATTTTCCCAAAACTGCTTTTGGTTTTACAGAAAACGTTAAAAAATACAAAAAGTGGCATTAAGTGGGAGATACATGCCTTAGGGTGTTACATGGAGGAAACATGAAAAAGTTGTCCTTATAAATGATTACCTTCCAGTAAAAAGATGCCGTATCTAACATGCACATAAAGTAAAATCATCGTTTTTGGTTAAAACTACCATTACACACTGGTCTATGGCGAGAATAAGGTTAGGTCTGAGAAGAGAAAATCAAGACCATATACTCTTTCCAAACAATGGGTGAGTACTGCTGCTGAAAATGACCAAGAAAAAATATGTACATACCGTTACTGTCTCTCTGATAGATCAGATTGTCACTGTTACTAGCCCAGTCATTCAAATTTACAACCAATAACTCTCAAATCACAGACCTTAAATCATTAATTTTTATCATTAACCTACAGGGAGTTGTTTTAAGAATAAACGTGCATAGCTTTGGGCTTACTGTAGTAGCAAATTTCATTAAGAATCCTGACCTAGCGGGGTGCAGTGGCTATAGTGTAATCCTAGCACTTTGGGAGGCTGAGGTGGGAAGATCGCTTGAGGCCGGGAGTTGGAGACCAGGTTGGTCAACACAGCAAGACCCTATCACTACAAAAAATTTGTAGAGACCCTATCTCTATTTAAAAGAAAAAAATTTAGCTGGTGTGGTAGCTCACACCTATAGTCCTAGCTACTCAGGGCAGGGGCTGAGGATGGAGGATCATTTGGACACTATAGCCTGGGCCACAGAGTGAGACCCTGTCTCAGACAAAAAAAAAAAAGAATCTTGACCCTTACGGAGAAGGCAGAGTTTTGACATAGAAAGTTCTAACGCAGTTTAGTAACTTCAGCTTATAATTTTCTAAGAAAATACAACAGAACCTAAGGACTAAAAATATAAATAAAATTCTTTAAAAGTACACAGTAGTTTTAATCTATATGGTATAGCAGCTGGTAAAGTGCTTGGCAAATGACATATTCAATAAATGTCGCTGAATTCAGGTATGTATCCGAGTTAAATAATCACCTTGGTTAAAAACAAGGTAAAACACTATATATATATATATACACACACACACACACACAAATATATATATATTTTTTGAGATGGGAGTATATATATATATTTTTTTGAGATGGAGTCTCGCTCTGTTGCCCATGCTGGAGTGCAATGGTGCGATCTTGGCTAACTGCAACCTCCGCCTCCCAGGTTCAAGTGATTCTCCTGCCTCAGCCTCCTAAGTAGCTGGGATTGCAGGTGCGTGCCAACATGCCCGGCTAATTTTTTATTTTTAGTAGCAATGGGGTTTTACCATGTTGGTCAGGCTGGTCTCAAACTCCTGACCTCGTGATCCACCTGGCTCGGCCTCCCAAAGTGCTGGGATTATAGGCATGAGCCACTGCGCCTGGCCCAAAATGCAATATTGAAATAGTTTTTGCCAAAGAAAATCATTAAATACCTGAATCAATTTTATAGAGCTTGATGGTACTGCAAACCTATATTATTAACACTTTCAATTAACCAGGTTATACTGTAGACTGTCTAGCTGTAAGAAAGAGAAAAATCAGGCCAGGCGCAGTGGCTCACGCTTGTAATCCCAGCACTTTGGGAGGCCGAGGCGGGCGGATCACGAGATCAGGAGATTGAGACCACGGTGAAACCCCGTCTCCACTAAAAATACAAAAAATTAGCCGGGCGTGGTGGCGGGCGCCTGTAGTCCCAGCTACTCGGTGAGGCTGAGGCAGGAGAATGGCGTGAACCTGGGAGGCGGAGCTTGCAGCGAGCCGAGATTGTGCCACTGCACTCCAGCCTGGGTGAGAGTCTCCAAAGAAAAAAAAGAGAGAGAGAAAAATCAGTTCTGTTTGCTTTTACAAGTCACATGCCACAAATGTTGCTTTGTTCAGTGACAGACTGCATACCTAACAGTGGTCTGTTAAGATTATAATACCACATTTTCACTGTACGTTTTCTCTTAAGATGTATTTAGATGTACAAATTCTTACCAATGTGCTATAACTGCCTCCCACATTCAGTACAGTAACATGCTGTACAGGTTTGTAGCCTCAGAGCAATACCATATATTCTAGGTGTGTAGGCTATGTCATTTAGGTTTGTGTAAGTATACTCTATGATGTTCATACAACAAAACTGCCTAATGACGTCTTTTAGGACATATCTCTGTTGTTAAGTGACATTAAGTGACTCATGACTGTACTTTATTATTGATTCACATGCCAGGTTTAGATTCTTAAAAAATTCCTCAGAACACACTTCACAGAATATTCTTGGGGCATTTTGTAATTAAGTGATAGGTAAGCATACAGATATTAAAAAAAGATTCCCCATTACTACTTTTATTCCTAAGAGGTGTCCACAGTGAAAATCAAAAGACCTCTGACACTGGTCTTGAGGAAAAACATCTTCTAAGAGAAGTATTACTCAGTGAGATGTGCTGCTTGTAGTAGGTATGTATTGGGTTGGTGCAAAATATTTGTGGTTCTTGACATTAATTGCAAAAACCACAATTACTTTTGCACCAACCTAATAGTTAGGTATGTTGCTTGTAGTAGGTACGTATAATAGGGAGGTATGTTGCTCACCACCTTGCTGAGGGAATAGTGAATCACAGAAGCATGATTTCCTCATCACAGAAGAGTGGCCTTTGGAGACAAGTTTCCCTTGAAGATTAGACCAGAAGTGTATGAACCCCGTAGCTACCTTTACAGAGGCTGGTCTCCACACGGAGAACTAACAGTCCTAGTGCCATTTACTGAATAGAACATTCCTCTCAGCATTTTCTTTAGAAGTGATGGGAGAGATTTTTAATCTATTGGCCCAATTATTTTATTTATGAGTCCATTCAAATCTATTTATTCCTAAGTAATTTTTGTTAAACTATGTTTTCCTAGGAAACTGTCTTTCTCATCCAAGTTTTAAATTTACAGGCAAAAGTTCTTCACAGTGGCTTCTTGTTTTTAAAAATGCATGTTCTCTTCCTTTAGTTGGAACATATTTATATTTTTACTCCTAATACTGCATATTGTACCTCCCCTTGTTGTTTTTATGGTTGTTGCTGGATCATGTTATAGCGGAGTTTTTCGTTTTGTTGATCTGCTCTATTCTATTGAAATTTCTAGGCCGGGCGCGGTGGCTCACGTCTGTAATCCCAGCACTTTGGGAGGCCAAGGCGCGCAGATCATGAGGTCAGGAGATCGAGACCATCCTGGCTAACATTGTGAAACCCCGTCTTTACTAAAAATACAAAAAAATTAGCTGGGTGTGGTGGCGGGTGCCTGTAGTCCCAGCTACTCGGGAGGCTGAGGCAGGAGAATGGCGTGAACCTGGGAGGCAGAGCTTGCAGTGAGCCTAGATCGTGCCACTGCACCCCAGCCTGGGCGACAAAGCAAGACTCCGTTTCAATAAAAAAAAAAAAAGAAATTTCTACTTTTTGCAATTAATTTCTACTCTTTATTTTCCTTCAACTTTACTCAGATTTCCCTATTTTCCTCCCTAAATTCTTCGGCTGAATGGCCTATATGTGGCAATTTTTATAAACCTCTAATATATACTTGAAAAAATGCAAATTCTCTAATTGCTAGAAGTAGGATTTTTTTTTTCTTTTTTCTCCTCAGATAGACTTTATCATCACTTAATGTCAGTAGCAGAACTGGACAAAATTTTCATCACTGAGAGCAGCAGGGTTTTGGTTTTTTTTTTCTTTTTCTTTTTTTTGAGGTGGAGTCTTGCTCTGTTGCCCAGGCTGGAGTGCAGTAGTGTGATCTTGGCTCACTGCAACTTCTGCCTCCCGAGTTTAGGCAATTCTCTGCCTCAGCCTCCTGAGTAGCTGGGATTACAGGCGCTTGCCACCATGCCTGGCTAATTTTTTTTTTTTTGTATTTTTAGTAGAGACAGGTTTTCACCATCTTAGGCAGGCTGGTCTTGAACACCTGACCTCGTGGTCCACCCTCCTCGGCCTTCCAAAGTATTGGGATTATAGGCGTGAGCCACTGCGCCTGGCCAGCAGGGTTTTTTATATGTCCATCATATCAGGTTAACTGTATTGTTCAACTATCCAATAACTTTTTGTCTGTGGCCAGATGTGGTGGCTCACACCTGTAATCCTAGCACTTTGGGAGGCCAAGGTGGGAGGATCACTTGTGGCCAGGAGGTCGAGACCAGCCTGGGCAATAAAGCAAAACCCCAACTCTTAAAAAAGAAAATTTGTCTGCTTTATCTGTCAATTACTAAAGTGGCTTATTAAAATCTGTCACTTATAATTAGGGATTTTTAACATTCAGTTTGCAATTCTGACATATACTAAGTATATATCATCCAAAATTATTTTATCTTCTAGGTCATTTATTCCTTTCATCATTATGTGGTAACTTCTATCCCTAATGATGCTTTTTGCTTTACAGTTTACCGTGTATGACTAACACAGAGACATCAGCCTTTTCTGCTTGATAGCTGCCTGATAAATCTCATTCTATTGCTTACTTTCAACCTTTCCAGGATCTTAAGAGTTCAAGTTTCTTGAAAACAGCATACAGGGCCAGTGCAGTGGCTCACACCTGTAATCCAGCACTTTGGGAGACCAAGACAGGAGGATTGCTTGAGCCCAAGAGTTTGAGACCAGCCTGGACAATATAGAGAGACCTTGTCTCTACAAAAAATAAAAACGTATTAGCCAGGAGTGGTGGCATGCACTTGTGGTCCCAGCCACTTGGGAGGCTGAAATGGAAGGATCACTCAAGCCTCAGAGGTTGAGGCTGCAGAGAGCCATGATGGTGTGTTATTGCACTCCAGCCTGGGTGTCACAGCGAGACCTGTCTCTAAAATAAATAAATAGATAAAAATAATTAAAAATATTAAAACAGTATGTAGGCAAATTCTATATGTTTATCCAATCTGAGTCTTTTAACTGGCAAGTTTAGTTCACTTAACATTTGTTTTAAATTGATTGATTTCTGCCATTTTATTTTGGGCTTTCTTTTTCCCATGGTTTCTATTTACTTTTTTCCCACTTCCTGGTTTTTATTGGTTTGAAAGTTAAGATATCCTATTTATGTTCTGCGGTGGAATCTTTTGAATACATAAAACCTTATTAATCAATTTAGCTGCCGTCATCACAATCTTGGAATGCTTAGGTTTGAACAGCTTCTAGTTTGTTATTGCTTTTTGCAAAATAATATCATTAAAAGCCAGAACCAATTTCATAGAGCTTGATGGTACCACAAGCCTGTATCTTAATATTTTCAATTAATCAGGTTATAATGTGGAGCGTTTGGCTGTAAGAAAGAGAAAAACCAGTCCTGTCTGCTTTTACCAGTCACGCGCTGCAAATGCTCAATAGACACATGTGGCTACTGCACTGACAGCACTGCTGTGGGAGCTCCTACAGCAAGAATCTGGGGAGACAACTGCTGTTGTTTTTGTTGAAAAGTATCTTTATTTTGTTCTCTTGGATTACTGAATTATTGGTTGTTTTTTTCTTCAGTCCTCTGAATATATTATTCTTTTGTTTCCTAAACTCAGTAGCTGCAACTAAGGAATATGCTGTCAGTCTAACTGGTGTTCCTTTGTAAACACTCAATCTTGAGTAACCTTTGGTTGCTTCTGTCTCTGCCTTTGATATCTCATCAGAATGTGTGTGTGTGTGTGTGTGTGTGTGTGTATTTTTTTTTTTTTTTTGAGACAGAGTCTCACTCTGTCACCTAGGCTGGAGTGCAGTGGCATGATCCCGGCTCACTACAACCTCCACCTCCCGGGTTCAAGCGATTTTCCTGCCTTGGCCTCCTGAGTAGCTGGAATGACAGGTGCCTGCCACCAGGCCCAGCTAATTTTTGTATTTTTAGTAGAGATGGGGTTTCACCATGTTGGCCAGACTGGTCTCGAACTCCTGACCTCAAGTGATCTGCCTGCCTAGGCCTCCCAAAGTGCTGGGATTATAGGCGTGAGCCAAAGCGTCCGGCTATATTTCTATGTTTTATGCTTGGAGCTCATTCTATTGTTTAAATCTGAGATTTATGTCTTTTATGGATTCTGGAAAATTCCCAGTCATCAACTCTTCAAATATTGCCTCTCTACAAATCTGCCTTATCATTCTGAAATTCTTATCCATCAAATGTTAGAGTTTATAATTCTAATCACTCTGTCATATTTCCATTTCGTCCTTTTTTTTGGATACATTCTGGATTTCCTCAGGTATCTCTTCTAGCTCACCAATTCTCTTTTCAGCTATTACCAATTAACTGTTGAATCCAAGTAGAGAGTGTCTTTCAATTAAAATTTTAATTTCTATTAGTTCTACTCAGCTATTTTTCGAATCTTCCTGTTTTTGTATAGCATTTAATTCTTTTTTATTCTTTTATTTTTTGAGACAGGGTCTCACTCTATCACCCAGGCTGGAGCGCAGTAGCGTGATCATGGCTCACTGCAGCCTCAACCTCGTGGGCTCAGGTGATTCTCCCACCTCAGCCTCCCAGGTCCACCCAGCTAATTTTTTGTATTTTTTATAGAGACGGGGTTTTGCCATGTTGCTCATGCTGGTCTTGAACTCCTGGGCTCAAGTGATCTGTATGCCTTGGCCTCCCAAAGTGCTGGGATTACAAGTGTGAGCCACTGTGCCTGGCAGCATTTTATTCTTTTCTTTTTGAGATGGAGTTTAACTCTTGTTGCCCAGGCTGGAATGCAGTGGTATGATCTTGGCTCACTGCAACCTCTGCCTCCTGGGTTCAAACGATTCTCCTGACTCAGTCTCTCCCAAGTAGCTGGGATTACAGGCGTCTGCCACCACGCCAGGCTAATTTTTTGTATTTTTAGTAGAGATGGGGTTTCACCATCTTGGGCAGGCTGGTCTCGAACTCTTGACCTCAGGTGATCCACCTGCCTCGGCCTCCCAAAGTGTTGGGATTTCAGGCGTGAGCCACTGCGCAGGGCCTTTATTCTTTTTTCACATTTGCTGTTCTTTCTTTTTACTTTATTTTATAATCTGTATCTGGTATTTACATCCATTAGAGTCTCTAGTTTCCATGAACTAAAGTCTTTGGGAAGGGTTGTATAATCCTGCTGTTTGTTGTATGCTACCTTTCATTCACTGCAAAGTATTTCCTTGTATATTTAGTAATTTTAGACCACAAGACATGTCTGATATTCCTGGGCAACCTGGGCTAAGAATGTATCTTGCCAGCAGGGATCTACATTTGCTTCTGCCAGATGCCCTAGAGTAATCACCAGCTGATGATTAATTTTATGTTAATTTCTTGACCTGGGTAAGAAATGATACTAAATGAATGGTACAACTTGAACCTTAAATTTGTATGAGGGAAGGCCCACGGTTATTTTTCAGGAAGACGTCTTCCTTCTAACCCAAAGCCCATATTTATTTATTTTTTATTTTTTTAATTGAGATGGAGTCTTGCTCTGTCTCCCAGGCTGGAGTGCTAGGGGGCCATCTACGCTCATTGCAACCTTCGCTGCCTGGGTTCAAGCGATTCTCCTGCCTAGCCTCCCAAGTAGCTGGGACTACAGGTGCGCACCACCATGTCCAGCTAATTTTTTTATATTTTTAGTAGAGATGGGGTTTCGCCATGTTGGCCAGGCTGGTCTTGAACTCCTGACCTCAGGTGATCCACCCACCTCGGCCTCCCAAAGTGCCGGGATTACAGGCGTAAGCCACCACACCTGGCCGAGACTTCTCATTTTTAATATATATGTTTTTCCAATGTATACCTCAGGCTTTCTAGTAATGGCCCCTACAACATTTGAAAATAATACTTATAAAGAGACACAAACAGCCTGCAGCTCGTGCATGGTACTATCAGAAGGGATAGGAAGAAGCATATCACAGGCCTGTGTTATAAGAGAACCTGGATAGGCCGGGTGTGGATAACACTGATGTCCCTAGGATTCTTTCACTAATGAGATCATTTGTTGAGTCCAGAATGGAGACACAGTCTATGATATTTTGTATTTGTAAATGCCTAACAAAATACCTTACTTTCATGATGGCCTTTTAAGATAAATAGGTCAAATCAGTGGTTCAAATGATTTAGCCAAGGTTGTAGTCAGTAAGGCAAAGCCCAGAATAGAATTCTTATCTGCAAACTAAATTCCATGCCAAGAGTGTTACCATGGCAAAGCCACCCTCAGGGATATATTCTGCAGCTTTTGTATCTAGAAATTATTTGTAAGTTTCAAAAAGGAATGACTAAATAGGATGCATAAAAATCTAATCCAAAGCTTCCCAAGTAGGTGTTTGATTCAGGTATGGCACAACAAAGAGTATATTAGCACATGAACTCATGCTGAGACTTCCACTGTCCAGTATGGCAGCTGCCGGCACATACAGCCATGTAAATTCTAATATATTAAATTAAATAAACTAAAAAGAAGTATTCTTCATTTGCCCTAGCCACATTTCAGGCTACTATATGGGACAGTGCTGACACGGAACTCTCATTTTCCCTGACTGCAAAGTTTTAGTGGATAGCACTGCTCTAGAATATGGATTGATGAAGTAATTGTATTGTTACAGTAGAGTGGAAAGAACATTGGCCTGGAAGCCCGAAAGACCTACTCTTGAATTCTGCATCTGTCACTTATTACCTTTGCGAATCTCGAGCAGGTCCCTAAACAACTCTGAGCCTCTTGTTTTCTCAACCTGTAAGTTGAGGATCAGAAATAAGGTGCTAGAAATACCACTGCTACTCAATAACTCCAGAATGTATAACCTCCCCATTCTTCACTGCAGTCCCACTGGGGTCTTGTGGCTGCCAAAAGGCCCTTGCACAGAATAAAAATACACTGTTCCCAAAAGATTCAAGAGGCTGGACATGGTGGCTCATGCCAGCACTTTGAGAGGCCGAGGCGGGAGAATTGCTTGAGCCCAGGAATTCAAGACCAGCCAGGGCAACACAGTGAGACCCTGTCTTTTGAAAACCACCACCACCACCACCACCACTACCCCACAAAGATTTAAGAGAATCACCAAGCCTAAGCCCTTAGTCAATGTAAGAATTTTCTCTGTAAGATTTTATCTTTTTCTTGAGGGGTGGGGTGGGTGTAGATCGGCATGTTTTATAAAGAAAAACTCTTAAAAATAAATAAAACAAATAACTTAGAACTGAAAAAAAGTTATGGTTCACTGTTCTAGTACATTAACTCCAAAAATTAATTTGAATGAAAGAAGTTGGATATGAAGGTGTAAGTTGCGTTAAATGGGTCAAGTGTCTTGATGGTATTTCCCACAAGAGAATGGCAGAAGAGCAGCTATAGAATCAGGTATAATTACCTGTATGCATAATCAGATACTAACTTTTTATTTAAAGAACAAATCCCTAAACAACTTAATAGCTCGCTGACCTGACAAGACTATTTTCCACTTTTAAGACTAGGTAGACAAAACACACACTCAAGAGAGGCTTTAACACTCACAACATCATTTTCTGTTGTCTTATCACTTCTCCCCAATACAGCTATTCCTTTAAATACTTTCCCTAATGAAATGACCTGGTTAAGTGAGTCTTCTGTTCAACCAAGAAAAGTTTTGTTTCAATCAGGTGAAAATTTTCTAAAGTAAAATGCATTAGTTCACTTTCTCCCCAATAATGTTCTAGTTAACATAATAAATACTCTTGATGATTTTAGGTCTCATTATAACAATTTAACCTATGATACTACAGTGGAGTTAAAGTTATAAAATATTGACATTTTAATGCTGACCCCATGTTATTCTCTGGATATCTGCTTGATTTTCAGAAAATAAAACCTAGTATTAGCTTGTTTTCTTATAATTTGCCTTCATTTCTTCCACACACGAACTATAAAAATATTTCCAGACAACTGAAGCTCTGATTAGTTAGC
The DNA here is from genome assembly GCF_028878055.3 of Symphalangus syndactylus. Classification (NCBI taxonomy): domain Eukaryota; kingdom Metazoa; phylum Chordata; class Mammalia; order Primates; family Hylobatidae; genus Symphalangus; species Symphalangus syndactylus. Next base: position 107,622,151 of record NC_072423.2, on the reverse strand, counting down.
TTCTGGTTACTCATGGTTCAATTATATTTGTGTTATGTCACACTTTCAATTTCACAGGACTTTTGCCTTGTGAAAAAAATATAATATAATTCATCTCAGGTTTATGCTAAATGGTAACTGGGTCCGGATAACTTTCCCTACTGACTAATTTAATAATCAAACCACTTAGGAGTGATGGCTAGATTAAGTTTCCAGGTAGTAAAGAACAGAATTAAGCCTATTTCATTTAAAAAAAAAATTGGATCTGTATTCCTTTGCAGAATTTCTCCCACTCTCTTTTCATTTTTTGAGACAGGGTCTCGCTCTGTTGCCCAGGCTGGAGTGCAGTGGCACAATCATGGCTCACTGCAGCCTCGACGGCCTCTTGGGTTCAAGCGACTTTCCCGCCTCAGCCTCCTGGGTAGCTGGGACTACAAGTGTGTGCCACCACACCTGGCTAATTTTTCTATTTTTCTGTGGGGAGGGGGTTTTGACATGTTGCCCAGGCTGGTCTCAAACTGCCGGGCTCAAGCAATCTGCTTGCCTCGGTCTCCCAAAGTCCTGGGATTGCAGGCGTGAGCCACTGTGCCCAGCCGAATTTTCCCTTTAATGGAATATTCAGTACAAAGAAAAGAGCAATCTGAAATAATTATATTGTTAACATTAGTTTAAATAAATCCATCTGAACTTACAGCTATTACAAAGCATGTCTAATATGTCCATAGAATTTAAAATCTGAGAGGTAATTACCTGTACAAATAGTTTACTGAGAAGTCAAAAGATAGAACCTGTTTTTACTTAAAAGTGTGCTACTGGCCGGGCGCGGTGGCTCACGCTTGTAATCCCAGCACTTTGGGAGGCCGAGGTGGGAGGATCACGAGGTCAGGAGATTGAGACCACAGTGAAACGTCTCTACTAAAAAAAAAAAAAAAAAAAAAAAAAATTAGCCGGGCGTGGTGGCGGGCGCCTGTAATCCCAGCTACTCGGAGAGGCTGAGACAGGAGAATGGCGTGAACCCGGGAGGCGGAGTTTGCAATGAGCCGAGATTGTGCCACTGCACTCCAGCCTCGGCGACAGAGCAAGACTCCGTCTCAAAAAAAAAAAAAAAAAAAAAAAAAGGGTGCTATGGAAAAGAACTTGGGGTTTCTAGCTTTAAAATAGGCCTTGCTACTTCTCATTCAGGGAATTAAGAGGTGTATAATTTTTAGTAACTTTTTCTATTTTATACCGAAGACATCCCCCAAGACCAATTACCTCCCGGCCAAGTGAAATTCAAACACATTAACTTTTACTTTTTAAGTTAGAAGCAACATTTCTCCAACTATATCCTTAGATGCTAATTAGAGCACAATCATTGTTACCATAACCAGTTTTCATATCCCTATAGTCAATGTCCAACAAACTGTCCTCAAACATCCATACCTTCAATATCCATACTAACATACTGGAATCAAGTATATTTTTTAGTAGTGTAGTTTCTTGGAAGGGCCACTCTAGCTTTGCTGACTACATCCAATCGTTATTAGAGACTGTAAAAACGCCTGAAAGAACCCTGGACTAAAAAACAGAAGAAGAGTCATAATCCCAACTCTCCAACAGGATAATAGTTATGCATCTCTGACTCTCAGTTGACTTAACTGCCTGCTTACACCACATAGGTAACTGTATCGTTAACATTAAAGCACCATAGCTCTTGGCTCAGTGCTGGTAACCAGTAGATACTCAATTAAATAAACAGATAGAAAAACCTTACTTAGAAACATATTCAGACAAAATAAAGTAGAAAAAGTAATAAATATCTTAAAAAAAAAAAAAAAACCCACCACCACTATTCAGGGCAAAAATAGTACTTTCTGGCCGGGCGCTGTGGCTCACGCCTATAATCCCAACACTTTGGGAGGCCGAGGCAGGCAGATCACAAGGTCAGGAGATCGAGACCATCCTGGCGAACACGGTGAAACCCTGTCTCTACTAAAAATACGAAAAAATTAGCCAGGCGTGGTGGCGGGTGCCTGTTGTCCCAGCTACTTGGGAGGCTGAGCCAGGAGAATGGTGTGAACCCGGGAGGCGGAGCTTGCAGTAAGCCTAGATCACGCCACTGCACTCCAGCCTGGGCAAGAGAGTGAAACTCTGTCTCAAAAAAAAGAAAATAATAACAATAATAATAATACTTTCTTTGTGGGAAGAATTATCTGTATCTGTTCCCATCCTGTGTGTCCCAAACTAAGTTCTGTTGCTTAGGGACATGGGCAGCTGATAGTCCACAGCTGCAAAAAAACAAAGGCATAAACCTTATTTTAATAAACCAACAACAGAAATGTAGTGCTATTAAATGAAATAGTAAACTAAATTATACACAAAAGAATGTTTCCCGTTTCAGAGCTCAGTTTATTTATTTTTTTGAGACACAGTCTCATTCTGTTGCCCAGGCTGGAGTACAGTGGCGTGATCTCAGCTCACTGCAACCTCCACCTCCCAGGTTCAAGTGATTACAGGCACCCGCCACCAAGCCCAGCTAATTTTTTTCTGTATTTTTAGTAGAGACGGGGTTTCACCATGTTGGCCTGGCTGGTCTCGAACTCCTGACCTCAAGTGATCTGCCCTCCTCGGCCTCCCAAAGTGCTGGCATTACAGGCATGAGCCACCACGTCTGGCCTCAGAGCCCAGTTTAGAAGGTTTGATCTTTCTAACAGACTCATTTATAATCATAAAGTAGAGACCATATTTTGTTTTGTAATTTGAAACTTCCTAAATAATGGATTGATAGAAACTAAAGTCACTCAATTTTAAATATAATAACTATAATAAAACAGATATACTCACAGCTTGCATTTCTATACAGAAGAAATGGTTCATGGAGCTGAAATTCCAAATCTTTATTCACTGGTTCAACTAGATTGTGCATATTTAGTCGATTCACAATGGTAAAACCATGGTAAGGGGAAGCTGACCTTAGATTTAATAGAAGAAAAAAAAAATATTTAGTTACCATTTAATCTGTAGAAATATTATCTACTATGTACTTTATTTTCATTTCAAAAAAGAATACATTAGAACATTATACAATATTATCAGCACTTATACCTGTAAACAAAAAATTTAAGTCAGACCATACTCCTCCTCTGACGAGAAGTCTCCAAAGACAGTCTCTGAGAGTAGCGGCCAAAGTCCTTACTGAGGCCACCAAGGCCCCACCTGATGTACTCCCCCTTCTGACTTCATTTCCTATGGCTCTTCTCCAGCTCCTACTCTCCAGCCACACTGGGCTCCTTGCCACTCTCTCTGCCTGTGTGCTTCTACCTAAAGACCTCTTCCTGGATTACTGCCCCAGAAGCTGCACAGCTATCTCATCTCCTCCAAGCCTTTGTTCAGATGTCACCTTTTTCATGAGGCCTACTTGAACTATCCTTTTTAATACTCCCAAGCTCAATACCTCTAACCTTCCTCTTTTATCCATACCACTTATTTTTAATATTTACTGTCCTCCCCCACTAGGATGTAAGCCCCATGCAAATGGAGCTTTTGTCTTACTTTTTTCACACATATATCCCAAGACAGACACACAGTTGCTGAATGAAATATCATTCAATTGGATTGGCTGTAATGGCTGCCCATCATTACAATAATGTTTTTCTTGCACCAAATAGATATTTACATAGTGCTCCTGAGTTAGACGGAAAATGCCTTGAATCCTACGATAGGAAACACCCTTGGTTCCGATATCAGAGGGATTCGGTACGTGATCCTTTACTCTTCACATGTACCTAACACTTCATAGTTTTTCATGTTTCTCTACGATATACCCGGGGTGTTAACAGAACACTATTCTATAGATTAGGAGTCAAGCTTTGAATGATTAAGGCCTGTGCCTGAGGTCACACAAATAATGAGTTACAAATAATATAACTAGGATTCAGTTTCAGGTTTTTTGACTCCAAATCCAAGCTTCTACTATATGAAGTAATCACTGCAAAGTGATAGTCTGACATCCTGGTATCCTTTATCCAAGGTACACAAAATAGTCTCACATTTTCCAAACACAGTTTCTTGCGTCTCCTTTAATTAGAATCAGTACCATATAAGCCTCCGTGAATTGTATTAAATCCAGCCACCCACTACACTAAATCTCCTACTTTCTACAATCAGTGCCTCTGTATGATAACAATAAAGCCAGTAAAGTACTTTTTCCAAATATCATAGAAACTAATGTTCTAATAAGAGTTTCTAGAGATGTATATTGCTAATGAAGAGTAATGAAGGGAGTGAGGGTAAAGATCCCTTCCTATTTATTTATTTATTTTTTATGAGATGGAGTTTCGCTCTGTCACCTAGGCTGGAGTGCAGTGGCACGACCTCGGCTCACTGCAAGCTCTACCTCCTGGGTTCATGCTATTCTCCTGCCTCAGCCTCTCAAGTAGCTGGGACTACAGGTGCCTGCCACCACGCCCAGCTTTTGTATAAATTTTTTGTATTTTTAGTAGAGACGGGGTTTCACCATGTTAGTCAGGATGGTCTCGATCTCCTGACCTCGTGATCCACCCACCTCGGCCTCCCAAAGTGCTGGGATTACAGGCGTGAGCCACCACGCCCGGCTGATCCCTTTCTTTTTAAAAGGAGAAAGATGAATAGCAGGGAACAAACAAAGTGTCTAAGAAAAAAGAGCTTGGTGTACAAATATCAAAGAATTACACTTAAAAGAAGAAAAAAATGAGTGCATTTAGACAAGATCTCAAAGCTTTGTATAAAATTTAGAAGATTATTTGAGAAATTCTTTTAAATTGGCACCAATGGAAAAAGGCAATCCTTAAAAGGCAACTCAATACAAAAAAAAAAGGGAAAAGACCAGATATCAGTAGTAACTCCTGCTGACTCCCTAAGCTTTAGAAAACAAGGGAAGGAACCTGCCCCTGTCAGAGTAAGACCTTAGAGGAATCCAGGAAAACAAGTACCCCATGACTATCATATACTGTCAGTTGTCTTTAGGCCCCAAAAGCTGCCTAACAAAAAAGTTGCAATTTGCAAACCAATCTTAAAGATAATGAATTTTTGAATAAGTTAAAAATAAAAAATATGCCATCATGAATAATCCAAGCTTTCTAAAGAACTCTCAAATAAGACACTGTACATAATCTAGAACTTCTGTGGGTTGGGAAAGAGGACAGAACCAGTCATAAAAGACAACCACTCATGTAGTAATGAAAGAACAGAGGGATCAACCTCTCAATAACATTATTTTACAGAGCTAGTCTATGTATTGTCTTTTCCCCAAATATATATCTTTTTTTTTCTTTCTAATATGGGGGTAGGGAGAGAGAGGCAGGCATCTGTTTTAGACTCAATCGTTATTATTTTGAAATTGCTTTGCTAGGCTGCTAATATAAATTCTAGTTCAGTTTATTCTGAATCACAGAAAGGCTCAGAGAAAAGAAAGAACCTGGTTAAGATTTCACAGCTAGGGAAAGATGAAAACTTGAAGGGTACTAGCAGGAAGGTCCCAAAGCCAAATGTGCAAGAGAATTGAACCGTTTGACATTGTTCACCACTATACTGTTAAAAACAAATATACATATTTTAAAAACTTACCTTCGATATACAAATAAGGTCCCTTCTATATCAGTCTTCTCCTATGAAAGACAATGACTCAATTAGTTTTTTTGCCCCATAATCAGACCCCAAATAGTCCCAGTGGAGAAGTAACGCTCCACGTTTAAGATCAACTTGTTTCATTTCATTTATTATAAAATTCACCACTTTTGAACAGGTAAAGTCTCCCTCTCATTCTACAAATTGTGGTTACCATTTCTAATGTATGCTTTCAGTGCATAAGCATATACAATGTTTAATCCAGCAACATATCTGTATCTGCAGCATTTTTCTTTTTTAATTAGTAAAGGAGAAAATCATAGAATAAACCTTCACTTTTTACAGCTAAAATGTTTTAGCAAGATTTCTTAATTTTAAAGCTAAGGTCCTGTATACTGCAATTTCTTCTCTTTTAAGTTTATCCAAGTTAATTTTAAAAAAGGAAAGGAACGAAATTTTCTTATAGGATACTTTGTTTCATCACTGGGGAGTTTTCGTACATTTTCACAACCAGCAAATTTTGTGGTTAAGAATTACTACCAAACAAAATCAGCTTGTTATTTTTAGAACTTGAAGAATCATGAATACTGAAAGTATACCCTGCCTCAGTGTAATTATTGGAGGCCTTTTCCATAGTTCATTTTTTGTGACAAGAGTGTATTTAGGTTTTAAACACAGTTCAGTGTTTTTTAAAAAATAAATAAGCTTATTAGTCTGCAATTTACAGCCTACAATGGACCTAAATATTTTACTGTAATCAACACATTATTAACATTTTAAATGTTAATCATATATTGAATGTGTTGGGATTAAAAAATTTAGAAAATTGATCATCTTGATTTCTTCCAGAAGTACTACCCTAGCTTAAATATCATTATTTTCCTTCCTAAGGATTCAGAGGCTTTTTCTTACCTTTAAAATGTTAGGTTATTACTATAAGAAATTGGTAATCAACTGTCTTACAGTAAAAGAAAATTTGCCCACCAAAAAACATCATGCAAAGTTATAACTCACTGTAAAATAATAAAGAGGGAAAAGATTTGTATCATACTCTATGTGCCAGGATCCAAATAAACAGTAGCAGCTTATTTTTCAATTCAGGTTATTATAGCTTGTATTTCATATTTAAAACAGAACTCCACAATGTAAAATTTTAAAATATTGAAAGCCTTTGTGAAAAACTAGAAAAACTCTTTAGTAAAAAGTCCTAGCCCCAAGTCTTCACCATTTGTCTGCAATCCATATTTCCCAAATTTATATACAGGCCAAGAAAAGAAAAAAGATTCATAACATTTCAAACTAAGGCAATGTCTAAAATAGCTACATTTAAAAAACAATCTACAATTTTATTCCTTGTGGCTTTCCATATCTCCTTCTCTTCCAGGAGGCAAAGGTAAACAACGTGATTATAAAAACTCTTCATCTGAATTAACTGTTCATAAATGCCAAATGATTTTCGATAAATTACTGATAAATATAATCTATGCATCTGTATTATAGGGTAAACGACATACTACGGTCATCTTCCAGAGTTCTGTTAGTTTAAGGATTTCATATCTTATTGAAATGTGAACTCCAGTCATTGGTGAATTCAATCCAACAAGCATTTACGTATTACTTTCTAAGTGTAAAGCCTGTAGCTGAATGAGTTAATTAGGAAGGGTCAATTACAAGAAAGTGGGAAATTATGCTTTTTAAACAACTAACAAAGCTTCAAGCAGTGGCTAACAAGAATCAGTGAACAGACTGAATGTAACTTTTCGGACCCTCTCCAGTGCACGAAAGCCAGAAAGTACTGAGTCTGAGGGGAGCATTCAGAGATGACATCACCAGCATCATAGATGGAACAAAACACATTTACAGGGTCTCTCTTGTTTGTACAAAGGTCTTCGGGGAGCCAGTGACCACGGAAGCCTTTTTCCTAAGTGCCTTGGAATCTTTTCCGAAACTCTGTGTAGTTCGATTAAAGCCGGACCCACCCACCCCCCCTTCCAAGAATCGAAACTAATTGGATTTTAAACTTTAAACCTAAATGACCTCTGCGAAAGGGGCTCTCATTTACGTTTGCCAGGGGGAGAGGAGGAGTGTTTATTTTACAGATAATGTACATGTAATTTATCTAATAATTCGCAAAGCCTCAAACACAAGCTTTCAGGCACTCTTTTGACCCCACCGATCTCATAACCCCCAATGTATCTGCAAAGAAGGCAGGTCGCCCACGTCCCCAGACCCGACGCCAAGACTGATCCTGCTCCAATCCTCCCCTACACTAGCTTTTCCTTGGGATGTCTCGAGCCACTTCTCTCACTCCTATCCCCCAATCCCAGGCGAACCCGACACCCCTCAGGCTCTGGCTAGGCTCTTCGCCAGACCCTGGCCTCGTCTCCACCGCCCTGGCCTCTTGCTGTGCCCCCCACCCCACAGCAACCCGCGCGGCCCCTTTAAGAGACGGCAGCGGCCGGGTGGCCGTCCTCAGAGCCAGGAAGCACTCACCCACTGGTTGGCCTTGGGGCAGAAGGTGTACAGAGCGACCTGGCCCGTGAGGTCTGCGATGCTGGTGATATAGGGGTCGTGTTGCTTCAGGGCCGCCAGGCTCATCTCCTGCCCAGCTCGACTCAGCGCCTCCATCTTGAATCCCGAACCCTAGCCCCTCTGGCGGGGGCGGAGTCGCGGACAGGAAAGTGCCATCGAGGCAAAGTTCCCCCATCTGCGTCAGTCCCCTCAACTTCCGCCTCTACGCGGGCCTCGCGGCAGGGCGGTACGTCAGCCATTCTGGTCCGCGGCGCGCACGCTTTGGGCGCCGGGTTCCGGCGTTGTCAGGGTCCACGGCCCTACGATGTGGGGCGGTGTGCAAGGCTGCGCAGTGGAGCTTGCAGGCTAGAGTCCTGGCGCTTCCTTTCCCTGAGCTAAAACAACTGGGTCCTGGGATCTGGCCTCTAGCTCGCCTGCCGAGCTCTTTCCAGGCAAAGGTTGGAGACCGCCAAAGTGCCGGCCTCGCGGTGCGCTGTCTGGCAGGGCCCGGGGCCACAGAAGGAAAACATCTCTGTGGAATGTGGAAATGCCGGACTCTACCGGGCCCGTTTAGAGAGCACAGAAAAGCATGGAGGAAAGGGAGAGGCGAGAAGCCCAGAAAATTTACCCTAGGTCTCAGATATGGATATGTCGACCTAAAAGGAAGAAGATTCTGGGGCAAAATAAATGCAAGCAGAGAGTTTATTTGGCCCAAGCTTGAGGATTGCAACCCAGGAGCATAGATTCAAGTTGCCTTGAATATATACACTGATTAGCAGAAGGCACAAGTGGATTTTTTTTCTTTTTTTCGAGACGGAGTTTCGCTCTTGTAGCCCAGGCTGAAGTGCAGTGGCGCTATCTCGACTCACTGCAACCTCTGCCTCCAAGGTTCAAGCGATTCTCCTGTCTCAGCGTCCCGAGTAGCTGGGATTATAGGGGCGCGCCACCATGCCCTGATAATTTTTGTGTTTTTAGTAAGAGACAGGGTTTCGCCATGTTGGCCAGGCTAGTCTCGAACTCCTGACCTCAGGTGATCCACCCGCCTCTGCCTCCCAAAGTGCTGAGATTACAGGCTTGAGCCACTGCGCCCGGCCCTTTTCTTTTTTTCCTTTTTGAAACGGAGTCTCGCTCTGTTGCCCAGGCAGGAGTGCAGTGGCGCAATCTCAAGCTCACTGCAACCTCTGCCTCCAGGATCCAAGCGATTCTCCTGCCTCAGCCTCCCAATTAGCTGGGATTATAGGCGCCCGCCACCACATCCGGCTAATTTTTTCTTTTTCTTTGTTTTTTTTTAAATGGAGTTTCACTCTGTCGCCTGGGCTGGAGTGCAGTGGCGCGATCTCGGCTCACTGCAACCTCTGCCTCCCGGGTTCAAGCGATTCTCCTGCGTCGGCCTCCAGAGTAGCCGGGATTACAGGCGCCCGCCACCACGCCCAGCTAATTTTTGTATTTTTTTTTAGTAGAGACGAGGTTTCACCACATTGGCCAGGCTGGTTTTGAACTCCTGACCTCAGGTGATCTGCCCTCCTCCGCCTCCCCAAGTGCTGGGATTACAAGCGTGAGCCACTGCGTCTGACCCACATAAATATTTTTGTCCAGCCCTGGGAAGAGTCCATGAAGGGTTTAATTTGTCTTGCTTCATTTAAAGCATTAAGCAGATCACTCATTTCTTTGGTAAATGTGTGTTGAGCATTTTAAAGGGTTTGAAAGAGGCACTAGCTAACAAGTAAAACAAATCATGGAGACTATAGGGAGTTCTATCCCCGCCAGACTTCTTAAAAAGCAACATTTCTTTCATTAAAAAAGGCATGGAGGCCGGGTGTGGTGGCTCATGCCTGTAATCCCAGCACTTTGGGAGGCTAAGGTGGGCAGACCGCCTGAGGTCAGGAGTTTGAGACCAGCCTGGCCAATATGGTGAAACCCTGTCTCTACTAAAAATACAAAAATTAGCTGGGTGTGGTGGCATACGCCTATAGTCCCAGCTGCTTGGGAGGCTGAGACAGGAGAATTGCTTGAACCTGGGAGGCAGAGGTTGCAGTGAGCCAAGATGGTGCCATTGCACTCCAGCCTGGGCGACAGAGCAAGACTCAAAAAAAAAAAAAAAAAAAAAAAAAGGGTATGGTAGCCAGATGTGTTGGCTCATGCCTGTAAATCCTAACACTCTGGAAGGCCAAGGAGGGTGGATCACTTGAGGTCAGGAGTTGGAGACCAGCCTGGCCAACATGGTGAAACCCCATCTATACTAAAAATGCAAAAATTAGCTGGGCATGGAGGCACATGCCTGTAATCTCAGCTACTCAAGAGGCTGAGGCATGAGAATAGCTTGAACCCAGGAGACGGAGGTTGCAGTGACGCAAGATTACACCACTACACTCCAGAGCTTGGGCAACAGAGGGAGAAATTCCATCTAAAAAAAAAAAAAAAAAGGGCATGGTGGCATGTACCTGTAGTCCCAGCTATTTGGTAGGCTGAGATGGGGATCACTTGAGGTCAGGAATTCAAGACCAGCCTGAGCAACATAGCAAGACTACGTCTGGAAAGAAAAAAATTGACATCCCCAACAGAATTGAAAATTTTTGTAAGATAAAACCATATTTTCAAGAAAATCACACTAAATATTTGTATTGCCTATGATTTTATATCCCAGGACCACTGTTTTTTGTCATTGTGTTGATGAGAAGCGTCAAACTCTGTAAAATAGTTGAAGAAATTTATTCTGATCCAACTACGAGTGACCACAGCCATTGACACAGCTCTCAAGAGATCCTGAGAACATGTGCCCAAGGTGATTGGGGCACAGCTTGGTTTTATACATTTTTGGGAGACATGAGACATCAAATACATTTCAGATGTATATTGGTTCTGTCCAGAAAGGTGAAACAACTTGAAATGTGTGCCAGCACACCTGGCTAATTAAAACTTTTTTTTTTTTTTTTTTTTGTAGAGATGGGGTCTGGCTCTATTGCCCAGGCTGGTCTCAAACTCCTGGCCTCAACCAATCCTCTGGCCTGGGTCTCCCAAAGTGTCACTGATAAAATGAGTTTTTTCCCCCCTGTGTATCAGTCACAAAGAATATCCCATTGAAAAAGGCAATCAGGGCCGGGCGCGGTGGCTCACGCTTGTAATCCCAGCACTTTGGGAGGCCGAGGCGGGTGGATCACGAGGTCAAGAGATCGAGACCACAGTGAAACCCCGTCTCTACTAAAAATACAAAAAAAATTAGCCGGGCGTGGTGGCGGACGCCTGTAGTCCCAGCTACTCGGAGAGGCTGAGGCAGGAGAATGGCGTGAACCCGGGAGGCGGAGCTTGCAGTGAGCCGAGATCGGGCCACTGCACTCCAGCCTGGGTGATAGAGCAAGACTCCGTCTCAAAAAAAAAAAAAAAAAAAAAAGAAAAAGGCAATCAGGTTTTACTCATTTGCCAGGGAATGGAGAAGTTGAGCTCTTCCTCTGAAAGCATCTTTTCTTGAAGCATAAAAGGCAAGGGGTTTATTGCCTTTATTCCTATGGGGCAGGAAAGGAATGTTAGTATGTGCAGGGTGGGACTCCAGACACGCAGGCTCAATTCATAAACATGCATCTTCATATGTACACAAAATGGCAGAGATTTTCTTTTAGGGAAGGGAAATTAGCATTATAATGATATGTTCATGATCTAAAGGCACCCAGAGTTTGCCAGTTCCCGTTTGCGCTGGTTTTGTGGCGTCTTATCTTCCTCTGGCATCTGGTCAGGGATCAAGAAGCTCTGGCGCCATCTGGTTTCTTTAAGCAGCAGTGCCTATAGATAAAGGGACCAAAGAAAAACAGTAAGAAAAAGGAACTTTCCCAGTTATTTCATCAGGGCTGTCCTGGTTAACAAAAATGCTGAGATTACAGGCTTGAGCCACCGTGCCCAGCCCCCCTGTTTGTCAATGTAAAGAGAAATTTAGATTCTTTGCAGAATCATGTAAGCATGTACAAATGTGGACAAAGACACAGGTATCATTCATTCACTCTTAAGTCAGTATTTATTGAACTCCTAATTGTGAGCTGGTGGCCCCTTGGGACCATCTCACTCTGTTTAAGACATTCCTGGCTCTGGGGGAAAAAAGAAAGTAGGACAGTGCAAGGAAACAGGGATGATGCTAGAGACATTTCTTTTTGAAATCCAGAGGACAGAGCCGCTAACTTAACTGCCTGGGAAAGTCTAGGAGGGCTTCCTGAAGGAGATGATGTTCAAACTGGTGTTCCAGGGATGACTGGGAGTTCAGGGAAAAAAAGTAAGGCCTCTGGTTCATTTCACAGCTCAGTGGTGAGGTAGAGAAGATGTGGTCATCCTCATTTGACAGATGATTTAATTGAGACCTGTGGGGAGAAATCACTGGCTCAAAATCCCACACTAGTCACAGAGGATCCAATATTAGAATCTAGGGACTCCTATCTTCTACCCTGGGATCCTTTCCTACACACCCCAGAGGCCTTTCTTCCTTCCAGTGGCTGGAGGTAAGAGCCTTATTCCTCTCTACTTACCTTCAATCTGTTTTAAAAATCCGCACCCTAATTTTTAAAAATCTGCACTTTAATGTTTAAAAAACATACATTCATCTGGTACAAAATTCAAAAGGCACACCTGAAACTGAATTTAGTTTTTTTTTTTCTTACATAGATTTCCTAAAATAATCGAAGACATTTCATTTTAATTTACTATTTTTGATTGAGCAGGGCCAGGCTAGTAAAGAACACCAAGTTATTTTAGGGAGTTTTCATATTTGGAATAGAAAATCACTCTGGGCCGGGCGCGGAGGCTCATGCCTGTAGTCCCAGAACTTTGGGAGGCCGAGGTGGGCAGACCACGAGGTCAGGAGATCGAGACCATTCTGGCTAACACAGTGAAACCCCATCTCTACTAAAATTACAAAAAATTAGGCAGGCATGGTGGCGGGCGCTTCTAGTCCCAGCTACTAGGGAGGCTGAGGCAGGAGAATGGCGTGAACTCAGGGGGCGAAGCTTGCAGCAAGCCGAGATCGTGCCACTGCACTCCAGCCTGGGCGACAGAGTGAGACTCTATCTCAAAACAAACAAACAAACAAACAAAAAAAGAAAATCACTCTGAAATACATATTTGCGTGCCTCTAAACATGCTCTGATGCCCCATATAGCTCTTAGGACATATTAAAGATAATGTGAATATTTTGGACTTGAAATTCATCTTCATTTATCCTGAGGCCTAATTTTGCCTTATATTTGTGAGTCAAACCTTAAGACCTTTCTTGTGTCTTTAGACAATAGACTCTGAGAGGGCAGAGATGGCATCTTAGTCTTATTAGGTCCCCAGTACCTAGCTAGCCCAGCTCCTGGCATAGAGTAGACTCTCAATAAATATTGGTGATTGAATGTCCTCTTGAAACCCAACTACTTCAAGGCCACACAAAAGACTACTAGGAAGGAGGGGAGGAAGCTGAGTGACAGAGGTGGGAAGGAAGCTCTATTCTACACACAATAACCTACAGTCACTTTGTAATCGCCCAATGTGTTCTTCCTGCCTGCTGCACAGACAAAACCAATTTACTGAGACCATGGTATTACAGTAGAGAAAGAGTTGCTTTTTTTTTTGACATGGAGTCTCACTCTGTTGCCCAGGCTGGAGTGCAGTGGCATGATCTCGGCTCACTGTAACCTCTGTCTCCCGGGTTCATGCAATTCTTTTGCCTCAGCCTCCCAGGCAGCTGGGACTACAGGCATGTGCCACCACACCCAACTAATTTTTGTATTTTTAGTAGAGACGGGGTTTCACCATATTGGCCAGGCTGGTCTCAAACTCCTGACCTTGTGATCCGCCCGCCTGGGCCTCCCAAAATGCTGGGATTACAGGCGTGAGCCACCACGTCCGGCTGAGAAAGAATTTTATAAATGCAGAGCTAGCCAAATGGAAGGATTAGAGTTATTATTCAAATTAGTCTTCCTGAGAACTCAGAGGTTAGGGTTTTTATGGATAATTTGGTGGGTAGTGGGCTAGGGAATGCGTGCTACTGATTGGTTGGTGATGAAATCATAGGGGTGTGGAAAACTGTCCTCTTGCACTGAGTCAGCCTCTGAGTGGGGGCCACAGGACTAGTTGAGTCATGAGTCAGGGGTCCAGGTGGGGTCACTCAGTTGCCAGAATGCAAAGTCTGAAAAAATATCTCAAAAGACCAATCTTAGGGTCTATGATAGTGATGTTATTTATAGGAGCAATGGAGGAAGTTACAAATCTTGTGACCTCTGGCCACATGACTCCTGAGCAGTAAGGGATTATAGAAACTATGCCTGCATCTTAGAATTCAGGCCCCTCCCCTAAATCCTAATCTCATGGCCTTCCGTTAGTTTTACAAAGGCGGCTGCAGTCCCTGAGCAAGGAGGGGGTTGGTTTTAGGGAGAGATTATTATCATGTCTGCTTCCAAGTTAAACTATAAACTAAATTCCTCTCATTGTTAGCTCGGTCTGTGTCCAGAAATGAGCAAGAACAGCCAGCCTGTGAGGCCAGAAGGAAGATGGGGTTAGCCATGCTAGACTTTTCAAAGTGTCAGAAACTTTGCAACGGTGGTTTCAACTTTTTTTTTTTTTTTGAGACGGAGTCTTGCTGTGTTGCCCGGGCTGGAGTGTAGTGGCATGATCTCCGCTCACTGCAAGCTCTGCCTCCTGGGTTCACGCCATTCTCCTGCCTCAGCCTCCTGAGTAGCTGGGACTACAGGCGCCCGCCACCACGACTGGCTAATTTTTTGTATTTTTAGAAGAGACAGGGTTTCACCGTGTTAGCCAGGATGGTCTCAATCTCCTGACCTCGTGATCCGCCCACCCCGGCCTCCCAAAATGTTAGGATTGCAGGGGTGAGCCACCGCGCCCAGCTGGTTTCAACTTTTGAGGTGTGTTCCATGTATGTCAACGTGTGTGTGTGTGTGTGTGTGTGTGTGTGTGTGTGTGTGTGTGAGAAATTGGGTCTCGCTATATTTCCCAGGCTGGCCTCAAACTTCTGGGCTCAAGCATTCCTCCTGCCTCAGCCTCCCGAGTAGCTGGGGGTACAGGTGCATACCACCATGCCTGGCCTATTTTTTTTTTTTGAGATGGAGTTTTGCTCTTGCTGCCCAGGCTGGAGTGCAATGGCATGATCTCAGTTCACAGCAACCTCTGCCTCCCAGGTTCAAGTGATTCTCCTGCCTCAGCCTCCCGAGTAGCTGGGATTACAGGCATGCGCCACCATGCCTGGCTAATTTTGTATTTTTAGTGGAGACGGGGTTTCTCTGTGTTGGTCAGGCTGGTCTCAAACTCCTGACCTCAGGTGATCTGCCTGCCTTGGCCTCCCAAAGTGCTGGGATTATAGGCGTAAGCCACCATGTCCGACCTGGCCTATTTTTTAAAAAATTAAAAATAATTAAAAAAATGAAAACCTAAAACCCAATCAATCCAATCCCTCCTCTCCCCCACTTGGAGTGGCTTTGTAGTAAAAAATCAAACTTGCCACTTTACATCGTGCGACCTAAGGGAAAGGGCACTAGAATTCAAGTCGGGAAATCAGTCCTTTAGTTCCTAACCTACCAGCTGTGTAACTTTTTCCATTAGTCACAGGCTTTCCATTTCTTCAGTGTAAAATCCAAAGCCTTTAGTGGGTCCAGGAGATACTGTTTGGTCTGCCCTCCTGCTGTCTTTCCATTTCCGTTTTCTATGAATTTTCCTCTTAATTATTTCACACTAGCCCACTGGCCACCTTGCTGTTCTGTATATTACAAAAGAAAAAAATTACAACAAATTTAGTTTAAAGATCAAATTGGCTTTCATTTGTCTTTCTTGAATTGGGTATATAAGATAGAATGAGTATTCCAACGAGCTGATCAGAGGAAGTTGGCTCTACAGGCAGAGAAGGGCTGAAGAAAGCTGAAACAGGAAACAAAAAGCAGATTGGTCACTTCAAAGTTACTTTCCTTATAGGGTTAGAACAGAGAAACTTCCTTATGCCAGCTCAGGTAAACTAGGGCCCTTCTGATTGGTTGCTGTGAATCTCCTGTTTTTGGAAAACGGGCCCTTTTCAGAGTTCAGTTGGATTATGTCACTTAGCACAAGTGACTCCATTATGGTTTTGTCTGGTCTGCTGGGGCCTAGTGCAGGAGGCTAGTCCAAAGTAATGGCCTCCCATACACTTTGCTTAACAATGCCAAAGCAGTCTTGTGTCAGGTCCTTTGTACTTGCTGTTCCCCTTTTCTGAAACATTCTTCTTTCTGTTAGTTCTTAGATATCCTCATGACTCATTCTCTTCACTTTCTTCATAGCACTTATCTGCAAGTTGTAGTTATTTATGTGTAGTCTGTCTCATTCATTTGATGAAGGTAGGAATCATGTCTGTCTCTTTGACCATCACATTCCCAGTACCTGGCAGAGGCAAGGCCTAACATACGTATCTCTTGAATTAATTGGAATGTTAGGATGCTCTCTCTTCATCTATTGCATAAATCTTACAGAAGGGATGGTGGCTTCAACTCCACCTCTAACAAAGCATTTGTTTTTCATGAGTGCTAATTAAATAATAATGCCTGATTTACTTGTATTAATATATTCTCATTCTGAGGCTTTATGCTTCCTGAAGCAAACATATTGTTTTTAGTGTAGCCCAGAACAATCTTCAGCACCTTTTCAATCTTACAAGTTTTTCCACTTCCATTCTTTTCTTCTCTCCCCCCATTTCCCCTCTTCCCTGCCCTCCTTTACCTCTCCCCCTCCCCACTCTTTCCCTTTCCTCTCTCTCTCCCTCTCTCTTATTTATTTATTTATTTGTTTGAGACGGAGTCTTGCTCTATCACCCAGGCTGGAGTGCAGTGGCCCGATCTCAGCTCACTGCAACCTCTGCCTCCCCAGTTCACGCCATTCTCTTGCCTCATCCTCCCGAGTAGCTGGGACTACAGGCGCCTGCCACCACGCCTGGGTAATTTTTTGTATTTTTGGTAGAGACGGAGTTTCACTGTGTTAGCCAGGATGGTCTCGATTGCCTGACCTCATGATCCTCCCGCCTCAGCTTCCCAAAGTGTTGGGATTACAGGCATGAGCCACTGCGCCCGGCCTCTCTCTCTGATTTTTAAAATTTATTCTGGAAGTATCCGTTTATTCCTGTTTGCCTTTTGGGGCCAGGAAACCAAAGCTAACTAATTTTCTCAGGGTCATATAATGATTCATCTGCTGAGTTAAGATTAGCATCTTCTAGCCTTGGCTTCCAGGTAGATCACGTATCTTGCTACCACGCTGCCTGGCAGGCTCTTAAATTACACTGGCTACACGTGAGTGAAACTTGTTATCCTTGTGCTGCTGTTTCACCACTGATATTAATTTTTCATGATTGATCCAAAAGATTGTGGACTTACTATAAAATTAATTCCAGGTCCTTACCAGATATTTGGGACAGTAATGCTTTCTTTCGGTTTCTCAGAAAGGACTCAGAACTTTGTATTTTAAAATGATACTTTATAAAAGTATTTTTAAAGGTGCTTGATGTTCTCTAGAATTACACTTCTGAAATGTGAACTAGTTTAGTCTGTCAGTTCTGGAGCAGAAATGCTTTCAATCAGAAAGGAAGAAATAGCTGTTCCATTTGGAGTAATGCACCTAGAATATAAGAAGGTAGGACTAGACAGACTTTAGATCATCCCTTTATTACCAGGCAAGACTGTATGTAACATAGTGTTCTTATGATGTTCTTAGGTAGAAAGTATTATGTTTTTTTACTGTTACTTAACCCAATGTAATGTTTCAAATAGCAATAGCACAGCAGTGGCATAAACAATAGTAATATAGTCAATGGATACACTGCTTATCCATGGAGCTCAAAGTACTTCCTAGGTATACCTATTCACAAGCTCTCAAAATAGATATTGGATGTACATAAATTGTTGCCCATTTGCAGATGAAGGAGTTCAGAGGTAGGAGGAGATTAGCTGACTTGACTGTGGCAGAGCTCTTTTGGGTCTACCAACAATACTTTGATCCTTTCCCATTGCATTGGGCACACAGCTAGGCTTCATTTCCCAAGCTCCTTTGCATTAGGCATGGCTCTATGACCTAATTCTGGTCAGCAGAATATTAGTGGAAAAGCTGTGTGTCATCTCCAGGCCCAGGCTTGAAGGAGCATGTTGCCCCTCCACACTTTCTTATCCCCTTTCTGTTGACTGGGGGCGGCAATGGTGAGACTGTAAGGAATGGCAGAGCCAGGATTGGAAAGAGCTTGGACCTTGAATCACCATACTGAGGAGTGTTACCTGATGACCAGACTATCCTTCTCAGACTGTTATGTGAATGAGAAGCATAGCCTGTTGACTTTAAGAGATGATGGACTTTGGGGTCTCTTTGTTACCTCAGTGAAGCCTATCTCACTTGATTACACTGCTCCAGATAGTTTAGATAGTCAGCAATAAAACTTCAGCCTTCAGAAATAGAATTAAAATTAAGCACATGATTTACCAGAACACACTGCTTAGTGCTTTGACAATAAGTCAAAATTTTAAAAGAACTCCAGGCATAGCTCTGCATTTACAGTCAGTTAGAGGCACAAATTTGCAGAGTCACAAAGTGGCTAAAGACCAAAAATGTTTTTGTCTATACCATTAGGCAATTGATTTTGCAATTGCATCATGAAGTAATCTGCTAAGCCCAAATGGGAGGTTGTCATTTAAAATGCACTTTTCCATGAGAGTTCCACAAATATGCTCAGAGTTCCTTTAATCCTGCCTTTCTTTTCCCCTCAGGCATACGAAAATACAAGTATTTCTTAAACCAACAAAATAAGAAGAGTTTGATTAAAGGCATCTGTCCACTTTTTCAATTCTGAACACTGCAAGCTTCTTTGTTGTTTCTGCAGAAGTACCAACAGAACCTATAGACTCTTTCTGTTCCTGGATGCTTTCTGTATCTTCCCAGTTTCAGTTCTAGGGTGCCTCTAATCTTATACTACCATTATTCATCCACAAATATTTATTTATCTGGCAAAATTAATGTAGTAATAATAATAATAGTTCTTTTTAGAGATGGGGGTCTTGCTATGTTGCCCAGGCTGGAGTGCAGTGGCGATTCACAGGTGTGATCATAGTGAACTGCAGCCTCCAACTCCTGGGCTCAAGTGATCCTCCTGCCTCAGACTCCCAAGTAGGTAGAAATACAGGTGTGTGCCACCATGCCTGGTTCATAATGATTTTTACATATGCATTTAATTCATTTAATAAGTTGTTTTTCTTTTTTTTTTTTTGAGATGGAGTCTCACTCTGTTGCTGAGGCTGGAGTGCAGTGGCACCGTGTTGGCTCACTGTAACCTCCATCTCCTGGGTTCAAGCAATTCTCCTGCCTCAGCCTCCCGAGTAGGTGGGATTACAGGCACCCACCATCATGCCTGGCTAGTTTTTATATTTTTAGTAGAGACAGGGTTTCACCATGTTGGCCAGGCTGGTCTTGAACTCCTGACCTCAGGTGATCCACCCACCTTGGCCTCCCAAAGTGCTGGGATTACAGGCGTGACCACCGTGCCCAGCCTCATTTAATAAGTTTTAGTTCCCTTGGATCTGAAATTTGATTGTTCGATGACCAGGGCATACTGATAAGCTGTTGAACTCCTATGGATCAAATTTGCACAGAAACACCCAGAGGAATGAATTATTTATCTTCATTGTATCCTCCCACTTTGAGGTAAAACCACAGTGTTACATAGTTAAAGGGTTCAGTTGCTTCCTATTTTTTCAATTGCATGCTATCTTAATTTAGGTCTCCAACATGTGGTCTACTTGGGGCAAAACCGATACAGGATTCATTGGGAGTCTTTCTTGTGTAAACCACTCATTATATGATTTGTGGAATAATGAACACAGTCCAGATATTGGACTACATTTATGTTATTTTTGGTAAACTTAAATTCATTTATCCTGAGGGCTCAAGTGTTGAAAACATTGTGTCTTTTCCCACTCCATTGCACTTATAGAAATTAATGTTACACAAGATATATTGAAAATCACTCCGAATTACTGAAATGCTATAATTTAATGAAGATTAACTGTCACAATATGAAAAACCATTCACTCATCTGTATGTTGCCTGCAGCCTTGAATTTAAGGAATATTACCTGTAGCAGGCCTTGAAGGAGATCTTAATGTTCATTATCTAAAGAGAAGGGCATAAATTATGCTTTGCTATTAAATAAGCATCAAGATAATAGGATAACCAATTTTTCTTGCATAATAAAATTGTTGCCACTACTGTGATAAAAGAGGTTGAACTGGGTGAGGAGTGGTCCTTTTCACATTGCTCAAGAACACTAGAAGAATTAAAAATTTATGAATTACCTCCTAGAAACAATGACCTGGGACAGAAATGTAACAAAACACCCACTCTCCTGTGTCCTCCTAAGCTGCTCCATGCTGCTTCATTTTGTGACTGTATTAGTGTGGCAACTTTCTGAACCTCTAGAAACTGTCTTTTGGCAAAGATGAAGATTTACAAACCAAAAGATGTCTTATTGAAAATCCAGAGGCAGTTGGTGTAGAAAGGTAATGTTGAAATGTGACCCAAATAGAATCTCAGTATGTATGTTCTGTATATTTGTAATTTTATTTTCTTTGGATCACTGATAAGTAGAAGCAAAAAAAAAAAAAAAGTGAAATAAGAAGATATGGCATCAAAATCTCATACAATTAAATGTCTTCCTGGGTAAAATTGCATGAGAAATACGATATGGTTATTTTTGTTTGAAATCTTCTAGTAGCATAAGCTGCCAACATTACTTCTTAAAAGAGCTACCTCTAGTTTTGAAAAGTCATTTGTTAATGTTCCTTTGACCTCTCAGATACTTCTTTGTTTTTTTTTTGTTTTTTTTGAGACGGAGTTTCACTCTGGTTGCCCAGGCTGGAGTGCAATGGTGCGATCTCGGCTCACTGCAACCTCCGCCTCCCAGGTTCAAGCAATTCTCCTGCCTTAGCCTCCCGAGTAGCTGGGATTACAGGCATGCATCACCACGCCCGGCTAATTTTGTATTTTTAGTAGAGACAGGGTTTCTCCATGTTGAGGTTGGTCTCGAACTCCTGACCTTAGGTGATCCGCCCACCTT
Organism: Symphalangus syndactylus; assembly: GCF_028878055.3. NCBI lineage: Eukaryota > Metazoa > Chordata > Mammalia > Primates > Hylobatidae > Symphalangus > Symphalangus syndactylus. The sequence goes on along the minus strand of NC_072423.2, from coordinate 107,601,000 downwards.
GGCCTCCCAAAGTGCTGGGATTATAGGCGTGAGCCACCACGCCCGGCTGTTTTTGTTCTCTTAAGAGCATGTTAAAGCACATGTATTTGTGTAATATTTAATACTGGAAAACAGTCTAAATGAGACTGGTGATAGATGTAACTTAGTTTTAAGGGATGTTGGGAGGAAATTGGGGCCTTTAAATTGTAAATGGCTACAAATTGTGTGTTTCTTAGGTATTGGTGACTTAAATGGATGTTTTCATATAGAAAAGTTTTTGTTTTCTTATCTAGTGACCCCTTTCCTATTATTGTTTTCCACGGATGGCCTTTCATTCTTCAATAATGAAACACAGGAGAACATACACAATTTCAAACTTTCCATTGGTCTGTTTTTGAGCTAGATTGATGTCTAGTTTAGTAAAGGTAATGCAAGTACGATTGCTCAGGTGAGACATTACCACGTCGGCATTTTCTGCTTTCTACAAATTCCTGCATTTAAAGTAATTTACTGAAAACTAAGCTTGGGAGGAAAAAATGCCCAACCACAGTTTATACTAATAGAATATATGTGAATAGAATTTCTAACTTTTTAGTCAGTGAATCCCTGAGTATTGACATACATCATCTATAGAAAGCAGCCAACAGATCTGTTGAAAGACACATGAAGGAAACAGTGCCTTGTAGCTTGTAATTGTTAGAAATACGTCAGCTGCATCAAACTGACAGGTAATCTTAATTTTTTTTTTTTTTGGAGACGGAGTCTTGCTCCGCCTCCCAGGCTGGAGTGCAGTGGTGCAATCTCAGCTTACTGCAACCTCCACCTCCCGGATTCAAGCTATTCTCTTGCCTTAGCCTCCAGAGTAGCTGGGACTACAGGTGTGCACTACCACGCCCAGCTAATTTTTGTATTTTTAGTAGAGACGGGGTTTCACCGTGTTGGCCAGGATGGTCTTGATCTCTTGACCTCGTGATCCACCCTCCTTGGCCTCCCAAAGTGCTGGGATTACAGGGGTGAGCCACTGCGCTCGGCCAAACTGATGGGTAATCTTAATGCCATATTTTGTTGTGCTTTCTCAGAACGAGCAAGGAGTCTTTTCTTCCCCTCAAATAAGTCAACAGATTTTTAATTAATTCATTAATTTATTTATTTTTATGCAATCCTCTTCCAGGTAAGCAACTGATTTTGAAAGTTACAATAGCATAGATCTTTTCTGATGTGGGTCAAATGATCTTTTTAAAAGGTATCCATAAAGGGTATCACTGACCATTAAAAAAAGAGCAGTCTTTGGATTTTGTCCTTTCAAACCAGAGACTGGTCATGCAAAATAGGTTTCAGAGGCAAAGCCAACGAGTTTACATTATTAAGTCTGGTGGAGGGTCAACATGTTAACGTTGTGAAAAAAAGAAGACTGACCTTTTCTAAAAATATGAGTTAGGCCCTGTCTTAGTCCATCTGAGTTGCTATAACAAAATACCTTAGACTATTATAAAGAACATAAATGAATAGTCCACAGTTCTGGGGGCTGGCACCAGGATCGTGGTGACAGTAGAGTCAGTGTCTGGTGAGGGCTCTCTGCTTTACAGATAGCACCTTCTTGCCGCATCCTCACGTAACAGAAAGGCAAACAGGCTCCCCCAAGTCTCTTTTATTTTACTTGTTCATTTATTTTTTCTGAGATGGAGTTTCTCTCTTGTCACTCAGGCTGGAACACAATGGCACTATTTCAGCTCACTGCAACCTCTGCCTCCTGGGTTCAAGCAATTCTCCTGCCTCAGCCTCCTGAGTAGATGGGATTACAGGCACCCACCACAACACCCAGCTAATTTTTGTATTTTTAGTAGAGATGGGGTTTCACTGTGTTGGCCAGGCTGGTCTCAAACTCCTGACCTCAGGTGATCCGCCAGCCTCGGCCTCCCAAAGTGCTGGGATTACAGGCATGAGCCACCGTGCCTGGCCCAAGTATCTTTTAGAAGGGCATTAATCCCATTCATCAAGGTGGAACCCTCATGACCTAATCACCTTCCAGATGTCCACCCTCCCAACATCACTGCACTGGGGATTAAGTTTCAACATATGAATTTGGTGGGGACACAACTCTGCAGGCCATAGCAGGCCCACATCCATTAGACTTACTCACTTTGTAGGACTGAGTGAGCAAAGCGAACTGCTGACTGTGTGACCTCAAGATGTGGCCATGGTGACTGCTTCTTCATCACTTCTGCTTTGTGGTCACCTGTCCTCTAAGATGCAGATAAGGAGAAAATGAAATGTTAAAAGCTAAGGGAGAAAACACAGACTTGGCTTTCCTATCAATTTCTACTTAATTTTTAAATCTTGTTTTATTTATTTATTTATTTATTTATTTTTAAAGACAGGGTCTCGCTCTGTCACTTAGGCTGGAGTGCAGTGGTGTGATCATGGTTCACTGCAGCCTCAACCTCCTGGGCTCCAGTGATCCTCTCACCCCAGCCTCCCAAGTAGCTGGGACCACAGGCATGCACCACCATGCCTGGCTTATTTTTTAACTTTTTTTGTAGAATCGGGGTCTCACTCTGTTGCCCAGGCTGGTCTCAAACTCCTGGCCTCAAGTGATCCTCCCGCCTTGGCCTCCCAAAGTGATTATAGGCATGAGACACCACTGCCCTGACTGAATCAGTTTTATTTAAAGCCATCACCATCAGATGTATGTATGGTGAACTAAAATACTTTTTTTTTTTTGAGACAGAGTCTTGCTCTTTCACCCAGGCTGGAGTGCAGTGGCGCGATCTCGGCTCACTGCAGGCTCCGCCCCCTGGGGTTCACGCCATTCTCCTGCCTCAGCCTCCCACGTAGCTGGGACTACAGGCGCCTGCCACCTCGCCCGGCTAATTTTTTGTATTTTTAGTAGAGACGGGGTTTCACCGTGTTAGCCAGGATGGTCTCGATCTCCCGACCTCGTGATCCGCCCGCCTCGGCCTCCCAAAGTGCTGGGATTACAGGCGTGAGCCACCGCGCCCGGCCACTTTTTTTTTTTTTTTGAGACCAGGTCTCGCTCCGTTGCCCAGGCTGGAGTGCAGTGGCACGATCTCAGCTCACTGCAGCCTCCGCCTTCCTGGTTCAAGCAATTCACCCACCTCGGCTGGGATTACAGGGGCACGCCACCATGCCCAGCTAATTTTTACATTTTTAGTAGAGTCGGGGTTTCATCATGTTGGCCAGGCTGGTCTCAAACTCCCAACCTCAGGTGATCCATCTGCTTTGGCCTCCCGAAGTGCTGGGATTACAGGTATAAGCCACCGTCCCTGGCCAATATTTTTAACTTAAAACCAAAAACATAGTCAATATACTTTTGAGGACTCAGTAGTGTTTCTTCCAGTAAACATTTATGCATTTCAATTTTTGATCACATCTATGGTAGATTTATTAGAAATTATTTTGATTCTTTGGAAAAGTATTTATAGAAGTATGGAAAATAATAAAGAGGCCAAAGTTTACATGATTAACACATTAGGTAGTTCAATTTTGAATAGACAAAACAATCTTGGGCCTACAGTTCCAGGATAATAATACTGATAAACTATATCAGAGCTCTGCCACGATGAACAAAGCACCATGCTTTTGGTACTTTGATCTTCGATATATTCCCTGCCATATTAACCCATTATGTAGAATGTCCATATATATTATCTCCTTTATCTCAATCCGGGACAGGGCAAGGACGATTACCCTTGTTTTATTCAGGGGAAAATGGGCAGTTCGATATACGAAATGACAGCCTGTGTGCATAGAGGTGGAGCCAGCATTTGCCATCACAGCATTCATCCCACAAGCTTGTTCTTCCTCACGACTCATCTGGGATCTTAACCCTTTGGCTTCCAAGAAATCACTTAGCAAAACCCATAAACAAATGCTAATGGACTCATGGTGGTCTAGAGGGCCATTCCCAGGTATTATGTATTTTACCTGATCTATCCTGCTAGTGGCTTTTATAGTGGATGTTCTACCAAAGCATGAAAGATAGTTTTTTGCTAGCAAGATAATAAAACTGAGCTGTGAAGCAAGAAAGGAGAAATCCAAACTCTTAATTTTGTGACTGGAGCTGGCCTTGCTTTGGAGCTAGCCACAGGTTTCCTTGTCTCCTGCCTCCTCAGTGCTGAGTAACTCAGTGCATTCACTCCCACAGAACTGGACTTTGGAAGGTCTGTTTTTGGCTTTGCCTCCTCTGCAGATGGGGTGCAACCAAGTCAAGATGCTTCTTCTGGAATGGAGTTAATTCTGGATATCTTAGGAACATATCTGGATTCCAATCTGTGGAATGTCCGTGATTTTTCTTTTTTTTTCTTCCTGTTACCATTTATCTTCTCATTAAAATTTCCATCGTGGCATATGCCTGTAATCCCAGCAGTTGGGGATGCTAATGTGGGAGGATTGCTTGGGACTAGGAGTTCCAGGCTGCAGTGAGCCATGATTGTGCCACTGCACTCCAGCCCAGGCAACAGAGCGAGACCCTATTTCAAACAACAAACAAACAAAAAGTTTTCATCAGGTGATTAGGAGTTGGAAAGAGAAGTTAGAAGAGGGGGTAACTAGCAATATAAAGCAGTATATGGTCCTGATATCTAGGGCTGGGTGTTCGGATGAAGAGTGCTCAGAGAAGCTATTATAGAAAAGGCAATAACGCAAGCGAGCCTTGGTGAATGGATAGGGTTAGGATAGCCTGAGAGGACAGGAGAAGATGCCACATCCAGTTGTTTTTCTTTCATTTTTTTTTTCTTTTTAAGACAGAGTCTCACTCTGTTGGCCAGGCTGGAGTGCAGTGGCATGACCTTGGCTCACTGCAACCTCCGTCTCCCTGGCTCAAGCAATTCTCCTGCCTCAGTCTCCCGAGTAGCTGGGATTATGGGCGTGTGCCACCACGCCTGGCTAATTTTTGCAGTTTTAGTAGAGATGGGGTTTCACCATGTTGGCCAGGCTGGTCTCGAACTCCTGACCTCAGGTGATCCGCCCGCCTCGGCCTCCCAAAGTGCTGGGATTACAGGCGTGAGCCACCACGCCTGGCTTCTTTCTTTTTTTTAAGAGACAGGGTCTCACTCTGTCACCCAAGCTTGTGTGTTCAGTGGTGTGATCATGGCTCACTGTAACTTCCAACTGTTGGTCTCAAGTGATCCTCCTGTCTCAGCTTCCCAAGTAGCTGGAACTACAGGCACACATCACAACACCTGGCTGATTTTTGATTTTTTCTTCTAGAGATGGGGTCTTGCCATGTTGCCCAGGCTGGGCTTGAACTCCTGGGCTCAAGTGATCCTCTCACCTCAGCCTTCTGATTTGCTGGGATTACAGGTGTGAACCACTGCACCTGGCCAATTCTTTTTGTTGTTTTTGTTTCAGAGAAAATCATATGAATTCTCTTTGAGGTTACACTCTTTTGGACTATGTCTTGGGCAGAACTTTTTCTTTTTTCCTATTTGCTGTGATATGTTTGATATGTTAAAGCAGTGTCTCACTGAAAGCTTTAAGACACCTAGCATCTGAGCATTCTAAATCAGAAAGTCAAATAATCTTGGCTTTCCCATCTGATGGCTGGCCCCTTGGAAGAAGTCATTTAACTTGTCCGGATCTGTTTTCTCATCTGAAAAAATAGGGTTGATATTACCTTCTTCCCAGGCTTACAGAAATTGAGAAATTTGACCACGTTGTGAGAAACGTGGGCCTTCCACTTAGTAAAGAGCTCAGTCAAGAACAAGATTCTCTTCCCTCTTCACAGGCCATAAATGATAGATTCGTTTTATAAGTACGGGACAGCCAGCACGACTCCTGGCAGCATGCATTAAGAATGTGGTAACTCCACTGAAATGCTTGGCTCTAGAATTTGAGTCAGCCTTTCTGGAAACTCAAGCCTGACCTTTCACTGGTGGCTGCTCGGAGACCCCTCATCCTTGTCTGGGAAATGGATAGTGGCACCACAGTTCACATTTCCCAGTACATTGCCATCCACAACCCTCTAGATCCCTTAAACACATGCTAGCTGTCAAGAGAAGTAAAGGACAATAGAATTTAGGACTGAAAAGTGCTGAGTCCAGGCATCTATGTTAACAAGTGAGGACATTTGTTAGCCAAGGACAGGTGCATATTGTTAGGCAATCATAAGTTTTCCACTGAGCTGGTCCAGCACAGAGCTATAGCAATTTTTCTTATGTATATTTTCCTGAATGACTTTCAAAAGGCCTACAGCAGTGCAATCAGACGGAGACTCACTAGTTAAGCCCACTGTCTACCAGGAGAAAGAGGGAGAGATGGCTTTCTATAATTAAGGCCACTATGACGGGGAGAACCCGGATCTGATTTTGGAGCTTGTGCTAAGCCTAGAAAGCAAAGAAAAGCCCTCTAGCAAGCAAAATAACATCTCTTTAAAAGCTAAATGTAATTTCAGAGTGCATCAGGTACACACCTATAAGTCCTGTGTCCCTGTGCTCCAGGGTTTCTGTTGAAAGAATAACAAAAACAAGTGACAAGTAATTCTAGTCAGAGAAACAGAACTAAGGCAAGAAAAGAAAAGAAAACAAACAAACAAACAAACAACAACAACAACAAAAACCAAGCAAACCCCCAAAACAAAACCTCCCAAACAAAGAAACCCTTCCCTTGGCCGGGCGTGGTGGCTCACAGCTATAATCCCAGCACTTTGAGAGGCCCAGGCGGACGGATCACGAGGTCAAGAAATCGAGACCATCCTGGCCAACATGGTGAAACTGTCTGTACTAAAAATACAAAAATTAGCCGGGCGTGTGGCTCGCGCCTGTAATCCTAGCTACTCGGGAGGCTGAGGCAGGGGAATCGCTTGAACTCGGGAGGCGGAGTTTGCAGTGAACTGAGATCGCACCACTGCACTCCAGCCTGGCGACAGAGCACGACTCCGTCTCAAAAAACAAAAAACAAAGGAAAAAAACCCCTCCCTTAAACTTCCTAACATCTCCTCCTAACACTGGAAGGCGGGAACTTCTGTGAATTTGCTTCAGCTGCATAACTAGGCTCTTAATGCGCAGCAGGGTCGCCATCTTGCCAGTCTGCAAAAGCCTCAGTTCTCTGCTTCTTGCTCTAACATTCAGTGACTCAGCAGAGACGGGGGCTCATGCTGAAGAAGGTGTTTATTCTCTGAGTGATGAGGTTAGCGTTGGTGTTGGGTAGAGGGAAGAGAAGGTCTTAGAGGTGAGAAAATGATGTTACAGTTACTATCTTCTGTCCCTCTTTTCTTCGCCTTTCATTAAATAGTGCAGAAAAAGAGTCAGCTTTTGGAAGTGTTTGAAAATAGCCTTAATTTAATGTTTTAGGCAGCTGACTAAACTCTTGTTCAGAGCGGACTTTGGACCAGAAAATGGAATCATCACCTGGGGAAAAGGGAAATTAAAGGCTGTTTTAATTATGTGAAGAAAAACATCGATACAGTACTTTGCTGTTACTTAATGATAATGCTATTTGCAGACTCCCTTTCAATGAGGAAATCAGCCTTCTTAGGAAGGAAGAGGCTTTTTTTTTTTGAGACGGAGTCTCACTCTTGAAGCCCAGGCTGGAGTGCAGTGGTGCCATCTCGGCTCACTGCAACCTCCACCTCCTGAGTTCAAGTGATCCTCCCGCCTCAGCCTCCCAAGTAGCTGGGATTACAGATGCCCACCACCACGCCTGGCTAATTTTTGTATTTTTAGTCGAGATGGGATTTTGCCATGTTGGCCAGGTGGGTCTTGAACTCCTGGCCTCAAGTGATCTGCCTGCGTTGACCTCCCAAAGTGCTGGGATTATAGGCGTGAGCCACTGTATCTGGCCAGAAGATGATTCTTAAGGCACCTCAGGAAAGGATACCCTAATTAGAATGGAAGATTTGAAAGATGGTAGAATAAAGGATTTTCTATAGGGAGTGTTTTTTGCCCACCCCAAAGCCACAGGGTAAATTTTATCTGCTCCTAAGGTTTTTCTGAAAGAAGTGATTAGTTGATGAGATGAATCCTGTATCCCCCCTCCACCACTCTCCACCGTGTCCAAGTCTGGACTTCCCTTTGGTTTGGTTTTGTTTTCAGTGTAAGATGAGTGTCAAGTATCATTGTATAATATAAGTCAAATCTTAATTTAAATGTCTTTTTGTTGATCAGCCTTGTCAATGGAAAAGTTAATTCTTTAAAAAAAACTGAAAGAAAATATTTCAGGGTTTTCAGATTGTCTGTGCTAATTGAACTTATACTGATATACCCACAAATAGCCAACTTAGCTGAGATTTGGCATATATGTTAAAAGTAAGAATGAATTAAAAGCATGTTGTGACACTGCTGGTAATGTAGATATACTTGGTATAGCAAAATTGGGGGACTAAATCATTATTGCAATGCTTTTTAACCTGGGGCCTGTGGATGGTCCTTAGAAGTTCTAATGAATGCCTTGGTATTAAAGGCAAGATTTTAGGTGTCTGTGCTTTTGTCACCAGAGAGGATTGGTAGCTTTCATCAGATTCTCAACAAAAGGGTCCGTGTCTCACCAAAAAGTTAAGAACCAC